>NC_056660.1:166930381-167587381 GCF_018350195.1 Panthera tigris
ACAAGTACTTTATTTGGGAGAAGACAGATCTTATGTAATTAAAATAGAGGATGGCTTTTGTTTGATGATTCAATAAGGTACAGATAAATTGAGTATTTTCATTCTTTTAACCACCAACTCTGGAAGATACAGCTAACCAGATGTGATAGATGCAGGTCAAACACAGATAGATCTGTGATAGACCACTAAGCTGCACACCTCAGAGGAGAGATGCAGGTCCTACTCCGGTCACAGTTCCACAGGAGTGTGGATCCATCATGGATCCATCATGGATCCAAGCAGCCTCAATGTCCATGAGGAGTTACACAGCTCTAGGGAAGGAACACATGCAAACACTCCCAAAGGTTCCAATTAGCTCCATGGGAATACTGTGGAGTTCCAGGCTGCTCTGGGAATACCAGGACTTTCCCCACAGAACCAATCAGAATCCCCTTAGGCAGTCTACCAAACAGAACTCTGTCCTTAAGAGACCAACGAATTGGGCAGTAAGCCAAGAGCACTGCTTGAGTTGTTTTCTGAAGCAATCTCAACCTCTCAAGGTGACTGGAATCCAGTAGTCACCATATTCACCTATACCAATGATCTCTAACCCCAAGCAGTCAGGGTCACTGAAAATGAACCTTTTTGATCACCTCATAGTAGAACTCCCTACATACAATTCAGTCCTTTTGGGAAAAGAAGCAACCCAAGGCACAGTCCAGGTGGCTGGCTGTATTTTCCCTGAAATTTATCTAGTCCCTGAATTATTTACCTTTAAATGCAATACCTGAACATTTTTACTTCAAATATAACTTAAGTCTTTCCTCACCTTCTAAACATTGCCAGTCTCTCCCCAAGTAGTATGAAACTCAACCATTAAGAAATTTAATGGGACAGTGAACATCTCTGTTTGGTTTTCCTTCCCAACAGACAGCATTTGCTAGTACTTATTGATAGCAAGTTGCTCATCAGCAATTTTCATAGTTGCTCTTGCTTGCTAACTACTGGACCTTAGGTGAGTTTCCTACTCTCTGGTAGGTACTCAATATTTGCAGAATGGATGAATGAACCAAGTCACTATTAGAATACTACAAGGCCGTATATCAAGAATCTAAGAAGGAACCTGACACAATGGAGGCACTCAATTATTGTGAGGCAGAGCAGAAGTGGTCGTAATGGTGAGAAGGTGGCCAAAGCAGTCATGATAGTAACACGTCTTTTAGTTTTTCTACTGTAGCAAAGAAGATCAGATAAAGAATTCCCTGGTCAGGCGGAAGTCATCCTCCAATGAACGTGGGAAAAAACAGGGTAGGATTTGAAGAACAGTTTCACACAATATCCATGGCAATAGGTGGTGGGTACAATTTCCTGCTTCTCACCTATACTACAAACTACCCAATGAAAATTCTAAGTTAACTTGTATAAAATGTGAAAGTCAAGGGCCCTTTCACAGTTGCACCCAAGCAACTGGCTCATTCCTGTTGTATCAGACAGAGGGCAAAAAGGATTTACCTCATACCCTCCAATTCTTCCCATTTCTAACAGCACCAACAGCCAGTTCGAGTAGGAAAGAAGTTTGGGATCTGGAAATATAAAGTCTTCCAAAGTAAAGAATGGCAATTCAGTCACCAAGTTAGGATACTGATAGATTCTAAATAATGTCAGACCATATGTAAAAATAGAAATATCTATCAATAGCATCTTTTTTCGTACCTGAAAATTGCAAATACAACGAACAGTTTCATATGAAATTGGGGTCAAACAATGACACGAGACCTGATACCACATCCACTACCCAAGATAGGTGAACGAACCACAAAGCAGGGGAGAGGGGGCAGATTTTATGGAGCTAGTGAATCCTTTAAAATCAAATCAATCCCCAAATATGGAAAGGATAATTCTCTTCTCCATGAGAGAGGTTGAGACAGTGGCCATGGCACCAACTAGCCCTAAATATCTCACAACTGTGACGAGAAGTTAAGTCGCCTAAGAACATCTGGATGGCAATAAATTAGTGAAAGATATTCTATGGCATAAAATGAAATTACATTTGGGAGCAGATCAGTTCTCTGATATGTTTAACGCTTTGGGTAGCATGGTAAGTAAAACTGCTGAAATGAAGACTCCCATGTAAAGCAGATCACTCAAAGAGAAAAATCAGACTGACATCAAAATCCCCATCAAACTAATGCTGGAGTGGGGACAGTTTTTTAAATGTGACTTCCCATGTCATTGGACTGAACAAATATTGTGTTTACAGTGTTTCCTTTTGTTTCTGAATTTTTTGCTTGACTCATGGAATTGCTCAAATTCAGGTATTTTTGTTTTATTCAATCATGCTTAATTAAGAATAGAGCCTGCCTAAATAAAACTCACTACATAAAGATCTGCAATTATGGAAATAATTGCTCACAGTAATGGTTTTTAAAGGCATCTCATACCTAGAAATCAGCAAAAATAAGCTAGCCTTTCCTATAAAGACCTAAACAAAAGACGGTAAACAAATACACCTCTAGCCCTAATTAAGGCTATTGAGTAAAATGAAACAGCAGACCTCATAAATCTGTCTTATAAAGAAGAGCTAAAAGCAGGACATTGAAGAAGGGCTTAGAACCATGAATAGAATGTAAAAATGTGGAACACACTGCTCTACCCATGCACCTAGCCCATGAGAATGTACCTAGTGCTACTGTATTCCAGGCATCCTTAGGGCATTACTAATTGACGACTATTTTTACCATCCCGCCCCCTCCCAAATAATTATTATCCATTAATGTATACATATTAAATGCAGGGAATGGTCTGAATGTGTTTTTCAGTTTTATGATACAATTCAATGGGAAAATAGCTTCAATGGTCTTATATTCATAGAAATGCACCTATCTTAAACAAACACACCTATGCTTTAAAGTGAAGCCTCTCAGTTCAGAAAGGGAGCCAAGAACACTTCTTTAAAAATTAGGTATTTTAAGCGAAGAATTTATATTCAAAATTAGAAACAATTTTGTCTTTAGAAGTTTTAGCTTTTAAGCATATCAGTACATTACCTAAGAACACTGCAGCGTCTCTATTTCTGGAAAAATAATTTTAAGAGTTAACCACTGCCTTTCAGAGATGACTAGGTGTAACCTTACATGGACACAGAAGCATTCACCAGATTATTTCTTACCGAACATTTTCAGAGCTGTAGGTCAATGTGGATGAAATGGATACCCCATCTCTTAGAGATCACATTTATTTTCACCTGTGTCTTACCAAAATATAGAAGGCAAGGGAAAATTAGGGAACACAGGCTAATTTTCTAAGTAAAATCATAAGAGCACTCAATAGCCACGTAAATGATTGACATATACGCAACAGACAAATACTGGGTAACATGCTTAACCAAACCAGGCACTTGTCGTTCTCTGCTTGTCCTCATCTCCTTTTTTTGATGGAAAATTAGGCAAGTAGTCAAAGTAGAAGCCTCTTGGCCTCCAAAGAAACCTGAAAGTTATTTCAGGACTCTCAGAAGACTTCTTGACCTACTTGTGTGCTGGGGGGAAAAACGGGAGGGAGGAAGATAGCAGAAATAATATGCAAGGTTTTCAGAGGCATGAAAAATCAAGAATTTACACTTCCAGCTGTCTGTTTAACAGTGTTTATGCTCTATACCATCAAGACAATGTCATCCCTTTTCTCCTTGCCTTTGCAACCTACCATTTTAAGGTATGATGACTGTTTCTCTCTTCCAGGGCCACCAAGCTGCAACAAGCAGAAAAACAATCTTGGCAGCAGGAGATGCTAAGAGAAGACAGTAAACTAATGACTACGGGACCTATGGTGCCAGGCATCAGGCTGCAAACCAACACGCACAGCACAAAGTCATCAAAACTGGACAGACTGAGGGCTACGGAGCATGTGCAAGGATGAAACTCTGCACTTGCAGTGACCTTTTTTCATGGCCTTTTTTCGTGGCTCATGTGGTAGCTCATTGAAAAATCTGGGTTGGCAAGAAATTAGTCAGACAAACACTGTCTGGGAAGAGTGTTCAAGTTCGACTTGCTGCCTACGTGGTCACAATTAGCCTTGAAGACAACCAGATTTTATTTTCATTAAAAACAAACCAACGAGGCAGCCACTAGGCCCTTTGGCATGCTGCTCCACCGTTACAACACTGGGCTGGGGGGCCTATTCTGGCCACCTCAACTGTATCCTCATGTCCCAGACAAGAGTCTTCTCGTCATTTTTCTTTTCTTCAAGTGATGTTTGTCACCTATTTATCCTGGGCTCTCTGCACTGACACTAATCTGCCTTGAAATTGGCTGATTCCGCTGAAGCCATGTTTACAGGGGAGCGAGTTACATCAGGCCATCCTTGTTCATAGCCCAGTTTATGCTCTAAAGCAGAGAGATTATTAAGAACTATAGATTGCATGCATACACTTGAAAATGACTCAATTTGGGGAAGATAACTGTATCAGATCTGCATTGCTTGGGTTGTTGAAAGAGGCCAGGTAGCACTACAATCTTGAAATTGTTCCCTAAATATATTATCCTCCCTAAGACACATTTAACAACTGTTAGTGCCCAGGAGACAAAGGCTAAAGGGAAAAAAAAATACACGTATTAGAACATAGAGATGCAAAGACAGGGAAAAGCCTCATTTAAATTATCAAGCTGAGCATTAACCACAAGGAGAGAAAAACAAATGTTCTATGTTTTGCACAAACATCAATTACGTCTAGTAATTTAGCTGATTCCTCTCACTGAACAGGTGCTCTGGCTGCAGTGCAAAGTGAAAAGCATGCACACCACTCTGGCTTCTATGAAAGGTACCAAGGGTCCTCAACTTGCTCTAAAAAAGATTTCCAACAGTCCCTGGCACTGACATTGACTGTTTTTCCAAAACTCCTACCAAGTATGTGGCACTGGGAGAGTGAAACCTAGCCTCGAGACAGCCTGCAGACTTGCCGTTTCAATAGGCTGCAAATGCGGGGCAAAGAGAATGCACTCAAAGAGCTCTGCAGATGGTCATGAATTTAGGCACATTAACCCAAATGAATTATGTTTGACAAGGAGGGGCAGGACGAATGAATTAAGTCTACAGATAGTCACAAACTCTAAATATAAGCAACAGATTCCACTTTCTCACAGACTATGCCCAAAGCTGCTTAAACAACAAAAAGCAGTCATCTGAGTTGAATCCCCAGATCCTCTTCACAATTCAGATTGTGAAAAGCAAAGCGACTGAAAGACCTAGAACTAGTAGGAGGAAAAAGATATAATTAAGCCCCCCCCCAATATCCAAGCAAGTCAGGCAGCCTCCCCAAGATGAAAAATTATAAACCTAGACACACACCAGTAAAGTGAGTAAATATTCTTCCCCATAGTATGTATTTTTAAGTGGTGAAATCAAGTTGAACTATGTGGAATTTCTTCTGCAAAGAGGTACAAAACTAGTAAGTGGAACATCTTCCAAATGGGACCTGAAATAAAAAGGAGGCCATTTGCCTGTATCTTGGTTATTTTATCATTATCTTAAAAAAAAAAAAAAAAAAAAAAAAAAAAAAAAAGAAAGAAAGAAAGAAAGAAAAAGAAAAAAAGGTCCAGGGGCACCTGGGTGGCTCAGTGAGTCAAGCATCCAACTTCAGCTCAGGTCATGATCTCATGGTTCATAAGTCTGAGCCCCGCATTGGGTTCACTGTTGTCAGCACAGAGCCTGCTCCAGATCCTCTGTCCCTCTTTCTTTCTGCCCCTACCCCACTCATCCTCTATCAAAAATGAGCACTAAGGGGCGCCTGGGTGGCTCAGTCGGTTAAGCATTCGACTTCGGCTCAGGTCATGATCTCACGGTCCGTGAGTTCGAGCCCCGCGTCGGGCTCTGTGCTGACAGCTCAGAGCCTGGAGCCTGTTTCAGATTCTGTGTCTCCCTCTCTCTGACCCTCCCCCGTTCATGCTCTGTCTCTCTCTGTCTCAAAAATAAAGAAACGTTTGAAAAAATTAAAAAAAAAAAATGAGCACTAAAAAAAAAAAAAAAAAATCAAGCCCAGAAGAAATCACCCTTTAACACTCTTTGTTTACGGTCTACCTATGTTTTTGATGTTGATCCCAAAGGAAGAGAGGGGTTTCTTCTCTGAAAGAATCGTCTTAGGTACTAAGGCATCTGTTGGCTTGCACTTGACCCCTTGCTAAGTGACTTGGGTTGTTCTCTCTCAGATTCCTAAATCCTAATTTACTTCCTGATTCCTAAATTTCTCCCTCCATAAACCCTGCCCAGAAAAGAATTTCTTCAATGCTCCTGCCTTCTCTTGATGATGAATTGCCGTATTTCCTTCTCTTACACAAATATATGGCTGGCCAGTATTTATATAAAATCTGGGAATATAGCCATTCATTCTTCATGGCCTGGCTCCTTCAAGTTCACAGCTCTGCACACGCCAGTTTATACATATCAGCGTGATAGTCTGCTCCAACAGGAGGGATCCCCAGACATGCCTTAATGATGTTGGTATCTCCTTAGAGACAGAGATATTGGAGAGACAAAATCAGGTTTCCAGATCTTGGTTTCCTCACCTGCACAACAAAAATGGCTTCTACAAAAACAATTAAGAGGGTAACTGCAAATGACTAAGCAAGTCTATAAAAGGCTTTCATAAAAATGCTAAAAGCAACAGGCATAACTCCTCTTCTTTCCTGCAGTGGTAGCTCCTTCCTAGAGCTCCAAACGCTACCCTCCAAACCACAACCTTAGGAGAATGACATTCTTGAAATGCTTCCAAAGACGTTCATCCCAAGGGAGGAGGATTTATAGTTGTGTGTCAAATGTCAGTGATCTGAGAGCTCTAGTCACCGGCATGATGTTATCCTACAAGTGGCGTGGACACATAAGGCAACAATCTCCCATGTTTCAGGGCCATAAGGCTGGACCAGGCTCACTGCAACCACAACTGCTTTCAGAGAGTGTTTTGAGAAATAATGGGACCAGAACTCGTTTAGTCATTGCGATAGTTTATGTGCCCATATTGATGAGCATTTTCCACGCCAATAATCACAGACACTTGTAACCAGTTTGGTTCTTAATGCAAAAATTTTAACAGTTGTGTGGGTGGGTCAAGAGGGGAGTGTCTGTTGGAGTGAATCTATCACTGTGCATATTTTATTACCATCTGTTGTTTCAATGATTTTTAATTACTTGACATGTAATTCTCAGTGCTGAAATTATATTTAAAAGCAAGCTACCCTGTTCAAATAGTTTCCATGTGTTTGAGGGAGAATGGGGAACAGGGACAGAACTACAAAGATCAAAGGTCACAAAAAGTCCTCAGCCTACACACATGCTTTACTTGGCTGGTGCAGGTTTTTTTGTTTGTTTGTTTGTTTTTTAATTTGAGTCAAGACTTAAAAGTCAGTATTGAATTAACCTAAAAATCTAGATTACTAGTTTCTCATAAAAGTATGGTAACATCTGGCAATACTGATTAATATTCATACCCTGCCATAGAGCTGAATAACAGCTGCCCCTTGAGGTAGGGCCTGTCCTCTCCAGATGACAGTCCCCCTTTCTTTCTGCAGCACCCTATCTTCATCACTTATTTGTGTTACCCACTTGGCCTTTATTGGCATTTGAGTTTGAGACACCTGAGATAGATCAAGAAGTTTAACACATGGCAGGTGCTTAATAAAGATCTATTGAATGAGTCAATGAAGAATTAAACTTTAAAAACAGCAGAATAGACAAGCCCAAAATATATTCCAGTCTACTTCTCAAGGCAGTTACTTTTCCTACTTTCAATTACATAGAAGTACTAAAGTACTTTTTCAAAGTGGTTTCTGACAATTAAAAACTAGTTTGTAGACAGGAAACTTCAATTCCACCAATGTTCAGTCTCCACTAAATCACAACACACATTTGGTACACAAATCTGACCAAGAAGTCTGTTGATAAATGCAAACACAGCCCCCATTCTTGAAGAAAGCTAAGCCCAATACTCCATAGTTATCTGTAAAATGGACAGGTTTAAATACTCTAGGAATCTCTCATTCTTTTAATCTGTAATGCCGACCACACCCAAACCTGCTTGCTCGTCTTGATGTAGAGGAAATGAGGCAGAACAACAATTTCTTTCAAATGACTTTACACTTACTAGGTACAGGTCAGGGGAGCACCAGACCCTAGTCCGAACACTGCCACCGAAGAGCTGCGGAGACAGACTCATCCCGCAGCGGTTAGATGGACACGACCCCAGAGCCAGAATAGAACCTTTTCAACATGAAGGAATTTGCCTCAGTGAGCAGTGCTTGCTGGGGCACCGTGCATGGCTAGGGAGGTGAAATTAAATGCTGAACCAACACACTTCCTAATTTTCCCACCAAAATGACAAACTAGGGAGCCCTCTGCCATTTTTTTTCTGTGAAGAAGTCTGACTCACCAGCCATAGCAGAAATGGGAAAAACTAAGCTTCTTTTGACCCATTTTTCTGAGTAGCCATGAGAAAACATCAAGGAAACAAAATCCGTCAAATTTAACGTTTCACAAAAGCGACAGCAAAAGATAGTAAAAGGGATGTGAGAAACTAACCTCCAGAAGTTGTAGCACGTGATCTCTGTTCATGCTCCTACTTCTCTGTGTAATTCCTTGCTGTCCAAGGATGTATATTAGCACCTGTTTTGAAATACCTCTGAGAGCAGCTGAGTGAACCCACGATTGGGAGAAGATACCCAACGGGGTACTGGGCCAGTACGTGCACTCCTTGCTATCAGTCATCCATCCAGGACTGTGAAAACAAGGCCAGACTGTTTCCAGAAGGCAGCGCCTTCCCAGCACAGGACCGGACTTCAACATCGAGCCATTCCGTGGCTGTGCACCAGGAGAACAAATCTGCTCTCTCTGGAAGGAGACGAGATTTCCAGCCAATCTGCTTGATTACTCTAATTCTGTCAAGAATGCCAAGACCACGATGGGGGAAACTGCACTGCTTTTGACTTAAAATCCAACCTCCTCTGTGGTTCTTAAGGCATGCCCGTTTTGTCAGAGATTTTTAAACCTCCACAGTGGAGGTTCTCAATTCTAGCGCACATTAGAAACACCTGGGGAGCTTTTAAAACCACCAACACTCAGGCCTCACCTGACTCAAATTAAATCACACTCTCCGAGGGTGGGGTCTTGGCACTCACTCCCCTTTCCCCAAGGAGGTTCTAAATGTGCAGCTAGTAGTGAGAACAACACATCTTGGATGATTAAATTGAAAAAGGCAACAGAATCAGAAAGGAAATTCGAACTCAAAAGAAAAAGGCAGAGGAGGGACATCTGGGTGGCTCAGCTGGTTAAACGTCAGACTTCAGCTGAGGTCCTGATCTCATGGTCTGCGAGATCGGGGGCCGAAGTCAGGCTCTGCGCTGGGTGTCGAGCCAGGTTGGGATTCTCTCTCTCTCCCTCTCCTTTTGCCCCTCCACCGCTTGCGTGCAGTCTATCTCTCTCTCAAAAATAAATAATAAAACACTTTTAAAAAGTCCAAAAAAACATAAAAAAAAAAAGAAAAAGAGGAGAAGATGGGATGTTATGACAAAAGGGCCCCCGACCCACTAAGTAGTTATAAACCCACCCTTGGTTTACCAGGATGGCTCATATCAAATTCCTTTCCTGACCTAGCTATCACCCTCTTTCCACCTGATAACTCCTTCAGTTATTTATAATCGAGGGTTTTTTTTTTAAAGCTACTAAATTAGAATTACACTCTGCCTACTGGAGAATACTTGATTCTAATAAAATAGTTATGTGATTAGTAAGAGGTAAAACAACACAAGGTGTGTGCTTGTCTTCTCATTGCTTTTCATTACTGGCTCTTTGAACAATTAAACGTGAACTGGAAAAAATAAACCCTTTTTTCAAATAATACTGCAAGCGTGGGTATTTTTGCTTCGTTGATACAACCTGCTTCACCTACACTGAAAATGCCAACCTCCATGATGGGTTTTGAAGATTGTGAAGTTCTTTTATCACAGACCAATTTAGAAGGTAAGGTACACGGTTAAAGATTATGTATGCTGACACATCGGTAATTACCTTCTAAATAATGTTGTAACTGGATGAGTCATCAAAGCTACCCCAGGCTTATAATGAGGGGTAAAAAGAAGGGCTATCTGGTGGCGGTACTGAGAGGCACGGGGCCAAGAGCAGGAAAGCAGGAAAGCAGGAAGGCAGGCGGGGCAGGAGGAGAGAGGAAAAAATGAGCATGGTCACTGCAGGGTGTGACAGCAAGGGGTTTGGATATCTGTGCCAGCTGCTGTAATCACCACCATCCACAAGCCAAACCCTTACATATAAGCTCAGAGATTCAATTTTTTTCAAAAGTTAATTTTTTAAAGCAAAACCCAAGTTAATAAAATGTTCCAGTAATCCCCTATCATCAAATTTTACTCAATTTGCGGTGTGGAACTTCATTTATTCATATTTTTAGCTACACAGTCAGGGCCTGCTTTCTTCCAACCATTTTCTCATCCTTCCCCTCACACAGCGTGCCACAGACATGCCCTGCTGCCGGCCTCGGCAAATGGCAGTCCCCACGCTACGCTATAGATGGTGAGGCGCCTGGCTTGAGATTAGGAAAACAGAAAAAAGAATGGAATACAAATCATTACTCCCAAATACGGATGACATTTAGGTCTTTTCCACTGCTCATTTTCGTGACCTGCATCCTGAAGGAGCCTTCTGGCCAAAGTGGTGGTGAGCGGGTGGGTCACTCCTTTTATTACTGTATCTCATATCAGATAGTTGAACTTTGTGTAATTTGCGGCATATGGATGGATTACAAGAATAAACAAAATGGAATCAAAGAAAATCGAGAAGAAGAAGAAAGTGGAGTCACTGGTCCCCCTGTTTAGTAGCCAAAAAAGTGCATTCTCAATACCAACACCGAACCTCTGGTTTACATTTTTTTTTTTTCTTTTTTGACTTCGATTACACAGTTGGGTTGGCTTATGAATACGGTAAGAGTGTATAACCTTTAGAGTGGAAGGCAGGATGAGCAGACAGAACCTAATTAATAGTGAAAAATTATTAATCTGTCTTACTAAGAGAAAGTAAAATCAGTCGTAACTTACAAAGGAACTTCTCTGTACAATTTAATAAAGGCAGGACTCACTGTATGACTGGGGCCTCATTATGAAATGAATATGTTTAATATAAGCCTGCACCAAACCCCAATAATTAACACCACCTCACCCTACCATATAAAGCTTAAAAATGCCATTAACATGAAGTCCAGTTGTTAAATACTGCCATGTACCCTTTTAAATCCATTATTCAATAAATACCCTTTACAGAAAAAGAAGCAATAACTCATTTTTGGGAAACTGAGAAAGGGAAAGATACGCTTAATTTGCTACGAGCTCAACTTTATAATTTCTCAGAAATTACGAAACTTTTTTATTTTATTTTTTTTAATTTTTTTTTTTTTTTAACGTTTTATTTTATTTTTGAGACAGAGAGAGACAGAGCATGAACGGGGGAGGAGCAGAGAGAGAGGGAAACACAGAATCTGAAACAGGCTCCAGGCTCTGAGCTGTCAGCACAGAGCCCGACGCGGGGCTCGAACTCACAGACCGTGAGATCATGACCTGAGCTGAAGTCGGAAGCTTAACCGACCAAGCCACCCAGGCACCCCACGAAACTTTTTTAGAGAAGGGTTCACATTTGGGTGGCCTCCCTACAAAGCCATAAGTAACACCCACCCCACTCACTGTCACCACCACAGCACGGGGATCAGAAGCACAAGATTGCGACTTGGACAAACGGAGATTTCATCCCCAGCTTTGCTAGTGCCAGCTGTGTGCCACAGGCAAGATAATTAAGCCTTGCAATCCCCCACTCCCTCATTTCTAAAATGGAGGTAAAATTAGTACTTCAAAGTGTCTGGTACATGCATATTCAATAAATGACACCTATTGATAGAAAATGATATGTAAACCTTAAAAAGTAAAAGTGGGGGAAAAAAGCACTTACGTTGCTAGGTGGTGATCAGCAAAAAGACTTCTATTCCTACCAGGTGATAATCAAAAGGCTCCAAATATTTATTTTTCTTAAGTCGTCTGGGAGAAAATACTTCCGCCTTTCCATTATTGCTTGTCAAAACAAGATTGAGAAATAAAATCCAAGGGTAAGAAGTAAAGCTACAATTTTACTTCTAACTATTTGGTTAGAAGAAAATGTAATTTCCTTACTCAAAAGTGGTAACAAATGCTCTTTGCTTTTTTATTAACTATCAATGATAATTTCTGTGATTTGGAAGGGAGCCCACATTTATCTCCTGCCTCAAAATGGCTGAAAAGTTATTCAACTTGTAAAATTGGAATTTCTTTATCCCCAAAGCAATAGGAGTCATATGGAATTAGCAGGTTGGACCACACTCCTCCACCCTCTCCGGTCCAAAATAGACAAAGGGAAAATACCGAGGCTTGTATTTTTGTCACCACAGAGATTTTATATTCTGAGAAAAATCAACAAAAAAGTAAGTCCTAAAGTGAACTCTCCCTGGCATTTCACTTAGACAAAAAAGTCAATCAAAAACTGGATCAGGTAGGGGTACCTGGGTGGCTCATGTAGGTTAAGCATCTGAGTCTTGGTTTCAGCTCAGGTTCAAGATCTCACAGTTGTGAGATGGAGCCCCATGTCGGGCTCTGCACTGGGTGTGGAGCCTACTTATGATTCTCTCCCTGTCTCTCTCCCCCACCCCCTGCCTCTCCTTCTGCCCCTCTCCTGCTTTTGCTCACTATAAATAAATCTATATTAAGAAAGAAATTGGATCAGGTAGATGAGAACCCCTAAGACTCCAAGACCCAGCATCTAGCTCTGGTACTTAATCACTGTGTGGCCTTGAATAAGTTACTTAACTTCTCTGAGCTTATTTCTTTATCTGTAAATTGGGGTTAATAATACTTCTTTCAGGACAAGCACAATGATTAAACAAGATAATACAATTAAACAGCCAGGCACCTAAGAAATTATTTTAGAAAACAGCTCGTTATTTTCAAATTTGATTTCAAATACTTCTTACACCACCAACCAAAAAAGAATTCAGTGAGAGAAGTAACAGCTACTATTTTAAACTTTTTTTAAACCTAAAATTAACTATCAAAATGAAATTATATTCTATGTATGCGTGCATGCGTGTGTGTGTATACACACACACACACACACACACAGCATAAGGTATACAAGAGTACGCAAAGACAGATAATGTATACAGCCTCATCTTGGTCAAATTTGGTTTCTATCAAACAACCTAACAAATTCCAATGTAAGCTTCTACTCAGCCAACATTACTTGGAAATGGATTCATCTTCCGCAAAATTATTTCCTTCCATTGGCACTGACCCATCACCACAAACATCATCTAGTTTTTTCAGAGAACTGAATCAGTAGCTGGATGCAAGAGCTGAAGAACATCTTGAAACACAGCCATATTGTATCACACAGAACATAGCTTGGAAAAATATTACTTTTCACAAACAAAAAACTTGGCTAGAGAAGAGGGGAAGAGAAGATTAAAACAAAATATCTCCAAGTAAAAAGTGTAGAAAAGGAATTGAAACAAAAACACTGAGAATTAAGTGTACTCAAGCCTTGTGCATTGTTGCTGCTTCCAGGAGATGCATTTTGAATATAACAAGATGAATTTCAACAGACCATGAACCAGAGATTTTCAACATGATAAAGGGGAAGCGATATATATTCAATTTTTACAACCACTGAGTGAGCAGAAAACTGAAAATTCTTCAGCTGCTGATAATGTGCTGATAGAAATGCATCTCCCAACAGAATTCCTAATGAACTGCCAGTAAAACGGAGAAGTATTAAACAAACTGCAGAGAACAAATGATTATATCATGCTAACATAGATCTCTAACAACTTCTATAGTCATTTTCCTAGTTTTGAATGAGAAAATCATTAATGATCAAATACTTTATTCAACCATTTACAATAACCCTTGAGTCCTCAAAGACAATAGAAATTCGTGAAGTAACATATGTAGGAGATAATGTAGAACATCTACTATTTCTACTGTTTATGAGTACCTGGAACATGTCAGACACCATGCTAAGTACTTCACATCCCTCATCACTACCCACCTCTTAGTAACATGGAGGAGAGACACAGTGTCACTTTACATTTTACAGGTGAGAAATCGGAGGAGGTAAGTAATTTTCCTTACCTGGAATCCTGCCCTGGGTTCTGCATTTCTCACATCTTATCCATAATGTCCGGTTCTGATATCAAACCGAGTGGGATAGTAAATGATCCCAAAAGGACAGATGATAAGCAAGAAACTGAATTCATCTATGAATAAAGGAAATTAAATTCTGGGGAAAGACTCGTTATGCTTTAAATAGACAAAAATCAAGACTCAATAATGGACCACAGACTCTTTGTGTAAAACTAGATGTGATGGGAAATATAGCAAAAAAGAAAGACTGGAGAATAAAACAAAATTATTCACTTGAAAAGTTTAC
Source organism: Panthera tigris (assembly GCF_018350195.1). Lineage (NCBI taxonomy): Eukaryota > Metazoa > Chordata > Mammalia > Carnivora > Felidae > Panthera > Panthera tigris. The sequence continues at coordinate 166,944,851 of NC_056660.1, forward strand.
AGTCAGAATTCAGAACTGGAATTATGAATCCTGTCTGACCATTATACTTATGACACTAATTTGTTGCTCATCCGGTGACATTTAAATTCTCTACTCTTAAACTCCAATATAACAGTTTTGGGTTATTTTCCTTAAGGTAGCCAACAATTTAGTTAAAATTTTTAATATTCCCTTGTATGGCAAAATACCGCAAGGGTGAACTCTTTAAATACATTTGAATATGGAGTGCTTCTTCTGAATTATGTTCACGGTCTTTTAGCTCACTTCACTGAGTTAAAGATGCCCAAAGAGGCCAGAATTAAGACTCAAAAAAACACAAGAAGTCTGGACTGGAGGCATCCTACAGTTCAAAACACTGCTTCCCTACGTCAGGAAGTATTGTGGATACATTAAAGCAGATAAAAACATCATGCTTACTCAGTTTAACAGTGGCTTACAAGGTCTACAAGGAAATGGGCAAGGAAACAGGATAAAAATCAGTAGGTATGCATTTGAAATAATGTGTGTACAAGGTTATTCACTACAGCACTATTTATATAGTGAAATACTGAAAACAACCCAAGGGTCCCTCACTAGGGACCACCTAAATAAACTACAGCACATCTACACAATAAAATGGTATAAAGTTATAAAGAATAATGAGGAAGTTTTCTATGCACTGATACAGAAAGATCTCCAATTTAAAAAGCAAGGTACAGAACACAGTATATAATATGCTCTGAATAGAAGATGCTTTGAGAAAGAATGTGGGGATTTAAATATAGATATTTGGATATGCTTGTAGTATTTGCACAAAAATAGAATATTCAAAAAACGAATAAGGGAGGTTCTCTGTAGGGGATAGTGGGAACAGGGGAATGAAGACAGCAGTGGAAGGCAAGGTTTTTCAATATATATCTCTTTTATACCATGTTGCATTTTTGAACCTCCTGAATGTATGAATCATTAAAAAGTAAAATAAAATAGAAGTTCTACAGACAATTAAAAATTGATAGTCAACCATACTTCAATAAAAAATGTTTACGAAATTGATGGAAAAATTTTGACAATATGTAGTAACTGTAAATAGCACTGCAGCCTAGAAGGACCTATCAAATATTTAAGGAAAAGTGGCTGCCTACAGAGCACATGACAACGCATAGAAGATTTGATGAAGACAGAAGAGTAATTCCATTGTGTGTTTCCAGAAAAAATCTTACTGCAGTGACTTTGCTATAAAGACTCCAGTGAGAGGTCTCATTTGCAGACACACATCTCCAAGGGTGTAATGGCGGCTGCCTCTAGGAACATACCTGGAAAAAACCTGAGAGTATCAGCTATAGTCCAAAGCAGCAGCTTCCCTTCAGGACTCTCACCGATCTCTTGAATACCTTCCAAACCCAGTCAAAAGGAATATGAAGCAGACTCAAGAAATAATTACAACAAAACCTGAATGACAGAAGAACTTGGACACTGAAGTCCCTTGTCATCTGGGTGATGAGTATGAGTGATCAGTGTCAGTCAGGGTTAATCACGGGCTACTTCCCAGAGGAAGTGAATGTGAGCCAGGGTTTGAAGGTGACAAAAGGGAAATGAACGCGAAGTTGACAAGAGATGAATTGCAGTAAGATTTCACAGGGCTATGTGAAGAGACAGAACAGTGGCACAGAGCTGAAATGCGGGCAACTGTAATGGCATGCATTTAAGGGAAATGAATATAAATTACACTTGGAGGATGATCAATGGGCTACAAGGTGTCAGTTACAACCCAAGAAGAGGAACTGCTGACCACTGATGACTATTCACTAAAGATTACAACCCAATATACTGCTGTAGCCCAAGGGCCAACAACAAATGGAGGTAATCAGCTAAAGTATTAAAATGTTTCCCACTTAATGTACGAACCGAAAGTATGTTTACACCTGGTATTCCGTCTCAAATCTGGATCCTACCACCCTAAAAGCTGGAGACAACTGAAAGGAGAGATACCACAGTGATAGAGATAGGGACAGACCCTCAAGAATGCAAGCTGAGAAAAAGCAGTGATCGAGGTCTTGTTACCTTCAAACCCGGTAAACCCGAGAAATTCAAACAAGCAGCCTTTATAAAATATGTGGCAAATTTGGAGAACCCATTACCCCTAGAGGAGGTTTGGGATGAATCTAAAATTAACTTCTATAGAACTTTAGAGGGGCACCTGGGTGGCTCAGTCGGTTAAGTGTCCAACTTCAGCTCGGGTCATGATCTCATGGTCCATGAGTTTGAGCCCTCATCGGGCTCTGTGCTGACAGCTCAGGGCCTGAAGCCTGCTTCAGATTCTGTTTCTACTTCTCTCTCTGCTCCTCCCTGGCCTATGCTCACTCTCTCTCTCTCTCTTTCTCAAAAATAAATAAATAAACATAAAAAAAAAAAAAAAAGACCTTTAAGGGTGGCTAGGTGGCTCAGTTGCTTAAGCATCTGACTTCAGCTCAGGTCATGATCTCGCAGTGCATGAGTTCAAGCCCCTCGTTGGGCTCTGTGCTGACAGCTCAGAGCCTCGAGCCTGCTTCAGATTCTGTGTTGCCCTCTCTCTCTGCCCCTCTCCCCCGCTCTTTCTCTGTCTCTCAAAAATGAATAAACGTTAAAATTAAAAAAAAAAAAATTTTAGATTGTTTTATATGAAATACATTCACAATATGTTACTACTAGAGACAAGGATCGTTTTTTAGGGAGGGAATCTTTGTCTACAATCTTTTGGCCCCAGCGGTGAGCAAAGAACCCACAATGCAATCCCACCTCCGTCTCAGCTGTCAGGTCCACTGGCAGGCATGATGGGAAATCTCAAAGGAGAATAAATAAACCACAAAGCAGAGCATTAGAGGAGCACAGGTAATTCCCTACCAGTCTCTGCTCACCATTCCTTTGGGCTGTACCATCTTCTCAGGACTGAAGAAATACATGTCACCGAAAAATCTACCCAAATGAATAAAGTATATAAAAGTTAATGAGGTTAAGAAACCTGTATCATTTAATCTCCAGAAGACTGCAAAATAACAAGAAAAACTTCTCTGTTGATTAGGAGGATAAGGCAATGAGCATCTTTTTAAAAGAAGACGTGGTAAGATTTAAATACAGAAAAGACTGCCCACAACTGACATGAAGAACCTTTCCTAAGGGACAGTCCCTGAATTGTGCACTTAACTAGTTGCTAGATACTGTGCCAGGTACCCTAAGCTCTTTACGTTTTCATGTTTTCTCCTTTTACTTTGGGTTGATACCTTTAAAGAAACTAGGAGGAAAAAACCTAGATAATGTGTGGGGGTAACCTGGAGTCCTGAGTATGTGACCACACAGTGATAACTCAATGAAACAATAAACTCTGCGTGCCAAAACATTCATTAAACACATTCGATGTTTTCTCAAAAACCTAGATGTGTGGATAGAGTCATTCACAGCTTTCCGGGAACTAATTATTTTTCCCTTTCTAGCCTTAATGCATGTATTTAAATTTCCTTAATTTACTGAATACTTACAATGAGCATTACTCTGAATTTAACACTCCAGTTAATCTTGGGAAAGAGATGTGAGCTCAAAAGAAGCAAAGAAGGGATGAGAATTTATGATCACTCAGGAAATGTGCACATTATTAACGGAATTCAAAGCAAAGACATGTTCAATATGAGGAGACCTTTCACAGTCTCTATTTAATACAGGAGTTGAATTTGGAAAATCGACAGACACTTAACTATCGACAACCCGGCCTTTCCTTAAATGTCTGTAATTCCAAATATTGTTGAGGGGTTAGTGGGCTGGATTTGGGACTTCATTACTTCTAAGCAGGCCTGTTAATGTATGTGAATGCATAGTCCTAACAAATCACCATTCCAAGGGAGAGAAACGGCCAAGAGACTATGAACTTGGAGTCTTTAGAAGGGAAAGTGGAATTGCTTCTCGTTTGGCAGTCAAAATTCAGTCATGAAATCCGTAACATCAGAAACAAAACAAAGAACATTCAAACTAAATGAACACGGCCATTGCAAAGCCCGTGTACTTTATCAGGAAAGTGGCCAGCCCTGTTCCTCCTCCCTACCAAACACTTCACAGGTCGGAGATAGGGAAAGGACTAATCATCTGGTGTAATTACACAGTAATTCTTATCTGGATTCAACCAGAAATCCTCACATTTCTCCCAGATTATAAACAGAGAAAGGAAAGAAAAAACAATTTGGGATTCTGGAAGTCAGAGCAGACTTCCAGTAGTTAAAAGGAGAATAGAAATTATCAAAATAGAATAGAAATTATCAAAAGGGAGCAAAAAGAAAGAAAGAAAGAAAAAAAAAAAAAAAACTAGTTAGAAGAACACAGTGACCAGAGGCGGTTGGGCTTTGGGGCTAAAAATCCCTAGACATTGGCAGGAGGCAAAAGAACCAGCCATCTGGGAAAAATCATAAAAAAGTCAGGCTAAACCTACAAACCACAAAGGCTCCCAAGTACATTCCAATATTACCATAGAGTTCAATAACTGGTGTTCTTAATCAGGGTCCTGGTTCATTGAGAAAACTCACCATACTCTACCGGACGATGTCTGGTAATGACTGTGACATTTTAGAACCATTTGCAAGGAGAGCAGTTATAACTGTTTCATTGTTTAAAGGATTAAGCAGATTTAGGCAGAGCTTCTCTTTCCTGCATACTCCAGATGAATCAGTTACCCTAAGGAAGGTTGTAGTTCAGGTGTAACTAAGAGTCACTATTCTTTTTAGTAGAACCCCCGCCTCCCCCCAAGGCCAAACACTCCCAATTCCATTTTTAGTTTAGAAGGAAAAGAATACACGGAATTAATTATGATTCTTCAAGAAAACATCTTGGCAATTTTTATCCCTTACTTCCACATAAATTTACAGGCTTTTCTAAGCAACAGGATAAATCACTGTCTCTGTTACATGAGGACTTCTACTTAACACAGATTAATAGGCCATACCTCAGGAGAACAGCGCTCTCCTTCTGCACGATATACGCACCAAAGGAAAGGTTCCATTTCAGTCATTTACTTCCATAAAATGTAAGTCAGTCACTTCAATTACTGCTGTGACTCACCTACTAACTACTGGCCTCAACAACATCAAAAATATTCGTTCACCAAATTTGTCATCAGTGTTTTTAGACACGTTTCCCATGCTCAGTAAAATGCCTTTGTTAAGAGCAGAGAAACGTTAAAAGTGGAAACACACTATCGACACCGTTCTTGTCTTCCTGCCATGCCACTCTACCCGTGAGGAGTTGTGACTTATGCTAGCAAGTGAAAACTGGTAGGCATGAAATTTCTTTTACAAGAGCAATCAAAACGATAGCAGAAATTTACTTCATATGTATAGTTTTACAGAGCTGCAGCACGATTCCTGCTCATAGAACAAAGTGAGCTAATCTGCTTTGCAAGAGACAATGACCTTTGAAAGCAAGCTGTGATAGGTTTATTCCTTACCTTACAAAAAGACTTATCAGTTCTATAGCAGAATCATCAGAACAAGGTGATTCTGTACGACTAAATCAGGTACTCCTTTTTCAAGGTGAAGTACATACATTTCTCACATCTTAGAGGACATGAACCAGTAGTGTTCTGCACATATGCAATAAAATTCAGATAATCAATAAATCTTGAAGAAGTCATTATTCGAGAGCTAAATATAAGAGAACGACTGTTCCCTGTCACTAACATTAACTTTTTTTTTTAAACTGGACTAATTTCATTTTTTAAAAGTCACAAGAAAAAGCCATTGGCTGTGTGAATTTCATGTCTTACTTCTCAGCAGCAATAAGAAATAAACAGGAGCTGGAAGACAGAAACAGAACACTAGTTTCAGTGAAGGAAATAACTTAATTTAGTATTCTGCCTGCCCTAGAAGCATCTGGTTTTGGCCTCACTGTATTAAAAAAAAAAAAAAAAAAAAAAAAAAAAGCATGGAAGAGAGAATGGAGACATGAATAAATCACCACAAAAAAATAATCTAGAACTTTAAAAAATGAATATAATAGTGCAAGTTGAAACCCACTTCCCCTGAAGACATGTTGGAACACAAATCTGTTTAAGTCTACACTCCTCACTCCCAGGGTTGTTAAAATAGAAGACAAACAGACGGGGAAGGATTTGGGCATGTGTGTGAATTTTTTAAACACTCTAGATCATTCTCGTATGCCATTCTAGGTCAAAACCACTCAAATCACAGTAGTGCACTCTGTGGCTCACAGTCTCATTTATTTGGTCAACTAGTTTCATGGAGTGCTTAACTGGAGGATATTTTGGTAGGTCCACTGGCACCGACATGGGTTCAGACTTGGTTCTAAGTCTCTCCCAACTACAGATGGTATCTCCTTCCTATTCATGGGCACCTGCAAACCAGCCACCTAATGACAGGGAACCTAACCTAGTAGAACTAGCTGATTCTTCCCAACTGTTTGCTTTCGCTCAAACAGCACAGCAGGGAAAGGGACAGCAGCTCCATCGGGAGGAAAGCCATGTGGGACAAATTAGGTGCCGCTGTTAAGATTTAAAAGCTAGGGGCTAAAACAGAGCTAACTAGAGGCAGCTGTTAGGATGTGGTTTCTGTGTTTATGTTCTTCTCCTTCACCCCAAAGCCTCTTATGGGTATTAGGAAGGAAAGCATGTGTATGACCCAATGAAAAGGATCAGCTCTCTAGACTGTACATGAAGCTGGAGACCATAATTCAGCACGTTAGAGACAAAAGTTACCTGCGAGGAGAATGAGGGAAACTGCTGTAAACCTTTATTTGATAATTTTTCAAAATCCTCTCTTATCTAAATACAGTAATACAGCAGAAAATTGCACTGCTAGCAGATAACGGTCATGATAACTAAGAGAAACCCTACAGGAGCAATAAACCTGAGCGAAGGAGAGATTCGGGGCTGACCGACCCATCTGCAATTGGTACATCCTGTTGCTGTTGTGACCTCTGCACTTCCCCCCAATTCCACCTTCAAATTCTCAGCCCAAGATTTCAATATGGCTCACTGCCAGCACCTTTCTCCTTTCTTGGGTGCAAAAGTAGTTCTGTTGATCCATACATATTTCAAGAGGCTTTGACTTTCCGCTTTAACTGAGAATTAATGTCACATACTATTTAAAATAACACAGAGAATGTATTGTTCTTACAAGAACCTCCCTTTCCCCTGCCCGCCCTGACCTCTCTTCCCTTCAATATTGTCCTCAATAACGGGCTTTCTTCCCTCCTTGTAAAGCCAATATGGGTAACTGAGAGGAAGCAGGGGGAAGGGAAGTATTTCTATTTCTCTTGGCACTGAATAAAATGGTTTTCCCAGGGATGGAGTATTACTCCCATTTTAATAAAACTCCTGTTTCCTATATAATATCACTCAGGTCACTTCAAGGCGAGAAGGTGATCAAAAACAGAGACAACAGCAGAAGACCAGACTTGTGCATAGTAAACAACACAGCCCACATGCTGCACATCGACGCAGCACAAGCTAGCTAGCCCTCCACCCAATGCTCGAGCTACTCCAACACAGCAAATCTAACACTTTTATGTACTCAGAAAAATAGCTGTTGCAAATGCCTAATGCAATTAAGCCACGTTACACTTAACTTTACAAAAATCCTTTTACTTTCCCAAACTCTAGTATGATCACCTGTAACACAATAAACACCCATCAAAATTGACTTTTCTCTGGCTCCTATGATTCATTTACACACAAAACTTTAATGCAGAATAAAGAACAGACTAGCACAGCACTGGTCTTAACTGTCAAAGTAGCTTTTCTCTCCCCACTGGGTGAATGAGTCAATGAATCCACTTGATTCACAAAGAGAGACTTTTATTCCTTCTTTCCTTCCTCTCATCCATCCATGTATCCATCTTCTTGTTTTGTTTTTAATTGCTTTGATCCTTCAGTCTCTGCTACTCTACCCTGGTCATAGACACACATATGCATGTACAACACACACACACAACAGACACACAGACAGCCAGTAATGTGGTGTGGCAGAATTTTTTACCTGAAATACATACTGGCTTGTGTTACTCTGGCAAGCTACATATATTTCCAAAACCTCAGTTTTCTCCTTCCATAAAATCAAGATGATAATTCCTGCATCACAGGGCCACCGAATACTATCACTACATAGCAATGATAGGCACTCTTAAATATTAGTTCCCACCTCTTCCCCTCCACCCCCCCCCCCCCAGGCACAGTGCACTTTAATGTCTTTTAAATCTAGACTTTACAGGTCAATAAATAAGAAACAGTTTCTTCTGGAGTTTGCTGATGCTGGGAAAAGTCCTAAACTTTTTCTTTCCATTTTCAGTTTCTTATTTAAACGCTTCTTACCTCTTCTTTCATAAATCTGTATCCTCAGTGGATTGTTTTCTTTGTTTCTCTAATCTTTCTTAAAGGTAAAGAGATCTAATATATCAATAACAAATACCAATTTGAGACAAAGTCGTCAATATAGTCATCCTGTCACTAGCCCTGAGTTTTAAAGCTAAATTTAAAATGTTAAAAATTTCCCACTGCATGAAAAACCAAGATGAAGTTTATGTCCTAAAAGCCATTGTCCATAAGTTCAAATGAAAACATCTCTGAACCAGACTACTAGGACTAATAAGTATTTCAACACATTAGGATAAAACATGGGAGAGGTCGGCGATATCCTCCCACCTGTCCGGAAGGAAGCAGACTCACACACACTTAAATAAAACAGTGAGCGGCCTAATCCACTGTCTCCTAAGGATGGCTTTGCATGTATTTTTTCTCCACCTCCTAACATTTGCAGTAGAGTTTGAGCCCAGCTAATCAATATCTTTAAAAAACTTGTTTAAGATAATACCGTCTGTTTTACTTGCTGGCCATTTAATGTACACATGTTTAAAACTAATGATTTTTTCCCCCATGGATTTCAGGTTTTACTAACCTATATTACAAACAATCAGAAAAAATCTGATGCTACATTTTAAATCAATACTCATCATGACAGAGACTATGATATTGGGCAGCTGAACTTGTATCTTTCTGGCTGAAAATTCAAAGTGTATCTTATTTTTCTTCTCCTCTCAACAAAGTCGGGGGTGGGCTGAGGGGAAGAGTCAGGGTGAGGACACAGGAGAGAAGAAAATGAAACATGAATAAATCTTCAGGGTCAAAGCTTACCACGCGTGGCCCACATCTAAAGAAGGACCTGGACCAGACAAACCTATTCCATCCCACACGGTGGACTGGTCTCCCTGACATGCCTCCGTCTTGCCCCCGACCGAAGCCACCAGCTTCACAATGAAATGCAGAAAAGCTGTCAGAACCTGGTGGTCCAAGCTATCTCCTAGCCATCTGCTCACAAATTTTACTGAGTTGGTTTTTTTTAATTCAGTGCCGTAGGAGGAAAACGGCATTCAGCAACACCAAAAGGAACACACACCAGTTCTTATCTGAAGAGGGCTGGCACCAGGTACCTCACTGCTGCTGCAGCTCATTCGCTCATTCCGAAGCAGGAGTGGTAACAGAGAAATGTGGAACTCTCACTGAAACAAGGGCTTCAAAAACTGATGCTGGCCCCTCGGTGTCTTGTTGTCGTTTGCCACTCAGAACATGTGCCTCTCAGTTCGGTCCCCACACCACTCGGCATTTCCTCACCCATTCTGCGATTCCCACTGGCGCCCCTCCTGAGCAACTGTATTAAGAGACTCGATCTAACTAACCATCGAGCGACAAAACAAAGCCAGATTCCCGTGCTGTGGCCCACGGCTTTATACACAATCTAAAATGGTAAACCTCATTCACTGTGGAAATACACTGCTCAGACCCTAGGCTCCCCTCTCGCTCACGGAGACTACTTTCAGATGCTGTGTCCCACACACGCAGGTCTTTCTGCCTGCCTATTTCAGCTGAATACGCTCTTTGCAAAAGGTTCTCTTTGTCCCCTGCGTGTCACCGTTCCGGGAGTCCGCGAGCAGCGGGGCTCCCGAGATGGAGGCTCCGAGGCCTGGCACACACAAAGCATAACCCAGCTCTCGGCGGAGAAGCGGGAAGGGAGGCAACCTCAACCTCCTGGCCGGGCGTGACCCCCCCTGCTGCTGGGCGAGACACAGCCTCTCCACCATGGCCTGCACAGCCCTGCACACTGCCGCAGCAGAGCCCGGGGTGGCCACGGCCCTCCTCCCTCATCCACCATGGCGCTAACGATGGCCACGAGTAGGCCACTCGGGGCTCGGCTGATTCCAGAAGCTAAAGGAAGACTTCGTCCAAATACCCAGCCAACAGAACACTTGACTAGAATTTGGAGGGCTCTAGGCTTTTTAAATTAACCCTAAACAGTGCTTTCTAATGGCGATATGCCCAGCGAATGGGCACTACAAAACTTCCCTGTCGTCTTCTTCACGCAGCATGTCCTGAGTGTAATATTTCTTCTTGTGAAACATGGATTTTACACATTCCACACACATCTATATGCAGCTACACTAATTTATAAAAGAAAGAAATCTCAAATAATCAAGTGGCTGTTAAATTAGGTAAGAAGGAAATTGGAAGGAGACCAACTAAAATTACACAGTGTAATTAAAAGGGTGTCCTCTCTAAATTTCTAATAAAATGCACTTGGTTGTTACCATTTATGGCTGCGCACGATTTTTACGCCAGCATTCAATATCACACAAAGAAACAAAAACAATGAAAATTTACTATCAATAATTTCCATTCATTTCAGCAACAACTGAAATCTGTCATTACTAAAATTACCTATAAAACTAGTCATTAAAACTAACTGTCTGCCGTGCCAGCCCAGGCTGCCCTCCTCCCGTTTTCCTCGGGCTTGGCCTCCTTTGATCTTTCTCCCCTGGCTATTAACATTAGTGGCAGGAGTGGTAGACCCACGTCACAGTGAGAAAAATAATTCCTAAGCAGGAGACGGCTTACAACACAGCAAGCGTCCCAGATGCTGATCCATGCAAGTGGGGGGAGCAAAGTCACCCTAGAGCCCATTTGGGGCTCAGAGGCTGTACTACTACGGAAGCCTCACTCCGTGTCCACCATCCCGCCAGTAGCATCAGGCAGAATGAACAGATCGTGGTTAGAATTAGTTCTCCCCAAATTTACCTGCTTCTCAAAGCCACAGTCCTCCAAATATATCCAGCCCTTCAGCCTTCTACCTTAGCACTCCAGCCACTGGGCCCCTGCCGGCCGACGATTAAAATAGGATGACTGAGCCGTGCCTCTTGAAAGGTCGCGATAACAAATCCAATTTACGATTCTCAAAGGGACAAAACCAAAAGGTGGAAGAGTCTGAATAAGTGAAAAATGGTATTATCATTTAATTTTATTCATCAACAAGATCACCTCTCATTTAAGAAGCTAGGCTAGATAGTAATGTTCAACAGAATGGGAAGGGGGAAAATTGCAGGGCAGGGGTGGGGGTGGGAGGGAATACCACCTGTCCTTCAAAGTATAACCCTGAGTTAAATTCTCTCCTATTATCTCCATCCTTAAAATAGTCAGATAGCAAGATGTTCAAAGAAACACAAAGCAGTATAGGAGAGCTGCCTTCTTTCAAAGGGCCAGGGCAGTGATTTGAAGAGTTATTCAGGTCACAGAGAAATTACACTTCTTTATGCATCTATAAAGAATTCAGAGTTTTCCATTTTTATTAGCATTATTACAATATTGAAGGTTTTCAGGCATATCATGAGAGGAGCATTTACAGAGAAATGCTGAGCAGACCAGCCTCACACAGCACCCGCCTCCCTTTATGAGGCTCCACAGCCTGGCAGACATTTTGAAGAGCCTAATAAACACATAGTACTTCAATCGCAAGATCTTGTTAATTTATATCTACACATAACACCAAACACTTTATGTGAAAAAGCAAATGAGTTATTTTTGTCAACTACTAAGACACACCATGATACTTGTCTTTGAGGACGCAGACAATTTGGGGCCACCCTACTTTTATAGAATTGTCATGCTATCATTGGATCGTCACAAAAAAATGTCTTTTTTAAATCCTTTCTTTCTTCAATATGGCTATTGAAAAACTAAAATTACCCTTTGATTCTTTTTCAATGCTTATGGTGTCCAAGTCCCATGTTTCTGATACAAATTCCATGAACACTGAAAATAAACTAACACAATTGTGTCACCAACTGCTCATTTTATTCACATCTCTCCTGCAGTCTCCCCGGCACTTTTTATGGGAGCCCTGATCCTTCTGTAGCGGCACTGAGACATAGGCACATATTCAAAGGTGAGAGACCAAAAAGGTCATACAGCAAGCAGAGAATATTCCAGCAACGCAGGTTTCGATCTTTGCTATTTCAGTGTTATTCCCGCTGAGCCTCGCGTGCCAAGAATACCGCTGGCGCTGTTCAGAGACACTCATGATGACTCAATGGAGAATCAGGAGACCTGGGCACTTAACTATGCGCCTATTCCCAATGATATTCTGTCTCAACTCATTTCCATCCTCATAGAAACATGAAAGTGGGGCAATGACAGATATGAAGCCCAGCATGAACTGCCTGGCAGAACTCTGCCTAGCAACACAGCTTTATCACTCCACCACACATACGAGGCCAGAGTCCACAGGCAGAAATAATGACATAAAAACCAAGCTGGAAATGCCATAGTTTAAGGAAGCGCTACAAAAATCATATCACAAAAGAGAGCGTTTAAAATAGTTTTATATTCAATCAGTAGGTACAAATGAAACGTTAGTAGATATCTTAACCCACAATGAACCAAATGCTGTATTAGCATATGCTTTTTGGCTATGAAAAATCTTGCATTACCTACAAAAGCCTAAGTCTGTAAAAATTCCATGGAAGACAAAAAAAGAACAATTTGCTCAAGCTTGACTTAAAGTTTGGCCCTCTATGTAGGAAAAGAAGGTTGAAGTCACATCAATGATCATTCAAATTTTGTATGTAAATACGAGAGGGTGTTCTTTATTCTATTTCCTTGACAGACACTAATGTCCAGAAGGTTATTTCTTTGGGGTTGGTTGGTTTGTTTGATTTAAGGATTCTAGGTACTAAGTGCAGATATGTGAATAGAACAGGTCACAGAGCATGAATTTGCAATCTCTTTCTTTTCAAGGAGAATATGGGTTTGTGATGCTGTAGTCACACAGATTTTCTCTCTCTCTCTCTCTCTCTCTCTCTCTCTCTCTCTCTCTCTCTCTTAAATGTTTATTTTATTTATTTTGAGAGAGAGCCAGAGAGCAGGGGAGGGGCAGAGAAAGTGGGAGAAAGAGAATCCCAAGCAGGCTCCCTCTGTCAGCACAGAGCCCAATGCGGGGCTCGATCCCACAAACCCTGAGATGGTGACCTGAGCCAAAATCAAGAGTCAGATGCTTAACCAACTGAGCCACCCAGGGGCCCCTTCACACTGATCTTTCCACTGGTTCCAAAGGTAAATACTGGTGAACTAGCAGGCCAGGGCTGAGATAGGCATTTTTAGCCTTGGAAAGGAATTTAACTAGCTAGTCAAATGCAGCCTGAATCTGACCTGATTAGTAACAAAAAGCACTTTAGCAGCAACCAAGGACTACATTAACATGCAAGGTGTAGTGATTTCAAATCATTTTCTCTCCTAAATTTCATTTAAAGAAACTGAATGGCTAACTGCTTCTGTACCCAGCTATGCAACAATTTTGACAACAGAGTAACATAACATTAACACAGGATAGGAGGTGGGGAGTTAGGGATGATTAATAGGTATCCTTCAAATTCATCCACTTTTCTCAGGTTAACAAAGAATTTTCGCATAAAATTTACATTTCTTCATTCAGTAGGGAACTTCAAACTGTTTTTTGCTATGGCAGGTGTTAGATACTAGCACCTGCATGAAAATTATCTCAGACCAGAACTATTATTTCTCTTAATCATTTCTGGTGTTTCTTAGGAAGTTAAATTTTACTGGTAAATATGAAACTTGTTTAATTGTAACTTCCATGCCATGTATAATGAGTTATATTACAATAGCTCAATGAAATTGTATGGAATCAGGAAAATACACGAATCATTGAAGAATGTCTAATAAGGACATCTTAATAGACTCTGGTCTCTTACAACCAGGAAAACCTGTATGTTATCAGAACCTGCATTCATCAACAGCCCAAGCAAACAAAAAAGTTGGCCACGAAAGTGAAAATTCTCTTTTCAAAATAGACTTTGAAACATAAAAAAAAAAAAAAAAAAAAAAAAAAAAACAACTTGGGGCATCTGGGTGGCTCAGTCAGTAAGTGTCTGACTTCAGCTCAGGTCATGATCTCATGGTTCATGAGTTCGAGCCCCGCATCGGGCTGTGTGCTGACAGCTCAGAGCCTGGAGCCTGCTTCGGATTCTGTGTCTCCCTCTCTCTCTGCTCCTCCCCCTCTTGGGCTATGTCTCTATCTCTCGAAAATAAACATTAAAAAAAAAAAAAAAAAAACTCATCCAAAATATTGACCTTATTGGACCTGAAAGCCTACTCGGTAGCTGTTTGAGGCCCACACAGAATTAGCATTAAAGAGTTATCAAGGAGAGCATGCTCTTTGTCTAATCAGGATATAGATGCAAAGAGAATCACTGACTGCAATGCACAGTGAAGATCTGGAACAAAGCTGTGAGCAGCTCTGCAGCATAAAGGCCCTGGTTGTGATATTCCTGTCAGTCACTTTATTAATACAGGGGAAGCCTACTTAATGAACTGCTGAGAACGGAAGAGAGCCACTACGAGAATACATTTTCTGTTTATCAGACTGTAAAATCTGCAATAAGATCCCAGAATCCTCTTAGATGAATAAAAGTTAAAGGAAATAACCTTCCAGGATATCCAAACTCAGGGGCAAAATAGGGGCAAAACAAATTGTGTCCAAATAAAATTTCAGAAAGACTTGCTGCTTTGGCAACAGCCACAAAAATTTGCTCCATCATCTACAAATCGTGATAAAGTGACACAAACAACGAAAGATAATTTCCTAAAAGACTTGAAACTCTGTAATTGTAACCATTTTCTTTTATGATAAGAGAAAAAAGAAAGGAAGATGAAGGTAAACCTTGGAAAAGCTGTGATTTTGTTCATTTTATTAACTGAGCAATATAAACTTGAATTATATCACTAAGTTTATTTGCTAGTTACTCATTTCTAAGTGTCTCATACTAATAAAAATAAAATCTCAAGTGTTTTATAAAAATAACGGGCCTGGAAAAATTGCTGAGGGTATTTTTTAATATCATGTAAGTTTCTTTTATTTTCATGCCTTTGGGGTTGAAGAAATGGCGTGCAAGTTATTAACTGTAATGTGGCCACTGTAATTACTACCACCAAATTAAAATAAACATAATCTTCAAGATGTTTCAAGTTTCCTAAAAAGGAAGAAAACTCTGAAAATCCATTATAAATTGGTGATTGGATGGCACAGCATGACCCTTGCTGTATGAACTTCTGTTCTCTCTCTATTTCTTCCTGACAGATCATGCCTCTACAGTGAAATAAATTAAAAACAATTTTCAACTGATTGATAGCTTTTTAAACACAGTGCACCCTGAATGAAATAATTTACATAAAGTATTTTCAAGAGTTACATTGCTAAGTTAAAAATCAAAGTAATGACCCCAATAAGAGATTCCTGAATCACTAAGCAATTTCAAATAAATGAAAAGAGAATGAAAGGCATTTTTCTCACTGGATGATAGAGTCCTGATTAAATCTTCTTCTGACACTAAAGGAGGCCTTGTAGTCCTAACAACTCTTCATTTCAACTAAGGTCATCATGAAAAGAGTGATTATCAAATAAAGCCAATCAGAAAAGACCTCAAAATTTTTCAGGACCTCCAATTCCTTAAGATTTCTAAGGCACCCTGACTGACAGTCTTGTAAAACATAAGGGTAATTAAACTGACATGAAAATCACTACCCTGCATAAATCCTAAAAGCAGTTTATCTAACCTTTTGATCCTTAGAGAACTCGTAGTCGTCCTCACACCTGTTCCTACTCGCCGTCCAATGACCTTCATAAAAAGATTAACACCCAACTATCACACCCTGTATAGTTTACACACATAATCCACATCCCCCACAGTATCATCACTGCGCTAATTATGCAGATAATGCTTCTTGCTGGAACTGATTCACAGCAACTTCAATCTCCTCCCTCGGCACGAGATAGAACTGGATGGGTCTTCCAGATGGAAGCTTTGTGATGTTCAGATAAAATAAAAATTTTATTTTTAAACTATAAAATACTGAATACTTAACATATTAACGTGGGGTTGACACTGTTAACATTTCAAGAAGTTTCACAAAATCAGGCACACATTGTGAGCTTTTTAAAGAAGCTCACATTGTATAGAATTTATCCAACGTAAAATCTGCAATTATTTTTAAGTTGTTGCTGAAATATACTGATAAAAAAAAAAAAAAAAGCTAGTCATATGTGGAAACCCTTAACTTTCACTGGCTTTCTCCCAGGCAGAAAGATGTTCAGACCATTTATCATGTGTTCATTTATAATTCTGCCTTATTGTGCAGGCAACACACACACAATCTTTGAGTACCTGCAGCTGACTCTACATAAGGTCCTTTTCTCTAGTAAAGATCAATGGTTATTTTAGCTTTCAGGAAAGCCATGCAGACACAGTCACATGAATTTCCTGTAAGATTCTTAATTGTGTAAACATTCTCTCTCAAAAATCCAGAAACCACTACTGAATATTTTGTGTGATATTAAAGCAAAAAAGGCACAAATCCCAGTAATATAACCAACAAATGTTATTAGGAAGTGATAACACTATGAACAATATATTTAAACGTTCAAACCACTCCCTAACAACTTTGTTTTTAAGTGATACAGAAAACCAAAACCAAACCCTATGTGAAGGGACAGCTCAGCTTTTATTGCTGCTTTCTTTTTCTATGTGGGATTTTTACTTTATCTTGTTCTATTTTGAGTGAAAACAAATCATTTAGGAGCCGCAATATTTTAATGTTGAAAAATACCTATGTGAACCGCCAAGAGAAAATCAGGTATCTACTGGATTTTCATGCAAAAAAGCATTGAGAGAAATAGCCAAGTCCTGCTTCTAAAAAATATTACCACTAACCTCTTTTTCTTCCTTTTTTTTTTTTTTTTTTTTTTTTAATCCTGAAAATGACAAGGTAATCTCAAGTTTTAAGGGGCACCTGACTGGCTTGTCAGACTAACGTGGCATATTAACTACACTCATTGTGGCACCAGTGGAGCCTTAGTTTTTATCATTTTGATATCCCCTCCAGGGTTTCAATCTTCTCTCTTGGAGCTCAATCATGCTCTGTGATGCTCTATTCCTACATGAGGATGCAAGAGAACGTCTATTTAAAAATACATTCGGGGAGGGGGTGTCAGGCACTACTGATTGAGAAGGCATTCCATGATGATCCCTATTTTCAGTTAAAATGCGCACTTACGGTTTTGGATTTAACACCCCTGCCTTTGCAGTCAGACAGTCATTTAGCTGGAGTCAATCAAGCGTGTGATTAGAAATAATAACTCACAAGCAATGAATTCAAAAAGATTAGATCTTTGCCGAAATGCACAAGTACAGCATCCCATTATGCATCCTTTTCTCTCTGGTTTCTAGAGAGCAGACGGAAAAAAAAAATCAGCCCCCAAAATTGTCTTGCACTCTAAAAGCTGACTTCTCTTAAAATCTCACTAAAAACTCTCCTATCCCATGATCAGTAACCTCCGCCAGTTGGAGATATAATCAGTACAAGGGGGTGTCTCCTATCTTTTCTCCTGTCTCCCCAATTATGCCACAGACTATGTTTTGCACTGAATGGGTCAGAAACTGGACACACCTTATCTTATTTACATAGAATAAGAAAGATACAGCATGGTTAAAGCCCAAAGATGGTTAATATCTAAAACAAACAAACAAAGTCTTCAAATTATTTGTCACTTACATATCAAGTATTTTATTTAAGTACGGGGTTAGAAAAGTAATTAGAGAAAACTATGTTTGGATTTAATAAGCATTGTATTGAAACCACTAAGTCAAGTTCAATCCAACTTTTCTAGATAGCATCTTTGATCAAAGGATTTAATTTCACTAAGGAAGTTTAAAGATTTAAAGTGAATTATAAGATTTCATATTATGTGGTGTTTTACCTTTAATCAGAGTGCATATAATTCATAGTCAACAGTGTTAATAATGGGTAGAATGATCCCAAAGGGAAAAAGATTGACAAAAATGATGAATATTTTGCCTTAGAATGTAATGTAGAGGGGATGGGTTGATTTGCCTTCCCAGCTATGCTTGGTTTAGGCTGATGTAACGCAGCACACACTGATGACACTAACATAATTCATACAAATGAGGATAGCAGAGAGCAGCCTGGGATTTGACAAATTTTTGCAGATAATTCCCAAGGCTGAATAAACCACATGTGGGTAACTGGGAGCTAATGCAGTGCAGGAGATATAGATGAATAAAGTCCACAAACACTCACTTAAAAAAATAAAAATTAGGAAGTAAAAAAGCTCCAAGCCTTATGTTTTTTTTTTAAACAAGGAAGAAAGAAGAGTCACATTTCAGTTGCTAATAGAAAATACCTTGCCAATTAATAAATATCTGAACATGTTGATCAGTTAGTCGCACCAATAAAGGTTTCTTTACATAAAGAGCCACTATGTTCATTCCAACTTGTGGTTCTAGAAAATACCACTAAGAAAACTGTTAGGAGCCAATTCATTTTACTCAACAAACAAAACTTAAATTAAAAAAAAATCCAAATACTAATTTGGATGAGTTTGGGTACTTTCGACTATATGTGAGAACAGCCAGACCTCACAATTTGATTCTCTTCCGGAAGCCAAATAAGGGATCAATTTCTACCCCTTTGCCTGATCTTAACATCCAGGGGCAGAAGGCACATCAGTGGTCTTGTGGAGGAAACTATGATGCCTTATCAATGTAGTTTTTGTTTGAGTTTATTTATTTATTTTGAGAGAGAGCGCGGACGCGTGCACGCACGCAAGTGGGAGAGGGGCAGAAAAAGAAGGGGGGAGAGAATCCCAAACAGGTTCCGCACTGTCAGTGCAGAGATAGATGTGGCACTCAAACACAAACTGAGATTGAGCTGAAATCAAGAGTCAGACGCTTAACAGACTGAGCCTCCAGGCGCCCCTAAATGTACTTTTATGGAAAGATCACCAAGAGCCAAATCTAAAGGGTTTTGCACACTGCATCTCTCCACCTTTAACACATGGAAAACTAACCCTGACTCAACTGATACTACTACTGCCTGTCCTACTGTACCATTATATTTCAACCCATAAGAAAGTGACCATCTCTCCCTCCTTCTCTCCATCTTTCCCTCCCTCTTTCTCTCTCTTTCTTACACATACACCACACACACACACACACACACACACACACACACGGAGAAAATGGCTGTGGAGCAGGGTTCCTTATTCCTTCCAACATCAAGGTTAAGGTTCCATTTAAGAAACATTTGTTCGCCACCAACCAGATACCGGTCACTGCACCAGAAACTGGGAGAAATGCTAAAATCAATAAAATAGGTTTTCTGCTCTAGGGAAGTTTACCTCCTAATCAGCGAAGCAGGTCGAGAGTCACCTCCAGCACCACCCCCCGTGCTCACAACTTGCCCAGCTATGATCGGCAGCTTCAGATCTTACTATGACAAGAGGCAAAGAAAGTAAAATAGAAAGAAAAAAAAAACCTCCCAATGAAGACAAGGTTGTCTCAAAGAGTTTGCCTTTGTTCATAAATGAAGGAGAAGAATTGCAAACCACTACTAAAATTAGTACCATTCTTCCTTTCTGCCATCTCCAGTAGGACTATGAGATGCATAACACAGGGTGAGCACCCAAGTGCTCGGCTGGGGCTCAGTGAAATTCAAAAAGAAGTGAAAACAAAATGCAGTTTAATTTTATGCCATACAGAAAAACATCCATGTAAAATAGGTGAACATGTTAAATATTTATATTAAAAATCAGGCATTTCAAGAAGAAAAAAGATATATATAAATCTCCCCCAGCACACTACCTACAATCCTTCCTTCACTCATTAAACAGATTTGCTGAGTTCCTACTACGGGCCAAGCCCACTCTAGGTACAACATCTTTGTGTGTGTATCTTTGTGTGTGTGATACATATGCAATCCAAAGATTTCATATTTAATCCTGTCAGGAAATTTTCTCTGTCTCTTAAACAAGTAAAACCACAGAAGGAAAACTTGAAGCTTTCAGTGCTAATTCGAATACAATCTTGATGTATTTCAGTTACTTCATATTGGTAAGAAAATGTGTGAGCAGGAAATTCATTTTAAACAAAATTCATTATATGAACTTGTGACATTCTCACGCACTGGTTTTTTTGCCTCCATTTCCAAACACTAATTGACAGCACTTGAACACGGTAATTCAGCTTCCGCATGTCATATGATTCCCGGGGACTGTAGCTATATTCCTCAGGCCAGTAGACTGACAAATCAAAAGATAAGAAGTACCTCTCAGCTTGAATCAACTGAAATGTGTCAGAAAATACATTTGGCATAATCTTCAGAAATGTCAGGTTTGGCGATGACAGGATAGGCACAGTTTTCCTGACAGTTTTAGCACACCAAAGTTTTAGAGTCCAAGTTAGAACGAGGAGGGGAAAAACACTTTTGTCTGCTATTTTGGAGAAAACTACTACACGCAACAAGAGGAAATGTATGACATGCCACTTGAGTCTCTGACAAAAATGTTATAAAATGCCTGACTATCTAATTAATGAAACATATAACCTGGAAAACGTCCACTAAGATTAAAAGGATTAAGGTATCTTTGAGTATGTCTGCTTATGAAAATCACGCGACTTGCTCTTCAAGACGTGCCCAGCTTCATTTCTCTTCATATTCCCACTGTGCCTTGCACCAGTTCAGTATTTTTATAAATGTGTGTCGAATGAGTGAATGAACCAACAGCATCGAGTGAAAATGTTAAGAAACCCAAGACTGAGCAGAATACGTTCCACGATATGCCTCTACTGGACCCTGCACTCCATCTTGACTTGCCATGCCTATGCCTTGGCAAATAAGAATAAATGCAAAAAAGCAAATTAACACACAAGCAGGTGAATTCTAATATACATCAGGCTCCTTTATGATTTCTACATGAGCTGGACTTTCCTGTGTCTTTTATCACCACCACCATCCCCCCTAGATGCACACTTATATGATCATATTCTGCAAACTGTGGATAAAAGAAGAAACAACTTAATCAGTTGTACAAAAGGCACTACACAGAGCCAAGACTCACGTTTCTACCTCTGGCTACAAAACTCTGACTCCTCCAATTTCCCATTTGTAAATAGATCTCCAAAAGAAATCAGCCTGAGGGCACTGAATGGCTGTAGATCTCTGTAGGAGCACTGTAGTCTGACAATTGCAAACCCCAATGAGCAGCTCAGACAGGAGATGCAGAGTGCCTCATTCAGACATATCCCTTCCACGTAATCTAACAACTCCAGCGCTGTCAACCTGCATCTGATTTTCATTTACAAATGAAGTTGCACCAATCTGCAACAATAAAGAACAGTGGCAAAATCTCTAACACGTGGCATCTCTCCATTTTCTTAAAAACAAAAAAGATCCCCATTTGGGAAACTCCTAATTGTGCTGGCCACGTTTCATTTACTTTCACACCAATGCAATGACAATCTGTCAATATTGGTACTGTAACTTACCAAATACTCTAAAAGTACTTATTTTAAATGGATCATACAACTACATATTTATGAGTGTTATACACTGAAAGGTAAAAATTATTTCTTTAATGCCTAAGTCTATACGTACTGTCTCCCAAATGAAAGAGGTGCCAAGTCAGTTAAAAGATATACTTAAAAAATACATTTTTCTGACTTAATATGTGTTCTGTATTTTCAGCATGGCTTCACAATCTTTTTCCTTTTCAAAGGAGCAAAGTCAAATGTATTTTTCACTATATTGGGCAAATGTAACATACTGTTACATAATACATCCCTGCAAAAGCCTCTTATTCCACTATATTCCAAGAGTTAGCTCTTTCAGGATATATATTCTTCAGTAAGCATTTATTGAGCATGAACTATGTGCCCATTACCATGCTCGACTAAGGAAACAGAGTGGGGAAAAACAGACAAAGAAAGTCCCTACTATTAACTTACAGGCAAAAGAGAGAGAGAGAGAAACTAAAATGATTAGTACAATAATAGTTTTGTCTATAAAATTTTAGGTGCATGGAAGCAGGAATGACTACTACTATGGCCTGGAGACTTGAAGAATAAACATGAATAACATGGAGAAGAGGGGTAAGAACATTCCAGATTTGGATCACCATGTTTGAAAGGAGGTGAGAAAGTATGAAATTTTAAGAGAAAGGAAAGTAATGTGGAATGTCTAGAAAATAGTGGGAAAGCAATGGTAACATTAATATGAGAAGATGGGGCTAGAAGGTAAAGAGTCATCCTACAGGAAATGTGGAACAAAGGTTTCTAAGCAAAAGAAAGATGTGATTCCCCATGTTCACCACAGCATTATTTACAGTAGCCAAAACAGGGAAACAACCTAAGTGTCCACTGATGGATGAATGGATAAAGAAAATAAATACCATATGATCTCACTTACATGTGGCATTAAAAAAAAAAAAAAAGCTCGTCAATAATTGGCAGTTGCCAGAGGCAGGGTTTGGGTTGGGCAAAAGGGGTGAAGGGGATCAAAAGGTACACTCTTCCAGTAATACGATAAGTAAGTCCTAGGAATGTCAATGTGCAGTGTGCAGACTACAGTTAATGATACTGTAGTGTGTACCTGAAAGTTGCTAAGAGAGCAGATCTTAAGAGTTGTTATCATAAGAAAACAATTTTGTAACAATCTATGGTGATGATGTTAACCAGACTTACTGTGGTGATCATTTTATAATATATACAAATATTAAATCATTATGTTTTACACCTGAAACTAATGTAATACTAAATGTCAATTTTACCCCAATTAAAAACACACACGCACACACATAACAACAACAAAAAGGGAAAGAAAGATGTGATCAGACTAAATGTCAATTTTACCCCAATTAAAAATACACATGCACACACATAACAACAACAAAAAGGGAAAGAAAGATGTGATCAGATTCGTGTTCTCAAAAAATAACCAGACAAGTTAGCCAGACAGGCTGGCAAAAGAAAACTTTAGCAGAAAAATCTAGCAGAAAATGGATTGGGGGGCAAGAAGTAAAGACAAAAGGACATTAAGAATCCACCACAAGCAAGGTTCCATGGTTCGGAAATAAGGTTCTGTGCTCCCAAGCTTCTGCTTCCATCCCTTGAATCACTGACAAGGGTTCTTGTCCCAGGAAGCAGGACTGGCCTACTCTCTACCTAGGGGAGGTCACTCATCACACTAGGGATGAGTGCCTAATTCAAGGTAAAAAGAAACACTAGTGCCCAAACTTACTACTTTCGTCTTCTCAGCCAAAAGAACCCAACTAAAACAATGTGGCCTGGCTAAGGTCAAGTTTTTAAATTAACAAAATTAAAAAACTGATTATGTGTAGAAAGCCAAGGAACACCAAGGTTTTTAGAGAATGTGTTTTGGAACTGGAAAGACTGAATATATCTGCTTGGCTGCACCCCTGCATGACCCTGAGGGAGTTACTTCCCAATCTGTTTTCTTATCTGTCAAACAGGAATAATGCATTGGTTGGTAATGAGGGTTAAATGAGAATTACTAAAAACACTATAACTATCATCATCATTATTAAAATGGGGATAAGAAAGAGGAAAGAGGGATGCCTGGGTGGCTCAGTCAGTTAAGTGTCTGACTTCAGCTCAGGTCATGATCTCACAGTTTGTGGGTTTGAGTCCTGCATCGGGCTTTATGCTGACAGCTAAGAGCCTGGAGCCTGCTTCAGATTCTGTGTCTCCTCCTCTCTCTGCCCCTCCCATGCTTGTGTTCTGTCTGTATCCGTCTCTCAATAATAAATAAACGTTAAAAAAAAAAAAAAAGAAGAAGAAAGAGAAAAGAGAAGAGGATGTCACACGTACCATTTTGGTAGATCTGAGTTGATCTTAATATAAAAGAAAAAGCAAGTTAATATGAGTTTGGTTTTAGATGAGCTGTTTTTAGAGTGAAGAGAGTCTGGTATTGGAGACAGACGTGCACAGGTTATTGGAGATAAGAACCTCCTCCTGTACATGACTTTCCCTTGATTTGATATTGTTTCCAGAACTTCTACTGAATCCCTGTATTGCCCCATTTTTATCTAAATGCATGGCTGCCTGAAAACAAACAAAACCCTTCATGTTATAGGCTGGGCCTTCCTTGCAGATAAATGATTAAGTAATGGCCAATGTGACACAGCAGATGTGAGAGGATATGCTCCTCTTCATTCCTTTTTCTATCCTGGAGCCCAGAAGTTGAATCTGATGACTAGAGCGTTACGGCCATTGTGAATCATACTGACTACAACTTACCTAATACCTCCATTAAGCTACTGTGGTAGGCAAATCATTTCATATTCATTCTCTAATTCAGTCTCTATATCTCTATAACAACACTCAATATTACCATTTGATTTTTACTTCTTGGAAAATGAAGGTGTATTGAGTTTGGGTAATTGATTTCAGAGTCCCACACGTTAGTAATCAAGTCAGAATTGACTCAATCAAGGCAGTTCTAACCACTGCACAGTCCTGCTAGCATCCAAGCCCAGAACTTTCTAAATCCAAGGTATTCCTCCTAACCACCACATAGTAGTGCTTCTCCAGATGTGTTTTACTTACTTTCATTTCATCTAGGGGGTGCCAGTGAAAGTGCTAATGAGCAGTGAGGTGATGGGAGAGGGAGAAGGAAGAAAAGAAGGAGGACACTGGTAAAGTTTAAGGTCAATCTCCTCTGAATAATGTAGTTAACCTTACTACTTGGGTCCTATGATTTGCTCAACACTGAACCTAACTGAAAATCACTTTCCTTTAACCATCATGTAAAGCTACTTAGTAAAGGTTTACATTTGCTTTCATGTCAAGTTCTCTCTTATCTAAATCCAGAACTGTACCAAGTTCAGATTAAATTCCAAAATGTGAACAGAAGCACCAAATCCTCACCTATTTTCAGCTTCCTGGTTTAGATGTATAAATAAATCATGTGAAATGCATAGAAAAACTCGTCTCTTTCTCTCCTAACATTTAATGATAATTTATAGCCCTAGAACATTTGTAAATTTAACAGCCCATCAAAGTGTCTGAGAGCACACCAGTTCTAAAGACTCATTAAGTGACATTAAACATAACTTTCCATGAAGTACTGTACCGCACGAATGGGTGGGCAGGCTGGTGAACAGCCACCACTACAATAATTTATCGTTTGTAATTTTGCCTTATTACTTGCAAAAACATTTGCTAAAGGGAAGGCAGTCACTTACTTCACTATTTTGTCAATGCTATAAATTACAAAAGCAGAGAAATCCTTTATGATCATAAGAATGTGCTAATTCTTTCTCCAGTCACCCACAAATGACAAGGAAGAAGTTTTTGGTAAAATCTTGTAGGACTTTAAAAATTCATTTCTTTGAATAGGGTTGTAATGTTTCCAATGCATCTCCCCCCATTCAAAGAACATCAGCAAAATGAAACCAAAAAGTGTAGAATTTTTTCCCAGTACACAAGTGGGAGACTCTCCTAACTTTATCCAACTTTCCATAAAATGGAATTTCTTTTGCTCCACAAATAACTAAAGAGATAAGGCCTGCGTATCCAGTGTAACTGGATTTTACAATACCACAAATAGCTACCTCAATTTTGTCAAGCCACTCATCCATCCTACCTTTAATAAAACTGGAACAATAACCAATGTTATAAAAGGGAATATTAACTTGAGGCTGACAGTGACCACAGACTAAGTTATAACGACAAAAGTCGGGTGAAAGTTTAGCATTCCCACTTGTGTAAGAAACACCCTTCCCGTGTTTTCCTTAAAACAATCCAAGCAGATAACCAACAACATTATGCAACCGTCACAGTTTTCATTTTTTCACTAAACACTATATGATTGCATATTTAACAAAATTCAAAAGTTTTAACGACCAGTGCATTAAGCAAAATATAATAATTGAGCTGATAACATAATTTTTACCAATATAATGTAGATCACCTATTTGGTTTAAGCTTCGCTTAAAAGTCGAGGTATTTTTTTTTTCCCCTCGCCTTCTAGACATGTGGTCCCCAAGTCCCAGCACAACTGTCTGCATTTCTTTGCCAAATCCTGCACATCATTTTTACTAACTTTGTTGACGAAAAATATTCTCTCCACAAATTTCAACAACTTCGTGGTGAATTTCTGCAGCAGAAATAGTTTTCCTATATGAAAGTTAAGTCATGGAATTAATTTCACCTCAAAAGAGCAGTCATTTTGAAAATGACCCCACCAAAGTCACAAATAATCTTACCTAATTCACTTTATAGGATTCCTATATATATGTGACATCTGTGATACTCCCAGAGAAACTGGTGGCTGCTATATGTAACGTGTTAGTTGTTTACCTTTTAAACTTCCTTTCTGAATACCACTATTTAAAGGGAAAAAATACAGCTTTCACAAAGATTGTATTTTACCCATAAAGATTCACTTGCCAACTACTGAATATAGTCCCAGACAAACAGTTCAAAAGCAATTTCAGTGATTTTCATCGGGCTCATTGTAATGTTTCCATAAACTTTCTGTGCTCAGATATAGCATGCACGAGGCCGACCCATCTAAATATGGCTGACAGATTTGTCAATTGAGAGAAGAAACACTGTCACCAAAACAACTTCCAAACTTACGCTGCAGTAATGAATTTTAAAAATTCTATTCAGGGTTGGGGCACCTGAGTGGCTCAGTCAGTTAAGCGTCCGACTCTTGATTTTGGCTCAGGTTGTGATCTCATGCACAGTCCATGAGATTGAGCCCTGCATGGGGCTCTGAAGTGACAGTGTGGATCCTGCTTGGGATTCTCTCTCTTCCTCTCTCTCTCTCCCTGCCCATCTTCCCCGTATGCATGATCTCTCTCTCTCTTTCTCTCTAAATACATAAATAAACATTTTTTTAAAAAATTCTACTCAGAGCTTGTAACAAGGGAGCTCTTTTTTTTTCTTTGCCTGAATATACCCTGTTGTTTGGCTCAGTCGATTGAATTTAGTTGGTCATTCTGACTTTAAGTAGCTTGGCTGAATATGCTCCAATTTGACAGGTGAGGTGTTTTGATACTGTCTCACGTGCATTTCCATATCTAGCAATCACCAGTAAGTTAGCATGATTGTTAAGTCCACAATTAGCCAATTTCTTCCGATATGTATGTACAAAGCAGAACCAAGACAAGTGAAAAAAATCTTCAGGCAGCATGCTTCTTCTTTCCTGTCACTAATACCAATTTATATAAACTACGTAATATGATAATTTGAAACACTTTGTTCACATCTAAAATTATAATTTTAATTCCTTATTAATTGGTGTTAAGTAAGAATTACCAGATTATTCCAAAGCTAATATCCCATAATAGCAAGCAGACACAGGTTGAGCAGTCATCTAAAATTAGCTTATTCACTGTAAAATAAAGATTGAACGTTAAGGTATAAAATTATTCTAAATCCCCAAACACACCAGAACCAATTGTGAAATTAAATGTGACACTTTCCATAATTCAAACTACAGTACTTGATTTTCGTCTTTCTCCTCAGCTACCTCTAAATTAAATTAGTCTTATTGATTATAACTCAGAAATCCCTGTCTTGTTACCATGATTTTCAAATTTTAATAAAATGTACAATTCAGCTGTACATCGTTAAGTTGGTTTTCTTAAATTACAATATATAGGAGATCAAATATAACCTCTATGAGTATCTCAATACTACAGTTTACAAACACAGTGAAAGGCAATTTCTTTGCCAGCTTAAAACAATTGATAAATTCATGCATCACAAGCCTGTTTTCGGTCTTCCGTGACAGATGATCACTCATTATTGAAGTAAGATCTTATGAATCGATTAGCAGTGTTATGCAACTAAGCGCTGGCTGTACAGAGGTCCTGGAATGAAACAGAAGCCCTAGTCCAATTAATATGTGTTACTATATACAAATGATTGTTAATAACTTTAGTAAAAGCAGAACCACCCAATTAAAATGCACAAGTTGTTATGCTAAGAAACAGAAAAGTACACTGTACATTTTCCATAAATTTGCTAATGAGATACATATACCATGGATAGCAGCTTTGTTGGTGCAAAAGCCCATACTGGGTACTTGGTTCTGATCAAACATCTCTCTGGTGTTTACATACATAGTAATAACAGCCTCAAAGAACACATGTATTCAACTCAGGCAGTTTCGGCATGACTTTCAACATATGGGGATTTGGATTTGGTTTTGATTTTTTGACTTCAGAGAAAATATTTCTTAACAGCATTTCCTTGACCATCATAGTTGATGGAGCCCTGAATCCTGGTCCTTACTAAGAACAGAGAGGATAAGTTAACCCTCTGCCTCACATCCAGACCATTCCTCCTGCCTCCTGAGTCCAAAGCTGTGAACCCAATTCACAAGCTGTCCTTATTTGTAAACAGTCCTGAGATGACTCTCATCATGGCTAATATTGGATATTATACAGCATCATCAAATATGCTGTAATGATTCCTGTTATTTCATTAACTGTTGCTTTTTTCTATTAAAGAATAGATGTGTACCCCCTTTTCGGTCTTTTTGTTATAGTAATATTTAGGTGATTTATTTCTAGCTTTCATTTTTTCTGTTTAACTTTGGTGAAGTTAATATAAAAATAGCACTAAAGAGAGATATTAGAGGACCTGGAGGAACTGATTTGAGCTCTCATCTCTCTTCTTCCAACAAATGGGGATGAAACATTCATTTTCCCCACACAGATATAATAATAAATGTTATTAGCCCCTTTATCACCTGAGGAATTGTCACCGAGGGAACGTTTAGCATGCAAATGCCTGTATCAGAGTTACCTTCTGCCTCAACTGAATGCAAGCCAAGGTTTCATTAAATAGTGCCTGGTCATTTACAACACACAGCAAAAATAACTGAGGATGCTACGTAAGATGAGAACACATTAGCAGTTAAAGAGCATTAAGCTATTGTTTCTGTGTCATAAGTCACCAATTCTCAGCTGTAAATACATTTATACATTTAATTGTAGTGTTTCATTTATCGAATCATGTATTTAATATTATGATGAATTTCAACTTCCATTACCACAATGATGTTTACACAAGCTGCAAACACTTGTTTTTACTAGAGGAAAATTTAAGTCCTATTCATTAGTACTGCTCACTGTCAATTTATGAAATACATTTATTTTCACCATCAGAGCTATACCATACTTAATTTCAAAATATATGTCATTGCTCAATGAGAACACATTACAATGAAGCATCAAGATTAACTAGGCTAAATCTACAGTAATCCACCAGTCAAATAATAAAAATGAGTACTTATTAATTTCTTACGATGTGCCATGCACGAAACTAAGCACTTCACATACATTAACTCATTGTCATCTGTAAGATAACACTGTGAGGTAAGCACTGTTATCATTCCTATTTTACAGATAGGAAAAAATGATGCAACAAAAAGTTAAAGAACTTGCCTAAGACTGCACTGTCAGTAAGTGGCAGGTAATTAGTTCTAGAGCTTACACTCTAAATTCTAAATAAGCCATCATGACATAATGGCTCTTAAAAAGTCTTACATGGGGGCGCCTGGGTGGCTCAGTCGGTTAAGCGGCCGACTTCAGCTCAGGTCACGATCTCGCGGTCCGTGAGTTCGAGCCCCGCGTCGGGCTCTGGGCTGACAGCTCAGAGCCTGGAGCCTGCTTCCGATTCTTTGTCTCCCTCTCTCTCTGCCCCTCCCCCGTTCATGCTCTGTCTCTGTCTCAAAAATAAATAAAACGTTAAAAAAAAAATTAAAAAAAAAAAAAAAAGTCTTACATGAATCAAATGCTGTGTATTACCAGATCCAGGAAAACTTTGATTTTAAAAACAAAGTAATAGGCTTATTAAGTTATGCATATTGTAGTACTTTAGAAAGTTCACGTTAGGTATAGTCTCAAAAACGTATTCACATATAAAATGAAACTCAAAACACAAAGCAACTCAAAGAAATACTTTGTATAAATTCAGTACCTCTTGCTCTACTTTCCCAAATCTACTCATTATGAAAATTTGTCAGTAGGCATATATAATACTGGAAGTATTTCTTTTTGTTTGCTATTTAGACTACAAGCTATTCATGGTCTGGAAAAGCAGCTAATCTATACATTATTGAAAATGTCACACCATATTGTACCCAGAGAACCTTTGATAAATACTAAATATTACATTGACAATGAGTAATGGCAACTGAAAACAAAATTACAATGTAACTCAAAGATGAAATATGATGCTGAAATAAAATGGATGTGAGTCCCATTTAAGCTGTCCCTTAGTCTTTTGAGGTCTGTGAAAAGAGTAGTCCTTATTTAGGACAAAGGGAGGTCGTATTTTTGAGGTCTGGAAAAGATAATGACAACACTCCTGATTAATTACACAATACTAAAAAATGAATCATGTTTTAGAAATAAGGACAAGCCATCTTATATAGTTATTTTATTTTCTGCATACAGAGAAGAAAATGCAGAAGGACTAGCATATTATCTGAAAGTGTGGGTTTTAGGTATCCTCAATGATTTTCTTAAAGTCTCACTTATTTGCCTCTGGTGAAAGGAACAGGGGTAGAAAGAATGGAGACATTTTCATTTCATAACTTTGAACTGCTTCTATACTGTTTGAAAATTACTATGTGCATGTTATTACCTACTATAATATAAATAAAACTTTGTGAGTCTATAGTCAATCAAAAATTGTGATACTTAAGCAAATTCTACTTATAGTTGTTTTAAATAAATAGTCAACAATTCTAAATATTCTGCATCTAAAACAATAGGCCAGAGAAAAAAGTACAAAACTGTATGTAAAAATATATATAAGCTTTATACTTTCCAAATGGAAATATGGAATATATATAGGCATATATGTGAATTCATATACATATTTATACTTCTATATGTGTACTTCTATATATACTTATACAATATATAATACATAGAACATAATACACGTATAAATATGTAAATATACATATGTATAAAGTGTACATATATATGTATATAGTACAGACATATATACAACTTTTGCCTATAGTAAAATTAAAAGAGTGTAATTGTATACATGCACCTTGCAAATATAGTTTTCTTGGACAACAAAAAACTACTATTTTACATGAAAACAATTCTTCCTATAGAACACTGATGGATATGAAATAAGTAATTCCTACCAAATGTTTATTTTATACCTACTTTTTTATAGAAGTGAAGTATAATTTGGTGATGCAGAGATGTATATTTTCTAACAAAAGCTAAAGACAAATAGTTATTTACAACCTCTTAAATTATCTCTATACCAGAAAATATTTTAACCATCTTCAAATGAAAAAAGAACTGACTCCCTTAAAGAAAAAAAAGAAGAGGAAAAATAAAGTTATCAGAAGGGCTTTTCAAACCTTTAGTCAGGATCAGATTTCACAAAGCAATACATGCATTTGGATGTTTTGCATTTATTTGAAATTTCTTAGGTATCACTCTGATTTTCTTCCTACATTATAATGGGCTGGAGGCCAGTTCCTAAAGGAAAAAGGAACAAGCCTCTTGAAAGGGAGCCCTGCACCAGCTCCCAGGCGGCCTTGGAGAGGCACTGGCCCCAATACCTAAGTCTCCCAGCCACCAGTGCCCAGCACAAGGCTGAGAGAAGGAAGAACAGATAGGGTGACGTGAGGGGTAACACGGTACAAACAACTGCCTGTTTCATTCACTCTTGTCTTCTCTCCTCTTTGCTTTTTCTTCTCTCAAGGACCCTGTCTTTTTTCCCCATCTCCCTTAGCTCTTCTTGTTTTATTCCAGTCTTCCCTTCTCCTCTTGGTCTCACTCACTCTCCACTACTTCCTTCTCCAGTGTATTTTTTCTCTCCTCTGACATATTTCACTTGTAAACGATGCCCGTCCAAAAAACCTTGGCATGCTTGCAAAAATACACAAAATTCTAATACTTTGGGAAAAATATAGACACAGTACATGAGTAAGACTAGCAAATATTGGATCTTTCCTCTCTCTCTTCATTACACCTGCAAGCCCCATCTTGTGGACTATCTACCTTTTCCCTCATTTTAAGCACACTATTCTCTACCTTCTTGTTTAGCCTTCCCTCCAGTGTCCTTTCCCCCTCTTCTTTGTTGTTCTCTGCATCCTTATTACCCTCATTGAAGAACATTCTTTCATAATTAACTGAGTGCTCCATGTCCTTCCACCTTCAGTACACGCAAGATCCCACCAAATTTTATCCAGGAAACACTTCCTTCACTCATCTTTTCCCCTCTCCTTAATAAGGCTACAGCAGAAAATCTGGAGGGTGTGTCTCAAACAAACATTCCCCTGGGATAGAAATAACACTGTGCATAGCACACTTTTTAACCCACCATAGGGAATCTCCAATATGGTTGTTGAAGACATCCTTTGAAAATATCTTAATCTATTCATATACCCAAAAAATATTTTATTTAAATTAAATTTAAAAATTCCAAATTAATTGGGCCAAGATTACATTTTAGAATTCACCTCAAAGTTCAGTATTTCATGTCTCTTTATTTGCATTGAAACCTGCACTAAATTCATTCTCGTTACAAGTGCACTTTTAGAGTATTTTCCATTCCTTGCTTTCCAATAAATGTACACTGAGGTATAGCCAGAAAGAAAGGTCCTTTAATAGTCTAAATTGAGTTCATTTTTTTACGTGCACTCTGCTTTTGAAAAATCTCTTCCTGCTTTCGTTATTTGTAAGCCGTTTGTTAATCTCAATACCAATCAGGCCAAGATTCAGGGTCCTTTTCTGAAGTGAACTCCTCCTCCAAAAACGTAATAAATGTGTTTTTCATGATGAATTACATGTAAACCAGCCAGCTCTACTCAAGAGCCAGGACCAACATGCAATTAGCCTGCAGAAATCTGATGTGCTGACTCTTTCCCCCTTTCCTGTTCCTCTCTGCATGGAAAAAGCAAAAAAGGAAAAATTTCCTGACCAGACGCCAAGTAAGCCCCAAACTTGAGAGGCGTCCTCGGTGATGGGCAGTGGCCCCGCTCCCACTCAGCCCAGCCGGTGGAGCCCCCGCCGCCTCCCTGCGCTGCTGTGGCACATTACTTCCGCTTTTCTAACTTTTCCACTTCTGAGCACCATCAATTATGCACTAGAATAACAGAGGCCTGGCAAGGCAGTGTAACATAAAGGCCGATTATGACGATAAATAATTTAAACACCTGCGTGCCATGTTCCTTTTACCACTGATAGGAGGCCGGGGGCATGTGACTCGCACTGAAGATTCAAATGCACACAATGACCAGTGTGGAGAGAGCGGACAGTACACTCACCAGTGAACCTTCCTGTTCACTGTGCACTGGGAGGAAAGGGACAAAACCAATGCCCTGCTCACAAAGGTACTCACACTTGCTAAAAGTGATTAAGAATTGTAAAAGACACAGATCCTAATAAATGACATGGATTGTTAGCTCCAGACGCAGCCCAGGAAGTGCAGGGAACAATAGTGTAGATGTCTTTGGCATCTTTTATCTTCCAGAAAAAGGTAAACAATTGCAAACACAATGATTTTAAGAAAAAAGCCACACTGTTTTCATGCAAAGTTACTCAAACCTGACTAAAATCCAGACCTGGAGTGCTCTTTACTGCAGAGTTCTATACGTCTGGTGGTAAAGTATAATTGGGGGCTGGCTGGAGATTAACAGATGTAAGAATTTGTGGTCTAACATTTTTTTAAATGACCCTCCCCACCTCTCAACTGTGATTGAGAAACACCCCAAGTATCTCTATTAGTATGCTACTTTTTAAATTGTAATTGGAAAATTCACGGCTGAGAAGAATCTTTTATATGTTCAAAGAGTGCAAAGAAAACAAGTATTCTCCCCGCAATGCTCTGGAAAGCTCAAAACTCAGTAACACGGACTGTGTCCGAGTGCCAGGAAGATATTATTCCTCATCCGCCATAGGCCAGCTAAGTTGTAAACTGGGTCTCTAATGGTGTACACCTAAACAAAAACAATTTCAATCTGAAAAAAAAAAAAATCAGGCAACTACCAAAGCATCATGCGACATTTCAATGCTTGAAAAGGGTAGAATAATCACAGTAGTCTATGAAAGAGTACAGGGAAAGGAACAAAACTAGGTTCCAGTAAGGACGTTGATAAATCAAAAGCCAACCTTAAAATACATGAAATTCAGGAGAACAGCACTTAATTCATGTCAAATGATACTCAACTTCATTTTTGGAATGAGGCTCCCATTATCTAGAAATATTCCAAAATTAATCCTTAGTCTACATGAGAGCTAATATTACATTTCTAAATGCAAATTGATGAAAACTCTAGGGGGAAAAACCATTTTGAACTGTGGTTTCCAGAAGGCTTCAGGTTTAGTCATGTCAAATTAAAGGGGAGCAAAACTTCTTAAAATAACATTCTTCTCAAATCGCATCCATATGATTTAGCAAATTGATATGGCCAAAGTCAATAAATCATGATGCAGAGTTTTTATTTTAATGTACGAACGCTTTTATTTTATTTTCTGGTTTGAGCCAACTCCTTATAATTTGTAGCCCAAAGTTGGATATATATTCTTGTCTAGGCAAAACAAGATATTTCTCATGTAATGGGTTCCTGCTTTTCAATGTCAACCCGCCACCAATGAAAGAAATCATCCCCAACAGTTCAGCAGGGCACAGAGCTAGCTGCCTCTGTGGTTGTACCAACATGCAACCCATTAACTGCCTTTCAGTCGGCAGCATTTGAATTTGTAGATTTTCACCACTTTTCATTGTGTAAGTGCTTCTTTTTTCTTAACCCCAGGGATTTCATTTGTGCTGACACATACCCAAGAAGCAATCTCCATGAAAGTATCCTTTTAAGGCAAGCGTTTTGTGCACTCCTTAATGATGGGTGTTTAAGAGAAATGGTAATTATGATAGATTTTGAGCCTTAGGTAACAGACAGCCTCACAGTGAGAGGGTTCACTACATTTAAGACCAAACTCCTCATTAAGAAATGTAGATGTATCAATTCAGTTCTGTGCAGACACACTGGCTAGTGAGGTCCAGGTTAGTAACCGTATCCGTCGTAGGATGGACAGTCTCATGAGTGAGCCAACACGCCACAAGGTCATGCTAGTTTGCCTAGACTGTGAGCAAACGAAACTTCTCAGGGACAATTAAATGTAGGAGACATTGCTGTAAATATTAAAAACATCAATGCCCTTTTCTTCTGTTTTCTTCCTATGACTTTAAAACTCTTTTGGCTTAAATGTGTTGTGTAAGCTATCACATTAGATAATCTTCATGCAAAACTATGATTCTGAAATCATAGTTTCAGACAGAAGCAGTCCACATGGTCTTAACTAATGTTAGTAATAAAACTACCATGAAAACACATTTTACATATGTGTGTGTATATACTTTGGATATATATTTCTGACCTAGATGACTCTCTCAAAACACATTCCAGATAAACATTACCGTTAAATGAGGGGAAATAAATGAACCCTTGAACCAAGATGTCATGACCTCAATCCCTTCCCCACCCATGTACACGTAAAAGTTTTCCTACACACCTTGCTTGCAAATATGGCAAACAGAATTTAACTTTTCATGGAGCCCAAAGTACAAAGCAAGTTCAAATTCAATACAAAGAAGTGCTTCATCTCATCCTTTATCGATTAAAGAGCTAAAACTGTAAGAAATTTCAGAAAGCCAAGACGAGTTTCAACCAAATGACATTTAAGTTTCATCTGGTACCCTCACTCAAGTTGTCAAATAAAATGGAAAATCTGATATAAAGGATTTATTTATCAGTTTACTTCAAGATATTGTTTCAAGAAAAGTTTCTCTATCAAGTTACATTATTTATTACAGCTAACATAACTTAGAAGCTTATCCAATTCTTGCTCGAGAAGTTAAGATCAAGTTCTCTAATATGGATGGCATAAGCTTTGTCTCTTGCATGACACGACTCCTACTAGAAAATTTAAAAGCCAAACTCCATGAAAACTGTCTAGAAAGGAAAGGGAAATGTGGGCAAACACGGTCCCATAATAATCAGCAGTGAAGGTTATTAGGTTCTGGCAGGGGAGTGGGCATGATAATACTGACACAGGGCAATAATCTGTAAACCATCAGAAAAAAAGCATGAGAAGTATTTAACATTTTATAAATATTTGAGAGCAAAGCAAGCATTTCTGGTTTAAATCAACCATATTTTAAACTTTCTGGTTTTATAAGAACATCCTACTATAAATCTTTCTAAAATTTGCCTGCTTTTGTTTATTTTATTTTCTTGAGGCCAGTAATGACCACAACAAATACCTAAATGCTGAACTAAGCAAAGATTCTATCCCTAAATTTTATGTGGGAGGCTTAAATTTCTTATGTAAAGCCAACGACAGTAAATAAGTTCATTATTGGTCACTTTCCTTTTGTTACACCATAACCAAAAGAAAACAAAGTAATAAAATAAATAAAAATAAAACCTTTATGGAATCATAAGGGGAATCAAAAGTCTGGAAAAAACAAAATTATTGCCATATTCTCTCCAATCCCTAATCCACCCCAAAAAAGATTTCTAGTTAAAATAAGTCCTTTCAATCTATAATATTTAGAATGACAAGAGAGGTCCTGTGACTCCATCCTGCTTCCAGCATCTGTCAAGAAAATCACAGACCTAACTCTCAATTCATGGGAGAATGCTAACAGGGGATGAATAATGCTTCAGAGGGAGAAAGCATATTATTAGAAAGGTTCAAGACCAAATATTCACAGCACTGCAAAGTTTTGGGTTTTTTTTGTTTTTTTGTTTTTTTTTTTTGCTTTTCAAGTATGAGTTATTGAATTTAAAAATACAGATTAACAAGTTATTTTTGGTGGATAATCCTCAACATAGAAGACAAATATGAGATATACATGATACCTAATGAGATACATATAAATATACTCATGTGTGTGTATCCAGTTTAAAATTTTAAAGTCCTGAGAGAGGAAAAAAAAAACACAAGCTAACAGTTTACTTTTTTAGGTCTTTTTTTTTTTTTTTTTTTTTTTTTTTTTTGCATTTCAGTTACTTTTAATCATAAAACTGCCTTTAGGGGCTCCCACCATCCAATCTATACACCAAATCTTATCAAAGATACATAAGCTGAATCCCAGAATACTATAGAAGCAGAGACTCAACAATGCAGGTCTGCAGGTACTAAGAATCCAGGCTTCAGTTACAAAGGTGTTTCTTTGAAAGCACAACATGTTACTTGGGGAATTTAACAGTCTCCCACTTTTCTCCAGCCCATATCCTCACTACAGAAGAATAACACGCATACATTGGGATTTAATATACAGGACATGATTGACACTTTCTAGAATATTACTGCTTTGAAAATGGCAGCGATAGAGGTGCCTGGGTTGGGTGGCCGACTTCGGCTTGGGTCATGATCCCACAGTTCATGGGTTCGTGCCCCATGTCGGGCTCTGTGCTGACAGCTCAGAGCCTGGAGCCTGCTTGAAATTCTGTGTCTCCCTCTCGCTCTACTTCTCCCTCAGTCACAGTCTGTCTCTCTCTATCGAAAATAAATAAACATTTAAAAAAACTAAAAAAAAAAAAGACAATGGTAGCAATGGGCAGCAGTATTCACTTGGTAAGATTAATAATAGGACACATAGCGGTTTAAATAATAGTCATAGCAGAGGCTGCAGAGAAATGGTAAAAGGTACAGTCTGTGGGGGTTTATAATCCCAGTTCTGCCATTTGCTAACCAAGTAACCTTCATCAATATATTCAATCTATGTCTTCATTTCCTCATCTGTAAAATGAAGGTGGCAATAATGGAAACTACCTCACTATAGAAATTATAGGACTTAACATATCCACAGTGCTTGAAGAGACTGATGCAAAGTAAGAGCTATGTAAATGCTTTCTTATTTCAAGACCGCCATGCAGACTATGAACATAGTAAGCGCTCACTCAGCAAAGGGCCCGATCCAGCACAGTGGGAGCCAGCAGCAACACTTTCATTCTAACGGCACAGGTTAATAAGGGTAAACTTTACCAGTTCCTAGTGCCTTTAGAAACACTGAACAAATAAATAAACAACCACCTCACCTCACTTATTGATCATCAAAGAAATGTATGTCAAAACAATGGCTCTTTCTTGTTCATTAAATGAGAGCCTTCAACAACAACAACAACAACAACAACAACAACAAAATACCCAGTTCTGATTAAGAGTATAATGAAACTATAAAGCAATCTGACACTACTACCAAGAATTAATACAATGTTTATGCTGTTTGACCCAATAATCCTACTACTCTATCCTAGAGAAAAACCAAAACGTGACAAAAGCTTTAAGACAAAAAATTTTTCTTGAGTTATTTATGTGCCATTTATATTATGAAAAACCAGAAGTGATATATGTGTCTAATAATAAGAAATAGTAATTCAGTATTTTTAAACAGTAAGCAGGTTTGGAATATGCCACATGTAACTGAATTTCTCCTTCTTGAACTATTCATGATTATTCATATATTACAAGCACTGACTCAGACTTAATGTCATTTCTTTAATCCAGTATTTCCCAAATATACCTATAACAGAAACCTGGAGTGGGAGATAGTTAGTATGTACTATTTGTCATTAAGCTGGAGTGCCATGGAACGGGGTAGAAAAGTATTGGTTAAGTAAGTGATGGTTAAGCTTAATAAAAATTTATACAGCCGTTAACAAGAATAGCTTTCAGTACTACACAGGCTGCTTCCAGCAATATGAGAAGATATTTACTATATGAGGTTAAGGGAAAAAGGGTCAGACTCAATCAATTAATTAATAGTCAAGCATATGAGAAAAGCTCAAATGGAAATATCCCAACATGAGTTGTAGAATTATGTGTAAATATTTCTGTAATGTGATGCTACTTCTCTACTGAAAACAAGTTCATAATAAAAATAAAACCAATGTGATTCAGCGATATCAAGTCCCATCTTCCTTCTTCCCGATTTAGAAGTGTAGTTTGTTTGTTTATCTGGTTGTTACTTTAATAAGGCCTGAGGGGAGAATCCTTACTGAAAGTGACCTGTAACAAGAAAGTAGAAAACAAACAGAGCGATCTTTCAGCTTCACCAGAGGAATACATGGAAGCAGCCAGCCCTGTCAATTTGAAAGAGGCTAATGAAACATTATCTGCAGGTGAGCGGACTGTCTCCCAGCATTACAACTCTAAACTACAAATGATTTCCTAACCACAGAGGTAACCACTATACAGATACTTTGAAAGACAAATGAGAATGTTGCCACATGCAAGGTCAATCACAAACTTCCCAGACAACCTGGCTGTCCCTTCTTCCCCGGAAGATGATCTAGGGGAGCCGGTGGGGGACACACCTGAGAGAGTGACACCACAGTCACTTTCTGAGTGTGGATTTTAGCAGCCTGGCATACATACCTATTTGTATTTGTGTATACACAAAATAAAATTTATGTATAAATTTAAAAAAAAAAAACATACTTCGGAAACTGTGACGTTCATTTTGTTGGAGAAAATAAATAAACAACAATTTCCAATCCTTATAACTGTCTGAAAATGGTTACCACAGTTTCAGGCTATTGTACAGAATCATGGTAAACTAAGAACTATGGGAGTAGAAAAAAAAAAAGCTAATCAAGGAGAGACAGTTCACTTTTACCTATGAACGTTATTAATATATCAACTCCCCATGTTTGCTGAGACCGTGATTTTATTTGATGCAATACAATCTATTCAG
This sequence comes from Panthera tigris, assembly GCF_018350195.1. Classification (NCBI taxonomy): domain Eukaryota; kingdom Metazoa; phylum Chordata; class Mammalia; order Carnivora; family Felidae; genus Panthera; species Panthera tigris. Next base: position 166,984,778 of record NC_056660.1, read on the forward strand.
GGATTTTTTTTTTCTTTTCTTTTTATGACCTAATGATGCATTTTATTTTTAATTAAATTTTATTTTAAAGTACAGAGTATGTATAAAAGCCAAAGCAAGTATGCAGCATCTGTTCACTGCATCTGCACTCCACTACCACAAAAATTAACCTTAATCTAAAGAGGCACAAATGGGTTTTTATGCCATCAGGAGACCCAAGTATTTAAAAATCAATGACTGTCCACCCAGACAAAGAACAGCTGTTTCTTAATATTGCAACTCTACATTGAGCCCATGTTCAACCCCCAGTGACTAGCCTAAAACTGCCCACACTCTTGCTTTCCCCAGCTGAAACTGTCAGAGAAGGACACTGTCTAAAAGCCATGAACTGGATTAAGTATACACAAGGCAGACTGGACCTGGCCTAACCAGATGGCATTTTGAGAGGCACCTTCTATTGTCATCACTCAATGCTTTAGTAAAATCCTAATCAATCTTACTTCCTGTGTCCAGAAATCTACCTAAGGACATAATTTAGCGACTTGTGTTAAAAAGGCCAAGGAATATTGAGAGTGGAGTGATTCCCAACCCTCTGAAACAGGGGTTCTCTCCCTAGAACCCAGGCGACCTTTACAGAATGTCGGTCGCATAATCAAGGCCAGCCTAACGTCCTCTGAAATGAATGTGCCTTTAATTTTCTCAAATGTTATACGGAGAGAGAAGGAAAATTAGCATGTGCAAAATAAAAAGAAAACAAGGTTGGGAGAGTGGGCACGGTTTTCCTTAGAACACTGGGATTTTTCTAGAAATCCCAGGGACCATTTTAATCCCAGAATTCCATAGGGGAGAGTAGGAGGGAGAGAAATCTCAGAAATCATAGTTAGAAGACAGAGCTATGTTCTGTGTGACATCTAAAATGTCATTTTGCCTCCTACCTACCCCACCTCAAAGCAAAACACTAGATTAGATAAACTTGAAGACAACCCATGTGGCACCATCCTTATACGGTTTTCCTGATTCACTCTAAAAACCAAATTTTAAAAGACACATATTGGGACAAATGATTAGATAATATAAGAACACTACTAGACAGCTTCCAAAAAGAATTAAGGAACAATGACACATTATTTTCTCTTCTAATTCTGAGGTACTCTGTACCACCTGACTTCCAACAGGCTCATCTCTTTAATTTTTTTTTAAGTTTATTTATTTGTTTTTGGGAGAGAGACCAGGGGAGGGGCAGAGAAAGAACCTGAAGCAGCCTCTGCGCTGCCAGCACAGAGCCCAATGCGGGGCTCAAACCCACAAGTCGTGAGATCATGACTTGAGCCGAAACCAAGAGTTGGAGGTTTGGCCAACGGAGCCACCCACGCACCCCAGGCTCATCTCTTTAAATGATGTCTCAGGAGATCTAATGAATGAGGTTCTTTTGCCATATTAGAGCCCACCCCTACCATGAGGGGCTCCCTACCACAGGGGTTCTGATAAGCTTTAGACCTTATGACTTAAGTGGTGGCACCCCTGGTTGGTCACAGAATCAGTTCCAGTGATTTAAGGGAGCATGAGTTAAGTGGGTTGAGCAATTATGGAGAGTACCCTCTCCTGACTACATAGAAATCCATCCCTCCGCTTTCTTCCCAGTCTACTCTTTGGGACCCATGGACTCCCCCTTACAGTGATCTGCTATGCCCCTCGCGTCCTGGGGTACCTCCTGGACACAACCATCTGGGCCCTGAAAGGGACCACGGTCCTCAGCCTGAATGGTGATTGTCTCCAGAAGCGTCTTTACTGTGTTTCAAGCATCATGGCTTATTAAAACCCCGAAGGGAAGTAATCCCTGAATGCCACTAAAAGATCTCCAGCTGCTACCGTTTATGAAGTAGGCTTGACAAGAGAGGGGGGAGGAAAAGAGGGGGGGGGAAACAGGAAGGACGGGAAGAGAGACGAATTTAGACAAGGGCAAGTTATCCAAACAGAGCCCCCATCAAAAAAGAGTCATGTTTTATCAGCTTAAGCTTTCCTGCCTCCTTTCCCAAAGGTATTCCCCCCCCCAACTCTCATTAATTCTCCTTTATAGCTGTCTGCTTGCTTTAAAAAATAATAATAGTAAAAGCAGCACATGGCAAGAGAAAGTCCGTGAATGTGTGAAAATTAGAAAGACGAGCTAGATGAATTACCTGGAAACAGGACTGAATACATCTTCCCTAAATACCTAGGAAGAAAATGGTTTTTTCATGGAAAAGAATTAGAGTAGCTCTCAGTATCTGTCTCTCCCTTCTTCATTCTTTTGAAAAGGTCTTTTCATCTCATTAAGTTAAGCTGATTAATAAAAATTCAGCAGTTTGTCCATGGATCCTTTAGAAGTGGTGATACAAGCTGAAAGATGCAGGCAGAAGGTTTTTGTGCTGGACACAATAAGGGGGATGACTTCTTAAATCCATAGTTGTCATCCTCCATTAGAGAGAAATAGTCACCTGGGCTCAGATTCGTCAGAAAAACATAGTATCGTCAGAAAAACTTGTCATCTCCTAGTACCCTTCGGAAAAAGTTTAGTGCTCACTTATAAATAAAAGGAAAGAAAAAGAAACATTTAGGAAAAAAGTACAATGAGAATATTTTGCTTCATTCCCAAAATTATTTACACAAATTAATGAACAAAACTTAGCCTATAGAGAAAGCTTCATTAAAGGGAAAAAGCAGTGTTATCCAAACAAGCAGATAAATTCGGTTATTTATTCATGAATAACTGTTTAGTCTGTCATCAAAAATATTTTTGTTAGTTACCTACTCAGTACCTAACACACAGCAAATGCTCAGGAGTTCATAAACAAATTTCCTCAACAAATTTTTAAAAACCGTTTACTTTTAGAGATGACAACATTGTCAATTATATAAAACATCATGACTTGCAAATGTTTTCAACTGTTCAAGTACGAGTTAAATTCATCCAGAAAAAAAACCCATAAAATTATGCAATATCTGTTAAGTGACAAGCTCCAAACAAGGGGATAGAAAGATGAGTAAGTCTGCCTTGTAGGACTTGTATTTTCTTAGCCATCTTTAACCTGCGTAACACGTTAGTTGTTAATTTGTATTTTATCCAAAGCATTTTTCCCAGCTGAATAAATTAAATCTACACTACCATTCATGAAATTTTGTTTAAAAGTCCCCCTAAATTCACTATTCACATGTTAACAACACTGCCCAAATTTCTCTCAAGTCTTTGGATATATGTGACAGAGTTTTTACTACCCTCTTAACTAATCTGCCCACAATATATTGGACCAAGTTTTATAGTCTGGTTATATCATTAAATTTGCCCTAAAACAGCAAGCCAAATAAATATTTTTGTCCGAACCTCACTTCAAAAGGATTTGGGGGGAAGTTTTTCTCTTTTACTCTCATGATATGGACATTGCATATATTTAAAGTCATCAAGTCTTTACAAAACCACCCCCAAATATTTCAAGTGTTAGGCATTTTTAAAGATGTAATTCTTGATACATCTAAATAAATACAGTAATAAATAAATACCTAAGCACCATGAAAGACTCATCCTAAGCTTTGACCAAATCAACTATTTAGCTATTAATGTTTCCTCTACATAAATATGGAGGATTCAGTACATTAAAAAAGCCAAACTCATTTGACCACACATTCTCTGTGGCCAAAAGCCTGTCACCTGTTTTGCCGTCATCAATCCATCTCTTCAAATATCTAAGAGGCTGAGACCAAACAATCAGCTGAGAAAAACAAGGAATAGGGATCTATTTACACTTCTGTGAAGAATAATCATAGGTTAGCTGTGGCTGACAATTACCAAATAAAAAATGGGTTAACTAAAGCAGAGCCCCTTTCTACGAAATACAAGGTGAGCAGAATCTAAACAAATACTATATGTGTAATGGCATTATCATTTTGATACTTGAAAAATTCTACAAAATGCCTACTATGTGTCAAGCAGTATGCTAACTACAGTAAACACAGATTAATAAGATGTGACCCTGACCCCAAAGCAATTACAATGTATTTGGTGTAACTTTAGTGAAGTGGGTTAGTTGTTATTGAAGGATACCACAGGGTAACGGGGAGAAGACCCTAAATAAACATGTTGGTGCTAATTCTTCCTTTTACAAAATCTACTTAAGTTCTTGGGTCTCCTTGTAAACACAGAAACAGGACGGGTCACGCATATTCATTCACGTTGTACGTGTCATTTTGAAAGAGGTAGCTGTTGAGAGAACCTCAAAACCACTGCTTCTGAGAAATAAAGTATTTACTTGGAGATAGGGGGAATACTGTTACTTAGTGCCAGTGGGTACTGTTACCGAACACGGTTCTTAAGATGGAATTTCCTTCATTCCAAAGAAATGTGAAAAAAATCTTAGTGAAAAAGCTTCATCATGTAGGATTTTGTGTGTCTAAAGTATCCACATTGGAAATCAGTTCTCCAAGTTCCTCCGAACATAGTAATTTTATTATATAAATTCCACTGAAATGGGGACTTTTGAATATTTCTACCAGCACACCGTAGGCAGCTAACAAGCATGTTTAAGTTAAATATATATGATAGTTATAATATGCATAATAAGAGCCTTATAGTACAAATTAGATTTTTTTCCCCACATAGGATCTTGGTGACGTTATTACTCTGATAACAACATATTAAATACAAGCAAATGGCACAGTAGATAAGATAATTAGCAGGAAAGATAAAATGCAGCTTATATATGTATTTAAATAAAATTATCTGTTTTGCATATTAACTAATACCGATGCATTTCTATCTTATGCGATTCTGGACACCTAGGAAGCAGACCACCTTTTCAGTGTAAGAATACAACTGCTATAAATAAATTTTCTTCAGCATCTCACAATTGTGCCATAGGTACAACTATCAGATTAATAGTAACCCAAAATCTGTACAAAAGAAACAATGTAAAATCACAGTCCCATAAATAGCATTGTTCTAACAACGAGCTCTTATTTTAAAAATGTATCTCGATACACATAACTATATTGTTAACTGGAAATGAATATTAACAAAATAAATCTACTTTAATATTCATTCTGGTAACCAAAAGTCAAAGACGACACAAGTACAAGCTAATGGAAAAAACAAAAACAAAAACAAACAAACCCAGATTCCACAAAAGTTAAACTTGCATTCTTAAATTTAGTCAGACTGCTTTCATTAGCGACCAAGGAAGTGAAAAACATTAAGTTCATGTCCAACAAATTACCAAATGCAGAAACACACTGGCAAACACATATCCCACTGTCGGTAATGGCAGCGGCTCACAGATCAATCTACTTGGATGAGACCAAGACCTCACCTCTAAGAGGACACATCTTCGTGCTCTGTGATTGTGATTAGTCCGCTGAAAACCCACAGTGCCACAGGAAATGGGGTGAATCCAGTCCAATCTACCCATGAAACTGATTAAGAATAATTTGACTACAAACTGCTGAGAAAATAGACCCTGAAGTGGGTCAGGCGTTTCCAAACAAATGAGACAATTTTTTCTCTGTAAGCAGGTCTGTCCCATGCAAGGAGGGCATAAAACAGGTGAGTTGGGTAATAATTACTTATTACTATGTATTTACCTATCTCTACGTTTACCATAATCATGATGCACATGCATTTAATAACTTGTTAAAAATTTAATTGATTTTCTGACTGAATCACTCTTGCTTGTATAATGAGCTGGCATCTTAAACTCATTTGAAAGATTCAGTGTGTCTTGTCCACTTATGTTTATAATGGTTATTAAAGTAACTTTTGAAATGTTAATTTCATATTACAGAGTCTACCATGATGATACCATTTTTAATAATCATATACAAAATCAATATGCAAAATTAGATGAGCTATATAAAAAAGGACTGTGACAGTGGATTCCTATTTATATAACTTATGATAAAGATTTATATTGTATAATTGTATGCTGTGTTCTATTACTTATACATTTACCCAATTTTCTAAAGTCCCCCCATTCTACTAAGTATTTCCTCCTAAAGACAAAGGAAAAACAAATAAAAACCAAAGTTTAAGTATACCAATTTATGATAAATCTTAGAGCTGTGAACTAAAAAACAATTTTTATCCTAGGTTCTTCTTTCTCTTCTTATGAAACAGTTTCTCTTTTTTTTTTTAACTCTTCTGAATTTTTAGAACCAAACTAAATTGGGAGTTTCAACAGACACGATTCAGTCAGATCTCCCTGTATTAAATTTCAGGATTGGACTCATCAACTTGGATGAGACTGGCCGGCTGGTATGGGTAGTTATATACCTGTCATGCATTATTTCTCTTACTGCTTCACTGGAACCTCAGCATGTTTGTCCAGATAAATCCTTGAAATAATGTTCAGAAATAGCAGAAAAAACACTTAAAAAAAAAACTGTTAAGTCATGTTTGAAGGTAAAAAAGCAATATACCCTGTGTGTTCTCTTCAAAAATTTATACATGTTATAGATACATATGTATTAGTTCCACTGCACTGATAAAAACTGAGGACAGGTGGGTGAATAAACTGTATGCTTTAACTAAGGAATTTGGCGACCAAAAAAGATTCATGGAAAGTTGAAAATAACCTCCCAGAGGACAACAATCCTCTTATTTCACAGATGAGGAAACTCAGCTTGACCAAGGTTAAGTGACTTGCCCAAGGTCAAACAGTTAAGTAGTGTCAAAGCCTTGACACATCTCAGACCCTCGAGTCAGATGCTCTAGCTTAAGAGATCAACTAACCCAATCACTTTGTTATAAAGATGAATAACAGAGTCCCAGAGCATTCGGTGATTTGCTTAAGGTCAAATATCTAGTGGGTAGAAAACAAAAAATGACATCCATATCACCTGACTCCAGGGCTTGGGGTGTGTGCGTGTACGTGTGTGTTTTAAGATATTACTTCATCTGTCAAACACACAAAATCAGAAAGGAGAATTTTCACACAATTAACACATGAGTTCAGTTAGATTACCAAAACATTTGGCAATAGGCAAGCAAGAAAACGAAATGAATTAAGGAAATCTATGGGCAAGCAATACATCTACAGATTAATACTCAAATAATTAATTCTCCAAATTAATCAGAACAATAATAATAATACCTAGATAACAGAGGGATTATTATAAACCAGGCATTTTGCATGTGAGTACTTTCTCACCGAATCACCACGGATTATACATGCACACTATTTTACAGAAGTGGAAACTGAGGGTTAGAGAAAAGAGTTGGCATCAGAACCTAGGTCACCCCAACACCGCAGTCAGTCAATGCTCTCCCCTTGACCCATTTCTGTATCATTATAAAATTCTTTTGTACATAAAAAGATAATGAAAAAATACAGAAATTCGTTCAGCAGTATTACTAGTTAACATTTTAATAGCCACATACTACGTTCCAGGCATCGTTCTCACGTAACACATCACTTAATCTCCACAGTAAGCCTATCGGGCGAATACATTATTAGTCTTATCTAAGACGAGGAAGATGAAGCAGGGAAAGGTCAAGAACTTGTCCAGGACCACTGACAGCACCTAGTAAGTGTAGGGGCTGAGAACGGTACCCAGAACCTGCCCAGACTCTTAACCATCACGGTCCAGCTCTTGTGTATAGTGTTTCTGCATGCAAACCTGATCCTTGACCCCAAGAATCTTATGATCTAGCAATGGCAACAGAACATACCCAAAGCTGCAGACAGTGTACACAAGCTACACTATTACCCACATACCAACATTATTCATACAAACAACTGAAGTGGAAGGAGGGGCGACAACTTCCGCTGCAGAGGCACAAAGGGCTGTGCATGACAGATGAAAGCACCTAACATGTCCAGGCACACGTTTCAACTAAAAGACCTGGGTGAGTCTAACAAAGCAGATGTCCGTAATGGATAAGGTGCCAGAAGCCTTTCTTTCCCCTGCATGTTGTTCTTCTGGAGATTAGGTGGGAATCTGATCCACCCACATCCTATCGGGAGACTTTTGTCTTTGAAACTAATCAGGAATAATTTACTGGCTGTTAAGCAATAGGGCAAAAACTCCTGTGCCGGAAGGAAGCCACAGGAAGGGAAACGAGATGAAGGGTGGGTTGGGGGGAAGATTTGTGACGCAAAAGAACACAAAGTCCATTTAAGTGTTCACATACTGCTCCCCATAGCTTAAAAAACACTTATTTCTTGCTGAAAATGTGTTCACTGTGAAGTAGGCAGAGTTGCATTCAAAATCTGTAAGTAAATCCATATCGTTATTATGCAAACCAAACCTGACTGAAAGAGCAGGAAGTGAGATTAAGTATAGGGGAAAATTTCCTGACCATATGATTGTTAAACTCTGAAACTTTATTTAAGGAATATTCAGAATTTCTTCTGAAATTTTTCAAAAATAGCTCTATCCCTTGGCCAGGCCTCCAGAATCAGGCATACCTGAATGCTGAGGAGGAAGGCCAGCTGGCATGTGAACCACCTAGCAGTCTGATTATTCTTCACATATAATACACACCGTATATACACGTGGCCTCACAATTAGCTCCAAAAACAAACAAACAAACAAACAAAAAAAAACAATCCACAGAACATTTAACCCCTGGCTGTACTGATTATCTGGTGTGAGTGCAAAGTTGTGGTTTGCTACCTCAATTGATTACATGCTCTACAAGGAGGAATGTTTCAGTGTGCATTTTTAACCCTCTTTTCCGATTAGCATACATACAATCCTCTATCATTCCTCGCCACTGTGCCTCCTTGGAAATTCTGCCCCAACGTCACCTTTTAACATTTCACTGAATTCTGTTAGACAAAGTGTGTCCTCACTCCACATAGCCCGCCTAAGCGGTCAAAGGTCACTTAATTGGCCAAGTTCAAAGCGTATAAAACTCCGTTTTCTCATCTGTAAAACAACGATCATTATACCTCCCTCATAAAAGCTGTTGCCAGGATTAAATAAATGATAAGGAATGTGAACTCTGTAATGGTATACAATAAGTGCTCAATAAGGGAAGCTATTCAGAAAGGCTTCCATTTGTAGAGGGGAACTCAAGTACTTCTGTGGCCTAGCAAAGCAAAAGTGAATCATTCCTACTCGCCTCTGAGTAGCTACCGAGGCATTCAGGGGTTTGGAAAATCTGATTCCAAACAGCCATACGAGGGTCCTCACAGGCCTCTCAGAAGGTTGAAGAGAGGTGGGCAGAGCCCCAAGTCCAAGCTCTCCTAAATACAGCCTGATGCTTGTTCGGTGGTTTCTGCTTTTTTTTTTTTTTTTCTTTCCTGTTTTACGTATTAGGTTTCTGCTAATGATTTTTACGAACAATGTGGTTTTTGGTTTAAAAAGAAGGCTGACGGTGCCTGGGTGGCTCATTCGGTTAAGCAATCGCCTCTTGACTTGGGCTCAGGTCCTGATCTCGAGGTTTGTGAGATCGAGTCCAGCGATGGGCTCTGTGCTGATGGAGCAGAGCCTGCTTGGAATTCTCTCTCCCTCAAAACAAATAAACTAAAAAAAAAAAAAAAAAAGAAAGAAAAAAGGTTTGAAAACAACTGCTCAGTCCATGAACCAGTGGAACAATTGAGAATGCAAATACAATACAGCACCCCCAAATTCTACCTGGAAATATTAAAATTGCCCTGATTTCTACCACCCTACTACCTAACCACTTACAAAGCAAGCCTAATTTGAAGAACTTCAGCATTTACCCCTATTCAGTACTATTTATAAAGCAATTCAACAGTGGCTAAGATACACAATAGTGTAGAACAAGTATAATACATATGAGAACCCTGTTAATTCATCCACTATAAAGAGTAATTCATCAGAATGACCTTACCTCTTGATATTAGAAACACAGCTTAACAAGGACACCCTAAAACATGGCTAATACACCTTTTCACCTCACATACCTTCATCAGATCCCCTTCACTCTGAATAAACTACTTTCTGTGTATCCCCCCAAACCTATCTACAAGGTTATAGCCAGCATGTGTTTACTCCTGTTGCTATGGATCTCTGTAGTATTCTTCTATTACTTCCCCTCATCTCTATTAGAATCATAACCATCATCCAAAGACTAAGTTATTCTTATAGGAAGTAGTTCCTTTTACCCCTGAGCGGATGTACTTTCTCTCTGTCCATAGCATTCCACGCTTTATTGTGACATTGATTGGTTGTTCATTAGTAGTAGCCTGAGTGAAGCAGAACATTTTGATCACTGCCTTCACAATTAATGAATTTTTCTAATTGTCTTGGCATTTGCCTGCATGTGGTCTTTAGCACTGACATGTTCACATCAAATATCACAGACGACTAGGCATTTAAGATGAAGGGATGCTTACAATATCAGTCAAAATGAATAACAATTCAAATACGCTATTGGTTTTACTGTATATTTATTAAAAAACACTTTGCAGTCAGGACACATGAGGATTTCTTTTTAAGGATGTTTACTTTTCCAGCTAGTAAATGTATGGGGTGGTTTCCACTAAAACATAAGTCAGCCAGCTGTTTGTTTGGGTACTTGAATTGAATGGTAAAAATACAGGCAGCTTTTACTCAACGTACTCCACTTTAAACAAGGGAATCTGTTCCATATTTAAATGACTTAATTTTCTCTCCCCACCCCACCCCCCCCAAAAAAGTAAAAAAATTTTCATATGGTAAGAACAGCTCCTCTTCGAAACTTCAGAACTTTCATTTCAGATGGCATATGGTTCTCCCTCACCCATCTGATACCCCCGGGGGGGGGGGGGGATGCTGAAGCACTTAGCAGACCCAAGAGAGTGTGTAATCTGACATGACAGCTGAAGGAGGAAAGGCTGACAGAAGCATGAGAACAGGTATCAGGGAGGGAGGAGGATTATTCTGGAATCCAGGTTTACCCCTTATCTTTCTTTCAAGTCCACCAAAATGCGACGTTTCATTTGCCCTTGAGAAGACAGCATCGCTGGCATGAAGGTTTCACTCGGAGACGGGATGACGGACCCACCAAGACAAACAGCTTCATGTACCTTAAACTTCTCTGAAACAGCCAGGGCAGAGTGTTTCTGCACTTCAGTCTCTCAAATTCTCTGTAACCCAGCATAAGCCCCTGCTGGCTTTGTAGTCGTCTTTCCTTTCCTCTATACGGCGCGCATTTACGAGTTCAGCTGTGGGCCCGCTTAATTTCCCTCCGCAGGCTTTCTTCTCCTCCTAACACATGCGCACTTGGGCCTGGCTCTGGGGTGCTAAGGAGGAACAATGGGAGGCTTTGAGCAGGCCTCAGCCCCAGACCCAGTCAATATTTACTTCAGTTTGGAGCCACAGTTTTAAAGCTCCTTCCAAGCAGAACTCAACAGTGGGGGGTCTCCGGAGGTTTCTAGATTTTATTTTAACATGGGGGAGAGAGGGGCAGTGGAGTTGGTAGAGAGAGAGAGTAAATAGATTATTATCCAAACCACTTTCTCAGAGAAAATAAGGGATGCAATGTTCAACGAAACAGGTTAAACTTTCAATACTAATTAGCAATTTATAACAAGAAAAACCAATCGTCTTCCGACACTGATGACTGCAGTCTTAAAAGTGCAAATCCACTTAACGTGACCCCTGGATGTCTTGCCAGCACAGGTCTGATCCTATCAAGCACCCAAGCTTGCCAATGTGTGCCTGCTCTGCCTGGAACGGCAATGCAAGGACCGTAGGTAACGGTTAGTCCGCACTCCTTGACTGACTTCCAAAGCAGATCTTACGTATACTACCAATGCGAGCGTGTCCTCAAATGAAGCTGTGGTTATCAAACACTGTGAACCAAGAGTATGGTACGGTAGATACCATATGGTATTTCCATATAATAACTGCTGTCTGGGCAGTATCGGGAAGGCTGGTCTATGGCTTTGAAAAGATAAGTGGAAAAACAAGTCACTTTCCCCCTAGTGAAAGTGGCTTACTCCAGGATGGCAAGCAGGAGACGGGCGGGAAGGGTGGAGGGTTGGCTGTAATACTACATCAGACTCAACGGAATTTGCCCATGGATTTACACTGCCTTTTGTTGAGATAAACGTAGAGACACTCACTTAATTAAAAATAAAACTATTTAACTGTAAATAGTTTTATATTTGCCTAGTTGGCTTAATTAAAAAAAAAAAAAAAGTCAATTGTAGTAAAACTAACCGGAAGTGACATTTGGGAAATTTTACTAAAATGATTAAGGCCATGTAAAATACTAAAAATTCCAGTTAGATACCTGAGGAAAGAAATTCATAGTCGTCTGCTGTAACCAATTATAAAGCTCATTATTCCATTCAAATAAAAAAGTCATCACCCTCGTCTATATACTGAACATGTAAAATACATTGACATAATTTGGTATTTCACAAAGAGAATAAAGAGAATTCAAACCACCCCTCCTCCAAAAAGTATGAGGTAACACATTAGGTATACTAGAATTGTCTTGTTCAATTATGTTTGTCTAAATTCATCAAATGTATTGGAATATGTTCAGCTCTAATCTTTACTACCTTATTTACTGTATTAATAAAAGCTAAATAATAAAATGCAACTCAATCCAATCATTTCAACATCTTAAGGAATTACTGGATTGCCATACACTCAATTTGATCAATCAATATGCACTCCTGGAAAGAATATACCGAGTCAGCCTAGCTGAGACGAAGTCACTAGCCGATAGTTTTGAACCAGTTTATAAGGGTATAAGGAATTATTTTTTCAATAATGCAAAGCGTCAATAAGTAAGTCATCAAAATTTAAACTTTGTAAGTACCCTTTTGCCAAGAAAGGAAGCCTGAACAAGGGAGGGATTGTAACCATCAATCATTAATCAGAAGCTGAATCCAAGGAACATAAAATTACAACATTTTACACTTGAAATAAACACATAGAAAGCTCATTCCCTTGATAAATCGTAACTTCTAACTTAGTAGGACAAAAGAAATCGTACAATGAAATGAAATGATACAAAAGTAACAAAGGTCAGTCTAGCATTCTGGTGAGTTCAGCAATTCTAAATATTAGAATACTGTATTTTTAAGGAAAATCAGTTATGCACAGTTATCAGTGCTCTTTCAGATAATTTTTTATTCAATATTTTTACTTTTATTGCTACCTACCAAGTGCTGCCCTCAGTTGTCACTAAATTTCTGGGCACAGCATATAGGATCATTGATAATTTTCCTTATAAATTACTATTTTGTTTTTTTGGCATAAGTGAGGTTTATACCTTCAGGAGTAAAACATCATTATAAAATAATCGTGTAAGTATATGATTGCAATTTTAAAACAAGTAACAGGCACATTTGCTATTCTCCTAAATAACTATAAACATATGAAGTAAAACCTGCTTTGAATAACCACCAGACAATGCTACAGAAAAGTGGCCCTTTGACAGTAATGGGTTACTCAGGTTTCAATGCATTAAAATATGTGTTCCTTGACAAATTCTGTTTCCTTTCTCAGCTAGATGTTGTTATGATCTATTTATGTTCCTAACATCATTGTGTGTATAATTAATATGTACTAAGTTTAAAAGCAGTCGATAACAGAAGTTTTTTAAGCACAGAGGCGTCAAGAGGCTAAACCCTGTTCTTCTGGCAGCAGGATTCAGAAGAATCCAAGGATCCCAGGGACAGCCGGGCTGCCTGTAAGGAACAGCCCCAGACAGGAATTGATTTGTTTCAACAAGCTCCTCATTGGCAATACAGGCATTCTCCAAGAGGGTGTCGGTATTCATTAATTTCTCCTTTGAGATGGAGATATCTCATTATACCTGTGAAGTCCAAAGCAGAATATTAGGGTTTTAAAAGGCAAGAGGAAGCAACATGGAAGAGACAGAGAGGAGACGAGTGGGCATTAAAAATAAACTTGACCAATGTTACGGAGGAGATCCAAAATTCCCTTCTGGGAAGAAGGGCCTGGAAGACATGCCTCTAGCATGTCACTATTTGCATCTTATTACTCTTGTAGAAATCACAAGATGAAGCCTAAAACATAAGATACAACTCACAACTCAAACTATCTTTTAAGAAGTCAACTCCTCCATGATGCTCTGAAAGTAAGTTTTCATTTGTATTTTCTACACCACTTACAAGAACATAGAGCATTATAATGATGCACCAGTACAAACTAAAGTGGCCTCCTCATTCTCTGTTCTTTTTAGACCTCCGTTTTCAAAGTCCCTTCACAGATATTCTTTCCCTCAAATTTTCACAAGTCTGAGGAAGACATTATTTTTATTATGCCCGTTTCTTTCCTAGAGTGAAGGAATTGAGGCCCAGCTTCATCACTACAAATGGCGTACGTATGAATCCACGAGAGCCGAAATTTAATTTAACAAGTTCTGAAACAAAACCCAAAAAAATATTAACAAAGACAACTGAAGGATCATCGGCTGGTAGGTTTTTAAATAACTCACTCTCTGAGCCCTTGCCTATACAACACCACCCAAACCCATTTAAAGCTGTATCCAAAAGAGCCGCTATGATAAAAACTCAAAACAAAACAAAAGGACATGAATTCATCGCTTTTACTTTATGCAGTCAAAATGTAAATATATCAGTGTTCCTAAGAACTTGATTACAACCTATTAATCTGATGACAAATCACTGTTAGTAACTCTGAGTTAAAAAAAACAACTCTTCAATGTATTTATTTTCCTTTTTTATGAAAGGTAAGAACAGTAATTAGAACTACTCAGCATCTTCTACCTCACCGAGCACAGCCACGACCTAAATCTTAAGGGTATCAACTCATTTTGAACAAAACCACTCTTCTGGGGTATGCGAATGACTTCATTTCAACCAGTGAAGATACCCTATTTCTAAATGTAATCATTTTCCAGGCACATAGCATACTTCATTTTTAGGAAACACACAAGTTCATACATGGTCACAGAAGATTCTCAGATTCCTATATGTATGAGAATCATAAAACTAGTAACTAAACAGATGTCACCTCAAAGTCATTGTCTTGGAAGGCTTACTTATATTACACCATGGTGAGCAAAAGCATAAAACTATGAAAAACAAAACCATAATGTCTGTATTTACTATTCTTCATAAGAGTCATAGTTCTTATAAAATGCTACTCAACATTTTAATTAAATTCAGTTTATCAAGGATTTAAAAATGATTTGCTTCTATTTGATAAATAACTTAAAAATGTTGGTAAAATTTGTTACAAAAGTAAAAGGATACTTGAATTAAGAGTGTTTGCCATCCTGTCCCTCTTTTTTTTGGGGGGGGGGTTGTTTTTATTGAAATATAGCTGATTTACAGTACAAACAGTTCCATCTTTCTTTTTATCGTTCCGTAGAGGTATATTTCAGTTAAGTCAGTTTACTCGCTGGTGCTTTCAAAGACTTTAAAGTTCACCTAGGAGATTAGTAATATTGTATTTACACACAGAGTGAAGAACAAAAAAAGATAAGCAGGCAGAGTAATCTGAATTTAACTAGTTCCATCCTTTATTTGTTAATATAAGCATCACATGATATTTGTTTTGCAAATCAAATGATATATATACTTTGAAAAAAGTGGAAGCATGCTTACAGACTACCTGGACTGCAGAGGAACAAAGATTTCTCACAAAGGACACTAGCATGAGAGAATTTTAGAGCGGGGAGGAATTTTCCCCCAAGTCTTTTATAACTCCATTGGAAGTATGGGCTCCTGAAAGCCACCCACAACAAACCCAGCCAGTGGAAGCAGAGATACTATTAGTCATCGTCTATGCTGAATGTAAAATGAACATTTTGGGTTCACTTAAGCATACCAATTTAAATTGGAAAGTGTTAAAAATCTGTTTCTGAGGTGTAATCTGGCATTGCCACATAAAATACATCTGGGGAGGGTTTGCAAATAAATATCCTTAGACGTTTATAACAGGATCCTCCTAAAACTTTTTGGATCAAGGCAGTATTTTCACTCCAGTACAATCTGTCTAAGCCAAACTTTCAACAAAATCTTTGGCCTATTACTTTTGTCAGTGGTGGATTCTTAATGCTGCAAAAACCTCAATGTAAAAAACTATTTTATTTGAGATTTGGGAGAAAGTGGCTAAAAATGAAGACTACTAGGCCTTAAGACAAATAACTTTCACTTATGCAAATTCTAAGCCATTTGAAAAATTATAGAGCTATCTAGGAAGTTCAGGGCAAATACAACCAAGAGACTCTGATGTGGAGCCAGAAGTAATCTCTCTCCCCACTCACTTATCTAGAACCTTCCTGCCCAAACTGTGGTGCACAGGCCGAATGCATCATAACACCTGGAGCTTGCTAGAAATGCAGACTATTGGGGCCTGCCCCAAATCTACTGAATCAAAATCTGTATTTCACCAAGACCTCCAGAGAGGATCTGCATGCAATTAGAGTGTGAGAAGCAGTGATCTAGAAATTGCTGATGGAATACTCATGCAGGGAGGCTGTTCACACTGTTTACTGTGGTATCTCCAGTACAACAACAATACCTGGCCTACAGTGGACACTCAATAAATATTTGCTTAGTAAATCCATATGTGAACACTTTTTATAGTACTTTCTACTCTGTACTGTGGTTTTAAATATAAAATTGTAACTGCACAAAACTTGCAAGTTCCCTCAGGGTATAGATGCTGTCTTCATTTCTGAAGCTGCTGTGTGCCTCCCAGTGCATGCACATATCACTCAATAAATATTTTATCAATTATAGCTTTCAGATATTCAATACAGGAATATGTTATTACTGTTAGATATTAGCTATTATTTTGCTTTAACGCAAAGCTTTGGAAAAAATAAGTTAAAATCAATATGTAATTCCTAAATTCACCCATTTGGCTTTGATTTTAAATACACTAAAGAGAATTCACCCAAGGAACCAAACCAGTAATGGAAAACATTATATATGGCCAACTCCTAATTCCACATGGTACCAGAGAACAGGGATGGCACGGATGGTTGAAATCCAAAATTGATTCCAAAACCTCATGTTATATAATAGCTTCAAAGTCTTTTCTTACCAAATCTCACACCAAAGCTGCTGTAAGTTTCAGAAATGTCATTTTTTAGTTGTAGTTTCCTTCTCGATTCCACGTACCAATAGGACAGGCCCAGAAATAGTGAAATGGCCAAAGCCATCAAAAGGGAAAGACTGTGATAGAGAGATCTACATAATAAACAAAGTGATTAGTCCTCAAATAACCAGATTATCAACACAAAAATCTAGAGCTATCCGTACCATTTGTAAAAGAGGTAACTGTAAGAAATAATCAGAGATGTTAATAGCGTAGATGTATCACTAGCAAGACCATTCCAAAATAAAACTCAAAATAATGAGGTATTCAGAGTCAAAATTACTGCTGGTTCTCTCAGTCCATATAATAAAGTCAGGATACTAAAGGAAGGACTCCCTTCCCAATAAAGAATGCTTTGTTTCTCTTCAATTAGCCGAATTAGATTGTCCTTTATGCCTTTTTTTTTTTTTTTTTGGCTTCAGAGAAGCCAGAGTTTCAAGTTAAGTCACCAGATATGTGACTGACCCCATACATATTATACTCATATGGAATATCCTATATGTATAGGCACCCCTCCCAACACACACACTCTGTCATGTTTTTGTTTTCCCAAGAGTATAGTTGACAATGGTGATAGCAGAGTGTGTAATTAGTTTTCATTGTTCCCCTGACAGCTATAGTTCCATACAAGACCCTTTCCTTTTTATGTTGTAAATGCTATGGAAAAAATACACTAATAACAGGCATTTAATTACGGGTCCAGCAACCATAGTGGGCACATTGCCAAAAGAGAAGGGAACCTCTGAGACAGCAAAAACATATATTTGCAGGGGAGGAAAAAAAACAACAACATATATTTGTTCTTCAGTTGCATTCACGTGCAAAATAGTGATGACAGGCATATGATGGAAAATTTTTAAATTGTTCCCTGAGTCTCTATCAACAGTAAAGTAGATATAAAATGATATACCAATACTAAAACCAAGAATACTACTATATCTATACTAAAATATTAATAAGAATAAAAGCATTGCTTATTAATAAAGGAAATACTCTTCAGAATAGCTTTGTTTTGATACTATCAGTAAAGAGTACAGGATTGTTTCAAATTTTGCTTTTTGCTTTGCTTTTAACAGAATTATATTAGCACTTGTGAAATCAAATATCTGGGTGCTCCATTCCTTGAGGCTTACTTTAATTTGTTCTATACAGTATTTAAGATAAAGCATCCCCCCAGTTGCTGTCATGGCGGACACCAGATCTGTCACTGAGGTCCTTTCTCGCCTGATTAATTAGTAATTGGGAGACACATTTTGGCAGCTTTCATTTCCCTATTATTTTCTCCAGTTTGACACAAAACCCTGTCAGAAGCACCACTATTTGAACTGTACCCCTCTTAGTGCTGGGTCACTAAATTTTAATAAATGGAGCCCCCGCCAGAAAACTACTGAAATAGGCATAAAAGTTTATTGAGGCAGTAAGAGTAAACAAATATATGAAGAAACACTGAATGCCACAGTATCTAAAACATTAATGGTCTGTCTGAACCCAAGGGTTACTGGCAAGATTACAGAACAGAAACTAAAAGAAAAGGCCTTTAATAAAACCACCCTTTCATCTGTCTTTAAAATACATATATTAGTTAAATTAAGTAGACCAACACTTTGGTGCTAGGGAGCCATACATCTGAGCCTCCTCCGTTATCCCAGCCAGACGAATAAATTTATTGGGAGGCAAAGGCTGACAGTGGCTACAGGAATACAGAACCCATCCGGAAGTCACAAAAGCTCTGTCTGAGCCAAACAAAGAAACATTTTTCAAAAAAGGTAAGGGAAGGAACTTAAAACTGAAGCTAAAAAGACTGATACTTCAGAGACCTGCAAATAGCTACAGAATCAGTCTCAGGTTCTCCATCTCAAAGTGTCAGTCACTTCAAAACAGCATCCTGCTACCACGGTGGCTCAGGACACTTGTGTGCCATGGCAGTGGCCATGCTGTGTGGGTCAGAGGTCACAGCTTCCACATTCCGACATCTGTCTGTATTTTCTTGCCCTGAAACAATAGAAGGGGAACCAGGCTCATTTGCTCTCACTTTGTTTAACCTAATTGTTAAACAAAAAGGAACATTTCCCCATATTTAGAATTAGTTTTCCTTTTCTTTCCATCCCCATTTGTTTCCATAAAATTAGATACTATAAAAACTTAACCGAGAGGTTAAGCCCCCTATACATTCTTACAGTTCAGTAAATACGACAAAGTCATACATCCCACTGGTCTCTATGGAACATGAAACATCAAGTGTCATGTCTACCACCATCAAAATCTAGATCACAACTTGCATTATAATTATCCAACCAAAATAAGCCTGGACTTGATTTTATTCAAACCACAAAATTGCATTTTAACATGACAAAATACGCTCCTTATATGTATTTTCACAATAAGAAGCAAGAGCTAAATGTTAACTGCACTCTCTACATAAATAAATAAGTCACTAATAAGACTCAGAATGAACACTCTGACAGCTTAGAAGCAACAAGAAAAAACAAAAATATTTGTTAGTCCATTTAAAACAAAAAGGTCACTTTCGACACTCAGTTATTCTAGTCTTCTCCATCAGCCAAAAAACAACAACAAAAAATGGATGATGGATACCAGAGGAAAGTTTTTCAGTACAAAAACTGTCAACTTATACCTGGACTTCAATAAGAAGTCCATGAGATGTATACCCATTCTTGAAACATGCATTTTATTTATTGCCTTTATATTGCATCTGCGATCACCAAAAATCCTACTTCTAATGAACTGAGGCAATCTGTGACATAAGTAGTTTTCAATCTGTGCCCAGTTTAATCAGACTGACTGAGTCAGGTTACTTTGAAATTAATCTTAAGGAAGTTCTGTTTTTACTGCAGTTCATGGGAATAATGTTCCCAGACATCATCAAACAGATGCAGTAGCAAGAAGTTTAGTATAAATTTTTGGTAAACTTTACTAGGCCACATGTTCTTCCAAATGTATCCAAAAATATAAAACGTGGTGGAAAATACAGCAGACTCAGTTGATACATTCTCACATTTTAATAACAAATATGAGTTTACTTCCAATATAATTTTCTATGAGAATCCATAAGAATGGTTTAGAAATGAGAGAGTGAACACCTATATTTCAGGGACAAAAAGGCTCTGATTTCATATAATGTTTCTGAAAGCACCCCAAATGTTTCATTTTTAAAGATACCTACATTTTTATCAGTACCTCTTACTAGAGAAAGATTCTTGGTACCGCTGAACATTTGGGGGAAAAAAATGTTGGCTGACATAAAAAGGACTACTTGGAATAATTAAAAAAAAAAAAAAAAAAAAGGAAATCAGGATGGGGAGGGTGACCATAGTGGCTATTAATACATTTCTTTGAAATTAACAATAAACTATAAGCTTCAAAAGAAAAATACATATGTAAACATGGTACAGCCCAACATTTAACGTTAAAATATATCTGGGCTTAAAATGTATTATTACTAAATTAAACCATCCTTTTTTTTCAACTAAACATAAGAAGATAACATTTTAAAGAGCTCACAAAAAACTTGATAGAGCTTTAAATGTAGAGCCCTACCAAAATTATTATCAAGTGGTTTAGTCCTTTTCTATCGTCCATATTCATTTCCAGACCATTTTCATGAAAGAAATAAAATCGGTCTTAAAACAAGATGGCTGCTTCTAAGAAGGAAAAAAAAAAAAAAAAAAAAAAACCCGCTGATTTAACTGAAAGCCAAAAACCTAGCCTTTCTAAATCAGGGAACAAAAACTTATATTTTTTTCTACTCTCCAAACATGTATTCACGCATTTCCACATGGACACCTATAGATTACACTGTGCAGTTATTTAAAATTATTAATAGCAATTTTTAAAAAAGGTTTAATTTTTGTGTGCCAATTACATAATTGTCCAAAGCATAAACACAGAGGTATCACATGACCAAAATTCCCACTTATACTTCATAGCAGAATCATGATCATCAGTCATGGAAATCAGGTCACTTGATAAGTAATGATAGGAATAATAGTGATGTATTTTTACATCTCTTAAAGAATGCCACCACAAAATGTCTGGTATCCTGCTATAAACACAACTGTATGGTACTTTTCAAAGTAAATACCCTAGGAACTTAGTTGTTACGAGTCTCTCCTTGAATCGTACTTTGCTGACCTTCCCTGAAGCAAATGGCAGATTAATTCTATGACATACATTATAAATATTAAAAGCATCCTCTTACATTTTGAAATAATTTTTAAATAGATTTTCTTAAAAATCACTCAAAACTATTTTTATTTCTCACTTGAGTGGAAAATAAGACCTGACAGTAACATTTTCTTCCACCTGTCAACTGTCAATTGTATGAAGGATGTTTCTAAAGATGACAAAGGTTTATTTTTCCTTATTGAAAATGATAGAATTCTACCTCAATGAAAGCTGAGGTAACCATCTCTGTGGTACACTCTGTCTCTCAGAGTGTCTCTCAGCAACTAGCTAACTTAAGTAGGAGTTTTCACTACCTTAAAATAATGTTTTTATTGAAATCTTTGGCTGTTGGAAAACTATACTCAGAAGCCTCAAAACCAAGAGTTTATATCCACACACATTTCAGATTACAAAATAGTGCACAGATTTCAGTAGTTTACAATGAATCCTTCAAAGGACAACAAGGAGTATAGATTATCAAGGATACTAAGATACAGGGAACTTTTTTTCATTCACAATCAAACTATGCATAATAATTATAGTACCAAAGAACCCCACATTATTACTTCGATATTTTGAACTAAGTGGCTCTCTTGTCTTTGCGCTGCCTTGTTTATGACTGACTAAGTTTGAAGACATAAATGCAGACAAATTTAAGAGGAAATAGATCTTCTAGTCGTGAGTAATATCCCATTCAGAAACACTGGAAGTTCAAATTAATCACAAGAAACTTTTCTACCAAACAGCTCAGGATATAGGTTGAGAAGCAAATGAAAATATAAATCTAATAATATAAATCAGGTCTTTAAAAGAGACAGTAATGTATGGATGTTTAGCTGTCTAAGACCACCATCATAAGACAAATTACTAAAACTGAATATTAACACCTCATTTCTTATACTACTCTTAGAGGTTTTTATACCTGAACATGTAGGTGTTATCCGTCACAAATGATCAAAAGGCATTTTTTTCTCAGTTCGGAAGACTTATCCTGTCTGAATATCCTGGGTAAGTGGTAGGGGCCTTCCTCACTGTACTTAGGGACATACAGTCTTCCTTTTCAACAAGAATATTTCTGATCAAAGCTGCTATTTTAATAGTTTGTATACTGTTTCTGAAAAGAATATTGATAATGTGGAGTCTGTCAACACAGACTGGTTCATTACTAAAAATAAATATAGATTTTAAAATCCTTTTTGCTACTGAAAGTTATTCAGAACAAATGCAAAAATGAAAAGTCTTGAATGGCATCTTTTTAAAAAGCAAATCATTTATATTGGGAAAAAAAAACACTAAACAATAGATAAATGCTACCCACATATACAATTCTGTTCTTAACATTTCTTATGTTTTGTTCATTTTATATTTTAATGTATTCTCTTTCTCAGAGTTACATTCTTTTAGCATATACTTCTCCCCAGCTTGTGAAGGCCAGGACTCCTGAAGGACTAATTGTATTCATTCATTTTCTTGGCCCAGCATGAAGCTGGTAGCTTGCTTGGTTCATAGCAACAGGGGAGAAAAGAAGGCGCTCATCGTTATCTGTCCCTATCCAACAGGAAATCAGGCCAGTGGACAGAATGCAATGCAATGCCTGTTCAGAAGGCATCTTGCAAGATTAAATGGCAAGAAATCCACAAGGTTAATTTGCCCCCAAACAACTAAGGGCTCCTTCCAAACCTGATCCTCCGCCTTCAAACGTGGAAGCCTCCACAGCTAATGATTATCAGCCAGAACACACGTGGCAACAAGATATTCCTTCGGTGAGCCAATGGTTTAGTTAATACCACTAAAATCAACTAACAGGGAGTAATGAACAACTGAAGGCTCTCTCTGGTTCTTTTAATCACAGGGAGTTTATTGACCTTGGTATCATGCTGGAAATGCCAAACTAGACTGTACAGCCAAGCGTGCCTCAAATAGCACTGATGTTCCAGTCACCTAAAAAACAAAAGACAGTTGACTATCTCTGAAAGCATATTTTGAATATATAACATAATGCATAAAATGGATAGAACAATTGTCTCAATAGTTAATTTTGCTTTCAAACTCTTTTGGAAAAGTGGACAAAAACAAAAAGCATATTTGTCTTATAATAATTTGTAAAGTGAAAAAAAAAGGGGGGGAGGGAAAGGATTCACTTCAGGTCTCCTACAAATGGGTCAGAGTAAAAACATGTGATATAAATCTCTGTCATACTGCTTCATTTTTATACAGATGTCCACATAAATTCTGATATAAATATAAAAATAATAAAATTACCCAATTATATCTAATAAAGTGATACACTACATTGAAGCTCAGAGTTAATAAAGTTAAAAGATTCTAAGTAATATTTTACTTGAAGAACTTTTATGTTTCTAACATATAAAATAGTATTTAAACATTTAAAATTTTGAAAATAAAGTTAATCCTTTACAAGTTTGGTGATAAAATTCATTCAAAACCAGGATCAACTTTCCATCTTTCCTCAAAACAAAATCTTAGATTTAAATCAAACTGATTTCATTTATGTGTCGGTGGAAAAGGCACAGTGCTGGGACACTGGTCGACATATAATAAAACGTTGATGGCTCAGATTTTAAAAAATAAAACCAGTTTTATTTTGAAAGGCAAAGAAATAGCCGAGGGATTATGATTAGGAAATAAAATGTTACTAGCTCTCTCTACTTAGCTGCATACATATGATCTGTAAGCCAGAAAGGTTTTGGAGTACTGACAGAGAATTCACATTACTTTCACAACTCCAAGATTACATGTTAACAAAACTAAATGGTGTCAATTACCTGCTACTCTAACATGAAATGTTTAATTTACAGGTCCCTACAAGAATTTTAAAAGTCCTAAGAAAACATACGATTAGGTTAAAATTTAGTGTATCCCAGGTGAATTACAGAGATATTTTTTCCCATCAAAGTATAACACTTTAAATTGGTGATACTCAGAACCTAACAGAAGCAAAGCACTAAGTGAGGAGAATCAGTATTCTTAAAGTATGCTGGATTTATTTCACTATTCCATCCATAAATGCCAACCAGTAGGTGACATGTTTAATTATCCTATCATCATTTTGGCAACTGGTCAAAAGAAACCAATAACTTTTCAATATACACACAATATTTAAAAGAATATTCTCATTGGAAGCACCAAACTGTTTATAGCACTCTTCAGATTAAGAGGCATGTTCTTATATGGAGTCATCTCTATCTTTATAAGCGTAGCTGCTACAAGAGAATGTAAATAAAGTTTTATTACTGAAAGTCTCTTTAAAAGTTACTTAAAAGCTTTTTACATTCTTAAAGAAATTAAAGACAAATAGTTATATTCTCCATGATTTGGAATTTCATTACTCAAAGTTACTTAGTACCATGCTGATTCAGAATTCAGCATAACATTAAAAGGATCACTCTATTACTCTCACTATTTAGGTGAAATGTAGACAACTTTCTAGATTTTTAAAATATGGAAGATGCATTTAGGCAAATGTTATCATATATTTCTAACCAGATTGATAGTTCTCAGTGGCTATTTCAGAGATTTGTGCCAATTCAAAACATAAAATTAGTTTTTGGCCCGCCACCCAATAAATACTAGCAACTAAAAAGTTATCAGCATTTGAAAATTGAATATCCCCTTTCCAGAAGCGAATACCTAGGATGATAGATTCTAACAGTAAGACTATCTGATCAAGCACTTTTAATATTTTTTTTCCTCTGTTAATCTAGATCTATGGATGCTTGTGGTAGCAATGGAGTCAATTACGAAAACAATAAACTCAATAAACTCAATAAGCTCAAAACAATAAACTCCTAGGATTACACAAGTTACAATATAAGATATTTAAACCCTGTGATCAAGATGTAATACTTAATTTCTAATTGTATTTAAACATAATTTCAAATTTAAGTCCATTAGTATAAGCTAAAATATATTTACTTCATTTTACCAAAGTATCCCTTATTATCAGCTTAAGTGTCTACCGAACTTTTCTTATCTAAGAAAAAAATATTTTTTAAATGTATGGAAGTTACAATTAAAGTTTTCAGCTTTTTTCCAAAGGATTAAATCTTCTGATCTTATTAGTTTAGCCAATCCTAAAAAAATAGGATTTGTATAAAATCAGAAGGCACGGCATGGTTACTTTCCAAAACGATAACATTATTATTGAAAATAAATGAAAATAAATGTAAAATGTAAAATGAATTTATAAAATTTAGTAAACCCCTGCAAATTTTCTAAAATGTTTCTTCACTATCTTATGAGATAAACTGTGTTTATTTTAAGTTAGTTATTTTGCACTGGCTCTTTTTAAATTACATCCAAGCTGAATTATCTTAATACATCAAAAAAAAAAAAAAACAAAAAAAAAAAACACCATCTTCTTCAACATTTCCGAGGTAAATCTGCCTATCGGTCCCTACTTTTATAATTATGTTATTTTTTAAAATAAGTTTTACTGTGACAACATATGAAGATAAATGTACCCACAAACCCCTAAGAATACTAAAGTTAGACATGAATCTCTTAGGCAGGGGGTACATCATTCTTTCTTTTGAACATTATCAAAATGACAATGATCAAATAAAAAGGAAATACCACAAGCCTCAAATTAGAATACTGACTTGAGAATACCCTTGGTGTTTTAAAATTCTACAGATTAACTTTGTCTGGGCAGGTTCAAAGCCACCATGGCATCCTGAGCAGAGTTTTCTACAGGCAGGGCAAATCTATTAAAAAACATGACCTGTGACAAAAATCAATGTCCTAATCTCAAACCAAACAACAGTATCAAAAGCATAAAACAGAGATAACCTAAGATAAAATGTCCTCAAACTAACTCAGACTAGCTTGACAGGTTAAGAAGGAGGGGTACGTGGGGGTGCTTCTGATTCCTTCTGTTTTAGCCTAGGATGACTGGAACACCCAAGTATCCAAATAAATTAACACTATGGGGAAAAGATCACACTGTGAAGTTTGGACTGGGAAAGAAGACAACTAAGCACAAAATGCCCCACATTCAACTCACCAATTTCACTGGTGTTTTATTTAATAAGGCGCTGAAGTTTAGAAATATAAATTCCTCTATTTCATATATGCTGTTTAATAAAGCCCAGGGGGGAATAAAACCAACCAACATAATGAGACTTGCTTTTAACACCATCACAACTGGAAAGCTTGCTCTATTTGTCTTGTCAGCTTTAATAAAAGGCATCTCCTCTGGCAGGATGGCTTCTCTTTCTTTTCCTAATAGTGGTAAGTGGCATGTCAAAGAAGAAATAGCTTCCCATCCCACCACCCACCTCCATGAGGCTTTTTTTTTCTTAACCAAACTTTCAGGGATGTCTCCACTTCTGCCAGGCGGTTTAATTTAGGATTTGGGCTACCTGGGTGTAACTATCTTTCCTGAAGTAGCAGGAGGTGGGGGACTCTCGGCCACCGGTAGACCGCTAATGGGGAAATCTGCCCATCTTCATCTGAGCTGACATTACTTCAAGCGAGGAATCCCTCCCATGTCTGCATAAGGGGGGAAGGCGGGAGGCCGACGGACAAGGCCGCCGGGAGGTAGGAAGAACCGGAGGCGCCAGCCAGCCCCCTCTCCCCATGCGCGCTGGGCGCGCAGCAACCAAAAACTATCCCCTCGACCTCCCGCCTCTCTCCTCCCAACTTCCACTCCAGCCCAAGGGAAAACCTGGGATTTTAGGTGTAACCGATGCTATTTCCGTCTTAGGCAGGCACCGAAACCAGCCCGCACCTGGAAGCTGGCCTCCGTCCCAGAGAGGCAGAGCATTATGGGCCCAGCGAGGCCGACTGCTGCCCACAGGCCGGGGAGAAAGTAGGGCTCGGAGCTGCTCTGGATCCGGAGAGGTTCGCCCGGCACTCAGGACAGCCCTCACCCCTCCCCACTTCTAGAATCCCCGAGCAAGGGACGTCTGCTTGTGGCCAGGGTCCAGCAGGCGCGCTAGGGCGCGCCCGGGCGCCCACCTCTAGCCTCCCGCGTACCCGGCAGGCTTCGGGGATGCCCACAAAACGGTTCCAGGTAATTGCGCGTGTTCCTCCGGCTGCACACCGCCAGGCCGTGGACTAAGAGCTCCCACCTCCCGTCTCCGCCAACTCCAGCAGCTCGCTCCGCACAAATGACGTAACCCGGCATTAGATCAAACTTTCTGGCACCTTGAGCCCATGGGGGGTGAGGAGGTGGGAGAATCCTCTCCACTGCCAGGCGCGCCGGGCCAACAGTGGCCCAGGGGCCAGATGATTGCCTCGCAGTTAAAGAGGAAAATAAAAGCCTAAAGCTTCCGCTCCCCAACCCCCCTCTCATCCCCCAGCCCGTGCACTCTCTGAACACACCGAGAAAGGGAAGAAAAATTTAAAAAAAGAAAAAGAAAAAACAACTTTAGGGATGTTTGGAAGGTTCTGCCTGCAGTTCCCCTGTGCACCCACGATCCACGCGGGAACTCTTGGTGGCTCGTACCCGAGGCTCCCAGTGCCCAGGCGCTACGCCCGGATCGAGATGCTGGCCGGCTTGCCCCGGTGAGGAAGCGGAGAAGTCTCGACTCCCCAGCTCCCGCCTTTTCCGAGTCTCCCCGCGCTCTGCAGAGGCAGCGGGTCTGGGCAGCCCCGGGGACTCCCAGGGACTCCCGGCGTCTCTGAGGCAGCTTAACAAAGAGAGGCGCGACGGGTGCGCTTCCTGTGGGCTCCTCGAAAGCCATCAGCGCCCGGGCGACGCAGGCTCCGAGAGTGCGCGCCGCCTGCAGCTGGTGCGCGCGGGTCCCCGCCGCCACCGCCGCTCTTCCGCAGGGCGCCGAGGCCCGAGTATCCCCGGCTCTGCGCTCCCCCTATTACCTTACCTGGGGTTGCTGCTGTTCCAGTAGACGGCGTAGCGGTCGGCGACGGCCTTGGAGCCTGGGTCCTGGCTGAACACACACATCCAGAGCACCAGAAACACCAGCGTCAACATCTCCACGTGCAACATCACGCCTGGCCAGCGGCGGAGCCCCCGACAAGCCACTCCGGGGAAAGAGCAGGGATCCGGAGGGAGGGAGGGAAGGGGAGAAAGAGAGCAGGAGCCAAATAAATATGAATAAATAAGAATGAAGAGTGGCGAGAAAAGAAAGAGGCGCACACCAAGCTGGGGAGGGGAAGGAGAACGAGAAGACGGTGGAGGTTGGGGGGAGGGTGGGGAAGGGGTAAAGACAAACTCGCACCCCCAATGGAGGGTTCAGGAGGAAAAAAGGAATCACAAGATGGAGAGAAGCATGCGTGTGTGTGGTGGCGGCGGCGAGGGCGGGAGAAGGGGTGCCAAGCTGTGTCTCAGCGGCGGCGGCAGGCCGGTCACCCCGGGAGAAGGAGGTGCGCGCCGGGCCGGGCGGCGGCACCGCGGGTTGGGGCAGGCGGCGGCGCACGCTGCACAGTCACCGGGAGTTGCGCGCCGCGGCCGCGGGGAGACATACACTGGCCCGCCGGGCCCGGCTCAGTGTCGGCGCCGCGGGCTGCGCACGGCTCCGCCGCCGCCCAGGGCCCTCGCACTGCGCCCCGCTTCGCTCCAAGTTACTTTGGCGGCCGGTGAGAAACTGCAGGAGGAAGGCTCCGTGTGGATGGAGGGCTTCGCGCCTGTGGCCTTGGAGTGTGAGAAACCCCTTCCCCCTCCTTCTGTGTGCCTTAATCGGGAGACCCCTGGAAATCTCGGAGGAGTCGTAGGTGCTGCGGGTTCGGGGCGGTGCGCCGGGAAGGGTGGGGATTCGAAGCCACAAACCCAGCCCCGCCGGCGTCCTGGAACTGGGTAAGCGGCAGCTAAGCTGGCGAGGAGCGGTCTTGCCTTGCAAACCTCGAAGAAAAGTTTAGCTCTTCGTGTCTTCCGGCAGGTCCCCCGGCGGAGTCGGACTGCGGCGGCGGGAGACGACACCCCGGGCACTGGCGGAGCCTCGGGGATTTCTCGCGCGTGCTTTTTTTTGGCCGGGTGTGGGAGCACCAGAGTGAATGAAGAGCAGAGGTTACGAACCAGCCGGCCAGACGGAGCTGGGATGCCCAAGCCTGCAGGACGACGCCAACCCAACTGTTAGGCTGGAGAGCGAGAGGGGAAAACAATCACTTTTAAATGAATCCCTCCAACTCCTGGATGGGCTGATGTCAGTCTCCGATCGCCTTCTGGGAGCAAGACTGAGCCCCCAGACGCCGTGCCAAGAGCCTCGGGTGAGCGCTCAGAAATGTCCCTGCGACTCCGACCGGTCCGGCCCCAAGCCCGACAACTTGTAGAGATGCATCAATCAGTTTGAAATGGGAAAAGAGGAAGAAAAGAGAGAGCGCAGGAGCGAGTGGCACCTCCCTGCTGACTACATCAGAAAACCTTCCCGATCCTCCTGCAGCTGCTCCTCTTTCCCTCCTTGGGCACAGCAGCAACAAGAGGTGAAAACCACCAACCGAATCCTAAAACCTCTACCAGGCGGGAAAATAAACTTGAGTGCAGCAGCAGCAGCAACAGCACGAACAGCCCGGGAGGGATTGAAATGACTGGCGAGAAGTGGAAAGAGGTAAAAGTCAGTTTTGCAAAAGAGAAAAAAAAAAAAAAAAAAAAAAGAGAGAGAGAGAGAGAAAATGCTTTATGGGAAAAATCTTCTCGGGCACGCCCCCTCGTTAATGACCTGCGTGTAAAGCCGACAGCAGAGGCGACCCAGCCGCAGCAGCAGAAGCAGCAGCAGCAGCAGCAGCAGCCGCCGCCGCCGCCGCACCGGAGCGCAAGGCCGCGCGCGTGAACGTGGACGTGGGCGGCGCGGTGATGGGGGGGGGGGGACGCCCAGGCGTGTAGCGCAGGGCACGGGGCAGGCGGGCGGCGCGAGCTCGGGTGTGAGCTCCGGACCTAGCAGGGGGAGGCGCCGCCAGCCCGCGCCCAGCCAGCGCTGCTGCCGCCGCGGCCCGGGTCATGTGGGCTGCTTTTTTTTTTTTTTTTTTTTTTTTTTTCCCCTTCCCTCCCCAAGCAGTTTACTTGGAAAGCGGGGGGTGGGGTGGGTGGCTGGAGCAGCCAGTCAGGGAACGGCCTGCTGTTTGCTTACAGGTCGAGGTTTTTTCCTCTCTCTTCACTCCAACAGGATTGGTTTGTTCCACGAGAAAGAGGCGTTTTCTTAATCTCCTCCCTTCCCCACGCCTCCTATCCCCCTCCCCGGCCCCACCTTCCAGAAACCTGACTAATTGAATTACTGGGAGTGCCGAGGCGCCCTCTCCTCCGCCCGAACCCAGCAGCCGCGCGTAACCCTTTGGATGCTGAATTCCGTCTGGGCTGAGGAATGATTTGACATCTTTTTACCTGAGAGTGAGGTCTTTCAGTTACAATGGGACCGGTTCCCACCCTGTAGCCGGCGAGCCAAAATCTGTCTCCCAGGCCCCGCAGGTGACCTGAAGTCCCAGCAGACAGACTGGCAGGGAGCCTTAATGAATACGTGTTCTTGTAAATCTGTGTCCTGTTCACAACGTGCATTACCCGGCGCTGGGTTATCTTGGAAACCTGAGCTTCTCTCAGGTGCCTTTCAACTCGCCTCTTCCTACCAGGGACTTAAAGGTTCACGAACAGGAAGCAAGACTTTTCTTTATAGTGATGCTCTGAAAACACGTTTGTTGTTTTTTTTTTAATTTTTAATTTTTTTTTTTTTATTGAGAGAATCACAGTATAAAGTGATTACAATTCAATGCGATCCTTCAGAAGGAAGGAAATGAATGCGGCAGGGGAGTCCCTCAGAAATACCTTACACCTTTTGCATTTCAACCCCGAGGTTGCTTCGCTGCCCACTCCCCGAAGGATAAAGTCTTTGAACGAACCCTATGCGGGAAGAATCGGAGGTCGGGATAGGAGTTGCTTTATTATTGGAAAAGGCCTCGCGTTCCCGGACCTCTAGAGCAGGTTGCAGCGCCTTGGTCCCCGGCGGCCACCGAAGTACGATCGCTTGACAGAGAGACAGTCCCCGGCGCTTCGGGACGCGTCCTCCTGTCTTCTAGCGCCCGGGAAGACAGCCCGGAGCCCGGCGCTCTGGGTCACCAACCCCTGGAGACTTGCCCTTGCGGGGCTCCGAGGGCTCGGGCCTTCATGGTATTATTCCCTCCTGCTCTAGGGAGTTTGCTGCCTCTGTGGGAAGGGCTAATCCCAAGAAAGCAAGCAGTTTAGTTTTGCTTTCAAACCTTCCTGTTTCTCCCTTTACTTATTAGCCCAATAAAATCAAATATCACGTCCTCCCTCCCGTCTTTACAGTTTTCTAACTCAGACTTGCCAGGCGCTTCGAAGCTGTTTGGAAGCGTCCAGACGCCCTCCAGTGGTGGGCCTGAAGTCCGCACCCAGCCAGGGGTATTGCCTGCAGCTCAGCCCGGATTGAGTTCCATGGAGAACCTGGGGTCAAGATCAGTAACGACTTGAAGAGAAAGCAACAGCTCACATCGGCTTGGAACTACCTGGACGTAATGAGCTCTTGCCTAAAAGTTGAGTCGTTTCTCAGTGGCAGAAATTTTTCCTACCTGAAAAGATCCTGAAATTTTCCTAGGAAAGTAATTCCTTTATTTACGACTAGGTATAAATTGCACCCTGTGTAATTATAGACTTCGTGGCAGACCACCCCAACAAACCAACCACCTTCCTAATTAAAAAAAAGAAGAAAATTCGGCGTATTAACACAAATGTTTGTCTGCCATTTGTATATTTCACAAAAATTCCAGGAGTGAGAAAGAAGTTGGAAAACCAAAGCCAGTAGATTGAAGGATAAGCAGTTAGTTTTTAAATCAAATTTTTATTTAAAGCTTTATTTACAACACCCCCTCACGCCCCCCCCCCCCATCTGTAATCTTGCTGATGTTCAAGTTCTTGGCCTGTTTTATGGTGCATTTGTTTTTTCCTTTGCAGGGATGATGCATCTCTTAGCCTTTCTGAAGGAGCTGTACTAAGTGCTCAGATGACTGGGGCAGTTTTGCAGGAAATGTTCTGGACTCTTTTAAGGGACATGTGTAGCTTTAGGAAGAAGAGAATTCACACTCCTGTCTTGGGGAAAATGCTGATCCTCATCAGAAAGTCTTTTTAGTCAGGGAAATATCAGGTATCAGGGAGTTAGCAAGCTGGCTTCCTGTGGTGTCAAAGCCAAAGGACTAAAGAAAAAGAAATTATATCCAGTTATTTCTATTTGAAACTCATACTGCAAATGTGAAAATTCAACATATCAAAAGAACATAGATGTCCTAATATTTTCAATATCTCTAATTTGCTTAAAGTCTGGATAATCCAATTTTAAACAGAAAAAAAAATCATACATTATGGTCTTAAAATGATTCAAGGAGTTGGAATAAAAGATACTGGAATTTACAACTGTTTCAGAATATAGCTCAAATGTCTCTGTAAAATAATTCATAAAACAAATGCCTCCTTCTGGGGTGATATACCTAATTATTATTATTGGCATAACTAAGCAGCAATGTGATAGATACATACTTAGATAGAAGGACTTTGAAGAGCTGGACTTTGAAGACCATACATTCATCGCTGGACAATTTGACTTTGTCTCTTCAGGGAAATATTTAAGTGATTGGAATTTATACAAATCAGTATTGTATAAAATAGCCATATTATGATCGCCCCAGTGTTACAGTGGCAATGACTCTTAATCAGGCTTTATCAGGTAAATAGCATTCTGCCAAGTGTAGAAGAAGGTTGAGTTATGACAGAAAGAAAACAGCAAGTGAAATACCTGGAGGAATAAAAGGGTAGTGAGTGTTCCAAAAGCTTTGCATTAACAAGACTTGAATGGGGTTGTAAGGAGCTGAGACCTGAAAAGTCTGTTAAGAATGGACTGTAAGAGGATTTAACTGCAATCTTAAAATGTTTGAATTTACAGCTACAGGCAACCAAATGTACTGATGGTTTTAAGACAAATAGCAAGCAAGTATCATTACATCTCAAAATACAAACGGGTGGATTTATTTACATGCCTGTTTATTTATTTATTCATTATTTTGGCCTTGAACTATCTAGATTGGTGTTCTAATCTTGGCTACAAATTAGAGTCACCTAGGGAGCTTTTTTAAAAAGAACACCATCAGGGCCTCACTTCCTGTTCCCACTTTTCTGTAATTTTTAGAAGCTCTCCAAGGAATTCTAAGGAGCATAGAGCACTGAGAATCACTGAACCAGGTAATTTATTTTTACCTTAACTACTTTAGGATTTCAGGCAGAAAGTAAGTTCTATACTTATTTGTCTAAAATGTTTCAACTAACCATCAAGGCAAGAATGTTGATATTTTAGAGAACTGAACTTTATGATCCTCTCTATTCAAATGAAGTGATCCTTTCACAGGCACCTGGGTGGCTCAGTGAGTTAAGCATCTGACTTCAGCTCAGGTCATGATCACCGTTCCTGAGTTCACACCCCATGTCAGGCTCTGAGCTTACAGTTCAGAGCCTGGAGCCTGCTTTGGATTCTGTGTCTCCCTCTCTCTCTGCCCCTTCCCTGCTCATGCTCTCTCTCTCTCTCAAAAATAAATAAACATTAAAAATAATAATAAAATCGTTTTCACATGGCAGGAAAGAGAATGCCATCTCCAAGATGATATGGGTTAATCTTTCTTGGACTAGTTTGGTTGAAGTAGAGTTCTGCTGGGTCAAGTGTCCAGATGAATAAACGAAACAAGCTGGTAAATCAAACCCCACAGTCCACAGACTAAGCAACTCTTGCTTAATACAGTAAGTTAGAACTGACCCCCAGAAGATATAATAAAGGAAATAAACTCAAGAATAAAGATTAAGGAAATAACAATTAGACACAAAAATTTCTAACAGATGACTAACATAATGGTATTTAAGCTAACCCTGCTATCTAACATCCTAGAACATTGAGGATTCATTCCAAAGCCCCAAGAAACCCAGGTTCTATCACCAAACTGTCACCCAGTTATCCTGCCTGTACACTGAAGTTATTTAATAAAGACTTTGCCCCTCCTCACACCTTTTTATAACCAGTTTCTCAGAATCTTTAGAAATAAATACTTGCTAGCTTCTCTCTCCTTGGAGACCTACGGAAATGCTCCTTTTCTATTTCTAATCTAGGTGTCTCTTCTGTGTACAACCTAAAAGGAAAAAAAAATAGAAGAAAACAAAACAAAAAAGCTGTCTGCTAGAGTGTCGCGTCTCTACCTTCCGTCTTGTGACCAACTTCCATCATGAATTTTCCACTTTTCCTCATTCTTTCTTTGCTGGTGCTTCCTGGAGTTTGTTTCATAGCATCCCTTCTCTTAAAGTCTGGGGATAAGTAGAAGCAGTTTTACAAGTTGCTGCAATATTCTGAAAAAGACATTTAAAAATTTTTTTATTTATGAACTGTTGTTGTTTTGCCTGTTTCAAAACATAGGTTAAATAAGATCTACCTAGCCAACTTTTTAAACATACAGAAGTTTGGGCAGTCATTTTGATAAACAACTAAACTATATAATTAGACACATATGTAAATATGTGTTATATTCCTGCATATCACAAATGAGTATGTGCTTACATGTAATTTAAAAAGAAGCAAACAAGAACTAGTTGATTCAACCAATTTCCACATCACTTTTTGTTATCTAAACTTCACTCTGTATACCATAGAGTTATGTGACCGTTTTTCAACCATAAAGCTGAAATTGGTAGGTGATTTTATTCCCAGAGGAAATTTTCGTGGTGTCTTTACTATTTGAACTGTGTGTACCTTTCACTCTCCTGTATTTCCCCCCTTCTAATTTTTAAATAAAAATCACAAAATAAAATGTATCTACATTTTACAAATCAAATCCATCAACCAGTGTAAAGTATACTGTCCTAAAATGTTCTTTGTGAATTGTTAAATAATACTACATTCTTTGCTTAAATGAATATACATGACAATGAATGTATATCACCAAAAAAAGTTTGTATTCATATTTTATTACAATGGCAATCATAGACATCTATAGCATAGCTTTATTTAAATAAAAATAACACAAATAACCTATTCAGAAACAAAGTTAATCTGTGCTTTTTCTCTGTATTCACACTGATAATTAGGATATGTTCATCCCATCAGCCCCATCTACCATCATCCAAAAAGCAAGTAAGTATGCATTGTTATATTCTTTTACTTGTTTAGAGACTCAAAAGAAGCTAAAGTACCTTTATTGTTTATTTCATATATATGTATAGCATGTATAGAAGCATGTAAATATAGATAAAAAGAGACAACTTGTTTTTTTAATCAATTTTCACCCAAGACTTTTGTCAACTTCTGGGAGAATTGTGTTTAAATACAAGTAAAAGATATAACCCTTAGTCAGTGAATATGATTTCATAAAATAGGAAATGCTGTCTCTAAGCCCCTTTTTAGCTTGGGCCTTACTTTTCCCCCTTCCAGATCTAAACTGGCTAACCAAAGCAAAGTGTAGAATTATGGCAAATTAAGAAACTCTTTCCTCAAATTATATGCATTTTTTCAGATAAAAGTGGAGGGATTTGGGTCCTTGTATTTTGGAATGTGGATTTTGCTTTGTAGTCACCTAAAGAATTGTGTCAGGAGGTTTTTTGTTTTGTTTTTGTTTTGTTTTTTTGTGGTTTTTGTTTTGTTTTGTTTTCACTTCTCTTGGCCACCTTAGAAATAATCTTTTAAAATATACTATTAATTTTAGGAGAAAAGTGTCCTTTTACAGCAAATTTATAACTCTATTCTGAGACTTCCAAATACCTTATGCCAACATTATAAATTTTATTGTGATGTTGTAAAGTTACAGTTAAGGTACAATTCTTTAAAAGCATTTAATAGTTATAAAGCTGGTCACCATAGGAACCACTATAACTTAGGATCTTAGAATGTCAGATGATAATGCAGAGGATTATTGGCCAAAACTTCTTTTAAATGAGAAATATCTAACTGAATTGGTCATTTCTAAACTCAAGTCTGGGGAGGAAAGTGTGCTCTTAAAATGATGGCCTTCTAATCAGAGATGATCATTCTCCATTTCTGTTAGTCTACCTTTTTTTTTTTTTTGGCATATGCTGTCTACTAAATTAAATAGGATTTATTGGCCAGCTAGATTCTGAATTGCTCTCTTTTCCTGTGGATTAGGAGAGTGCATTTATTAGCCCTTTTCCTTGAAATCCACCTGGATCTTTTTATGTGGACTATCTAGTATTCTGCACACTTCCAATGCTTAATAAATATTACATTACAATATTAGCATAATAATAAATCATCTTAAAGTACTACATGGGCTATTAAGTGAGATCCTATTCAGTTTGAGCCAAGATATCAAAAAAGTTTTATTTTCTCTATACGCATACAAAGTAATTTTAAGACTCTCTTTCCATGAAATGCCCTTGCATCCATAAGATGTCTACATATTAAAAAGTGAAGTGTTGAAATGTGCATCTTCCAGTTATGTATTTAATTTGTTCAGTTTATTAAGGGACCTGAATTTGCAATTTTAATAAGAAGAAACTTCGGGGCGCCTGGGGGGCTCAGTCAGTTGAGCGTCCGACTTTGGCTCGGGTCATGATCTCAAGGTCTGTGAGTTTGAGCCCCACGTCGGGCTCTGTGCTGACAGCTCAGGGCCTGGAGCCTGCTCCGGATTCTGTGTCTCCCTCTCTCTCTGCCCCTCCCCTACTCATGCTCTGTCTCTCTCTCTCTCTCTCTGTCAAAAATAAATAAACATTAAAAAAAATTTTTTTAAAGAAGAAATTTAAAATTGGGCAGACAAAAATAGAAATAGTGCCATTTGTCAAGTAAATGCCCTTTTCCCAATGGCAATTGTAAAATCTTTATACAAGATTACCAGGCCAACACCTAGGTAGTGTTCCTTTCCAGTAAGAAGTTCTGTTTTGTCTGGGATTGGTTGTGTCACACAGACCTAGAGTAACAGCCACTGAAAACATGAGGATTTTCTTTACAGTTACAGAAACAAAAATGAAGCCAAAAATATTCAATTACTACAATCTCATCCTAACTGGTTGCTTTGAGATAGGTTCTAGTTTGAAACTTCCATCAAGGCAAAAAAATGAAAATATTTCTCCTTCCAAACATATTGTTTGTATATTGTACATTTTATCTACCTATATGTAAAACAAAGAGGATAAAAATGATGCATCATCTGTGGTGGACAGCAAAAAGGCCAATGTTCTTGCCCTGTTACAATATAACTTTGTAGTTCACCTTTCCCATCAATAGATGGAGTCTGTTTTTCTACTCCTTGAATCTGAGCTGACCCTGTGGCTTGACTTGGCTAACAGAATGTAGCAGAACAATGTTTTGCCAGTTTTGAACCATGCCTCAAGAGGCATTCAATTTTCCACACTTTATCTAGGAACCCTGCCTAATTACCATGTGGACAAGCCAAAGCTAGCCTTCTGGTTGATTAGAGACACGTAGCTCCTTTACCAGCATGGTCCCTACCAATCCCCAGAAGCAGAGCTATCTAACTGGCAGCTGCCAGCAGATGCATGAGAAATTCCCAGCTGAGGCTAGAAGAACTGTACAGCTGAGCCCAGCCTATACTGCCAACTCACAGAATCATGTTCTGAACAAATGGTTCTTGTTTTAAGCCAATAAATTTTGGGGTGGTTTGTTATACAGCAATAGATAACAGCTACATCTTCTTCTTAAATTATTGGAAATAAAATTTTGAATACTATTCAGCCCAAGTATATGTTATTCTTTTACAACTTTGATTTCCATTACTGAGGTACTTGGTGTTAAATCTGTAATTGGCAATCAGAATTTCCCAAATATTTCTAACAGGAATGTTTCTTTCTCCTACTTTACAAATTTCATAGAGATGATTCTTCTTCTTCTTCTTTTACCAAAAACTTAACCTGGGACCCTAAATGAACACAATTCACATTCAGGCCCTTCTGATCCTCTTAGGATAATGTCATTTGGTTAGAAGAGCAAACCTGAGCAGATGATTTGCCCGGAGGTAAATCATTCTTCTAAGAACATGGTGCCCAGCAGGAAAAATGAAAAGGTAAAATCAAAGGAAGCTATGACTAGCTTCATCTCAAATCTCCACATCACTCACGACTATTGATTTAACATCATGGCACCTCCATATTTCAGCAGGAGGATCTGCCACGAGACTGAAGCTGTAGTGACCCTGTAAGGGTCATCTCGCTGTCAACCTCAAATTACAACATCTCTGCTTTTGGCTGACAGCCATGGCAAGGGCAGGGGAAGCGCAGCTCTTTCTGTAGATAGAATAGATGTGTTTCAAGGAAGTGAGATACAAAGTGAAATTGTATATATCGAGTCTTATCTTCCTGTAAAGTTCTAAGTGGGAGGAGGGCTTTGCCAAGGTCCCTTAGGTGTGCTCCTTCTAAGTCTGGTTACTAGCCCAGCCTTATAATGTGTACCATGTAGGGTGGAGACTAATCCACAAACCCAAAGTTGTCTTTTCAGCATTCATTGTATTTTCATCCTCCACAGAAACCAAACCATTGACCACCCTTCCTTCCTGAGACTTTCTTATCCTTTGTTGTTTGTTATTCCATGTTTTCAGAATCCTCTTTTTTCATCTCCAACTATATTCTTCTGGCTGTCAACTATGAGTCACAGCCCAATGCCAGGCACATAGTGAATACTTAGTATTTGTGGAATGAATATCCATTCCTAAATATAGGTGTTTTCCTTAGCAGTTTTTTCCTTCTTCCCTAACATAATCTTTAATAATTGCATTCATACTCTCAGCTCCTATGACAGTCTCTTTATGGAAGTCTCCCAAGCCTTAGCTTTAGGATCTAATGCTTTCCATCATCAGACCCACACTCCCAGCCTTCTCATTTGCTTTTCTACATGACTGTACTCCAGTACCTCTAAACCAGCAAGCCCCAGAAGTGTATCTGCTCATTCAATACACCCTTTTCCTGGCACTACTGGTCTCTAGCATGCCAAAGTCAGGATATAGCCCATCATCAGTTCCCAAATGAGAACTGCTAGCTGACAGACTTGATAAAGCAGAGGACTCAATATTCCGTGAAGAATGCAAAAATTAGTTTCCTGATTTCTCATTTCTGTATCATGTTGGCTTCTAACTGGTCTCGGCCACCCATTCTTAGCCCTGTCCAATACCTGCTTCGTTCTGCAGTTAGAGTGATCTATTCCACAGAGAAACAGATGTCAACGTCCACCACTTAAAGGCTTCACATGCCTCACAAAATAAAGATAAAATTATCAATATGTCTATCAAACCCTGCATAAGCTGATGCCTCCCTTCCTCTCTAACCTCATCTCATAGAACCCTCCTCACACTCACTAACTCCAGCTACTCTGACCTTCTCCCATGTCCTTGAAGAAGCCATGCCTTTCCCTGTCTCTGGGTCTTTGTTTATGCTGTCCCCTTTGCCCGAAACATTTAGGCTCCCACCAGTTTACCTTGTATTCATCCTTCAAATCTCAGCTCAGATGTCACTTCCTTGGGGAAAGCTCTTCAGATCACGTAGAATAGAGGAGGATTCCTCCATATACCCACACGGCACTGAATTTCTTTCCGTTGTACTACCTGTCTCCTGATTTAAATCGTGTATTTGTGTGGCATTATGTCTGCTTCCTCTTCTAGTCCGATTGTTCAGGATCACCTCTCCAGAGCTCAGCATTGTACCCAGCACATAGTAGACTCTGTTAATATATATGGAATGAATGAATGAATGAATGAATGAAATACCATACCAGTACTTGACACTGTGTTTTCCTGCGTGGTTTCCGTGAGGAACCAGATCTCCGAGTTATACACAGGCAGTGGGGATAAGAGGGAGGAAGTCAAGGGCCTCTAATGGATTCAGAAATGAAAGAGTTCCCTTGAAAGTTTGAAGAAGAGAAGCTCCGTACAACAAACCCCAGCAAAAATATATAAAACTAACCTTAAGGAACAACGTGTTACCTAGAGCCAGACCTAACTTAAGGTCTCTCCATTTCTAAAGAAGGAATATGCCAACCTCAAAGGCAGCCAGTCAAAAATGGAACAAAGGAAATGAAATGAACTGAGGCATATTAGCAATTCTAATCCCCAAGTAGTGATGGGGGTAGGGGTTGGCAGGTAAATCCAAAGGGCTCCCCCCAGTTGTCTCCACACAACACCATTTAACCCACATAATGTCCTCCTTTGCTCTGAGGTCACCAAACAAACTTAATAATTTGCCTCCTGTGTAGCTTGACATTCATTCACTCATTCATAAATTTATGAAGCATCTAATAATAATGTTCTATATCTTGAGGATACAGTAGTTAGCAAGACAGAGTTGGTCCCTGCCTTCATGGAGCTTAAAATACGGTCTTTTCAAATGACAAGAAAGCAATAAAAGTGTTGGGTTCCAAAGTGGACTCATACTGCCCACTTGCCTAAAATCCTTTCTTTGGAGAACCTCTCCTTCTCTCATCCTTCTGATGCTGATGAAGCTATCCACTGCCACAAATAATATAGCATGCTACATCAACACTACACCCCTATCACCAGTATAGGGTCAAACAATCAGGGTTCTTGCTAGATTTGTAAATGGAGTTGGGATTAAGAAGGCTTCTTTGGGGATTTGGAATTATGTAGATATAGATTCAGGGCTGACAGCAACCATCTTTCCTACTCTGGGAAGTAGGACTGCTGAGCTTTAACAAATAAGACGACAACAGGATCCGTCTGGATGTTTTGCTAAGAATCCAAGGCAGAGCAAAAACAGAGAGACCATCAGAAGGCCTCATGTTAAAGATGGAATCTGTTCTCAAACAGTTGCTATTATCATTAATTACATCATATGTATATTAGATAAGTTCTCTATGTCAGGATTTCAGGATTACTATATACTTTCTTATTTTTAAATTAATTATTTTTTTTTCTTTCCTTAGTAGCACCTGACTTTGAAGCCCAACACCACATGGTTTCAGGCTAAGGACATGGTAATGGAGATATTTAATATCAATAAATGATCCTTCTCCCAGGATTTTTGTTTTAGAAGCATCCAAGAAAACAAGAAGGAAGATTTTAAACATCATCCTTGTTCCCTGATGTCACAAGTCAAGAGACAAGCCCCCTGCAGCCAGAGGGCAATTTGGTTGCTGGTTCCTGTGCAGGTGAATTATGGCTTAACGAATAACAAAAAAATTTGAATTACTAAATAATTCACACTGAAAAAAAACAAGAAGGGAGGAAAGATGCATGTGCTTAGGGAAAGGATTTTATAATGTACCCCAGTCGACTCAATGATAAATGTACATAATTAATCATAGACACCATTTTGGCAAATGATATTTTTAAATGATAGAGGCAATTATCTGTACAATTACATATGCACAGGAATGC
The DNA here is from genome assembly GCF_018350195.1 of Panthera tigris. Classification (NCBI taxonomy): domain Eukaryota; kingdom Metazoa; phylum Chordata; class Mammalia; order Carnivora; family Felidae; genus Panthera; species Panthera tigris. Next base: position 167,026,274 of record NC_056660.1, read on the forward strand.
ATTATTTTCTGACTTTCAACAAGCAGCTTACCTTATAGAATAAGTAAGGAAGAGTCTTACTCACCTAATTTAGCATCCTAATTTGTAACCTCAATCTAAAGAGGACTTTTTCTGGTACTTAGAGGAGGTTCAGAAAGGAATATAATGATACTGGTGTCTTGGTTCCACTACTAATATCTTTGTGTACTATTTAATCACAGAGCTTCAAACCACAAAATATAAGTTATATATTCTCTCTCCTGCACTCTTTAAAGGAATATAAAATAATTTTCCAAATGGCTTTCCAGTAAATATCCTGGAAACAAATAGAGAAACTTGTGGAAATGAAAAAATATTTGCTACTCTATACTAAACTATTCTCTCTAGTGAAATGAGAGAGAAAATTTCAACAACTATGGTAAGCAATGGTGTTTTTTTTAAACACAGACTCTGCTGTTTCTTTAGCCTGATGGTCTTATCTTATAAAGTCAGTATGGCATGGTGAAGGGGTCAGTGTGGACTCAGACAAATGTAGTTACAAATCTGGCCCTGCAATTTACTATGATTGTAACCTCGATAACCTCGAGCAAGTTCCTAACATTGCTAAGCCTCAATTTCTTTGTAAAAGTGAGTCTGATCGTAGCAATCTCATAAAATATGCTGTGAGCAGTACACAAGATCATGTTTATCAAGTAACTGGGCTAACATCAGGGATTCAACATGTGTCCAATTCTGTGGGTGTCATTAATGTTAAGTCCTCCCCTTCAATGAAGTTCTTTAATATCTTATCCTTCTAAAATAAATCACAATGTCATCCTATCATTCACTCATTCTACCACGTGTATTGAGTGCTGTACATATATACAAGATGTCAGGATATAAATGAAAGTCATTTTTGAATTTTTTTTTCATGTTTATTTATTTTTGAGAGAAAGAGAGAACATGAACAGGGGAGGGGCAGAGAGAGAGAGAGAGAGACAGAATCTAAAGCAGGCCCCAGGCTCTGAGCTGTCAGCGCAGAGCCTAATGCGGGGCTCAAACCCACGAACTGTGAGATCATGACCTGAGCCGAAGTGGGACGCTTAGCGAATAAAAGTCATTTTGGATATAAGTAGGGAAAAGGTGGATTATTCAGAAAAAGGGTTGGAGTTACTGGTTGGTAATTTCTATCTCTAACTCACATGGCCTAAAACTGTGTTGTCCAATACAATAACCGTTAACCCCATGTGGCAATTGAGTACTTGAAATATGCTATTTTATGTGAAGATATATTAATATGTAAAATATACTCCAGATCTTGAAAACTCAGTTAAAAGAAAAGACTCCAAAATATGTCATTAAATTTTTTGCATATTGATTACCCATTGAAATGATAATATTTGTATATACTGGGTTACATAAAATATACTATTAAAATGAATTTCATCTCCTTCTCTTTACTTTTTTAATGTAGCTACTAGGAAAATTAAAATTGTGTTGCTCACAGGGGTACCTGGGTGGCTCGGTCAGTTGAGGTGCCGACTTAGGCTCAGGTCATGATCTCACAGTTCGTGGGTTTGAGCCCCGATTCGGGCTGGCTGCTGTCAGCACACAGCTTACTTCGGATCTCTGTCTCCCTCTCTTTCCGCCCCTACTCTGCTCTAGCTCTCTCTCTTTTTCAAAAATACATAATAAAATTGAAAATAAAAATAAAATCTTTAAAAAAAATTGCATTGCTCGCATTTGTGGATAGCACTATGTTTTTATTGGGCAGCATTGGTCTAAATATTTACAACAAGAGAGGAAGATGAATGGGAAGATGAATGGGAAGGAGGGAAGGAAAGAGGGAGGGAGGGACAGAGGGAGGAAGGAAGAAAAAAGAAAAAGAATCTTGGAGAACTAAAAGATATAAGCCTTAAAAGATGTTACAGTTGAAAAGTCCTTTCTATGCATAACACCAATGGCAGAAAATCTAAGAGACTGAGATTCAGTGCTTATATCACAATGCCCAGCACTTAGCAAATGTTCAGTAAATGCCAGCTTGTATTATTTATAATGACCGCCTCTCTTATTTTAGGCAACATACTAGGTGCTAGAGTTACAGTGATAAAACAATCCAGTGTATTGAGGAATACTCAGCCCAATAATGAATACCAACAAGAAAAATTTTTGCAACCTTCTATATTTTATATTTACATTATATTTTTGGACCTGTAAAGATATTATGTTTTAATTTTCTTTCAAAGAATGTGTACATACCTCTCCACATCTGACCCTAATTAGAATGAGAAACAATAATTTCTGTTCCGTGACTGTGAAAATTAACAGTAGTGGGATATTAAAAGGCATTTTTAGTTCCTTTGGCAAAAATTTCATTTTTTAATATACTGTAAATGTGTTCGGTAACAAAAATTAATTTAGAACCACTGGCATATATTTCTGTATCATACATATCATTCTCCCACAAAATGATTCCTGAATCCTTCCACAATATTTCATAACACCTATCTAGGACCCTCCATGTAATTATGCTTGTATATATGTATATGTAAATACGTTTACATACAAATATGCAGAGCAAATATGTTCATTTTTGAGCAGTCACAGCATTTCCCCCTCCTCTTCCACCCCCAGGCTCCAAGAGGAAGGAGTCTTGCTGCTCAGACAGCTTCAGGCCTGGCCTTTTGTCGTGCTGATTAGAATCTGAGTTGAGCTGCTGGATTTACATCTTAAAGGAAAAGGAGCCCTGGCCCCAGAAAAGGATCCCAGAAAGGAGGAGGAGGAGAGAATTAAAGGCTTCCAAGAGGGAGTTGGGAAGCAGAGTTTGGGGGAGTGGAGAGAGAGAGAAAGGAAAGAGAGAACAGTTACCTTGGTGAACCGCATTAAGTATTGAGATGTGAGATGAAATTGAAATACTGGGCTATTGATAAGGGATGCGGTCCTGAGATGTTGCCAGTGAAGAGAGAAGGCAGACTGAAGCCTGGCCGAGGGTTATATAATCCCCTGGTGATTTTCTGAGAGGCTGAAATGAGGATTTAAAATGCTTTTCATTAATTCTTGCCTATTCGACTGGTGTTTCTACTGGCTGTGTAACCACTGACACTGTGATGAGAGCAGTTCTGTTAAATTAATTAAACAAGGAGGCCGTTAGATGGATATGGTTCTAAAGCCCCAGCGGCCTACCAAAGCAACCAAGAACCTAAGCCTGTAAATGCCTCAAAGTTAGGAAATCAAAACGCTAAGGACAACTGATCACAACCAACCAACCAACCAGACATGAAGCTATAGCTAATCAAATAATTTCCTTTCTTTGCGTCTACAATTTCTTTTTTTTTTTTTTAACGTTTATTTATTTATTTTGAGGGAGGGGACGGGCAGTGAGAGAGGGAGAGCAAGGATCCCCCGCAGGCTCAGCGCTGTCAGTACAGAGCCCCATGGGAGCTTGAACCTATGAACTGAACTTTAAGATCATGACCTGAGCGAAACCAAGGTTCCCATGATTAACCAACTGAGCTCCCCAGGTGCCCCGCTTCTGTAATTTCTTTATAAAAGTCTTTCCTGAGCTCCTGCCACAGGATGCTTGCTCCTAACCACCTCTGGTTCGGCCCTGCCTCACTCCAATCGATTTCTACTCAAACTCTTACAATTTTTAATATGCCTCAGTTTATCTTTTAACAGTTCAAAGCAGCCTGGCTTTCTCTGGGTTCCATGTATTACTTCAGCAACTGTCCTGAAAGTGAAGTCTGTGGGTTCCTTTGTAGTACAGCTGCAGCTGTGGTGGTTTCTAGCGCCTTGCCCCAACATTTGCTCCATAAATGTGGGTTAAATGAAAAATCTGAGGGTCTGAGGATAGATTCGATGTTGCCATCTCCAAACACTAAATAGGCACAGCAACCAACATATTGAATGTGTCTGTATGGCTCTAGGTAGTGATAAAGCACTAAGCCAAGCACGACTTCTTCCGTCTTCAAGTTTGGGATGCCAAGAGCTGAAATAGACCTGGTTCACAAGTTTTGTTCAGGTTTTGTTCTGTTTTTGTTTTTTTTTTGTTTGTTTTTTTTTTTAATATTCAATTATTCCTGGCAAGAAATACACATTCTCAGCTTAAATACACAAGCTCACTTTACTGCAGCCCATACCTCCTCCTGCCCCAGAATTGGGGCTGGGGGAGCAGTGGAAGCAGGGGGGAAATGTCCTAGTTTCAGGGTGCTCTCTCCATCTTGTCAGCATAGGCAAATACTGGGGAGAGGGAGGAGAAGGTATGGTCACCTAGAAGCCTGGGAAAAAGTGTTGCGTTCCAGGTTGGTAGCACATTAGAATCACCATGCAACTTTAAAAATAAAAATAAAAAAAAAACCACCCTTGTTTAGGCCCAATCCATAATAATTAAAATTGAATTTCTGGGCATCTGTAATTTTTTTTAAGTCCCTGGGTGATTCTGAAGCTTAGTTAGAGATAAGAAGCACTCTCTCCTTCATCCTAACCAAGCTTGAGTCTCCACTTTCTACATCCCAACACTGTAGGTTCAGTCACGGGCCTAGTAGTCGGTAGCCTAGGGCCCTGAAGCTGAAGGGAGGTTCCTTACTTCCTCTCAGATTTTGCCGGTGTCTTGGAAAAATTTCCAATAGTTTCCTCATTCACTCTTGGAAGAGCCTAGATTTGGATGGTAAATTATATGGTCCCTCTACACTTATTAAACAGGAAAAGCCCAGTCCAGGTAGTATTTCCTGAGAACCCTTCCAGCAACAATTCGAATGTTCTTTTAGTCTCTTCCTTCCTCAGATGTCTTTCTTTCCAGTCTTTTCTTTCTCTTGCATCAGATAAGGCTTAAACACCCTCCAAACAATACATTTCCTCATTCTCCCCCCTCCCTCTAGCCCCAAGAATTTTTTCACCTTCACCTTCACCTTCACCTTCACATTTGTAGACTACAGCTTAAAGATTTTATCTTGTTTGTCCTATTTGGGGGCAGGGAGAGAGGGAAGTAACCCCATGTTCTGTGTGGTCAGACCACCCCTTGCTTTTCTCCAGACCTTGAATTACTAGAAAGAAATGTCTATCAAACACCATGCTCCCAAAGAAATGGAAACTCACTAACGTATGAACCTCGGACTACTACAGATAGAAGAATGAGGGGCCCTATGGGTCTTCTAGATTCATCCAAATCACAGACTTTGCACAAAGGAACACAGAGGCCAGAAACTGTCCTCTTCCTACATCTTCCCTATCCTGACCTTTCTTCTGGCTTGACCCCACACTTTGGATCATAATGCCATATCTGATACTCCTTGGGTTTTGGTCATAAGCTTGCTTTTCCCTCTACCTTTGCTTTGCTTGTGTCCTAATTTTTGCACATTATAATCCTCCCTCCTTGGACCAACTCCTAGAGCTCTTCCTGGATTCTATATCCTGGATTCTGTTTCTAATTCTGGTGATTCCTCAAGAACATGGGCCAAGACTAGAAGCTACCGGTTGTGGCAAAGATGATACACAGTCCAATTTAATGACAAAGAGCTTCTGATGTAGCCATAAAGTCCTTGATTTTTCTTCATGTTTACTACCTGGATTGCCCTCTTCTCACCAAAGTCCAGAAGATTTCTTGGCAGGGCCTGATCCGAGGAAGTGAATCTGTTTTCAGTCTCAGGTACAGTTCGTTTCACGACCCTCCCTTCTCCTTCCATTCAGTCACAGCTCAAGCTCTGCATTCTCTTCATCACATTTCCTAGCACCCTCCTGAACTGCCTCAGCTCTCCATCTTCCTTCGAATATGAGTTGCTAAATTGGTTGATGAGCCAAAGACTGGGTTCTACTAACCACCAAATGTTTGTACCTGCAGAACTCATTTGTAATGGAGCAGGGGTTGCAAATTCAAAGGACGCTGGGAGCAGCCTGGCCGGGTGACTGAGTGAAGCAAGCTGGGCAGGAATAGAGCAAGCTGGCGTGAGCCTGCCCTGGCAAAAGTGTCCAGCTGCCGTTCTCCTGCAGTGAACTGTTGCCATGGAGGAATACTGGTCCCAAATGCTCTTTTCTTTTTTCAAGAAAAAAGAGATATCCAGATTCTTGCGAGCAGTCTGTTCATTTTTTAAATATTGACAACTGATTTTTAAAAATCTAAATTAAATTCTATCCTGGCTAAACAGAACTCATCTGTGCCTAGGATCTAGTTCTCTGACTGCAGATTTACAATGGCTTTTCTAGTGTATTCTCAGATAAACTTTTGCATAATGTGATTTTAAGAGGGAAAAATCATCTAAGTCAACCCAACATGAAATTAAAGGGTGTGAAATTGTAAAGGATATCCTGGAAATCTACAGATGCTGGTGTTTATGCATAAAAACAACAGTTGCAACAACAGGAATTCCTATTAGGTGACAAATGGCCACTTAAGAACATCTTTTAATGAAAGGAGATTTTAAACATTCTATAAGAGGTCCACTGTGCATGCTTTTGTGCCTGAACACTTCATTTTTCATAAACAAAAAGCCTCTAATTGTCTTCCATTTTAAAACATCTTCGTCAGCAAAGATATTAAGGAGGTAGTTAGAGGGGAAAATAATGACACTATAAAAGTTGGCAGTGGAATCAGTTAATCTCTTGTCCCTTATGACAGTTTGCATTTTGAGTGACAACTAAGGTTTTCTACTTTACAAATGTGGTTGCTTTATTCTTGAGCAAGGTAATAATAAAAAAAAAAACATTATTTTCCACTATTACTGGACAGTAACTTTTTAAAAAGTCAAGATGTAATGTTTTGATATTTCAACAAATGCAATACTTTGAAATGCAAAGTATTTCAACCTGGAATGGCAAAAATGGCTGTGTGACTAAAACTCTGGAGCATAATTTCTCAGCCTCAGTACTACTGACATTTAGCGTCAATTAATCTTTTGATGTGGAAGGCTGCCCTGTGCACTGCAGGCTTCTTAGCAGCATCCCTGGCCTCTACCTCCTAGATGCCAGCAGTACCCTCCCCAGCCCCCGTCTGAAACAATCGAAAAGTATCTCTCCAGATATTGTTAGATATCTCCCGGGGACCAAATCTGCCCCCCACTTGAGAACCATTGCTCTAGACGAAATTCTGTACATCACAACTTGGATTTTGATTCTCCAAAAAAAGTCTTATTTTGGTCTTCACACAAATGGAAAGAGTGGGAAAAGTATCAGTGCCGACTTCATGTAAGTCCTCAAGGGGACCGTAGAGGTTGGGGAGGGAAGTCTTTGAGACAAGAGCAGTGAGTCTATACTGACAAGAAAATTGCTCTGGGGGGCAAACTGGGTCAGCCCTGGATGTGAAATCCACTCTTTTCCTTGACAATAATGCCTCCACAAGCAGGAACCTAATAGAGATCTATCAGGCTAGTCAGCAACATCTGGTAGATTCCAAACTACAGATGGGGAACTCCAGCCTTCCTCTGGCCAAGTCTGAGGTGAAATTTCAACATTGCAAAAGATGGGTTGATACCGAATGGTTAGACATTTAATAGGGAATTCTTTTTTTTTTTTTTTTTTCTTTTCCATTTTGGAAAGAAAACATTTTTCCAGAAAAACATGAAAGGTTATAATAGTGGTTTGAAATCAGTAACTTTCAATTTTTCTTTGTGGTTATGGAAGAAATCATCAATTCCATTTCTCAATAGAACCTTACAAACACAGTAGGCCAAATGCCAGAGCAGAAATTAAATGGCTATGCGATCCTCGAGGGAAGACATACTTTATGAAGTATTCACACCAAACCTTGAGAACAGTACACGAAAGAGAATGAGCTAGAGTATGTGGCGTTCACATTTGCTGTTTTGACGGCACTGTTTGTCAAAATAACTACAATTTTCAAAGAAAAGACTGCTTAATTTTTACTCTATTGCTTTTCTGTCTGGTAGGACCTATAAAGAATAAGTTCACTAACTTTTTGGTTGAGTTTCAGTTTACTTAACTTGTTTCACCAGTTAAATATTTCATAATGGTGTCTTCTAGTCTTCTTTTTATATTTTGTTAGCTTAAAATCTGTTTTGGTGATACTGTGATGATGGACACATGTCATTTTGCCAAAACCCATGGAAGGTACAATACAGAGAATGAACGCTAATGTAAGCTATAGACTCTAACAATAATGTGTCAATACTGACTCATCAATAACATATGTATTACACTAATGCAAGATGTTAATGATTGGGGAATCTGGGACAGGGGTGTGAGTGGAGGCGGCTATAGGGGAACTTTCTACTCGTTGCCCCTACAAACCTTAAACTTCTCTAAAAAATAAAGCCTATTAATTTTTAGAAGCCCATTTAATAAATTTTATAATAAAAAGCCCAACAACATTACAATTCTGTAAGTATCTTTTAATTAGGCCTTTAAAAATATAATATATATAATTTTATTACAAATTTTTTTTTTTTTAATGTAGGGGCACCTGGGTGGTTAGTTGAATGTCTGACTCTTGATTTGGGCTCAGGTCACGATCCTAGGCTTGTGGGATCAAGCCCTATGTTGGGCTCTGTGCTGAGTATGGAGCCTGCTTAAGATTCTGTCTCTGTGCCCACTGCCCCCACCCCCTGCCTCAAATTAAAAAAAAAAAAAAAAAAATTAAAACCACAAAATGCAACATCCTAAAAAAAACCCCAAATTTACTATTGATATTAATTCCTACAAGTTTGCTGTGCTACAACACACAAGTCAAGAAATTAATAAAATCTGTATGGTTTTTATACCGAAGCTAATATTGAGCCACACTGGAATTCACATTCTTAGCAAAACAGTTCCCTGAGCACACACTCCACACATATCATTACAGGATAGTCATTTATTCTTCATCTTCTTCCTCATCCTCTTCATCTTCTTCCTTCTCTTCCTCCTCATCCTCTGGTTCATTTTTCTTTGAACCTGTTGGTCTGCCAAGGCCCCTCTTTCCTGTTTCACTTTTGCCCTTGGCACAAAATGCAGCAATTTCCTTTTCATATTTCTCCTTTAGCTTTAGCTGCTTTCAGGTCATATAGTCCTTACCTTCTTTGGCTGACTGTTCAGACCACATTACACCCCATTTTTTTTGCAGTATCCCCAATGGATAAAACACAGTGTTCACTTTTGATCTTTGGATGATGTTCAGAACAAAACAATAAGAAAGCAGACAGAGACCTTTTAGGAGCATTGGGATTTTCTTTCTTTCCTTTCTTGTCACCTTTGGGAGAAACACAATTTTTCATCTGTGAGCGAGCTTTGTCACTTTTTACCATACCTTCAAATTTCGACTTTTCCTTTGCAGACATGGTCTTCCATCTCTCTGAACATTTCTTGGAGAATTTGGTGAGATTGATAGAAGAGTCTGGATGTTTCTTCCTGTGCTCTTCCCGGTAGATCTATATGAAAAAGGCATCTGAGGACATCCTGTCCAGCAGCTTGTTAGGGTCTCCTTTACCTATGGTGACAGACAGCATCTACCAGGTGGTAGCTTTTCCCGTGGAGGGGCAGGATCCGCAGAGACTCTGCTTTATCACTAATGCCATCCTCAGCCTCTTGTTTTGCAGAGTTCTCCAAGTCCTGCCACGGACCACATCCCCCTTAATTAGGACTTTTGAAAATTTATCTGAGCCCCGCTTATTCACTGCTACAAGGTGATTGTTCAAGATGAAGTAGAGAGAGGAAAAAGTTTTCTTCCTTGTCCAAGCCTGGCCACAGAGTGCTCTAATTCCAGCTCGCGGAAAATACTATTCGAGCATTGTGAACAGTGGGCCTCAAACTGAATTATATTTAAACATCTTCTTCATCTCGGTAATTTCATGTGCTTTTGTGTTTTCTTCTCACAAAGTCACTTTTAAAGTAAAATCCACTCAGAATTGTTTATAATGCATTTTACACGATAGGCTAAATTTGTTTCCAATTAACAGCATATAATATTGGTAGGGAAACTATAAGTAACGAGGAATCAGAGAGCTTTTTCATGGACTTTATCCATGTAACAGCAAACAAGTCATTGTGCTAAAATATATAGTAAATATGTTTTATCAGTGGCATTCTATTCACCCTGTCATAAAAATTATTGGTTCCAGTTTTAGTCTCTGCCATAATGGGAGATTTTTCAACATGGAAGTCTCTTGGATGATTGTGAGAGGGACGCTCACTAGTCACAGGGGGGCCCAGAGCAGAGCTTCATACCAGATGCTCTGAAGGAAGAGGGCAATCTAAAGAAAATCTTAATAATCCTGTATTCAGAGGATATAGAGTCTAGTTGGAATGTAAGAACTTACATTTATCACAAACATTAAGAATATACCCAACGCAGCTAAGGGTAAATGCAACTGAACTCAAGAGTAAGCTAGAGTAAGCCAAAAAGTGTCGAATTCTTAGTGTTAGGAGGCACAGAACAAAGTCGTAAACTCACAGACTCTGGACTGCTAAAGACTAGGGTTCTACTCCACGTTGTGGAAGCCTGGGCATGTTACTTCACCTCTGTGGCTTTCAAATCCTGTATCTGTGGAGCAAAGCAAGGTGATGTCATGTCTTTTAGGAGGTAGATCCATGGTAAGTATGTAATAAGTGGTGGTTTTATCATCATTGTTAGGACAACGAATAAGGATAACAAAGTTATGTACCCTGAAAAAGGTGCATGTTTCCAAGAAGGCGAGCTATAGCTCTGTGGAAAGTAAAGAGATTTGATTTCAAGGTAAAAGTTTGTATTTCCAAAGCAGTAGGAAGGAACAAGTCACAATTTGAGGTAAGACTAAGAAAGGGAAGTTCCTTTGGGGGATTTATATGAAATAAAATCAATGCAGTGTTGACACCATTTAGGAAATAATATCTGAAGGTTCAGTAGAGGAGAGCAAAATGTAGAGAGAATCAGTTCAGGAGTCAGAAGACCTGTGTTCTAGACTAAGTTTTACCTTAAAGTCTTAATTCCTCTCCTGATTAACTCTGTGACTCTGGGCAGACCAAACCCTCTCTGGGATTTCAGTGTTCATCGGTGAAATTGGATGTGCGGTCTCTGAGGGTCACTCAAGACCTATGGCAAATAAGAGTTTAAGTTCTTGGGCATAAAAGTGACATGATTAAACCAGGGAAACAGCTGTTCCTCAAGCTCTTTGTAGTATGTATCAGAATGGGAAACAGGCAGAGGAGGACTAAGATAGACAAAGAGGTACATTTACAAAGCCAGTCTCGCAACAGGACACCAGGAAGGACTGAATCTGTTAAGTTGGTGCAGGAATGGATATTAAGAGGCCCATGAGTTGGGAGAATGAAAATGGCATGAAAATTACTGAAATCAAGAGATAGTAGTTATTTGTAGAAGAAAGGGAACATAATAAGCTTATTTTTCAAAGAAGTTAAGTGTCAGGACATGGCAGGATATCATTAATATTGACTAATGAGCAATAAATTAGATTTAATGATTTGATATAAGAATAGATTATATTACACATTTTAATTACCACTTTATCATTTTAAAGATTTTCTAAAAACTGATTATGAAATTCATATAAGTGCACAAAAGTCCAAAGATAGCCAAGACAAATTTGAAGAAGAAGAAAGAAACAAAGATTTGCTCCATCAGCTATCATGATTAATGTAGCACTATATCAACTAAAATAATGTGGTGTTAGGGGTGCCTGGGTGGCTCAGTCAGATGAGCTCTTGGTTTCAAAACTCTTGATTTCGACTCAGGTCATGATCTCAGGGTTTAAGCCCCTAGTCAGGGTCTGTGCTGGTAGGTTGGAGCCTGCTTGGGATCCTCTTTCTCTTCCTCTCTGCCCCACCCTGCACCCCCCCCCATGTGCACGTTCTCTCTCTTCCAAAATAAATAAATACATTTTTAAAAAATGTGGTGTTAGGGGAAGAGCAACATCTCAGTGAATGGAAAAGAAGCCAGACTATCAAAGAATGGAAACACCTAATCTTACTTCAGACTTCAGTGCATGCAGAGGTGACCTTAAAAACCAGCAAGCATTGTAAGTAGCTTCACCATCCATATGGAAAACCATAAAACTACCTCTCATACTTCAAAAAAAATTCTAAGTGAATTAAAGACATAAATGTGAACACAATAAATACCTTTTTTATCATTTGTAGAGGGAAGGAGTTCTGAAACCAAGCTCAGAAAGTAAAAAGCATAAAGGAAAAGACCGATTAATTTGACTGTTATTGTTGATAAGCTTATAAATTTGGAGAGCAATCTGGTAGCATCTAGAAAAGCTGAAGATGCATGTGTTTTAGACCCAGAAACTCCAATTTTGTTATAAACTTCAAAGAAACGTGAAGAGTTGTACGTAAGAGGGCGTGCTGTGGAGTCTATAGTAGTGGAGGATTGGAAGCCACATACATACATATTAGAGGGATGGATAAGTAAATAATGATGGAACTCCCATACCTGTTAAATTTATCTAAACCTAGATCTACATGCATCAATATGGATAGAACTTAAAATACTACATGTCAATTATGGATTCATATACATGTAGTAAAATTATAGATAATAGATGGGCAGGGTGTATTCCTACTTCAGGATAGGAGTTATTTTGGAGAGAGGAGAAGGGAAATAACAACAGGGAGGGGAGTTAAACATTCTTCAACTGTATGTATCTGTGTATTTTTTTAAGAATAAGGAAAATGTGAGTGATGAGTAATGAATATTTATTATATTACTACTTATATCTTTCTGTATGTTTGAAATATTTCAGAATAAAGAATTGGTGTTAGTAAGGTACAGTGGGAAATTTTTATCACTCTATAATTCAAATATTCCCTATGTATAAGTGTTTGAATTTTAAGAAATTATAATTACTGTCTTGGGAATGTTTGGAATTTTTACTTCAAATTTTCAGAGCTTTGGGTTTGTTTTCGTTTTGGTTTTGGTTTTTTGATTTTGGTTTTAGGTCTCTATTTCTTAAATTGTTGAATAAAACTTACATGGGAATGAAATGCCATAAAACACTGATAGCTCTATCCCAAAAGCATTCTTGGCTTATAAAGATTCACTGCATGGCTCCACTTTAATTTTGGCCATTAATTAAATAATCAGAGGCCACTACGAATTGAAAGTATGAGTGAGTTAATAAAATATTCATTTCACTAAAATTTACTTTCTAATACATTTCAAACATGGAAGTGTGTGTAAAACGAGGTATACCTGTAAATTCCAAAGTGTAACTCAGGCTCCTGGGACTATAGACCCCTTTGATCTTGTCACAAATTGGCTCCTGGAAACCAGAGGCCTCCTGGACTCAAGTCTCCAGGGACCTTACCCCTGAAGCATCTCAAAACAAATAAAGTGGCTGAGACAGATGCTGGACCCAGACAGAATGGCAACCATTTGACAAAATTAACCCCCAAACGATGTGAACAGACAATTCTCCCCATGTAATTATGGCTTTTGTTATTTTTCCCCCATGAAAGCATTCTATTGCTTTGGCTTAAATGCCACAGATAGAGATATTCAGCCTTGGCTGGCAATATTTCTGATCCATATTTCAATAGATTATCCTGAATTGGCCTCCTGGAAGCATTTATGCTGACCAGTTTTGAAAACCTCTCTGTCAGCCCTTACCCTTACCTGCTAACGCCCAGCTCTAATGGATGAAAGCAGGGGGTGATGATAATCACTGTCTGCCCAGCCCTGAGTGCAGTGCCTGAGTCTGCAAAACAGCCTGTCTGGAGGGGGAAAAAAAAAAAAAAGGAAATAAAGAGTGTAATTCAATGAATACTTGGGAATCAAGTTTGAGGGTCTCTTTTTCCTTTTAAGGGAGTAGTGATATCAGAACCAGGATTATGAAAAAGAAAGAATTAGTAAAAATAGGATCTTTGTGAATTAGAATAGCAAGGCCATTTCAAATTGAATTACACAGGATCATGGCAATTAGAATTGAAAAAGATCTCTCAGTCTTTCTCTGTCAAAGCATGATTACTCCCAATGGTATATTCTCCCGAGCTTAGTCTAGTCCAATTTTAAATGATTCAAGTGATGGAGGCTTCTCGGCTTCTCCTGGGATATCATTTCACAGTCTAAAATAGCTAACTACTAGGGGAGGCCCCCTATATATATTTTTTGCCTTATTTCCATTATTCTGCTTTGTATTTCCCCAGTCCACCTTAAAATTACTTGAATTTAATTTTAAATGGGTACAATCTACATTTAAATAATCAAACCCAGCTGAGTCTGGATCTTTTGGGATAGACTAATCTCTCCCTCTCTCCCTCTTCCTCCCTACCCCCCCCTTAAATATGTGTATATATACACACAAACATATATGCATCATACATGTGCTCACATATACACAATTAGAAAATATTACAAAGCTGCAATATGTTTATGAGAAAAATTAATGAAAAGACCCCTAAGTTTTAGGTCACTAGTTGATGAAAACAATTATCAATTGCTTTTAACTGATACAGGAGCAACAAACAATAAATCTAAATGTTATGTCACTTTCTGAATATTATATTTATTGTGCATAGGTAAAATCATATGATCTTATAGTGTTTACTATAGCTTATTCAGTGTATATCACAGAGATAAACAGTTTGGTACTGATGCCATAAATATATTTATAGAAATTATTTTGTCCACATTTTTTTGCACTCATTGAAACAATAGTGACTCATATTTTTTTGTGGATGGGCTCATTCTTAGACCATATTTGATTTGAGCGTTGAGTAAGTTGTAGAGCCTGAGGGAACAGCTTGGGGTGTTCAAGGTTAATGGAGGTTGCTTAAGGGTATTTAAATTTGATCAAGGAATGTATATAGCTTTCCATGTCCTTTCCAAAGAGCTTCCCTGAAGTGTTTTTCACACCTGTCAATCAACCATTGGACCAACCAATGTCCAATCAGGTAGGAAGATAGGTATCCCAGAAAAGGAGAAAAAAAATGTAAACATAAATGTAAAAAATGTAAACAAAATGTAAACAAAAAAATGTAAACAAAAGTGATTTGAGGTTTCTTTAGAAAGACAGAATTCAGTATTTTCATGGGCATGGGTGTTTTTTTTATCTCATCAATTCATAAAAATTTTTGAGCTGGAAAGAATCTTAGAGCTGGAAATCTCTGAGCTAGACTCATCTAGCTCAGTGATTACACAGTTGTGGTCTAAAAAATTATAAAGGGAGTCTATGCAGCAATTTAAAATTTTAAATTTGTAGTTGGGTGAATTTCAGTTACATATGGGGATTGAACATGTTTTTACATCAAATTCCTCCATAAATCTTGTAAAGATTACAACAAAGATATTTAAAAGAACAAAGAGAATGTGAGAGAAGACAGTAGCTAAAGAGACATGTCTACACATTTTTGGAAGATGAAAGTGAATGTATGGTAACTGAATGAGTTGAACAGTGAAAGCTAATAATAGCTAACGATTTTCAAGCACTTATCATGTGCTAAGCATTATTGTAAAAGCTTCACATAATTTAATTCAGTTAACTCTCACAACAACACTGTGAGGTAAGTAGCATTATTCTCTCCATTTAACAGGTGATGACTCTGAGGCAGAGTGGGCTCATAAGAAAGCTGTTAAGTGGTAGAAACTAGCAGATAAAGCCAGAGGATCTAACTTCCACAACTGTGCACAGGGGAAGATCAATGACAAGCAAGACAAACTGACCCACCAACGCCTATGAAAGACTAGAGAGAAAACACTTAGAACACTGGCTCCCCTTTACTTTTCCAAGTAAAAGGAGATTTTAAACATCCAACTAGGTTAGAAGATTGGAGGATTCTTAATGGCAGAAACTGAATGTCCTTGAAAAAATACAATAACTAACATTGTAGGTTCCCATGAAAAAGTCAGATAGTCACCCAATATCACACAGTGGTGCCTGTCTACAATCCCACCCATGTACGGAGAGCTTACAGTCAGATTTTACTGCATCACTCTTGATGTTTGTTTCTGTTGACTGTCTTATCTCTTGCTAATAGGTCGCTTTTCCCTTGCTTTTTAGTGTTCTCATTTTTTAAAAATTTTATTTATTTTGAGGGGTGCCTGGGTGGCTCAGTTGGTTAAGCATCCGACTCTTGATTTCGGCATAGGTCATGATCTCATGATCATGACATACAGCCCCAAGTGGAGCCTGCTTAAGATCCTCTTTTTCTTTCCCTCTGCCACTCCCCCATGTACTTTCTCTCTCTCAAAAAAATAAAATAAAACAATAAAATAAATAAAAGCTTATTTATTTTGAGAGAGAAAGAATGCATGTGTGGGGGAGGGGCAGAGAGAGAGAAAGGGAGAGAGAGAATCCCAAGCAGGCTCCATGCTGTCAGAGACCAATGCAGAGCTCAAGCTCATGAACCATGAGATCATGACCTGGCCAGAACTCAAGAGTTGTATACTTAACCAACTGAGCCACCCAGGCACCTCAGTGTCTCATTTTTGACTGAGTGCAGCACAGTATGTGCAGAAGACCAATGGACACTGAAAACAATTTTGTTTGAATACCCATGTGGGAAAAAAAACTGAACATTGACTCCTACCTAATACCACACACAAAATTAATTAAAGGTGGATTACAGACCTAAATTTAAAATAATTAAGCTTTTAAAAAAATTTATTTTTATTTTTATTTATTTTAATTTTTTTTTTTAACATTTATTTATTTTTGAGACAGAGAGAGAGCATGAACAGGGGAGGGTCAGAGAAAGAGGGAGACACAGAATCTGAAACAGGTTCCAGGCTCTGAGCTGTCAGCACAGAGCCCGATGTGGGGCTCGAACCCAGACCGCGAGATCATGACCTGAGCCGAAGTCGGTCGCCTAACCGACTGAGCCACCCAGGTGCCCCACAATTAAGCTTTTAAAAGTGAAACAAAAATATATTCATGAACTTATAGAAGCAAAGATATCTTAAAAGGCACAAAAGGCCCTAATCCAAAAAAAAAAAACCAAACAGATTGATCTATTAGAATTCATCAAAATTAAGGAACTTGGTTCATCAAGAAACACCATTAGAGAGTGAAAGATAAAGACACAAGCAGGAAGAATATATCTGTACGGATATCTGACAAAATACGTACAAGAGCATGCAAAAAACCTCCTTCAAACAAATAAAAGACAAACTAATGTAAAAATGAAGTGAAAACTTAGAAACAAACATCACAAAAGCACATATCCAAATATCCAATAAACATAGGAAAAAACATTCAGTATCACCAGTCACCAGGGATATGTAACTTAAAATGACAATGGGGAATCACTGTAAAACCACCAAAATGGCTTACATTAAAAAGACTGACTATATAAGTGATGTACGGGTGGCTTAGTCGCTTAAGCATCTGACTCTTGATTTCGGCTCAGGTCACGATCTCAGGGTTTGTGAGCTCAAGCCCTGCATGGGGCTCTGTGCTAACAGCATGGAGCCTGCTTGGGATTCTCTGTCTCCTTGCTCTCTGCCCCCCACCCCCACTATCTCTCTCTCTCTCTCTCAAAAACAAATAAATACACATTAAAAAAACAAAAAGACTAACTGTATCAAATTTTGGTAAGGATTATAAGCAATTTGAACTTGTTGAACTTGTTGACACAAGTATAAATTGATGCAACCAGTTGGGAAAACTGTTTTGTAGTACCTACTAAAGCTAAATACATACCTATTCTACAAGTCAGCAATTTTACTCCTAGGCATATATCCCAAAGCAGTGGGTTTATATGTCTACCAAAATACATGTAAAAGAATATTCATAGGGGCGCCTGGGTGGCTTGGTCGGTTAAGCGTCCGACTTTGGCTCAGGTCATGATCTCACATCCGTGGGTTCGAGCCCCGCGTCGGGCTCTGTGCTGACAGCTCAGAGCCTGGAGCCTGTTTCGGATTCTGTGTCTTCCTCTCTCTCTGCTCCTCCCCTGTTCATGCTCTGTCTCTCTCTGTCTGAAAAATAAATAAACGTTAAAAAAAAATTAAAAAAAAAAAAGAATATTCATAGAAGCTTTATTCACAGTAGCCTCAAATTGGAAATAATCAAAATACATATTTGTGAGAAAATGGATTTAAAAACTGCAGTAAATTTATATGGTAGAATAGTAAACAGTTATTTAAAAAGTTTTAAAAGAAGAATAAATTACTACTATATGGAACAAAATCAATAAACCTCACAGGTAATATTTTTGGTAAAATGCAGATATAAAAACATACATACGGCATCATTCAATTTATATGAAGTTCAAATACAGTACAAAATACCTATGGTATTAGTAGTTAGAATTAGCAGTCAGGGGAGTCTTATCCGTTGTACTGAAAATGCTCTATACCATGACCATGTGTTAGTTACATGAATTCGTACTTGTAAAAATTCATCAAGTTGTACATTTAATATCAGTGCACATTACTGAATACACATTATTCTCAATGACAAAAATGTGAAAGTTTTTTTTTTTTAAAAAGTGTCATCTAAGATCATGACACATTTGAAGAAAATCTCTAAAACAGAACAAAATGAAACAAAACAGACTACATTTTTTCCGGAGAGTTAGGAAGATATATTCATCTATGAAATAGAAAGCAGGAATTAAACACAAACAAAAAACTTAAGAAAAAAAAAACAGAGAACAAGAAATAGTCTTTGAGAAAAAAAATAAGTAAAAGGTAAAAATTCCATAGAAAATAAAGTTAAGAAAATTATCTAGAAAACAACAAACAATTGGGAGATAGTCAATAAAAGTTAAAAGATGTTTAAACAACTTAGTCATTCTAGGCAAATGTGCTCATTGAGGCCACAATGGTCCTTGCCTTCCATAATTTCGATCTAATCCTGGGAGGAACCTGGGCATATTCTGTAACAAGGCTGTTCAGTGACTGCAACACTTTTTTGTGTGTGTGTATGAGATTATTTATTTATGTCAACTCATCTTGGTAACAACTATTTCCTCATGAAATATGATCGGCAACGATAATTTTTTGAAGAAAATTGAGAAGACACATGAATTAACCTTTACTTAATTTTATTTGGTAGATGAAACATTTCAAAATGTGAGATCTATCTGAGAGAAAGAGAATAATAAATATGGTCCCTAGTGGTTAAAACACAACAAAACAGTTAGAGACAGGTGGGAATAGTTCCACACAGTTCTTTTGATATATCACAGTACTTTTTTATCATGTAAGCCTCTGTTTTATCCATTTTAGAATATTGTATGTGATCACTGCAAAATAATTTCTGCTTTCCCATTCCCTTAGATAAATCACGTACATTGTAGAAAATTTGGATAATACTGTAAGACACAAATAGAAAAATCAACCGTGACTATTCTGCACAGAGATAAGCACTATTGATACTCAGTTAAAATTCTTAAAGTCTTTTATCTTTCTCTTTCACCATAAATACATTTTGGGGGACAAGACTGAGATCATATTATACATATAAGCTTGAGCCTTTTTTTCATGTAATAACATATTGTGGTCATCTCCCTATATATTTTTTTTAATTCATAATATGTCATCATATAGATGGCCCATGATTTATTTATCATTATCTTTTTGTTGGACATTTAGTTTGTTTAAATTTAAAAATATTATCAGTGCTACAAATTATGATAATAACATAAAACATTTGTACATTTTTAAGGCATCTGATTCTTATTTCCAAATTGCCTTTTAGAAATGTTATCTAAATTTTACATTCACATTAGGCACTGAGTGAAGTGTCTTTTTCATTGAGTCCTAGCCAAATCTAGAAAGGCCCATTTTTATAAAACCTTCAACAATCAAAAGGGAAAAAAATTAACACTACTTTTTAAGTTTGAATTTCTGCTTATAACATCGTTGAATATCTCTTCAAGTGATTATCAGCATTTTTGCTTTCCTCTTTTCTGAGTTGCCCATTCATGATATTTTCCCCAAGTTTCCTCATGTTAGGATTTTTTCTTCTTTTTCTTTCTCTCTCCCTCTTTTTTTTTTTTTAGACAGAGAGTGTGTGTGTGCAAGTGACCGAGGGGCAGAGAGAGAGAGAGAGAGAGAGAGAGAGAGAGAGAGAGAGAAGTGGGGCTCACCCAGGGCTTGTGTTTTTACCCAAAGTGGGGCTCATGCTCACCTGATGTGGGACTTGATTCACCAACTGTGAGATCATGACCTGAACCCAAGTCAGATGCCTAATGATTCAACCACCCAGGCACCTTCTTCTTTTTCTTCTTAATATGTAAGAGCTTTAATAAGTTAAAGCTATTAAGATAAATCATGTCTAAGTGCTTTTTCTCTTTTGGTGTTGCTTTTCTTTGTTTGACAAATTATGCACGTTTGCATGAAGTAACATTTATGAATGGAAAGGTAAGTGGAAGAACAGGGTCAAAAGAATTGACAATCTGTACTACCGTAAGCATGGCTACATTTGAAAAGCATAGCTGACAATGGCATTGGCAAATCTAGAAGGGGAAGAAGACTGGAATAAAATGG
The DNA here is from genome assembly GCF_018350195.1 of Panthera tigris. Lineage (NCBI taxonomy): Eukaryota > Metazoa > Chordata > Mammalia > Carnivora > Felidae > Panthera > Panthera tigris. The sequence continues at coordinate 167,046,585 of NC_056660.1, forward strand.
TTCTTGTGGATGAGATGTATTTTGGGGAGTTTCCCATATATTTGTATTATGTAAGCAGAGCATTAACAAGATAAAGGTTCTCTCAAAAATCTACTCAGAAGTTAATTCTTCAAACCACGATGGAAATCTTTCTTTTGCAGAATGAGTAAGTCTTTTGGCTAAACATGGATAAAAGCTTTTGCTCAATGTGGCATAATAACTCTAGTAGGCTCACAGCAGCAAAGCTAAGTCTGTCTTGAAGTGTCTTATTACAATAAAATAAAATTTAACCTCTTAAACCCAAGACATAAATCACTCACTTTTCTTTTCTTTCAAACAATTTGTGAGTATATTATCATAAATGCTACCTGTCACAAGACTGATAGCTGTCAGTAGCTGAAAAATATGAATAACATCGAAAATGCATTTGAATATGAAAACCATGATAGCATTTTGTAGAGAGGTGACAATAATAAGAGGTTATGGCAGACAAGAAAAATTTTCAGGAATCGGGAAATCAAGAAAAGTTTCTTCAGATTAAATAAGTTCCTAAATCAGTATCGCCAGAATGGTATTTCACCAAATTTAACAGTCAATAAAATACTTACTGGCTTTTCGTAGTTGGTAGCAATGGCAAATTGAGTTTACCTTGTGAATTTTTATATTAAATCTATGCATCAAGTTGCAGAGCATAATTTCAAAACTGCACAATCTGAGTTTATATAGCTTTCCAAATGATATCTGAAACAGTCATTAATATTTCTCCAAAAATGTAAAAATAAGCTCACCTGAATTTTAAAATGTACTTTTAATCATTAACTAAGATGAGCAAACCCAGATGCCTTTTAAAAGATTCATCTCAATGTATTTCAGATAAAAGAAGTTTTATCCAAATTTCAGAACTCAATTTGTATCTCTTTCGCATTTTCTGATTTAAAAAACAGTATTACATGCAACTATTTGGATTTATCTCAAGGGTATTATGCTAAGGGGAAAAAAAAGCCAATCGCAAAAGGTTATATACTTTATGATTCTATTAATAGAACATCCTTACCATGACAAACTATGGAGATTAATGGTTGTCAGGGGATGGGGTGGAGGTGGGTGTGACTAATAAAGGGATAGCATAAGGGAGTTCCTTTGTGTTGCTGAAACAGTTTTGTATTTTGATGTGGTACTGGTTACAGAAATCTTTACATGGGATAAAACTGCATGGAACAATACACACACACACACACACACACACACACACACACACACACAAATATGTACATATAAAAACCGGCGACAACAGAACAAAGTCTACAGTCTTGACTAGTATTGTAATCAGGTCAGTTTTCTGGTTTTGATATTGTACTACAGCTATATAAGATGTCACTATTGTGAGAAACTGGGTGAAGGGTTCATTGGACCCTGTATATCAATTCTGCCATTTCCTGTGAGTCTAATTATTTAAAAATAAAAAGGTTTTTCTTAAAACATGACTTCTACTCACCACATTTTAACCTTATATAGGCAATTGTCAGAAATGAAGCAAATCAGAACTCTTAGCAGCCAAATTATGCCAGAAAATTCATGCACTAACAGTAACTCATTTTACTTATTAGAGAGTTCCTCAGGTTCTCATTCAGTGCCTACTTGTTCTTATTTCAAACACATTTCTAATATATTCGGTAACTGCTTTCCACAACTACAGCAGACACATTCATTCAATCAGCCATTCATGTATTTATGTTTAAACATTCACAATATCTTGCTGATTGTGCCAAGTAATGTGATAAGCAAGATGTTCTGATGAGTTATATGATTTCTGTCCCCAAGGAGTTATGGCTTAGAGCAGTGATTTCCACAAAAAGATACGGAGAGGGATGAGGGAATATATATCAAAAAGTTACAGGCTTTTCAAAATATACACTATTCTATCCTCCAAATTCTTATGTATCCCTTAGAAAGATAACATCCTACTTCCTAGAACACAGGAAAGACAATAAACAGGAAGAGGGGAGGGGTGAAGATAGATAGGACAAGATCAGCAACAATCTTATAGGTTGGAGCTTTGGACTTTACCTTTAAGACAAGGAAGTGTTATTAAAGGGTTTTAGGGAATGGGTTGGGGGTGAGTAATCAAATTTAGTTTTTTTCTAAGATTGTGCAAGTCTAGAGGATGGATGACTAGTTAAGAAACTGTTGCAGGGGCACCTGAGTGGCTCAGTCAGTTAAGTATCTGACTTCGGCTCAGGTCATCATCTTGGGGTCTCTGAGTTCAAGCCCCATATCAGGCTCTGTGCTGACAGCTCAGAGCCTGGAGCCTGCTTCAGATTCTGCATCTCTCTCTCTCTCTCTCTCTCTCTCTCTCTCTCTCTCTCTGTCTCTCTCTCTCGCTTCTCCTCCAGTCATGATCTGTCTCTTTCTCTCAAAAATAAATAAAACATAGGGACACCTGGATGGCTCAGTTGGTTAAGCAGCCGACTTTGGCTCAGGTCATGATCTCATGGTCTGTGAGTTTGAGCCCTGCATCGGGTTCTGTGCTGACAGCTCAGAGCCTGGAACCTGCTTTGGATTCTGTGTCTCCCTCTCTCTCTGCCCATCTCCCACTCATGGTTTGTCTCTCTCACTCTCAAAAATAAATAAACATAAAAAAATAAAAATAAATAAAACATTAAGAAAAAATTTTTTAAAAGAATATATATATATATATATATATATATATATATATATATAAAAGGAAACTGTTGCAATAATTTTGAGATAATTGAATAATGGTATTGGGATAAAGACAAGTAGACAAATTTTGAATTCATTAGGAGGATGAATTCACAGGACTTGGTGAGCAATTATTCCTCGTATCCACAGAAATGGGGGTAGCCAAAGATGACCCAAAGGTGAGTGTCTTCATGAGGAGCTTGGAGCAAAGGGGATTTACTAAATTATTGGCATACACATATTACATTTAATGGTACAGTTTAGGGGAAATTGGACATAAAAGATCTTTCAGGGGAAAGATCTGGACTAGAGATGTATCACTGCAGAGTTAACAGTCAATGGGTCAGTTAGAATCACATGAGGAGCTTTGAAAAAGACCCATGCAGGTCCTCCACCTCAGGCTTAGTGAAGCCTTGACAGTGGGGGGTACAAGCACTGATTTAAAAAGAATGTGCAAGAGTCCCAGGTAATTGTAATTTACAGCCACTGCTATGGATGGTAATTAAACCTACTAGATGAATGAGATCACCCAAAGACACTATAGCCTCTCAACCTTGGCTACATAATGGAATCACTTGAAAAGCTCTAAAAATTATTACTGTCTAATTTTCCTCCCTAGAGAAACTGATTTAATTGGTTTGCCTATAGCCTGGGAATCAGGATTTGTAAAAACAAACTTTCACTAGTGATTATAATAATAATGAAGGTTGTCAACTGCTAATATACACATAGAAAAGAAAAGAGCCAAGGTCAAAACCCCACTGCTGTGGACTGAATCCTGTGCCCTCCCTGAGCCATTCATATATTGAAGCCCTAACCTCCAGTGTGACTGCATTTAAAGACAAGACCTATAAGAAGGAATTAATGTTAAATGAGGTCAAAGGGGTGGGGCGCTGATCCAATAGGATCAGTGTCCTAAAATGACTCACTGGAAATAACACTGTGCTTGGGCAAATGCTCCTTGGATGGCCTCAAGCACTTGAGCAGGCTCTCTCTCTCTCTCTCTCTCTCTCCCTCCCCCTATCCTTTCCTCCTTCCCCTCTCCCTCCCTCTTCCCTCTCTTTCCTCCTCCTTTCCACTCCATTCCTCCCTTTTGTCTCTCCCAGCCATGTGAGAGCATAATGAGAAGGCAGCTGTCTAAAAGCCAGGAAGAGAGGCTCACCACAAAGGAAATTGGCCAGTACCTTGATCTTGGACTTCCCAGCCTCTAGAATTGTGAAAAATTAAATATCTGTTCTTTATTATTATTATTTTTAAGTAAGCTCTACACCCAACATGGGGCTTAAACTCACAATCCTGATATCAAGAGTTGTAAACTCGACCAACCAAGCCAGCCAGGCACCCCTAAATTTCTATTCTTTAAATCACTCAGTGTATGCTGTTTTGTTATGGCAGCCTGAGCTTATTAAGACATACTGTGGTACTGAGAAAACAGGTATTGCTACAAGAAATACCTAAAAATGTGAATATGGCTTTGGAATTGGGTAGTAGATAAGAGGCTGGAGGAGTTTAGGAATGTATGCTAATAAAAGCCTAGATTTCTAGAAACAGAATGTTGGTAGGAAGAGAGATATTAAAGGCCGTTCATTCTGGTGAAATCTCAGACAGGAATGAGGACCAGGTTATTGGAAACTGGAAGAAAGGTGAATTTTGTATAGAGTGGCAGATAACTTACCTGAATTGTGTTCTAGTGTTTTGTGAAAGGTAGAAATTGTGAGTACAGGAACTGAATATTTAGCTTTGGAGATTTCTAAGCAAAGTTTTGAAGTAATAACTGGGTTTTTCCTGAGTGCTTATAATAAAATGAGAGAAAAAGAAGTGAACTGAAGAGAGAATTATTAAGCAAAAGAAAACCCAGAATTTGATGATTTGGAAAATTCTCACCCTATCCATATGTCAAAAAATGAGAAACGTTGCTCAAAGAGAACACTGAAGGTGTGGCTGAACAACAATTTGATAAAAGAGATTATGAATGCAACTCGTGGACTTAATTGGACATTTCAGCAGAAGCCAGGGAGAGACATGGGAATATACCAGCAGAGTCATTGCCAGTTTGAACAAAGGGGACAGATAAAGTGAGACAGAATGAAGGGAGGCTGTCAGATTTTGTGGATTCTACATGATGTGACCATAGAGTTTTTGGGCTCTGAATGGGCACTATTCTTCAAATAAGGGAAGAATGACCCTAAGGCAATTCAGAGGTCACAGGGTTTCCATTCCCACCATAGGTCCATGGCCAGGGCTGCTTCCCTGTTGGTTTCAGAAGGCAGGGCTCCCAGTGGACCTAGAAGGGGGGACATGTAGCCAAAGGGGATTAGTCTTGACCCAGAACATCTAACAAATGGAATTTGCCTTGCTAAGTTTGAGATTTGCTTGGGACCCATCACCTCTTTCTTTTTTCCTATTTCCTATCTGTGACAGAAGTAAGATTATAAGGCAAACTACTGACCCCCAAATTGGAGAGACAGACAGGAAGGTCAGAGAATCTCAACTTATTGGAGCAGAAACTCATTAACAGAAACCTCAGCAAAACCAATGCCAGGGTAGTAAAACCTAAACTGTAATTCATGAATTACACGGAGGCCTCATAGAGGCTCAGTGGGGGCAAGTCATTGAGTTAAAAACTCCAGGGAACCCAGTCATAGGTGGTACAACAATTTGGTTTTGTATCTGTAGGAGTTTTATCAGGTCCTTATAATGAATATCAGAGAAAAATCCCCTTGTGCTTCTGGTAGGGAAAGGGGAAAGGTAACCATTTTGAAACACAACAAAACATTCTGTTATTCTTAATGTAAACTGTCCTCTGGAGAAACTATTTTATCAGACCCTAACCTGCTAGGGTATTATCAGAGCCTAACCTATCTGGGAGAAGGGAAATATCTAACTCCAGCCCCATCTAGCTATCCTGTTCCACAATAGGAGGGGAGAGAGAAAGAGAGAGAGAGAGAGAGAGAGAGAGAGAGAGAGAGAGGGAGAGAGAAGGAGAAAGACTGAAACACTCGTGAAGTACAGAGTCCAAGAAAGAGACTCACCAAAGGTTAAGATCTAATAGGTCTTAAGGACTATAAAATGCTTCCCCCTCCCCATGCCTTACATTATATTATTTAAGCCTATTTACTGCAACTCTTTTTTTCCAGCACATCATGTTCACCATTCAACAACAAAAAAAATACGAGTCATTCTAAAAGATCAAAAAGCAAGCCTGATGAGACTGAACTAGCATCAGAACCAGAGTAAGACATGTCAAGAATGCTGAAATTACTGGAAAGGAGTTTTTTAAAACCATGAATAATATGTTAAAGGCTTTAATGAAAAAAAGTAGACAACATGCAAAAAAAGATAGATAATATAAGCAAAGAGATGGAAATTCTAAGACAGAATTTTTAAAATGCTAGAGATCAAAAAGTGTATCAGAAATGGAAGAACACCTTTAATAGGCTCATTAGTAGACTGGACATGGCCGAGGAAAGAATCTCTGAGCTTGAGGACATGACAGTAGAAACTTTTATAACTGAGAAGCAAAGACAAACAAGACTGAAATAAAGCAGAATATCCAAGGACTGCAGGACAACTAAAAAAGGTATAAGATATGCATAATGGGACTATCAGAGCAAGAAGAAAGAGAAAAAGGAAAAGATGCAATAATGACTAAAATTTTCCCCAAGTTAATGTCAGACACCAAACCACAGATCCAGGAAACTCAGAGATATCGAGAAGAATAATTACAAAAAAAAACGCTACACCTAGGGATATATTTTTCAAACTCCAGAAAGTCAAAGGTAAAGAAAAAATCTTGAAAGAAACAAGAGGAAGAAAAACACTTTACCTACAGAAGAGTAAAGATAAGAATTACATCCAACTTCTCAAAAAACTATGCAAGCAAGAAGAGAATGGAGTTAAATATTAACTGCTGAGAGAAAAAAATAACCCAACAACCTAGAATTCTGTATCGTGTGTATGTATCTTTCAAAGCTGAAGGAAAAATAAGACTTTCTTAAGTCAACAAAAATTAAAGACTTTTTTTTTTCCAGTCGACCTACCTTGCAAGAAAGGTTAAAAGAAGTTTTTCATAGAGAAGAAAAATGATAAAGGTTGGAAACTTGGATCGACCTAAGAAAGGAAGAGCTCTGGGGGAGAATAAGTGAAAGTAAAATAAAAAGTTTAATTTTTCTCATTCTTAATTGATCTAGTCACAGTTCATTCCGGGATATATATATATATATATATATATATATATATATATATAAAATTATATATGTATCATGTGATTGTGTATGCTTATGTATAAGTGAAATGAGTGACAGAAGTAAAACAAGAGAGAGGAGGGAGATATTAGGAATATTTTGTTATTATAGGGTATTCACACTACTCATGAAGCAGTATAGTTTTGTTTAAAGGTACATTCGCCTTAGTTGCAAATCTACATTGTGAATTCCAGAGTAATCACTAAAATTTTTTTTAAGTATAATTCATATGATAAGAAAGGAAAGAATAGAATCACATCAAATGCTCAGTTAAAACCGTAGAAGGCAGAAAAGGTATGGGAAAAAAAAATTTGGAACAAAGAACAAAGGCAACACATAGAAAACAGTAGCAAACATGGTAGATAGTAATCCAGTCATATCACTAATCACTTTGAACGTTAGTGGCTTAAATCCACTAACTAATAAAAGACAAAGATTGCCAGAATGAATATAAAACACTACCCGGCTATATATTGTTTACAGAAAACCCACTTTAAATATAAAGACACATATAGATTAAAAGTGAAGGAATGAAGAAAAATATACACTAGTCAGAAGGAAGGAGGAGTAGTTATGTTACTGTCAGACAGGACAGATTCCAAGCAAGGGAAATTATTAGGGATAAAGAGGGACACTAGAATGACACTGGCATTAATACCTCCAAGAAGACATAGTAATTCATAATGTGAATGTACCTAACAACAGAGCATCAAAATACATGAGATAAAAAGTGAAAGAACTGTAAGGAGAAATAGATGAATCCCTATTGTAGCTGGCGACTTTCACACCACTCTGATAGAAATGGACAGATCTATCAGGCAGAAAATCAGTAAGGATATGGTCAAAATCAACAGAGCCATGAATCAACTCAATGTGATTGACATCTATAGACTACTTTATCCAACAGCAGATATTTACACATTTTTTTGCAAGTTTGCATGGAATATTCATGAAGATAAACCATATTCTGGGCCATAAACTATACCTTAACCAATTTAAAAGAAGAGAAATTATATAATGTCTGCTCTCAGACCACAATGACATTAAACTAGAAATCAACAACAGAAAGATAACTGGAAAATTCCAAAGTATTTGGAGGTTAAACAACATACATCTAAATAAAACATACTTCAAAGAAGAAATATCAAGATAAATTTAAAAATATTTTTTTTTAATTTTTTTTAACGTTTATTATTTTTGAGACAGAGAGAGACAGAGCATGAATGGGGGAGGGTCACAGAGAGAGGGAGACACAGAATCTGAAACAGGCTCCAGGCTCTGAGCTGTCAGCACAGAGCCCGACCTGGGGCTCGAACCCACGGACCGTGAGATCATGACCTGAGCCGAAGTCGGATGCTTAACCGACTGAGCCACCCAGGCGCCCCTAAAAATATTTTTTTAAGTTTATTTACTTATTTTGAGAGAGACAGCAGGGGAGGGGCAGAGACAGTGGGAAAGAGAGAGAATCCCAAGTAGGCTCTACACTGTCAGCCCACAGCCTGATGCAAGCCTCGAAACCATGAACCACCAGAATATGACCTGAGTTGAAGTCAGATGCTTAACTGCCTGAGCCACCCAGGTGCCCCAATTTAAAAGTATTTTTAACTAAATATAAATTAAATACAGGCTATCAAAATTCGTGGGATACAGTGAAAGCAGGGCTAAGGGGGAAATTTAGCATTCATTGAATGCATGTATTAGAAAAGAAGAAAGATTTGGAAACTATAATTAAAAAAAATCTTTAAGTTTATTTATTTTGAGAAAGAGACAGAGACAGAGAGAGGGGAAGCTGGGGAGGAGCAGGGAGAGGGAAAGACAGAATCCCAAGCAGGCTCTGTGCTGTCAGCGCAAAACCTGACATGGGGTTTGAACTCACAAACCATGAGATCATGACCTGAGCTGAGATCAAGAGTTGGAGGCTTAACCAACTGAGCCACCCAGGCACCCCTAGAACTTATAATCTAAGTTTCCATTTTAGGAAACTAGAAAACAGAGCAAATTAAATCCAAAGTGAGCAAAAGAAAAAAAAAAATAGAGCAGAAATCAATGAAATTGAAAACAGAAAATCAACAAAACCAAAAGCTGCTTCTTTGAAAAGATCATTAAAATTTATAAGTCTCTAAACCATGCTAAGAAAAAAAGAGATGAGACACAAATAACTAATACCAGAAATGAAAGAGGGTACATCACTATGGATCCCATGGACATTAAAAGGATAATAAAGAAATACTGTGAACAACTCTATGAACACAAATTTAATAACCTAGATGCAATGCAGCCCCATTCCTTGAAAGACACAATCTACTAAAACTTAGCAGATATAGACAATCTAAATGGACCTATATTTATTAAAGAAATTGTATCCATAATTAACCTTCCGAAACTGAAAGCACCAGGACCAGATGGATTTGCTGGTAAATTATACCACACATTTAAGGAATAAATTATGGTAATTCTCTACAATTTCTTCAAAAGATAAAAACAGGTAGAATACTTCTTAACTTACTCTATGAGGCCAGCATTATGCTAATACCAAAACCAGACAAACCATAGACCAATAGAAAACTATAGACCAATATCTTGAGCATAAATGTAAAAGTTTTCAACAAAATATCAACAAATCAAAATCAACAGTGTATAAAAAGAACTATACACCATGATCAAGTGGGATTTATATCAGGTATGCAGGGTTGGTTCAACAATTCAAAAATTAATTGATGTAATATATCAACAGGCTAAAGAAGAAAAATCACATGGTCATAGTAATAGCTGCAGAAAAAGCATTTGACAAAATCCAGTACTCATGCATGATAAAGATTCTCAGGAAACTAAAAATAGAGGGGGAACTTCCTCAACTTGATAAGGAATATCTTAGAAAAAAAATCTACAGCTAACATTATACCTAATGATGAGAAACTCAAAGTTTTCCCACTAAAATCAGTAACAATTCAAAATAAAATAATAACATATCACTACATACTTACTGGATTGGCCAAAATCTGGAACACTGACAGCACCAAATGTTGACAATGATGTGAAGCAACAGGAAATCTCACTCACTGCTGGTGGGAATGTAAAACGGTACAGTCACTTTGGAAGACAATTTGGCAGTTTCTTAAGAAACTAAACATACTTTACCATATGATCCAGTAATTACTCCCTTTGGTATTTACCCAAATGAACTCAAAACTTACATTCACACAAAAACTTGCATGTGGATGTTTACAGCAGCTTTCTTTAGAATTATCAAAACCTGGAAGCATTCATGATATCTGTCAGTAGGTGAATGGATAAGTAAACTGTGGTACATCCAGACAAGTGAAAATTAATTATTCAGAATTAAAAAGAAATAAGCCATCAAGTTACAAAAAGACATGAGTGAAACTTTAAAGTCTATTACTAAATGAAAAACACTAGTCTGAAAAGGCTGCCTTATATATGATTCCAACTGTGTGCCTGACTTGTGGAAGAGACAACAAAACTATGGAGGCAGTAAAAAGATTAATAGTTCCAGGGGTTAGGGAGAAGAATGAATAGGCCACGAACAGAGGATTTTTAGGGCAGTGAAACTGCTCTGTCTGGTACTACAATGGACACATGTCGTTATACACTTGTCCAAACCCATAGAATGTATATCACCAAGAGTGAACCCTAGACTATGGACTTTGGGTGATAATGATGTGTGAATGTAATTCCAACAGCTGTAATAAATGTTCTATGCTGGTGGAGGATGTCAACAGAAGGGGAAGTTGTACAGTGTGAGGTAGGCTGCAGAATGTTTACTCGAACTCTGTACTTTCTGCTCAGTTCTGCTGTGTACCTACAACTGCTCTAAAAAAATAAAGTTAATTAATTAAAAAAGTGCGGTTTCAGAAAACACAGCAATTTTTACACCAAAAGTTAGATCTTCCCCACACACTGAATTATCTGTGAAAACTAGAGACAGATGGTTTTATTCAATTGCATTTGGAATCATTAACACCACTAGGGCTCTTATTTTTTGAGCCTTGAGTCAAAAGTTCTTTTCATGGTATAAATACAGAGAAATTCTCTTCTTGTGCTACTTGAGGGTTAGTATACACCCTCTTCCATTAATATAAAAGATTTCCATTTCATATTTGCATATAATCCACATGATTTTTAGAGAGAAAAATATTTTATTAACTGTCTTAAAAATAGTTTCTTGATATTTCCACTAACACTCTAAAAAGAATATATGTTAACAATTATTTTATTAATCTCTTTTATTTAGGCTATCATGAGTATAAAACTATATGTAATTTCACTTTAATGCTAATGCATAATACATTGTGTTTAGATTGGTTATATATTGAATTGTTTTCCAATGTGACTTTTTTTTTATTATTATAGAAGGAGTAATTCAAGTACCAGAAGAAAAACAAAGCAAAATATGTGCTATCAGGTATATTTTCCGATTATCTTCAGGTGGTAATCTTTATGAAGAACTAGGCAATTTTTTTAAAGGTATTCATCCCTGGGGCGCCTGGGTGGCTCAGTAGATTAAGTGTCCAACATTGGCTCAGATCATGATCTAGTGGTAAGTTCGAGTCCCAAGTCAGGCACTGTGGTGACAGCTCAGAGCCTGGACCCTGCTTTGAATTCTATGTTTCCCTCTCTCTCTACCCCTCCCCCACTCATGCACACACTCTCTCTCTCTCAGAAATAAAACTAAAAAAAAAAAAAAAAAAAAATGAAAAAAAGTGTTCATCCCTGAGCAGACCTTTTGCTGTCATCTTGTCTGTGCCTCCTTCTAACCATACCTGTTATATTCAGAGATCCTGTTGTATATAATGATATAATTATCTACTTTGGGAGATTATTGATATGTTATGAGTGAAGGATAATGGATCAGTCACTATGTGTAATTATAATTTTCAAAAAATGTTACCAATAATATTTGGACAATGAACTCCATGGAGAATGAATAGAAATTGATTTTCAAGACTGAGGGAATCCTGAGAACTAGTGAGGACACATTTAAAAGGACTTCCCAGGGTCTCCAAGGCAGAAAGATTCTACTAGTTCACTGAGAAATTTTTCACACATGATTTTTTTTAAAGTAATTCCCAATAAATTTATAGAAATGACTATATGATGTTTCAAGACTCATTCTTCACTGGAGAGTATTTCCTTCATACCCAATTTACTGACCTTCCAATTATTTTCAACCTCATGCTTTTCTGATTTTACTTAATCGTCTGTCCTCTAAAGAATTACCATAAATGGTCCTAATAACTATCTTTTACTTATCTTCCATGATCTCCAACGACTCTTTTATGCATTACTCTCTCTTCTGGTGCTGTGGGATAATGAGCTCCATGCACAGACTCACCTGCTCAGGCCTCTTGAGGGATGTCTGAATGTCACCATGGTGATGGGGTACCAGTGCAAGGCTCCAATGGGAATGGGATAGTACTCAAGGCCTGAGGCATATGTCTGGCAGAATGAGTTGAAATTCTCTTATTTGGGAGAGCATAAGAGGTAGATAAAGTTACATAAAACTACATTCTGATGTTGACAGGCCTTAGAACCAATTTTAAGGCACTATAATTTCAAGGACATAAGTCTTGGTTTTGCAGCTTATCTCTCTATTCAAATGAAAGTGTGGTCACAATTCAGGCCCCAGAAATACTGCTGTGTCATCCCTGTGTTAATGAGCCTGGAGAGAGGTGTGTATGTGTGTGTGGTACTGTAATGCTCCCAAATAAACTAGCCTTAACAACAGGTTCGGAGTCTTCTATTTGTAATTTGGGAATAATTAGTGTCAAGGGGATAAATGATTAGCAACCTCGTTATATCAAAGTGACCTAACATCGGACAAAAAAACGTAGGCCATTTCTTCAAAGACTGATTTTAGATCAATACTGTTAAGAGATATTCCCACAAATGCTGAAAATCTAGGGAAACCTGCTTCATTAAAAGTCTATAATTAATGATGCAGTAACATACAACACAACTGTGGGCTGGCAGATAGAAAAAAATTATCTCAAAACCTTCAATACAGATTTAAATCTAGATTTTTCATTACAAACTTAGAAAAAAAATTCTAAACAATGCATTTTCTAAAATGTCAAAGCAACATCGTTCTCAAATGGCTGCAGAAATCATTTATTGATCAAAACGAAGAAAGAGAATCACTGGCTTAAAAAGGCTAAGACTAAGGAAGGATTTGAGGTCACACAATGTATTTTGAGTTTCAAAATGAATGAAGTAAAGGAATAACAGTCCACGTAGGTAGTATTTTGTCATTCTAATCTCAAGGATTTGGTGTGAGAACTGAAATTAACTCCTTTTTTTTAATATTTCAAATGAAAATTGTCCATTTATTAAGCATCCACAGAGTTCCAAGCATTATACAGAACACTTGTTCACACTCTTTTAGAGCAAAATTGCCTATTTTTTTCACTCACTTTTGCATGCATTGACATTTTAGTTCCACTGTCATAAAATGACCAGTTCTTCAAGACTTGCTCAAGAAACAAGTTTCTGATCCATAGAAGCAGATCATGCAGGAAGTTTCTCCGTGAACTGTTACGCTGAATGTCCTTTCCGTCAGAACCACGACCCCCCTTCCTCCTCTGAAGCCTCCATCTCCACCTCCTCTTGCGAGTCTGAAACCGCCCCTCCGCCCACTGGGCCTCCTCCACCTCTTCCTCCTGCCACCACCTCTTGGAGGTCCCTTCTCACCTGAAGGTCGAGGTAAAAACCTCTGCAGCGGGAGCAGTTTATATGGGTCCATGTGAAATTCTGCAGGTTTTTAAAGGAAAGTGCCTTCATATTTTCTGACAATTTAACGGAAAAAAAAATCTCTAAATTGTCCACATATGTCATCCACTTTACTAATCTGTTCTTTGCTCTCTAAATAAACTGGAGCGCTGAAGTAAAGCACCTTATTTTTGTCTGCAGTACATTTAAAAACTATGTCATCTCCACAGGGATACAGGTACGCTCCTAATAAAACTACATGTTCTGGAGATCGTTGGTCTTGGCCTTTGTTCAACGTCGGTGGCCACTTCCTTGTCTAAATCCTCCTCTGCCACCACCGCTTTTGAAATTACTGCCTCCATCCGGGAAGGTTGTAGCGGCTGCTATGAATGAAGCCGCCACCTCCATTAAAGCTTCTACAACCTCCGCCTGGAAAAGACCTGTTTGCTCTACCAGCCTCATCGCTCCGGGTTAGAACCTCCTCCCCCCGCAAGCAGTGAACTCTTGACGCCACAATCCCTACAGCAGCTCACCTGCCTGAAATTAACACTCTTGTGTAAGAGAAAAGTTATAACCCCGCGTCTTAACATGGTTTCCTCTTCCTGATTAGTTCCAAGTGAGTCACTCCCCAGCTAGACCTTCAGTCGCAGTTGTGTAGCATGGTGCTAGGTATGAAAAGGTTTCCTACATCTGGAATAGGTCCTCCAGAAATATTTAGGGATTAGGGAAATTTAAGAATAACTGGATTGGAATGCAATTTCCTTGAGGGCTAGAGCAGTGGTTCTCAAACTGCAGCCAGTATCAGAATCACCTTGTTAAAACATAGGCTGCTGGACCCAACACTAGAGTTTCTGATTCGGTGGGTCTAGGGTGGGACTAAGAATTTGCATTTCTAACAAGTTCCCAGGTTCCCAGAGGAGCCCAGGTGGAGGGTCACTATTCTAGACCAGTGTCTCAACCTGTTGCACATTGCTATCACCTGAGGAAGTTTTTAAACTCCTGATGCCAAGATTATCACCCAGACCAATAACATCAGAATCTACGGTGGTCATGACTAGGCTCCAGTATTTTGTTTGTTTGTTTTTATTTTTGAGAGTGTGAGCAGGAGAGGGGCAGAGAGGGAGACACAGAATCTGAAACAGGGTCCAGGCTCTGAGCTGTCAGCATAGAGCCCAATGCAGAGCTCAAACAAACGACCGGCAAGGTCATGCCTGAACCAAAGTCTGACCCTTAAATGACTGAGCCCCCCGCAGGTGCCCCTAGGCTTCAGTGTTTTTTAAAGTTCCCCAGTAAATTCCAATGTACAGCCCAGATTGGAAGACACTGTCCAGTCTCATGGTGGTTCTCAGCCCAGGCTATACTTTAGAATAAACTGAGAAAGTATTTTTTTTTTAATTGAGGTATAATTGACACACCGTTAAAGTGTACAAGTCAGTAGTTCTTATTCACAAAGTTGCACAACCATCACCACTATCTAATTACAGAACATGTTTATCACCAACCAGGGAGATTTTAAACAAAGTTCTGATACATGGATTCTACTCTCAAGAGATTTTGAATTAACCGGTCCACTGGGTAAAGGCATCAGTGTTTTTGTAAATTTCTCAGGTGATTCTATTGCACAGCTAGGGTTGAGAACCACAGTTCCTGAGTTTGGTTACAGACCTTCCAATACTGTTTAAGGAGTTAATACTTACTTAGGAGCCTTCACTGACCTGTCAGGGATGTTGTAACAATAGAGGAACTAGCACACATTCTGTCTGAACTCCTGCCTGTCCATTAAACTTGCTCAATCACAATACAGGGGGGGACATCATCCTTGATTTCGGGCTCTCAGAGCAGAGAGCTGGGTGACCTTTAACAGGTCAACCTGGAGGTGGCTCTGGTGGTGAGGCTGGCTCTACTGCCTGCAGCATTTCCTTGCAAACCAAAGCTGGATTTTAGAGACTGCCAGAGCCTCTGGAGGGCTCAGTGGGCCCTCAAAAGGACTCAGAGCCGCTAGTAAAATTTTTAACATTTGCTTCTGTATTTTTAAGAAGCCCATTTTGTAGAGACCTTTGGTCGGATGTTGTTTCAATGTTGGCCTTTCGATGATTAAGGCACAGAAACAGAGTTTGAGTCTTGGCTCCTGCAACTATAAATTGCCAGATTTTGGGTAAAACATTCTGAACTACAGTTTCTTCATTGTGTAATATTTCCTTCCTCCCAGAGATGTTCATGATTAAGGGAAATGGCGTATTGAGCACATTCACCTCTGTAGAATGGATTCAGTGGAAACATCAGGAGATTTTATGTCACTTAATCTGGATTCCTTCCCGGCTCTGGCCCTTTCCACTAATGTGACCTGGGCAAAATATGAGCTTTTATAATCTATAAAAGGAGAAACCAATAATAATAATAATAATACCTAACTCACCTTTAGTACTATATTTTTGTGACAATCAAATGGTATAGTTCTAAAAAAATGGTATAGTTCACATGAAAATGTTTTATATACTATGGCACTGTATAAATGATTATGCTTTAGGATATAACTAGATGGATAGACATATGAAAGGAAGAAAGAATGCATAATTTATAAAGTAAGTTGATTTCTTTTGATGTGTAGACAGTTTGAACCTTAGGACCTCAAGAGCAAAAGGCTACTTCCTCCATAGATCATTTAAAAGTAGCCACTGCCTGAAATCTGGATAATGAAACCTCATTTAAATGCTTTATGGAAAAGGAGATCCTAAGTTGGTATCCTTTAAGTAGTCTTTTTTCCCCCACTTGCCCCCACCCTTTTTTTTTTTTTTTTTTTTTGGTCTTTCCCTATACAGAATGGAGTTAATTATGCTTCCTAGTTCTTACCACTTAATTGGCCCATGCAGGTCCCCTCCTTTTAATGTATTCTTTTCCTTCATCCTCATCTCTGATCCCAGTTCCTGTCTTTTCACAGATCCCCCAATCTTTTGTTTGCAATGTGAATACTTCCCATCTACCTTCTAAACATTTGTTTATGTGTATATATGTATATCTGTAAAACTGTTTGGTATGTGTGAAAATTTTTTAGAAATTTACACAATTGTTATTTTGCTATAAACCGCATTTATTTCACTTAGCAGTATATTTTATTTTACTGTGAGATCTACTTTCTTAAACTAAGTGTATAATACATCATTGACTCTAGGTATGATGTTGTATGCTGGATCTCTAGAGGTTACTCATCTTGCTTAACTAAAACTTTATGCCTATTGGTCGGTAACTCCCCATTTTCCTCTTCCCCCAGTCCTGGCAACCACCATTCTACTCTTTGATTCTATGATCCCGACTATTTTGGCTATCTCATAGAAATGGAATCATGCAGTATTTGTCTTTCTATGACTGCCTTATTTCACTCAGCATAATATGCTCAGGTTCATCCATGTTGTCACACATCGCAGAATTTTCCTCTTTTTTAAAGTATTCCATTATATGTATATACCATTGTGAGATCCACCCATGCTACTATATGAAGATCTAATTCATTTTTCTTTTGACACTGCATATTATTCCATCTTAGGCAAGTACTCTATCATATTATTCCTCTAGTGAGGGACACACCTCCCTCACTACTCCCACCAACCAAAAACACCACCAAACTCCCACCACCAAAAACAACCATGCAGTGTTCCCCTGTATGTCTCCTTGTACACCATTGTGCCAAGAGTATACCTTCTGAATCACAAGGTATACACATACTTAGTATCACTAAATCCTGCCAGATTTCAATCCAAAATGATCACACCAGATTATGCTCTTACCTGGTTTGTAAGAGGGTTCCTATTTCCCCATATTTTTGCTAGCAGGTGATATATTCAAAGCTTAAATTTTGCCAATATGCCTAGTATCAAGTGATATCTCTTGATAGTCTTAATTAACATTTTTTTATTATAAGTGGGATTAAACGTCTCTTCAAATTGTTTTTCATTATTAGACTTTCAGTGAATGCCTCTTCATACTTGTTACCCATTTTTCTGTTGGGTTTCTGTCTTTTCCTTGCAGATTGTTGAGAATTCCTTATGTATTCTAGAAACTAATGGTTTGCCTCTTATAGATATTGTAAATATCTTCCAGCATATGAGTCACTTTTTATATTGTATATACCATCCCTTATTCAATAGGAACTTTGAAT
This sequence comes from Panthera tigris, assembly GCF_018350195.1. Lineage (NCBI taxonomy): Eukaryota > Metazoa > Chordata > Mammalia > Carnivora > Felidae > Panthera > Panthera tigris. The sequence continues at coordinate 167,064,390 of NC_056660.1, forward strand.
TGTTTTGATATAGCCAAACTCTGTCTCTACTCTTTTTGGGGATTGTACTTAGAGTGACTATTTTAAGGCATCTTTTTCTACCCTAAGGTACCAAAGGTTCTCATACAGAGTCTGTTTCATAACTCTATTATTTATTTGTCATTGTTCTTTCACCAGTAACATACTGTTTTAACTATAATAGTTTTTCTTTATATCTTTTGTATTTCTTAGTATCTGCTTGGTCAAGCTCCTTATTTGTTTTTCGTTCACAAAATTGTCTTAGTTGTTTATGGGCCTTTTTTTTCCCATATTCATTTAAGAAGCAATTTTATCCAGTTTTCCCAAAATATTCTGCTGAAACTTTTATTGGAATTGTATTGAATTTGTAGATCAATTTGTGGAAATATGTATCTTTAAATTGTAAAGATATTGCATCTGTTTATGTAGTGTGGCTTTCCATTTATTCAAATCTCTTCTTTTAATAGAATTTTAAAATTTCCTCTATAAAGACCATTAGGCCAGCTCATAGTTTTTAGCTTTTGGGTTACTGTAAATAATGTTTTATTTTCTATTGCACTTTCTAATTGGTTATTGCTGATATAAAGGAATGCTATTTGTCTTTGTTTAATGATATTTTTATTTCTCAAACTTGCTGACCTTGAACTCCCTTAATAATTTTCAGAGTTTGTAACTTCTCTTGTACTTGAATGTAAATTATTATATAATCTATAAACAATGGCAATTTTCTCTTCTCCCTTCCAGATTTTATTCCCCTTATTTTAATTGTCTGATTATACTAGCCAAAACTTCCAATACTATGTTGATTAGTAACATTGAAAGAAATTAGCCTTGTCTACTTCCAGACCCAATCATATTGTGGTATGAAATCCACTATTATACATTCTTGGTTAGGAATGTGGTAGGCTTTCCCATAAGGCTTTTATATGCCTGTGGTAGAGAATGGGGAGGAGGCAGGACCTGGCTGAGAAGGAAATATATGAAAAGTCCTAATAATACTTACAGAGGCAGAAATCATACCAAAAGCTGGGTAATTATAGTAGAGATGCATTTTGGTTTTATACGTACTTGAGTGATTACTATAATCCAAAAAATTCCCCTTCCTTTCTTTTCTCTCTATTCTCTTACACCTTAAAAGTGTTCTGGAACTCCTCTATCTTTAAACATGCCCAAACTCTTTCTTAGTGTATGTGCCCATTGGCTTTCCTGTCTCTTCCTCTCTTTATCCTTCTTGCCTATTTTATTAGGTAGCATAACTTAACTTCTCTCCTGGAGAAAAACCAACCCTTCCTTCTTGGGAAAGGGGAATTAGAATATCCAAATAACAAGTGGGAGCAGAAAAAGGGCTGTGAATGTTCCCATTGGTAATTTTTGTCCTTTCTGCTTACATAATTTGGCACATTGGGGCAGATCATTAGATATTCAGGTAGAAATATTTGAAAACTTTAGTTCCTTTGGCTCTTTATGCTTCTTCCCTACCAGCCTAACTATGATTCAATATGACATCTGCCTCCATCACTGTTGTGTCCTATTTATGCAATCTAATGTAGCTTTATTTACTTATTTATTTATTTAGACAGCTGTATCGCATTGCTGATCCATTTTGAAATTACACTTAACTAAGCTTCTAGTGTTACCCAGTTATTTGTATAATTAGTTTTTGGATCTAATTCAAAGATTCTACATTTGTTCTTTTTAAAATTCCATTCTGATGCTCTAGCTTATGAAGAGTTTTGGAAACTTGTCTCTGTTATCCAACATACTATCTAGTGCTCCAATCATCTTGTCATCTGTAGAATTTGATAGGAAGGCCATCAGTGTGCTCATCCAAACCTTTGATAAATATGTCAAAAAGGACAGGGCCAGGCAAGAACCCCGAGGCACACCACTATAAAATTTCCTTCAGGTTGACATGGAATTAGCATTCTTGGACATGGCTCTTCAATTATTGATGAAGTCACCTGACTGTGCTTGCATCCACTCCACATTTCTGTATGTTATCCACAAGGATTTCCTGAAAAACACTGTCAGATTCCTTGTTGAAATACTAACACATTGTGCAGAATTTCCTTGACCTACCTGATGAGTAAACCCATGTATTATTCAATTCTACTTCAGTTTCAAATGACAGAATTTCAATTTAAACTAGATTAGGCAAAAGGGATCATTTATAGGTTCACCTCTGTACATTCTATGCCATCAGAACACTGGTTCCCTTTGCCATCCTCTGTGTTGCCTTCATTCTTATGCCATCTCTCCACTCCTAGAATCAAAATGTCTACCATCAGGTAGAGAGTTTTTGTCCCAATGGTTCCTCTAGCATCCTAGAACTGAGTCTCATTGTCTCTGACAGGATCATGAACCCATTTCTAAACCAAACCCAGGAAGATATGATGATCTGGGTGGCCAGCCCTGGGCCCCTTGAAGTTGCTCCAACCAAATTACATGAATTGAGAAAACCTCAAAGATAGCAATGCTATCAAAAGACAAACAAATGGATATTTTCTATACCTAAGAAAAACGTTTTACTTCTCTGTGGTGTCTCTTAATCTTATTGTTCCAGAAAGTATCTCCGGAAAGCACTGTTATCCATAGTTCAAGGATCATTCACATTATATCTACATTTATATACCCAGCTATTTTATTTATCTATATGTATGCATATAGATAATTATTATGCAGTTGAAAACAATGCTCTGCTTGGATAAATAATGTGTCATCAAAAGTTTATTTCTATAGGGATGAGTAATAAGTGTTCTCCATTCTGCAGCTGGCCAACTGATTACAAACCCACTCACCACAGAAATCTGGGCAAGAGAGTCATCTACAATGAAGGATGGGGATATCATGTATGCACTTTGTGGTGAGCTGTTCTGCTATGAAGAGATAATTTCTTGGTCCTGATTCATTTGGATGGCAATGGTAATACATGATCCAGAATACAGTGCTCTTAAAGCAAAACAAAATGCCAGGGTTGACAGCTATAAGAATAAGAGCTATGTTTTGGCTTTAATATAACTATTAGAAGCTATTATTAGTTGGATCTACTATTAGATGGATTCTCCAAATGCATTTAATGGTCTAATTGGTTTCTCACCTTCTCACCAAGGCACTTTTCCAGACACTTAATTTTCTATGTTCTAAGGACATTCAAATCCACGGATAAGTCTCAGTCACTTAGTACAAACCTGCTAATGAGAAAGTTCAGTGGTAAACATTAGAGAAAACACCCTTAGAAGACACTTTAAAAGATGCTTTTGGAGGAGAAAATCTTGGAAATTTTTATATCATGGAATTGATCTAGAATCATTTGCAACCAGACTCAATGATTAAATGAGGGTGGTTCAGGTCTGATTGCCAGACAGCTTTCTCATGTACTTCTACTTGGCCACCTCAAACAATACAAGATGGCCTTGGCCTGAACTATATGCCTCTATACATATTGGGTAATATCTGTCCTTATCCTGTTCTTATTTTATAGAATGTCCTGCCTTTGTGTGAACTTGATGTTATACCGAAGTCCATACCTGGACAGCAGCAGAATCACTATATCTCACACTGAACGGTAGATAGGCAAGCAGCAAAGAAATATCAAGAGTATTGCCAGTTATCAGGAATGTATTACACTTTTACTGAATATACTAGATGTAAAAATAAAAGCAAGGAGAACAGTGGATATTTCAGGTCAGGAACCCAGTGGAGAAGACCAACAAATTACTTTTTTTTTTTTTTTGACAAGCTACAGCCAGGCCATATAACCATGGGAGTGTTAGGACATCTTAGCACTTTTCAGTCTGATCGATAACATTAAATGCTGCAGTTAAGTCTGACAAAATGAAACTAGCAAGAACATATCAATGAACACAAAGAATCTGATCATTATCACTCCTAGGATGTAAAGAACAACAACAAAATTGTAATTTATCCAAGGGTCTTGCCATTAGAAAATAGGGCAGAGTCTTAATTTCCTTTCCCATTTTCACAATAAGAAAGTCAATCCAGTGCTCCAGGCACTATTACATTAAATATTGATATGGAGTCACTGTATAGTAGGTTTTCCTTCTAAGAAATTGATAAATTCTTAATGAAGAATAGGGAGACAGAGCCCAACATGAATGGATAATTTGTTCAAATACAGTTGACTCTTGTCTTTAGAGTTGTTCTTTTTCCATATTATATAATGAATGATTTTCTTTGGAATTTAATTTTTCTGACACTAAAACATACATACTTAATAAATCTTTCTAGATTCTAAATGAACATTCTTGGAAAGTTTTCATTTGGCACAAATAAAAATGAGCAAAACTTAGCAAGGAATCTCCTTAAAATCTGTATTTTATTTGAGGCCAAATGATCAATAGCTACTACTTTGGAATAAAAAAAATATCTAGTTGGCTGCATTGCTACTGCTAAAGCTGATTTCTGAACACTTTGAGGCTATTAGTGTTCTCTATGCTCTAGATACATGGGAGAAATGGCGACTATAGAGTTCTGAAACTAACAGGGCCTTGAGATGACCATCTGTACTGGATTTACACAAAACCATCCAGATGCAAGATTGTCCTTTGCAATTCAAAAGATCAGCTCTGTTCTCTTCTGCTCCACAAGTTTCCATTGAACACTTAAGTACAGAAGTGTAATGAGAAAGCTAGAGACAAAAAAGGTAAAGACACATTTCCAGTCTTCAAGAGGTGTATTATTTAGAAGATATTCAAGCAGACATGAGAGCTCAACAGTCAAGATCACTCTGTGATATTTATCAAGCTAGATGAAGATATTCTAAGTTAGTGGAGTTAACTAAGGAAGATTTCTTGGAACTTTGAATTGAACTGTGAAGAAAATTACAGTGTTACCTTTTGGCCTCAGCTAACATACATTCACATGATATCAATGAAAAAGTCATGATTCAGATATGTGGTAGGATCTGTCTCTGGATAAAGGAAACCACTGGGGAAAACTCTTGATAAGTGAAAACTATGTGCTTTATGGAACTGGATGTGTATTTTTCTAGAGATTCCATCAGGGCACTGCTCAGGGGATGGCTAATGAGATGTTCCACATAACTTCAGATGACCTCTAACAAGATAATCAGCAACTGGAGGGCAGCCCAAACTGTCCATCAGAAACAGCCATGGAATAAGATGATTCCTTCATATGAAAAAGATCACTTGGAGAATAAAACCTATTGGAAAATTGGACAACCCAATAAAAGTGAAAACATATACTGTATTTAGAAGCAGGAAAGCAAGTGTCTTAAAAAATTATAGAGTATGTTTTGAATAAACCGTAACTACAGCGTTAAGGTTTAAGTCAAACGAATTAAAATAAGTTAAGAAAAATAGCTATGAACAATTATATGCTAAGATTAACAAACATTCCTACTGATCAGTGCCAAACCTTCTAGGTGTATCTGGACAAGAGACACTCAACCCAAGCTGTGAAACAACTGAATGTAGAGTCTTGTATTTGTTTTATGGCTCTGGTCTTGGTATCTTCAATGCCTTTGCTTTTGAGCGTTTCTTTTCTCCTATGTCCTTCGCTGCCTGATAGAAACTAAAGCTCTACATTTTAGTTGCATTCATCGATGGAGTTTCCTAAGTTACTCATCAGTTCATACGTGTAGATTCTTTCAGTACTTAAACCTCCCTGTGGCTGATTCTTTAATCTCTCATCAGCATGAGGCTATAGAGCAGGTGGTTGACAGTATGACTTTGGAGTTAGGCTGCGATCTCTACATCGTGACCCCATCATATACCATTTGGGTTACCCTAGGCAACTTATATAAAGTCTCCAGTTCTCTATCTGTAAAATGAAAGTAATAATAGACCATGCTAATAAACGGTTGTGAACATAACAGTGATAATGTAAGAAAAGCTAAGCACAAAGTCTGGTCTACAGTAGGCTCTCAAAAATATTTGCTATTATTATCACTAAAATAAAAATAATCGTATTAATGTTAATTAACTTGGTTACAAAGTGAATATTATTGTGCTATAGCTGCAATTTCTTAATGTTATCATCGAACATTTCCCTGCCTGATTGCCCTAGTAGTGGTCAACAACTAATTCCAAGTGAGCTTCTGAATTGTTTTTGGTCTTCCTGAGTCTTTTAAATGGCAATTGATTAAGATCCTGACCTGACTTTTGAGGACCTACCTGAGTTTGACCTTACTTTATACAATGACAAGAACTAAACTACACCTGCAGGCAGGAGATTAACTTTTATCAAACACTTATCCTTTGCTCTTCTTTTTCTCCTGTAGAACTATCTTCTAATTTTGGTAATTGTAGTACTTATGGTTTATTATATGTTTCTCCCACTAGACTGTAAGCTCCAGGGAAAAAGGGATCTCTGCTTTATTCATGGATGTATCTCAGTTACCTAGGTGAGTTCCTGGCACATAGTAGAAGCTCAAAAAACATTTGTTGAAATGAATCCATTACTATTAGTTATAGGGTAATGAACATCACAAAGATGTGAAAGATCTTTATTTCAGTTGTCCTACTTTGGACTGTATTCATTCAAGTGTGGATTAATTAGGGCTGCCATGTCATCATATAGCCTTTCAGTCTGTGCACTGAACAGCCCTCGGAGATGCCTCTCACAGAGAATACAATCTCTTCCTGTTCATGAAATATGGAAAGCAAAGGGTCTCTGAATGAGCAACAATTAAGTGTGCCTCACTTTTGGCTAGTATAAAATATAGTTCTGTCAGCTGAGAGGCTTACAGACCAATTGGAGAGATAGGATAATTATATAGATATAGATAACTGAAACTGTAAAACTCTTAGGAGTGATAGGTATGGTGTTGCCAATGCTGGAATTCAGTTTGGAGAGAATGGTAAAGGAACAGTTTAGAGGCAAAAATATATTGACATGTTCTCAAGATATCAAAAAAAATCTATGGGACTCGGGCAGAAATTGTGAGGAGCAGCGTAGAAGTTCTTAATGTGGTAAAAGGAAGTATTCACTATAGACATCATCTCCTCCAAACATTCATTGCTCAAATACTGACATAGCCTTTGCCCTCATAGAACTTACAGTCTATTGGAGTTGGCATAATTATTTATACTCAAATAAATGTAAAACTACATCTCCTCAGGAGCACTTACCACAGATAACACATGCTATTAAAAATGTGTATACGGGGATTTTACCAAGATCAGGGAAGGCATGGGGAGGCTTCCTTCAAGAAGAGAAAAGAGGAGGGACTTTGCTTATTTCTCCCACTATTATGACTTAAGGACAGAAAGTATTCTATTTTGCCTTTGTGTTCTCAGGCAGTGTAAGAAACACAGAGTATATTTTTGTTGAGTGAATGACTGAAGGCATGCAGATTTCAGAGCCTTGGATGCAGAATAGAGGGTTGAATCTTGTTCTAAATTAGATTTCACTCTGAGCATGCTTTTACTAAGCTCAGAGGAAAATCCATTTCAGTAATTATTTTGCTATTTCCCATTCCTGGATCATATCAGAGTCTAGGAAGCTTCTCTGGATCCTAGAAAAAAGGGATTGAATCTATATTGTCTATTCCAGTCTGAATATACTAACCATTCTTATTTACTCAGCTCATAATAGTCCCTTGAAGTCTTATGACTCCCTGCTGTTTCAGACACAATGTCATACGGGAATCTTTACTGTGAACATGGTCTCACTGCCTAGATAGAGCTTAAAGCCATTGCTTTTGAAGTCTTGCCTCTTATGGGGCATTGCAGTGGAGGAAACACTCTCTTCCCTATCTCAGCAAACTTGAAAGCCTTTTATAAATCTGAAGCAATCACCCTCTGTCCCCTCTAGCTACCTTCAAAGTCTTCAGGGAACTCAGGTTTTAAGGAAGTGTCTTGTAGGCACCAGTTAGTACAAACCTCTCTACTAAGGAAGAAGAGAGCCAAAAGGCTGGGATGCCTTTTTGGAATGGGGAGGAGGAAAATGGACTGGGGAACCCCTGTTAATTAATATATCAAGGTGTTTTCCTGCCACACCTGGATATTTGGAATTTTCCTTATAGACAATGATGCTTTCATTGGTTAAATGATTCTTCTGATAAATGGGTATAGGATGTCTTGGAGTGGAGAAGGCATTGTTGGGAAACCAGTTAGAAGTCTATTGCCAAAATCCAGACATGATGTCAACGATTCTGGACCTTAGTGGTGGCATGGACATGGGAAGCAGAACAGACATTAGAGGCATATAAAGGAGACCTTAAGCCTGGGAAGATGGAAGAGTGGGAGGATCCTAACCTACTTTTTCCCACGGATACACCTAGACAACAGTTACATTAGGGCAACTAACCCAGAAAATGAACAAAAAGCTGACAAAACAGACTCTCCACAGTTAATGATAGAGAGGAAGCCACACTGAAAACAATAGGAAGGATGAAGTCCTGGTTGGGAACCAAACTAACCACAAGTGGGAAGGACATCATAAGCACAGAGGAGGGATAGGAGCAGGCACCACAGGCATGGGGGACCTGCCTTGGGAAGATGAATGTCCATAACATCTGGCTTTGAAAACCAGAAGAGCTTAACTTTGTGAGTTTTTACAATCATTGGGTCTTAACAGTGGGAACCTTACAAATCGGCGGACTTACCTCTGGGAGGGTGATAGAAAACTGAGTCCCTGCCCCAAAAGAGCCAGCATAACAAACAACTCCTCCGAGATACAGCATAGAAGCAGCAATTTGAAAATCACCTGGGGTATACGAGAAGAAGATTTATTTACTAATCCTAATGTGCCCTGGAGGGGCAAGTATCTTCAGAAGTCATCTTCAAGAACAGAAGAGTGGCAGATGCCATTTCCTCCCTTATACCCAGCCCAGGTATCCAGACACTTGTGGGAAATAGCACCAACACTCTCAAAATAGCTTGTTAACACTGTGTGTCATGCCCCTGTGTTCTGCAGATCTACACCATCAGGCCTACCCCACTGGGCAAGAGTCCCTCCAAAGGGATGCTTGACAGGTCTCATTCTGCAAGCAGCTCCAACAGTGACCAGCCCCACTCCAAAGTACTCTTGCCTTGGGGAGAGGGGAAGATATTCATATACATCAGTTTGACTGCATTACCAGCAGTAGATTGGGAGGCAGACATCTGATCTGACTGCACACCCTGCCCACTAACAAAAGCCTCTCCACTGACAATGCAGGGAAAGCGCCCTACAGTTAAGTGCAGTTGCAGGCCTTGTAAACAGGCTGAGGGAAGGTGTCTGGTCTGACCCAACTACAAGGCCATGGTGGCCCCAGACTGGCCCCTTAATAGCACAGGGACCAAACCCTGCTCACAACAGGCAAAGAGGGTCATTGCAGCCAGCTGCACTAAAAGCAAACACAGTTCAATCACAGTAGTCAAGTGCATGAAACACACACAGGAGACATCATTGAAGCACCAGGTTTTAGTGACAAGGGGTTGTACTACAGTGCACTGAAGGACCTCTTCTTTATAAGGCTACTACTTTCAAGATCAGGAGACATAGCTGGCTTTCCTAATACATGGAAACAAACACAAAGAGTTAGACAAAATTAGGAGACATAGAAATATTTCCCAAATGAAAGAACAAAATCACAGCAAAAGAACTAAACGAAACAGAGATAAGCAATATACCTGATAGAGAATTCAAAGTAATGGTTCTAAAGACACTGGACTTGAGAAAAGAGTGGAAAATCTCAGTGAGACATTCAATAAAGAGATAGAAAATATAAAAAAGAACCTATCAGAGGCAAACTCAATAACTGAAATTAAAAATACACTAGAGGGAATAAATAGTAGACTAGAGGAGACAGAAGAAGGGATCAGCGAACTGGAAGACTGAGCAATGGAAAGCAACTAAACTTAATGGCAAAAATAAAGAGAATAATGAAAAATGAGAATAGGTTAAGGAATTCAGGAACATCATCAAGTTAATAACATTTGCATTATAGGAATCCCAGAAGGAGAAGAGAGAAAAGGGAGCAGAAAATTTTATTGAAGAAATAATAGCTGAAAATTTCCCTAATCTGGGAAAGGAAACAGACATCCAGATCCAGGAAGCACAGAAAACACACCCCCCCCCCCATAGAAATCAACCCAAGGAGGTCCACACCAAGGCAATAATAATAACCAAAATGGCAAAACATAGTGATAAAGAGAGAATTCTAAAAGCAGCAAGAGAAAAGAAAATCGTGACATACAAGAGAAACCCCATAAAACTATCAGCTGATTTTTTAGCAGAAACTTTGTAGGCCAGAAGGGAATGACATGATGTCTCAAAGTGTTGAAAGAAAAAACCTGCAACCAAGAATACTTTATCTGGCAAGGCTACAATTCACAACAAGGAGAGATGAAGAGTTTCCCAGACAAACAAAGTTAAAGAAGTTCATCACCCTAAGCTAGCCTTACTAGAAATGTTAAAGGGATTCTTTGAGCGGAAAGAAAAGGCCACAACCAATAGTAAGAAAATTAAGAAGGGAAAAAATTTCACAGGTATATGCAAACATAGTAAAAGTAGTAGATTAATCATTTATAAAAACCAGTACAGAGGCTAAAGCACAAAAGCAGTAAAATTAATTATATCTATAAAAAGCAGTCAAGGGATTCACCAAATAAAAATATGTAAAATATGACATCATATACATACAACATTGAGGGAGGGAGTAAAAATTTAGTACTTTTAGAATGGTTTCAAACTTAAGTGACCAACAACTTAATATAGACTACAATATGCATAGGATTTTATATATAAACCTAATGGTAACCACAAATCAAAAACCTGTAATAGATATGCAAAAAAACAAAAGCAAGGAATCTAAGCATATCACTAACAAAATACATCCAAACTGCAAGAGATGAGGGTAAGGGGGAAAAAAGGAACAGAGAAAAGCTACAAAAACAACCATTAAATAAGTAACAAAATGGCAATATGTACCTACCCATCAAAAATTACTTTGAATGTAAAAGGGCTAAATACTCCAATCAAAAGACATAGGGTGACTGAATGTATACAAAAGCAAGACCTATCTAAATGCTGCATACAAGACACTCATTGCAGGCCTAAAGACACATGCAGATTGAAAGTGAAGGAAAGGAGAAACATTTATCATGTAAATGGAAGGAAAGAGAAAGCTGGGATAGCAATACTTTTATCAGACAAAATAGACTTATTTATTTATTTATTTATTTATTTTTAAGTTCACTTATTTACATTTTGAGAGAGAGAGAGAGAGAGAAAGGGGGAGGAGTAGAGAAAGAGGGAGAGAACAAGTATTCCAGCAGGCTCTGCACTGTCAGCGCAGAGCCAATGCAGGGCTCCAACTCACGAATTGTGATATCATGACCTGAGCTGAAACCAAGAGCTAGACTCTCAACCAACTGAGGCACCCAGGCTCCCTGAAGACAAAATAGACTTTATTGTTTTATTTCTTATTTTTATTTTTTATTTTTGAGAGAGCACAAGGTGGGGGGGAGGAGCAGAGAGAGAGGGACAGAGGATCCAAAGTGGGCTCTGCACTGACAGCTGTGAGCCCAGTGTGAGGCTTGAACTCATGAACTGTGAGATCGTGACCTGAGTCGAAGTTGGACGCTCAACCAACTGAGCCACCCAGGTGCCCCTGTTTTTAATTTTTTAAATGTTTTTTTTAACATTTAAAACAAAGACTGTAACAAGAGACAAAGAAGGATACTGCATAATCATAAAAGAACACTTCAACAAAAAGATGTAACAATTGTAAATATTTATGCACCCAACATGGAACACCCAAATACATAAAGCACCTATTCACAGATATAAAGGGAGAAATTGATAGTAATATAATAATAGAGGACTTTAAACCTCATTAACAGCAAAACTTGTACTACTTGCAAATGACATAATACTATATATAGAAAACAGCAAAGACGCCACCGAAAAACTACTAGGACTGATAAATGAATTCAGTAAAGTCGCAGGATACAAAATTAATTCACAAAAATCTGTTGCATTTCTACACTAATAATGAAGTAGCAGAAACAGAAATTAAGAAAACAATCCCATTTATAACTGCACCAAAATAATAAAATACCTAGGAATAAACTTAACTAAGGAGGTGAAAAATCTATACTCTGAAACTATAAAACATTGATAAAAGAAATTGAAAATGTCACAAACAAATGGAAAGATATCCCATGCTCATGGTGGGAGAGAACCAATATTGTTAAAATGTCCATACTTTACAAAGCAATCTATAACCTTAACGCAATCCGTATCAAAATACCAACAGTATTTTTCACAGAAATATAACAAATAATACTAAAATTTGTGTGGAATCACCAAAGACCCCAAATAGCCAAAGAAATCTTGAAAAAGAAGGACAAACCTGGCAAATGCACAATCCCAGACTTCAAGATATACTACAAGACTTAGTAATCAAGACAAAATGGTACTGGCACAAAAATAGACATATAGATCAGTGGAACAGAATAGAGAGCCCAGAAACAAATCCATGATTATATGGTCAATTAATCTATGACAAAAGAGACAAGAATATGTAATGGGAAAAAGACAGTCTCCTCAACAAATAGTATTGGGAAAACTGGACAGATACACGGAAAAGAATGAAACTGGACAACTCTCTTAAACTATACACAAAAATAAACTCAAAATGGACTAAAGACCTCAATCTGAGACTTGAAACAATAAAATTCCTAGAAGCAAACATAGGTGGTATCTCTTTGACATCAGCTGAAGAAACATTTTTCTAGATATATCTCCTTTGGCAAGAGAAACAAAAGCAAAATTTTAAAGTACTGGGACTACACAAAGTAAAAGAGCTTTTGCACAGTGAAGGAAACCATCAACAAAACAAAATGATAACCTGCTGAATGGGAGAAGATATTTGCCAATAATATATTTGATAAGGGGTTAATATCTAAAATATACAACAAACTGATACAACTCAACACCAAAAAGCAAATAATCCGTTACAAAATAGGCAGAGGGACTGAATAGAAATTTTTTCCAAAGAAGATATACAGATGGCCAAAAGACACATGAAAAGATGTTCAACAAAATGCAAATAAAAAATGCAAATCAAACCACCATGAGATAGCACCTCACACAGGTCAGAATGGCTAAAATAAAAAATGCAAGAAATAACAAATGTTGGCAAAGATGTGGAAAAAAGGAACTATCATGCATTGGTGGTAATGCAAGTTAATACAGCCACTGTGGAAAACAGTGTGGAGGTTCCCCCAAAAATTAACAATAGAACTACCATATATCCAGTTATTTCACTACTTGGTATTTACCCAGAGAAAATGAAAACACTGATTCAAAAAGATATATGCACCCCTATGTTTACTGCTGCATTATTTACAATAGCCAAGATATGGAAGTAACCCAAGTGTCCATCAATAGATGAATGGATAAATAAGATGTGATATATACATATATATGTACACACACACACACACACACATATACACACACACACACAATGGAATATTACTCATTCATAAAAAAGAATGAAGTCTTGCCATTTGTAACAACATGGATGGACCTTGAGGATGTAATACTATAATAAGTCAGAGAAAGAAAAATACCATATGATTTCACTAATATGTGGAATTTAAGAAACAAGTGATGAGAAAAAGACAAAAAAACCCAAAAAACAAAAAACAGACTCTTAACTATAGAGAACAAACTGATCATTACCAGAGGAAAGGTGGGTAGAGAGATGGGTAAAAGAGGCAAAGTGGATTAAAAGTACACTTACCATGATGAGCACTGAACAATGTATACAATTGTTGAATCACTATATTGTACACCTGAAACTAATATAATACTGTATGTTAATCACACTTGAATAAAAATTAAAATTAAAAAAAGAGAAGACTTTAGTAACTGATTGCATATAGAGATTGTGTGGAAAGGAGGAGTCAAATGCAAGCATGAGCCTTCATGTCTCAGTGAGCGCAAAGCATAGATTTGGAGAGATGGGAATGGGAAACCGGGAACATGATAGGAAGTGTTCCAAGATAGTCATTACAAGAGATATTTAACCAGATGATCAAGCTGTGAGGTTGAAGCTCTGAAAAAAGATTTAAGTGCTAGGGAAGAAAATTTGGGGATTCACTTGTGAAAGGTGATAGTTGAAAACATGAAGACGGATGAGAGCTGAAAGAAAGAGAAAGGAAACCAAGACAAGGCTGGGTCTTGGAGTTGGAAGGCATTTGGGCACAGACAGCTAAAATCCAGAAAGTTATCTCATGAGGAAGAAGAGAATCTCCTCAGAGCACTATTCTTGAAGCTTCAGGGTAAAGTTGGGGTCAGTGAAACTGGAAGCATTAAGGAGGATAGAACGAGAATGGGCAACTCCCTATGATTGTTAGGAAACTAATATTAAAACGTGATTAGAGTAGGTTTCTTTTTTTTTAATATTTTATTTATTTTTGATAGAGACAGAGCACAAGTGGGGGAGGGGCAGAGAGAGAAGGAGACACAGAATCCAAAGCAGGCTCCAGGCTCTCAGCTGTCAGCATGGAGCCCAACATGGGGCTCGAACTCACAAATTGTGAGATCATGACCTGTGCCGAAGTCAGACGCCCAATCGACTGAGCCACCCAGGCGCCCCTGGAGTAGGTTTCTTGAATCTTTGTGAGAAGTGATTTAGTCATTTAGTGGGAGAACAAGCAAGGAGTTCAGGAAAAAATAGGTGGTGAAGAAAAGGAGACAGGGCTTGTAGACTCATTCTTTAAGAAATTTGGCACTAAAAGTATGGTGAGAAACATGACAATAACTTAGTGGTGCTGTAGAATAAAACAAAAGATAGTTTTCTCTTTCCATGTAATTTAGGAAAATATCTTTCCTGAGGGGCAGATAGATCGATACTTTAAAGGAAATAACCAGATTTCTATAAGATGTTGCCATTTATGGATAGTCATAGTGGAGGTTGTTTGTCTAGATCATGTGGCTTGGGCTCTTTCATGACTGAGTAAATGCCCATTTTTGTGGCTTTCTGAAAGAGACATTCACCACCACGGCATAGCCAGCAAATAACAATCAATTCTTTATTTTCTGTTACCATGATGGTCATCAAAGTTGACCACTCCTGCCCAGTGGAAGTCAGTTCTGCTGCAGAAAGAAAATGAGAAGTTGGACAGGAAATGTATGCTTCAGTCCCACACAGAGATCTAAAGGGCTGGATCTAGACTTGTGCTCTTTTCAGCATTTGGATTAGAAATAGGCAGAGATGGAATCTTGGAGAACAGCGCCTCTGGCATTATGACTCACTATTTGAGGATTTCATTAGGAGGGGAAGTAACATGTCCCTCAGTCATCATCAGGAAATCACGACTGCCTGCTTATTCCACCAAATCCTGCAGAATTTAGCTGGAGAGGGTAAGAGTCTGGGGGTGGAAACTTCGACACTGTAATGATTTCCTTACCTAAATCCAATCTTTTCTATTTCAAGTCACAAAAACACATATTTTTAGATGGATTGATAGACATACACACATACAGAGTGTATATATATTATCTTTTCATAAACATTTACCTGTCAATGTCTGTAACTTAGGGTGCCTTTAAATAAAATCTCAACTGAATTAACCTAAAATAAAATGTTCTCTATACAAGTTCCCAAAAGAAGATGAACCCTAAGAAAGACTACTTAAATTCATTCCAGAGAAAATGGGGAATAAATGAGAATACCAGGTAGAGTTAGAGGGTTATTTTGATGAACTGATTTCTACATAATATAAAGGAAGATTAGAGCTCATAGAGTTCTGCATTTTAAAATAAATCACTGCATGGAAGCAGAGGAAATATTACTAAGAATTTTGTTCTGATGTCTGGTTAACACTTTCCTCCCTTTATAGAATTCAAAATTTTGGAAGGAAGGCACAATTTAAGCAGTCCTTTTACTCAGTCATCAAAAAAGGCATTGAGGGCCTCCCATGAGCCAGGCAAAATGTTAGGCTCTAGGACAAGATGGTGAACAAAAAGAGACCTTTCTCACTCATGGACCTGGGAAGCCAGGGGGATGGGGGGGGGGGGACAGTAAACAAATAATGGCACTGATGAATGTATAATTACAAACTGAGATAAGTGCTTTAAAAGAAAAGAGTGGAGTCCTGTAAAAAGCAAAGAACAAAGGAGCCCAGGTAGGGGTGCAGAAAGGGCTATTTGAGCTGAGATCTAAAGAATAAGGTTGAGTTAAAGCTAACTGAGAAAGCGGGGTGGGGGGGGAGGGGAGCAGTGGAGACCCAGAGAAGAGCATACCGAAAGGAGGACCCCACCCCCAAGCTCAACCCCGACAGCGGCCTAGCCGAGCAGTTCCTAGTTAATGATTTGGTCTTTATTCTAAGAACAGTGGGAAGCCATTCAAGGGTTTTAAAGAGGTTGGTGACATGATCAGATCTGTGTTTTGAAAGGAGCACTCCGGCTGCAATGTTGAAAACAAATTGGAAAGACATTGTCTAAAAGCCATTGTTTCACTAAGCAAATGCTAAGGCCTGCAGCTGTCACAATCACTTACCTGTGGTCAGCTGACCCCACTAATATTTTTCTGCACCCCTGTGGACATTTGGAAGCTATTTGAGATGGAGGATTAGGAACTTCTTGATCCCAGATTATTACATGATTATGTCAACATTTGGAATAGAGACACAATGCCTTTCTGTCTGCTCAGAATTTTGACTGGCATAACTATCATAACTGTTCTTGTCTGTGATCATACAAACAGGCCTAACAAACATACTTCTGCATTTCACAGTCAGAGGCAATATCATATCACCCTCTCTTCCTTCCACCTCTGTCATTGCACTTCTCCCCATCTTTCTAGTTTCCCTTCTGCGCTTTGACTCTCCATGTGTCAAGGACTCCTGTCAGACTCATCCTGTCCCTGACTTCTCTGGTTTCTCATCACACCTAGACACCACGGTCAGTTATTTCAACAGGGTGCCTGGCTGGGCAGGGCAGGGAGAGGAATGGCAAGAGTAGGGCTGAGCTTGGACACCAGGCAGCATCCAGTCATCCTGACTGGTTTGTAACTTTGCCTTAGAAGGGTCTGATTACAAAGGCCCACTTTCTAAATTTCAACTAAGAGGGGCTAAAACCATGCCCTCATTGGAACGCTGAGTCACCTCCAGGCTACTTTAGGAGCTGTCCTGGAGCCCCAGGCAGTCTCAGCTGAAGTATGTGAAGGGAAGCAGAGCCAGGGAGCCAAGGGGGTCCTGATGACCCCCAACCCACCTTTCACCATACCTGCTGCAAAATGTTGCTGTAGAGATGATGCACTGAGAGTTCCTCCAGAACTTCCCTCCGCCAGGTGTAAAACTCTTCAGCATTCTAGTCAAGTGTCCACCACTTAGTGTGAGTAACATGGCTTTAATTGTTATGTCTTCCTTACATGGAACCCAAGCAGACTCCTGTCTTAACTTCCACTAACTTCAGTGAATTGGGGCCTCTGCCACCACACAGAAGTCTAATACTTCCTTGACAAGATGGCCCGTTAATACTTGAAGTGACTCATTATGCCTCCTCAATCTTTTCTAAATTAAAGCTCCCTATCTCCTTGCATTGGTGTTTCTCTGGTGAGGTTTCCAGCGCCCTGTTGTCCTGGCTGTGCTTCACCGGATTTGCTAAGCGTTTAAGAAATACCATTCTTAAGACATGTGTAATTGGCTGATTAAACAAGCTTGCCTCAATTAAGTTTATTCTTGTGTCTGTTCTTCCCAAACTAGTTCTTTTCCATCAGTGTGCAAAATCTGAAACAGAAACCACAGGTTTTCTACTTTGGGAAATAATATTAGTCCCTTTTAGCATTAAAAATCTAATAACTCCGTAACTCGAGTCCAATCTATTCCAGTTTAGTCAAAATTCCGAATATATGTCCAGAAGAGATTATGCTGTGCTCCTGCTCAGATCTGACCCAGTCTTTGAAACCCGGAGTTGGGGGACAGAATATGGTTGTCTCCTTTATTATCTTATTGTCCTTCCCCCTTCCTACTAGCAGCTGTTTCTCACCACTCCAAGGTTGTGCTGGGGGAGAAAAGACTACGGGAAACTGGCTGCTGCAGTTATATTTGTTGATGGCTTCTAGTCATAATGGACATGCAAAGCTTATTCTTTCTCTTATGTGGTGCTTTCACATGATCCTCTGAGATGCCTTGCTGGCGACATCTAAATTGGTGCTTCTCAAAAGTGTGATCCACAAATGATGAACTTATTATCACCTGGGAACTTACTAAAAATAACATTTTGGGGCCACTCCATCCCAAGGAATCAGAATTTCTAGAAGTATGGCCCAGGAATCTGTTTTAATAAGCCCTCCGGGTGAGTCTAATGCAAGCTAAAGTTTGAGAAGCACTGATCTAAAGGTGGTTCCTCTCTTCTGGCTGGTGGCTTAAAACCAGGTTATGCCCTAGGTTTCTGGGCACATTGTACCTCCAGGTCTGTGTTTTCCTGCTGAGCTGAGCCCACAAATAAACACCAGGATACTACATTTTCCCTATAGCTAGCAGCAATAGAGTTCCTTCCCAACATTATCTCCTCACTGCCATACTCCTCATAGGTGCCTGCACCTAAACTGTCCATTTCAGACTCATAGGGAGATGAGGGTGTGAGTATTTCTGTGTGCTAAGCTTCAGGAGATACGTGCCCAGTTCTCTTGAAGCCTCCCTTTCTTGGTTTAAGGAGCAGATTATGTTTCTCTCTTTCATCTTCTGTCGAATGGGTGACAGGGTAATGCTGACCAAACTGGACTTATGGTCTCTTAGTATGTCCTACAGAAGTGAACTTGGCACCTCATCTATTATTCATGGTCTTTGAGGACTATTTCAAAACTCCAAGACAAGAGATGAGTGATATTGAATATCATTTGAATATGGCAAACAAAACTCAATCCAATAGGGTGGTTGTGTTTGTTCTGCCTGCTACTTTTAGTAATGCAGTCCAAGTTCATGCTGGCTACACCATATCAGTAATATATAAGGGATATATGTCAATTCCCTGAAATCATTTAACTTAAAACTTCTGTTAAATCACGTCTCCCCAGATATATTCTTAGTTAGGTCTTTGGGCCAATTTTAAAATAGATTTATACTTCTTTTTTACATTTACCATGGCTATGTGCCTTTTCTGTCTTCTTGTATTCATATATTGCTGAGCTCATGGAACTTTTTAGACATTGACTTGTCTAAGAGTCAGGCTATCTGTCCAACTACGCTGTACACTTTCAGGTGAAGTAATCACTGTTCCTGTTGATCAGAATTAAGAAGGGATTACTAATTCCTTTGCCAATTCCTCTATATCAGAGAGATGAAATTACCATCAAAGCAAATGAAGAATTATCAGATGTTTTGCCGTCATTGCATTAAATATCCTACAAATGCTCATTATGCATATGTGCTATTCACCCTTCCTGGCTGGGCACTCACTGCTGCTTGGCAATTGATTTCTTAACTGTTCTTTATTGCTTTTCCATGGAGCTTATACCAAATCTTCTTTATCGCTTAAAATCTAGGCACCATTTATTCCTATCACCCCCACAGGTGACTCCCCATACATTTAACTAAAAGTATTAATGTGAGACAATATGAGCTCCCTCAACTTCTCCCTTGTTGACCTCAAAATCTCTCCATAATTTGATTCTTTTACTCCCTTTTTGTTGTCATCTCAGAAGGAAGTCCCTCTTAGGCTTGTCAAGACCATGCCTTAATCTTTGTCACATTTTTATTGGCTTTGGGACTTACATTTATTTTGAATCTTTAATGTGTTTCTACTATCTCCCTGATATTACCCCATAAAGTTTAAGTCTCACGTTCTACAAAACTAACAAGAAAACATTCCTTGACCTTCAAGTTGCCATCATGTTGCTTTCCTTTGCTTCATTTCTGTTGACCAATCTGTATTCATTTTTCTCCATTCTCCAGATAACTTTCCACTCAAAGTTAGTCAATGATCTTCTAATCATCAAATCCAAAGGTCTTTTCTTATTTTTCATTTTCTTGGACCCTTAGCCTTTTCATGTTACACTTTATATTCCTGACTCTCTCCTGGGCACATGATAAGTTCTCAATACATATCAGTCCTGTTATCATAATTGCATCAATTTCAAAACTGTTCCCCCTACTGACAATCTCTCTATCCATCATGTGTTCCACTGCCATAATTATTTTCCTAAAGGAAACTCAACTTTGCTTAAATATCTTAAATAATCTAGTCCCATATCCATTTCCAGCCTTATTGCCTGTTTCTTGATGTACCAACCAAAGTGGATGACACAAAATGAAGCCGTTTCCTCTTTTGCAAACAAAATACTTTCATTTTGCTTATGCTGTTTTTTCTTTATTTTTTAAAAAAAAATTTTAATGTTTATTTTTGAGAGAGAGACAGAGACAGAGTATGAGTGGGAGAGGGGCAGAGAGAGAGAGAGGGAGACACTGAATTGAAACAGGCTACAGGCTCTGAGCAGTCAGCACAGAGCCCGATGCAGGGCTCAAACCCACAAACCCCAAGATCATGACCTGAGCTGAAGTCAGACGCTTAACCAACTGAGCCATCCAGGCACCCCATTTATGCTGTTTTTTTCACATTGAACTTCTCTTCCTTACAAGATCTTTATGTCATAGTACTACTTATTCTTTAAGATCCATCACAAATGCTACCTCTGTGAAGCCTTGCCTGGTTCCTTTAAATGGTAACTTCTTTTCCTCTAAATTTCTATAGCTTATTGGCAACCCTCCTATTATAAATTCAGATGCACAAATGTGAATAATTATTAAATTTAGAGAGCATAACACTTTTCCAAAACAACTACATCTTTCCTACATAGGGAAAACAATATAAACTACTCTACCTTTCTTGTCTTGCATTAGTTTAGACAAAACACCATCTGAGAACTGGGAAAACCATAATTTTCTTTAATGTTTTGCCTGTAATTTGTAAAACAACAGAAACTATTCCTGTGGACATGTTTAAAATTTTTCCCAGATGCCATAATTTTAGAACTGTATGGCAATGTCTTCATGACACCCACTGAACATCCAGATGCTGAAAGAGTCTGGAGGACCGGAACAAAAATGATTAGCAATTTTGGAAATAGGCTCTATGTGGAAGTAATTTATAAATGAAGGAGGAGGAGGAGGACAAAGAGAACGAGGAGGGCAAATTATTTGACTCAGAAAAGAAAAGGTAGGGGCAGGAAATGTTAGCAATTAGTTTGTGAGTGTCTGAAAAAACTATTATATGAGTGACAGTGAGCAGCTGTTTCATGTTCCTACTCAGAGGAGAACAAATGCTTCGGGCTATTGCAAAGAGACATTAGGAAGAGTCTCCAGACTCTAAAGTTGGGAGAATTGTGGGGTATGATAGCATGTGGTCAAAGAAACGAAGAAGAGACATCTTTCCGCACTGGGGTCAGGGTGGTACCATGGCTGGAAGAAAAGATACTGGAGATAAGGCTCATTTAGGGTTTTTATTTCAATGAGGTCATACATATGGAGAAAGAAGTGATTCTATCTCACAGTATATTAAAAATTTAGGAATATAATCTATCCTCTAGAAAGGAAGAAAGGTTCTCAGAATATGGCATTATGGGTGAGTGCACAGTCTTCAGAATGATATTCTGGTTATTTCTCCTAGGCCACATACTTCCTAGCTTTGTGACCCTGGAGAAGTTACTCAACTGCTCTAAGAAGCAGTTTTCTCATCCGCAAAGTGGAGATAACAGTTGTGCCTCCTTTACAGAGATGTGAGCAGTAGTGAGATGATGTTCAATAAATGTTACTGTTTATTGTTTTATTAGATATGTAGAACCTTTTAGATACTATATTAGGCATATTCCCAATCATTTCCTTTATAGAGCTATCATCCAAGCCCTATATAAGATAGGACGATATGATGACTTTTCACCAGAGTTCTGTTCTTTAATTAAAAATGAAAGCCCTAGGTATCAAAGACCAGCCTGCTGAGTTTCCGTACCTTTCCCAACCATGAGACATTTCCCTGATGTCTGCAGCACGTCTTTGACGTCTGGGACAGAAGACCAATTTGCCTCCACCCCCACGTGGCTCCACCTGTCACCATTATTATGTGATCTTTATAAAATTAAACTGAGAATGTACCAACATTTTTTCATTATGCTTTCAACCAAAGCCATTAAGCTTACAAATATGGTGTCTGTTTAAAAAAATGAATGGATATAGGAAAAAATTCCTGTTTTTAATTTCAAATCTTCAAAACGGTATTTATACCAACTAATGTATTCATGTTCAATTTGAGCTATAAATGTATTTCTCACCATCTGATTAATTTGTGATAGGGGGTCTATTTGTAGCCAGTGGTTAATAAACAAAGTATATTTCCCTCTAGGTCATTGTTTCTTTCTTCCTCTACCATACACCTTCAGAAAAAGGCATTTTCTCAAGGATCCCAGTGTGTGAATCCTTTAACTCTTCTCTGTTTATATCAAGTGAAGAGATCATCATTCTGATTTTGGCAGCACTTATTGTATATCAATATAGACACCTGGTAAGATTTCAATTCCCCACTTGAGAGTCAGTTAGAAAGCACAGAATGCTACCTGTGTGGCTTTATTAGAGTTTGTATGTATGTGTATGTATGTGTTTGTGTGTGCGTGTGTGTGTGTGTGTGTGCATATATATTTCTTTTTTTAAGGAATGTTTAGATTCTCAGGAGCAAGGATAATGAAACATATGTTCCACTCTTAGCAAAACAAAGAGTTCAGTACGAAGTGTTATGTGTAGCTTAATACAAAAATATATTAATGACTATCTCTACACTAATTGTGAAATTAAAAAATCCAAATCATAGGGTTGAATTTATATGGCTGAGTCAGAAAGAGTCATCATAATTGGAATTTCAGCAACATGTTTGGGTGATAGAAATCAGTGGGGCATGACAGGCTTTACTTTGAGTTATACATAAAGATAGCTTAGTACTGGAATGAGACATACATGATGTATAAAGGAATCCTTTGACACTATGAAAATAGTTTACCACTGTGAAGAGAAGAGGGGAAGGTTAAATTACTTTGGCTATAAAACCCCTTGTAATGCAAAACCAACTGAACCGACTTTGTTTCCCAGATGTCTTCAGCACTGCATAATTACAGAAGTTGGAGGAGTATCTGAAGATTTCAGGGTATGCCTTATACAGAAACAGCAACCGTAATGATAAAAGTTTTAAAATATGCTAGGATGGACAAAGGAAGTACCATTGTATAGATTTAGTAAAGATGCCAAAAATGTCAGCCTTTGGAGTAAGAAGAATTTGAGTTTGAGCCCTAGCACCACCACTTACAATCTGTTGGACCTTGGGAAAGTCCTTCACCTCAGTGAGCTTTAGTTTCCTTGCCTTTGAAGTGAGCACAATAACAAGGTCGACTCTATGCGGTTGATGTGAAGTTTAAATGAGACCTGAACTAAGCCCTTAGCATAGGGTTGGGGCACAGAGGAAGGGCTCAATAAATGTCAGCTGTGATGTTGGTAATGATAAGGGTGAAAATGATGAAAAAGAAGAGAAGGAAGAGAGTGAAGAAGATCAGCTAAACTCAAATCTATAATCCTTTTAAAAGAGATCCCTGAGAAACAATTGTCTGGTGATGAAATGGGAAAATCCTTTTTTTCCAAGGGTAAAATAAAGTATAGCACAGGATTTAGGTGCATTCCTTTCCCTGCCCTTGTAGAAAAATATTCATTGTAAAATTGAAATGGAGACATATGCATTTTGTCAGAATGGAAAGAGGAATTTTTTCCCTAGAATTAAGAACAAACCTTAAATATAGTATTTTAAAACTTCTGTCCCTTGGCTAAAGCCCAATATAGCTAAGAGTTTATTAAAGAAGGCAGTTTCTTTACTCTCTCTAGTCTGTAGGGACAGTGGAGATGGAGTGTGGCACATCAAAAGTTAAGGCTCAGTGAGCAGGCTTTCTTGAAATTGACAAGCTGATCCTAAAATTTATATGGAAATGCAAAAGACTTTGAATATTCCGAACAGTCTTGAAAAAGAAGAACAAAGTTGGAGGACTTACGATATTCTGGGAAGCTACAGCAATCAAGACAATGTGATACTGGCATAAAGACTAGCAGAGCAATGGAACAGAATAGAGAGCACAGTGATAGACTCCTACTTACGTGGGAATTTGGTTTTTGACAAGATGCCAAAGTAAACCAATAGGAAAAGGCAATTCTCATCAATAAATTGTATAATAAATAAAAGGAAATAAATATCAATAAATTGGATAACCATATGGAAAAAGGGTGAACATGACCCCTACCTCACATTATACACATAAATTAATCCAAGATGGATAATAGACTTAAACATAAAAGCTAACATCATAAACTTTTAAGAGAAAATGTTTCAAAGATAGGAAAATATCATGCTTTGGGGGCAGGTTAATTTTTTTTTAGATAGGACAAAAAATACCCCACTAACCATGAAAGAAAAAAAATTAATTCGACTTCCTCAAATGGAAAATTCTCTCATCAGAAGACACTGCTAAGAAAATGTATATGCACACTGAAGACTGAGAGAAAATATTTGCAAAGCATATATCTGGCAAAAGACTGGTATTCGCATGTAAAGAACTTCTACTACTATAACTTAATAAGAAAGGGGGAAAAAGATGTGAAGACACTTTGCAAAAGAAGATATAGGAATAGCCAAAACTACATGAAAAAAATGCTTACTGTCATCAGTCATTAGAGAAATGCAATTAAAATTGCAATGAAATACCATTCCACACCCACAAGGAATGCTAAAGTTAAAAAGACAGACAACATCAAAAGTTGACAAAGATGTAGACTAATTAGAACTCTTATAAGGTATTGGTAGGAGCAACAAATGGTACAACCTGGAGTAGGTATGAGCTACTTTATGTTTATAGAAATTCCACTCCTAGGCATTTAATAAAAGAAATTAAAGCATGTGATCACAAAGGCATATATATGATAATGTTCATGGATTTATTCATAATAGCTAAAAACTGGAAACAGTTCATCAACAGGATAATGTAGAAATAAATTCTGCTCTATTCATACAATGGAATACTACTCAACAATTAAAAGAGGGAAAACTATATTGATTATGTACAACAATCAATTTTGAATGAATCAAAAACAAGGCTGAGGAAAGAAGCCTTATACAAAGATTCAACTTCCAGAAGTTTTAGAAAAGGCAAACTAATATATGGTGGAAAATGTCAGAAAACTGGGTGCCTGAGGGGGCAACAATGTACTGGGAAGGGGGATGTGGTAACTTTCTTCAGTGTTGCTAATGTTCTATATTGGGATAGGGCTTGTGTTAAACAAATATATACATTTGTCAAAACTTGGAGAATGTTTACTTAAGATTTGTGCATTTCATTATATGTAAATTTTACCTCAAATAATGAAACTTAGCTAATGACATGCATGCTGAAATGTTTGGGAAGAAGTATACTGATGCTTGAACTGTCTTTGAAATTCTTCTAAAAGTAAGATGGATTGATAGATGCATTGAGGGATGGATAGATGGACTGTTGTGTGATAAAGTAGGTATAGTAAAATATTAATGGTGTAATCTAGGTAGAGGGTATGTGAGTAGTCACTGTAAAATTCTTTCAACTTTTCTATATGTTTGAAAATTTTCATAATAGAGTGTTGGGGAAAAGTTTAAGGCTGAATGGGTTGCCAAGACCCAGCTGAGTGAGTTTTGTCCTTCTCCTGTTGAATATAGAATATGGAGCCATGAAGGTTTTAAGCAGGGCAGTGCTAAAATCAGATTTACATTTTAGAATGACCTCTCTGCCTGAAGTGAACAGGGTAAATTGTAGGCATAGGGGTAGGAACTAACTTCAGCCTAGGAGACCAGTTAGGACACTATTCCAGTATTTTTGTGAGAGATTTAACAGGATATGTCCATCGACAGATGAATGAAGATGTGAGATATATATATATATATATATATATATATATATATATCTCACATCTTTATGTATAATGTATATACATAATGGAGTGTTACTCGGCAATCAAAAAGAATGAAATCTTGCCATTTGCCACAATGTGGATGGAACTGGAGGGTATTATGCTAAGCAAAATTAGTGAGTCAGAGAAAGACAAATATCATACGACTTCACTCAAATGTGGAATTTAAGATACAAAATAGATGAACATAAGGGAAGGGAAGCAAAAATAATATAACAACAGGGAGGGGGACAAAGCATAAGAGACTCTTAAATATACAGAACAAACTAAGGGTTGTTGGAGGGGTTGTGGGTGGCGGGGATGGGCTAAATGGGTAAGGGGCATTAAGGAAGACACTTGTTGGGATGAGCACTGGGTATTATACATAGGGGATGAATCACTGGAATCTACTCCTAAAATCATTATTGCACTATGTGCTAACTTGGATGTAAATTAAAAATAAATAAATTAATTTAATTTAAAAAAAAAACAGGATAAGGTCTATAAAATGACAGTAGGTGACAATAAGATATTGGGGGAGAGGGCAAGGAAGGAGTCTAAGATGGCTCCCAGATTTCTGGCATTGTTCACAGAGTGAATGGCAGTGACAACCTCTGAGAGAAAATAGAGATGAAGCAAATGAGGGGTTGGTGCAGGGGGTGAGAAAAGATGTTTCACGCCACATAAACATGTTGACTTTGAGGTTCACTGTTGTTCTCTGAGGTGAAGATGTCAACGTGGCATTAGTATGGGTCTAGAACTCAGAGAATAGGTGAAAGTTAGAGATATGGATTTTATTTTATTTTTTATTTAAAAAACATTTTTTTTAACATTTATTCATTTTTGAGAGACAGACAGAACAGAGCGTGATGGGGGGGAGGAGCAGAGAGAGAGGGAGACAGTATGCAAAGCAGGCTCCAGGCTCTGAGTTGTCAGCACAGAGCCCGACGCGGGGCTTGAACTCACTGACCACGAGATCGTGACCTGAGCTGAAGTCAGACACTCAACTGACTGAGCCACCCAGGTGCCCCTAGAGATATGGGTTTTAAACTCATCAACTAAATGATGGTGTTGAAGCCATGCCAATGAAAGACTGTCCAGGGAGAGAACAAAGGAGAGAGCCCTACAGTTACTGACACTTTAGGGGTTAGCTGAGGAAGAGGATCACGAAAATGAGTCCAAAGAGGAAAAATGTAGAGCAATATCTATAGTTCTCAAAAGTACTAATGACAAAATTCATATAGAGGGGGTACAAATAACTCTATTATATAGATTTTGGGAAAGGAAGGAGAGAAGTCAGGAAAATTTTCAAACAGGAAATGTCATTTGAACAGGACTTTAAAGGGTAAATAGGAGTTGTCAATGCCAACAAGGGAGATAAAAGAAAGGCAGAAGGAACAACATGATAGGCTAGACGCTTCAAAGACTATTTGGGGAATTTCAGGCTATGTCTTTTTAACTTTCACTTGGGGACTGAAATATGGTATTCTCACCAAATATGAGACTATTCACCAAATATGGATATAGTTATGGGGTTTGGGATGATCAGCTTCTATACTTCTCCCTGATTTAAACCACTAGTTTTCAACTAGGGTGCATTGGAATCTGCTGGATTGCTTGTTAAAACACAGATTGCTGTGTCCTATTCCCTGAGTAACTGATATAGTATGTGTGGGTAAACCCAATAATTTGAATTTTTTAGTAAGACCTCAGGTGATGTCAACGCTGCTGGCCCAGGATCACGCTCAGATCCACTGAGGATTCCAGGGCAGAAGACGTGCCACACAATCCCCAGCATCACCTCATAGTGTGTCTTTCTTATCAAAAGGGACTAGTTATACAGGGAGAAAGGATAGTTCCATTGCATAGTCCTCGCATCCTTCTCAGGAGTTTTTTGTTTTGTTGTGTTTGCTTTTGTTTGTTGTAGAAAGATCTTTCTTTAAAAAAAAATTTTTAATGTTTATTTATTTTTTGAGAAAGAGAGCGAGCAGGGGAGAGGCAGAGAGAGAGGGAGACACAGAATCTGAAGCAGGCTCCAGGCTCTGAGTTGTCAGCACAGAGCCCGATGTGGGGCCTGAACTCACGAACCACGAGATCATGACCTGAGCCGAAGTTGGATGCTCAACACACTGAGCCACCAGGTGCCCCATCAGATCTTTCTTATCTAAACTTTAATTTATAGGAATTTGGGGAATTTTTGAGGCTGAGATCCCTTCAACAAAATGACTCATACTCATGGTAAGGCCTAGGCCCTTCTCTGTCCACACACCCTGAGACCTAAGAGAAAATGACTACCATGAATTTCTCCCCATCCTTGGCTGCTCCATGGAACTGATGGCTGGATGAGATTACCAGAGTAAAACTATCTGATAACAATATTTTTTGGGTGTTTTGTACATTTTAAAGTACATTGACATCAATTCATCATTTTATCTTCCTGATAAGCCGGCACTGTTATTACTGGTAGATTTAAAAAAAAAAAAAAGGCAAGCACAAAAAGATGATGGTTGTCAAAATCTCTACAATGGTTCCTGGTCTAGTGGTGACCCCAGTGACACCACAAGCCTCTCCTAGAAACTGGTGACAGTTTTTGTTAATTTCAAAGTTTATCTCTTCCACAGGTCTGCAACACATCCACAGCACGATCTAATGCAAATATTCTAAAGTTAATCAGGAATTGTCTGTGGTAGGAGGACAATGGCAAAGGATTGATGGATTTCAGCTACACGCCACTTGTGGGCTGGAGAAGTAGTGCAGGGCACCACAGGATTTCAGAACAACTGTAAAGTGTTTATTCTCTGCAATCTCTATTTCCACTTGTAGTAAACAGCATCATGACTACTTCTACATTCTAAATGGAAATATTTTCCGTTTTGCCTTAGCAAAAGCACTAAAGCTCACTCCCAAAACTGCTTCTGCAATTTTAATATCTTTAAAACTGTCTGTAGATGATAAATACATTACCATAAACAAATAAAAGTCAGCTTGAGAAAGAGTGAGTATTTTGCATCATGGTAAGGGCAAGGGACGCTCATTCAGTCTTTTATTCAATACTTATGAGTACTCCATATGTCGGGCACTGTCTAGGCACTGCAAATATTTAGATTCATATTAATAAACTGCAGTCCCCGCCTTCAAGGAATTTATAGTATAGTCACATTGGTTAAACAAAAAATACAAAAGATTAAGAGCCACTGTGCAAAATGAACCTAAGGGAAGCCTTTCAATAGTGAATGAGAGTCTACAATTCTACACCTTTTGGCGTGGTCAGTAGCAGCAGCCCTATGGGCAAATTTAGTACAGAGAAGAAACCAATCCAAAACACACATATAAAAAACACTCAGCAGCCTAGAATCAGCCTTGAGGTTGTATAAACATGTTGAGTTAAAGGCACTGAAGGTCACTATACTTTTGAAATGTAAAGTGTAAAGTCAAGAAAGAGCAATCCCTGTGTGATGAAGTAGAGAAATGATTTCTTCAGAAAAAAAAAAACACAAAAATTCTTTAGAATAAAATATAATGTAAAAGATAAAAACCTACCTGGCTCTAATTATAGTCATTGTGGTATTACACATATGTTAAGTTCAGATGCAATGGGGTAGATAAACAGCACAAAAGATAGATTGTTGAGAACCTTTTTGAAAACTACATATTATACTTTAGAAGCTGGATGAAAAAGTCTGTTGCTAAAGATAAATTTCACAAAGAATATGATACAAAGCGAGAATTCAAGAGATGAAGTTTCAGCAAAAGAAGTTTAAAGTAAAACAAAAATGTCCCCTGTATTCATTTTTTGTGAAATGTTCATGGAGAATAAAGTCTTCCAGGAAGTCATTACGTAGCACTTAAGACATGTGAGTGTTTCAACTCTCCAAAGCCAGATGGTATTCATTGTGGGGTCCCAGGAGGACTCACATGTGAATGGCCATAGCATTGGTCAGGACATAAAATACAGCCTCAATTCTGCGTTCTTACCTAAACATTGGGGTCCACTGGGAGTTTTTTCTTGAATAAAGGTTTGAGAATTGGGTCCCATCATCTGTTAGTACAGAGGGATTATTTCTGGAAATTACAAAGGTGTTTTGTCCTCAGGAGATATAAGAAACTCAAAAACTCTGAGCCTCCTGAATTCTAAAACACTTACTTCAAAGACTAATTGAACCAATATGCAGTTATAACCTTGATATATTCTGAAGCAAAAAATGAAATCAATATTCAATTTAAATTCTTTCTGGGGAAGTACAAAATGGGGAGAATATAACTAATCCAACATTACTTTCTAAAAGTGATTTATATTTTTCTGTCCCCCCCCCCCAATTTTCTACTATGAATATGTATTCTTTCTATAATCAGAAAGATGGTTGAGACAAATAACTATAATATGCCAATATTAAAACGTCTCTTAAAATATTTATCTTTAAGAGTATAATTAATCATGGTGGCTTTACTCAAAAAGATTTAGGATAGCCAAGTATAATAAGCGTTAAGGCAACCACTCTCAAATAAGACTCCAAATAGAGGCTGTAAGATGGATAATCCAATACATGGTATGAAACTGAACAGTCTAGCATGATTTTATATTAGAATAGAGAAAAATTAATAGAGATGTTATTGAGCTATTTAAGCTCTAAATGAAATCTGGGCAACTCCTCATTTTTACCTGTATTAAGGAAGAAAAAGGACACTATGAAATTAATAACCAAAAAAGTTAGTAAAAATATAAACTAATACCTCACTTTGCATAGAGCTAAAATATAGAATACTGTGTCAAAGATTACAGTAAAAAAATCATGGAGGTATATATCTTATGATCATTAATTATATTTTTCTCCACAAGTATAAGACATTTTCTATCAAGCTCTCTTTTTTTTACAATTTTTTAAAACATGTATTTATTTTTTGAGAGATAGAGACAGAGCATTAGCAGGGGAGGGGCAGAGAGAGAGAGGGAGACACAGATCTGAAGCAGGCTCCAGGCTCCGAGCTGTCAGCACAGAGTCCGATGCTGGGCTCGAACTCACGGACCACAAGATCATGACCTGAGCCAAAGTCGGACACCCAGATGACGGAGCCACCCAGGTGCCCCTCTCAAGTCCTCTTATAGGTAATTTGAAGCTATCAAAAGCAATAGGATATTTATATTTCCCAGGGAACTGAAAGTGTTGTGTAAAATGACCTCTATTAAGCATGAGATAACATCTGTCTCCAGGTCAAAGAGATGATATACAGTGTTGCAGGACACTGGTTCCTTTTTGTTCCCATTGGATTAAGATAAAGTCAGACAGACATTTGGCTTCAAGTGACTGCCCCTATCTTATACCCCAAAGTTTACCCAGGGCCTAGTGTCAATCAACAGTCTGGAGGGCAGAATCTCTTCCTCTGTAACAATAATACTTCATTTTTAACTGATAGCTGACATCCTCCATAAGAGCTATTAGCACACTGCAAACTCCCAGCAATAACCTTGTGGGGGTAAATATAAATAATTATGATTAATGTCTTGGCCAAGGTCAAGGACTACTGTTTTATTGTGCTCATATCCTTAGTTAGCATATACATCTTCTATTAATTTGCTGATCATATATGAACTTCAGACAGTGTACATATTTAAAATTTGGAGAAGTTGATTCTATAGAAAACACTACCCTGTGACCGCTTTAATTGAATTAAAATGTCTAAACAGCCCTGCCAATACAATTCTTCCTTTGCATATCTGACTTCTGAAAAACACACGTTCTCTTTGTAATGTTCAAGCAAGTAGCCTTGAGCTGGAAGCAAGAGTGAAGGTCAAATAAGAAAGGAAACCTCAAATCAGATACATTTCATTTTGCACCAAGAATTTTCTATCACATTTGCCTCTATCAAAAATCAGCCTATCTTTACCGTTTGCTTTTTACCTGGAGTAAAAATTAGAGTTTACAAATTGTAAATATACAGGGAAAAGATAATTTAGCACACTGTTTTATCACTGTCAACTCAGTGGTTTTCATAACTGAATCCCACATATTTTGAGAATGTCATTACTCCTTTGCAGTGTTATAGAGCAGAGTAGAGCAAGCCCACCTCCACCAAAGGTCAGAGAGAGAAACCAAATGATCCACGGAAGGACAGAATGTGACCTGTTCATAATTAAACCTGCTAAAAAAGATCAATCGAGTTAGGATAGTGGCCAGGGTGGTAGGGAATAAAGGTGCACATTTAGAGAACAGTCCCATTTCCTGAGCCTTTCTTATTCCCCCCACCTACCCTGATGATGCCAAGGTTGATAACTGCTCTTTTAGATCAGGGCATAAATGTTCTTCCTTCAGTGCCATCGCTAGAGCCCGGGGAAGGTGAGGCTCTTGTTTCGTGATGCTAAGATGCACATCTGTTTATTCCTCTGTACCTAGGGACAGAAAAAGGCAAGGGGAGTTTACTCTGGGTTTCAACATCTGTCAATATCCCGGCAGAAATTTCCAGCAGCTGAAGTCAATCAGTTTCTGGAAAGTGCTAAGCAGCCATACCAAGTG
Organism: Panthera tigris; assembly: GCF_018350195.1. NCBI lineage: Eukaryota > Metazoa > Chordata > Mammalia > Carnivora > Felidae > Panthera > Panthera tigris. Next base: position 167,096,818 of record NC_056660.1, read on the forward strand.
CTCCCAACTAACATTACCTCTGAATGTGCATGACCAGGCATATTTCACTGTTCTCTGCCAGGCGGTGTTAGTAATGCAAGCAATATGCAGCTCACTTTACTTGCTGACTGGCTTAAAAAGAGAAAATTAAATACATTTCTCATAAGGATATTTTGTGGAATTTTTCCACATCATTAAATAAAATGTAGCCCTGGTTTAGAGGCATTTCCTGAGAGAAAACATTTCTTAACCTAAACTAACTGAACTATGTGAAACAGTCTGCCTGTATACACCATCATATTTTTTTCCTGATTACGTGTAATGGCTCTCCTATCATCCTGCAAGCTTACCCATATCATTGAATTGTTTCATGGCCATCTGAAAAAATTGACTGCAAACTTTTTAAAGTGGTTCTCGGGAAATGGGCGGTTATTCAATTTTCTCCTCATAGTTACAAAAGACTGGATGGTATCAGAAATGACATTTCTGAAATAATTATGAAAAATAACGACATGCTTTCTTCAGCTAGGTACGTACTTCCTCCACAACTTTGACATAACAAGCTATAACATTGCTTCCTTATGGCTAGAATAAGGAAGATAAGCTCAAATGTGACAGAAAGTAGCAAATGCTATAAATAAGTACAGAGTCAAATGAAAAGCTTTCCTGTTTGCCATCAGGATGCATATTTTCACCTTCTTCCCAAAGAAGGGGTTGCATGTCCCTAGTGATGCTTAAATCCATTCCGAGTTAGGTTTTGCAACATTCCGTTTAATTACTCCAGATCCCCAGTGAGGCAAGTTGCTACTCCCAGACTCCTAAGTTCACGGTTCCTGCATAGGGACCGAGGTGCTGTGCACGATTTGCATTTCTTTTTTATTTTCCATTGGAATAGCCACATGAGATGTTCTGATTTTTCAACAGACTCTCTTGGCCTCTGTCTCAGTCAGAAATTTTCTATTAAAAAGAAAGGAAAAAAAAATGATCCTTACAAGAAGATACCACACATCTTCTGTTTAATCCCAGGAGCCCTCTAGCCAATTTGAAAGTCAACATCAGACAGAGAGGTAATGCTTTTTTGTTTTGTTTCAATCTGAACTCTCACAGTTGCTCAAATTGAATCAAGAAGCAAGAGTTTCAAACTAAGTGGTGAGCTAAAATAAAACTGGGAGACATCCGCTTTACAAGGTTGTGTGGGAGAACTGCTGAGTACACCCTGAAAGAGAAATAAAGGAGGGGTAGGCTTCCGTAAGAGATTGCAGCCACACAACAATCCCCAGAGCAGTGTGTAGGAAGAGAATGTACATGCCTCCCGCAGCATAATCCACGTTGCTATAATGTGGCTTGGTGAAATATTTCAGCACTGGGGTTTTTGAAAGAACTCGGTGAGTGAGATGCCCTCAGAAATAAAAACAAAGTCTGGTTCCAAGAATTTTAGTGATTCTTGTCCCCATCTGGCAACACTCACACACACACACACACACACACACACACACACACATACACACATACATGCACACACGCACGCACACACACGCACACACACGTTAAATGTACCATAGGGACAACGGTGCTGTGTCTAAAGAGAAAAATAGAACAACTTTCTCTCTGGGATGCTGGATCAAATTCCCAGTCTCCTAACTAGGTTAGGACTTTGTCCCTGCTCTGGGCATTGCCTTGTGGCAGAGAATAACCTCCTGCTCCATTCCTATTCCCTGAAAAAATAAAACCTTCAAGAAGAAAGAATGTCCTATTGTTGGAGCAGAATTATTCCTCCAGCTTCTCAAAGAGGAGGTATTTTTGGCATCTGGGAAGAGATTGTGTCCAGAGGGGCTTCTTAGTTTTACAGCTGGGTCCACTCAAACCAGTCCAACAAGCCAGCATTACATAGAGGAGCCCAGCCAAACACAGGCACTTCAATCATGCTCAATTCACTTGGGTTTTGGTAAATGAAATAAAACCCCAAAGCTTGGCTTTTTATTTTTCTTAGGGCAAAGTCCATTTAGAATTGATATAATCACTTGCTATGGTTACATATGCCACATTTATTTTTAAATAGCTCCACATCCCAAGGGCTCCTGATTTCCATCTACACGGCAGGTAGGATGGTGCAGGAAAATCATTTTCAACACAGTCTACATTTTACCAGGCTCCAAAAAAGCACATCTGGAGATGCACACCTAGGTTGATAAGAAACTGGGCTGCTTGGTAAATGTGTCTTGCATTTTGTGTCCTGCAAAAGGGCACCCAGCCAAAGGCATGGCTGGGGGATGAAATCTATCCTGTAATCTGCTGGCCAAGCCGAGCATCCTGCCATGGGGTTCCAACTGCCTAGATGAAGAGGACTTTTGCGTGGTCTGCATAATATGCCATCCATGTATAACCCTTATGCACATGGGACTGTATCCACAAAGCACCTGAGAGGCTCATATTGGCTCTAAGAGCACCGAGTAGAGTCTGGATCTATTGGAGGAGGTTTCTCTACTGGGGGAGGGCTCAGGTGCCGACTTCTCTTGGCCCCTGTGAGAAGCCAAAGTTGCAGACAAATTTTGATATTCGACACAAGCTCTCCCAACTCTGTTTGCTCTGCTTCCTGGCTAAGTGGTACTTCGTGCTTCTCCTAAAGCAGTTTAGCATGCTTTGCTTACGCTACGCAAGTCTCACGCTTTCCCTCTCTTTCTGATCGGTTCCTTGCAATTAGGAACTGGGTCATACTCATCTTCAAATGCTGAACCTTGCTCGTTAATGTTTTGTTTAATCCAGAGATTGCAAACCGTGGCCTGCAGACCAACCTGGCTGGTTGCATATCATTTGGCCCAAACAGAGTTTTACAAATTGTGAATTAAGCTTTACATTTTACATAGATATTTACATTTATGAACGGAGATATCCCACATTAAAATTTGCATTTCTATTTCTTTGGAAAAATTGGGAGTGCTGGCAATATCACACTCTCTTTCTCTCACGGCAGCTCTCACCCAGAGCAGAGGAGCTACTGCCCTTTTTGACACGGTGTGTTCTCTGGGTCACAAAGTCACCGTGGTGCCCTATTCTTTCCTGTGAATTGTCTGCCTTGCTCTTCTGGGCATATAGTTTAACTGAATAGGAGCCCATTGGAATAAGTGATCCAGTAATCTCCCTTATATTCAATTACTGGGTGTAATGCTGTAGTGCAGAGTTTATCATCGTGTTTTCCTCCTTCTCATCCATGGAAGATGACTTTCACATGTGCAACACACTCTCAAGGGCACTGTCAGGGTTATTCTAGCTGTTACAAGACCGTGAGAGGGTTGCTATAGCCTGGAAAACTCTCTTCTTAGAAAAAGAAACCAAATACTTTGCAGGCTCCAAGAAAACTATTACTGGCAACAAATTTCTTGTGACATCTCACAACTGATCATGACACACCTGTGTGGAGTGAGAGTGCATTGAGAAAAGTTCTTGTAGCTGAGAAAGGAAAAGCATAAATAAGTTTAGAGAATTGTGTTTATAAAGCATGACAGAAAAGAAGCATCAACAAGACCTCCAAGTAAATAATTTTAGGTCAGGGTAAATACTAGGTTTACTAACTTCAGTTCAATTTCCCACACATATACTTATAGCCAGGGCCAGCCCACTGCATGGGAGAAATTGGCAGCCGCCTTCTTCTTGTGATTGGACTGGTAAGGAATCTCTACTATTAGACTCATTTCTAGGATTTAGGTAAAGACAGGGTATCCTCTCTAGGAGACTCTTGAAGACAGAGAACACTAGCAGACTCTTTCGGACGCTCTCCTAGAACTTGAATTAGGATTGGTGTCTCAGATTAGTAGTTTGTATCAAGAGAGTGGCAGGAATCTTGGGTATGTTTCAAGAGAGGTGGGGGAGCCTGGGAGCTTGGCAGCAATAGGGAGGGAGAAGCAATAGGTCTGAAGCAGGGGGTGATAGAGCCAGATGAAGGATTAATAGAGAGCCCTGGGGTGCTGGAAACTGATTTAGGGAAAGAGATCCAGGAGATGAGCTTTGGAGGAAGAAGAATAGAGTTGTGGAGAAATCCATGGGGATTCATTACTCGGTAAATTCTCTCCAAAGTTGGCTTTCTTAGTGGTTTTGAAAGTCACCAGTGTTATACCAGTTCATTTAAAGCACAGTTGATGGATTGCATCAGAAGCCAGTCTTTGCCTGTGGAGTAAATGGAAAGTCAGATGCTAGCCCCTAATGTCGAGTGTGGTTTTTGTCTTGATCACCAATCCGTTTTTCAGGATTTTTAATAGGGTGACTGGCATTTTGCCTGAGAGCAATAGATTTTTAGGGTAAAGTTTTGAAAGTGTGATGTTTCTAGGAATTAGATTGTTAACGGGCACAGTAAACGGATAGGGTAGTTCATTTTTCTTTGTAGGCTGGATTACTTACAAGTTGGCCTGAGCAATTTAGGAACCGTCTATCGAGAATTAAGTATTTATTACTCTGCCAAGGTTTCTTCTAATTCAAAGTGGAAGAATTTTGAAAGAAAAAGAAGGGATTTCAGAGGTTTGTAAAAATGTGGTACAGGCTAACAGTTTTTGTCGTAGCTCTTTAAAATGTTTTTACCACCTCTCAGAGGGATTTAAATTTCAGCTGTCTGAGGCCGGCTAATTACGAGGTAAAGTTAAAAGTTGTTCTGTGCTCAGGGAGGACAGGGGGAATGAAAGCAGTGAACCACAAAACTGTGTCAGGAAAGTTTACTTTTCATGGTCATTGAATTAACGAAGGAACAAGCCAGCTCTGGTCCCTCTCTGTCTGTCTTCACATCACCCTGGGCCTCTCCGCCACAAAGAGAGACACTTGTCAAACCCAAACACCTTCTCCACCGGAGGGGGACTGGCAAAACAGACCCTCCTTGATTAGAAAAAAAAGGTAGGAAATTTCTAATTCTCAGTTTCCACCCACTCACTCACTTAAAATGTGACAAGTGTGTTTCTGGGGTGTCCTTGCAAGGACACAAGGATGAGAGGTCATGGGGCAGAAAACACAATGGCTGCCTCTTTCCCGCCTCTGTCGAAATGGAGAGTGAGCAGATGGCCCCATCTGTAGCCGGAAGGAAGCAATGATTTGGGAAAAGAACTCTATGTGTTTTTTTTCTAATTGCAAAAAAGAATGAGAAGAAAAAGTTAATAGTTGCAGCTAGAAAATATGCCTGAGAGAATGGCCTTTATCATCTGCTTTTGAAGTAGGGGCTGAGAAAGAGATGAAGCCAGGCAGGGAACTGAGAGGGCCAATCAGGCACTCAGAGCTCTGTGGGCACCCAGACACAGTTGATACCTGAGGGACAAACGTTGCTGTAAAGTCATTTCAAACTTGCTCAGTGATTTAGTAGGAATAATTTACATGGGCTTCTAAATGGTGTATCCCTGTTTCATTTCCAGACAAGAATGCAAGAGATGTTTATAAAGATCCCAGCCTCTGTTTAGGGATGTCTAAATACATTCTGGTAATTAGCTTAACTTTGATCCAAAGCAGTGCTTTTTCTTGGTAAAATAAATAAATCAGTGAAAAGTTTTGGAACACTCTCACCTTTGACATCTCTGCCCATGAATATCAATGGATATTGTTAAATTTGACGTTAACTTTTAAAAATCTCAGGTCTGGTTGTCCTGTTAATAGATAGTACTTAATATTTATTAATGAGTTCAAAATGAAAAACTAATCTATTAATGCAGTGTCTATGTGTTTCTGTATAAGACTGCCCACACTTTGGTAAAATTCTTATCGTAAAATGCTTCCCAGTTTCTCACTTTATTGTTGGAGATGCTTGCTTAGTCACATGGCACAAGCAATAAAGAGAGAAGACAGACTTTATCTTCCATACTAATGAATGAATTATGTTCAGCTCCGTTTGCCATGTTTATGTATCCCTCTCCCTTGAAACCCAGAAGGGAAAGAGAGAGATACAATTACTATTTAGCTAAAAAGTCATCACAGGCAAAAGTATATCAGATGTACTGTCTACCCTTCTCATTCCTGTTTCCTGGCATTTCCTCAGCTGTGTTGTCTGTGAAATGGGCTGGCCCCATATTGGACCTGGAAATACAAAAGGAAATACGATTCCTTTTATTATAGGGGGAGAAACAAATAGCTATACTTAAGTATCTGATATGAATGCTTAATTTCACCAATATAGAGCATAGCCTCATTATACTAACAACTGGTATCTTCTAAAGAAAGATTTTAGAATGCTACTTCAATTTGTATAATTATAAGAGTTTCTAGAATACCATTCTCCTGGACCAAATAGTCCCAGCCCCCAAATAATAATCAAAACAGACTTTAAGGAAGAAAATTTACTTGTATCTCACCACTTAAAGATAATCACAATTAACACTATGAACTATTCCCTTTTAGACTTTTCATATGCATATTAAATGCCATTTTTATAAAGTTGGAATCCTGCTGTATACATGATATTGTACTCTGATTTTTTATTCAACATTAAACCCCCTCTCCCATGTCATCATATGTTATTTAAAAATTAACATTTGAGGGGCACCTGGGTGGCTCAGTCAGTTAAATGTCTCTTGATTTCAGTTCAGATCATGATCCCAGTTTTGTGAATTCAAGCCCCACATCGGATTGGGATTCTCTCTCCCTCTCTCTCTCTCTCCCTGCCTCTCCCCTGCATGCACTCTGTCTCTCTCAAAATAAATAAACTTTAAAAAATATTAAAATGATTAACTAAATAAAAATGAACATTCACTTCTTGTAAATGAAAATTACACCTTTACATGCTGGGGAAAAAAATCAATTCACTGGAAAATGTGATGTGATGGGAAGGAATTCTTCCCAATGTAGACCTCAGTTTTACTCCCCAGGGTTAATTAACCATGGTCAGTAGTTTCTTGTAGACATCAGCTTTTAGTGACTGGGTTTTTATCACACTAATGCAATGGGCAAAACATTTCACAGAATTTCAGTTAATGAAAAAGGGAAGTTCCTATGCTGTTCTTTTAAGATGATGTGAAACCATGTCCATTGTTCATGTCAGTAGGATTGTTGTGTGTTAGTGGGCAGGTAAACAACGAGAAATCTGTATTGGTAAGTGCAAACAGCTCTGGAGAGTGTTATTATGGTCAAAGGGTTAGAGCAGCCAGTAACATTGACCCCTAACAAAAAGACCATGGCATCCATGAGAAAGGCAATATATTGTCACTCTTTTTTAAAAATTTTTTTTTCGTATTTATTTTTGAGAGAGAGACAGAGAGACAGAGTGTGAGAGGGGGAGGGACAGAGAAAGAGGGAGAGACACAGAATCCAAAGCTGGTTGTAGGCTCTGAGCTGTCAGCACAGAGCCCGACGTGGGGCTCAAACTCACAAACTGTGAGATCATGACCTGAGCTGAAGTAGGACGCCCAACGGACTGAGCCACCCAGGCTGAAGGCGCCCTGTCACTCTTTTTTTTAATGAATATAATTTATGGTCAAATTGGCTTACACACAACACCCAGTGTTCATCCCAACAAGTGCCCTCCTCAATGCCCATCACCCATTTTCCCTCTCCCCCACTCCCCCATCCACCTTTAGTTTATGCTCTGTATTTGATAGTCTCTTGTGGTTTGCCTCCCTTCCTCTCTGTTTGTATCTATTTGTTTTTCCCCTTTCCTTTCCCCATGGTCTTCTGTTTAGTTTCACAAGATCCACATATGAGTGAAAACATATGATATCTGTCCTTCTCTGACTGACTTATTTCACCCAGCATAATACCTTCCAGTTCCATCCATGTTTCTGCAAATGGCCAGATTTCATTCTTTCTCATTGCCAGGTAGTATTCCATTGTATATATAAACCACATCTTCTTTATCCCTTCATCAGTTGATGGACATTTGGGCTCTTTCCATAATTTGGCTATTGTTGAAAGTGCTGCTGTGAACATTGGGGTACATGTGCCCCTATGCATCAGCACTCTTGTATCCCTTGGGCAAATTCTTAGTAGTGGTATTGCTGAGTCATAGGGTAGATCTGTTTTTAATTCCTTGAGGAATGTCCACACTGTTTTCCAGAGCGGCTCACCAGTTTGCATTCCCACCAACAGTGCAAGAGGGTTCCTGTTTCTCCACATCTTTGGCAGCATCTGTAGTTTCCCGATTTGTTCATTTTAGCCACTCTGGCCCGTGTGAGGTGGTATCTCAGTGTGGCCTTGATTTGTATTTCCCTGATGATGAGTGTCACTCTTGATTTAGGATATCATACTCCACATTTCTTCCTAGGCATGCTCTTGCATCTTGAAGGTCGCCATTTCAGGTGCCTAGGGGCCAGGGCACATGCTCTGGGCAGGGGCAGGGGGCGGGTAGTTGCTTCTCAGAGTAGTACTTTATGGAAGTGCCATCTAGTATTAACTTTTGATTTCCTTTCTTTTTTTTTTTAAGCTTGTTTATTTATTTTGAGAGAGAGAGTGAGTGAGCAGGGGAGGGGCTGAGAGACAGGGCAAGAATTCCAAGCAAGCTCCATACTGTCAGCACAGAGTCTGATGTGGAGCTTGAACCCACAAATGGTGAGACCATCACCTGAGCCAAAATCAAGTGTTGGATGCTTAACTAACTGAGCCACTGAGGTGCCCCAACTTTTGATTTCTTAATGAGAAATAAAAAACCTAAATTTTCATGTGAATGTGCCCAATTTTTAAAGGTTGGCAATTTATTAACAAATTTACAAAACTGGACTAATGAAACTTGCCTACAGGCTTCCTTCAAGTATGGCCTCATTTTTCTCTCATAAAAGCCGCCTGGTAGAGGACATCCATCGCTTTAGCTTTACTTACAATCCTTGACATCCCCCTCCCCATCTCCTTCCTGACAGGAAGCTGTGTGACACAGCTGGCACTGACCTAACACCCTAGCACAAGTGTAAGCACACCAAGGGCAAAAGGTGGGCAGGACCTCAGGGCAGGGCAGAATGAGGACAGTCCCAAACTTGCCATAGAGAGAAAGTGGCATTTTGACCTCTTGGTTCTACTGCTGTGATAATATAAGGGGACCCCCCCAGGCTACAGGGCTACAGTAGTACTCATTGCCACAGTGCCTGCCCTGTGCCTCCCTGGTGGAATGTTTTTTTCTTTGACAAGGGCGCTCAGGCCAGGGAAATTGTGGGTGAGAGATCTCAAAGTGGTCTAATTATCTTTTTTTTTTTTAAATCCACTTAAGATGATCTAAATTCTTTCCCTTTCCCCTGCTCCTTACCCCCCCACCCCCACCCCACTCTAAAATATTCTTTCTGAAATCCACCCAACTCCCTTTGTTTGAGTTAGCAGATGTGCCCTTGAGTGTGCCTGGGTGAATTTATTCTGTCACCTAAGAGGCAAAAGAAAGCAAATTCAATTTTACATAAGTAGTGAAAGAAAAATACCATCAGGAAGCTTCAGTGCAGCAACTGTAGATGTTTTTCACAAAAGGAACTTGAAAATGTTCTTTGTAAAAATGACAAAGTTTGATAACAAGAGTGAACAAACCAATCTGGAAGCTGATGGCCCATAGACATGGTGGCCACTTGGCTTGGAATGGTAGCCATTAAGGGCATTGAAACACGATATAGATCTCAGGTCCCATCTTTAACACAAGCAGACATTAGTTTACTCAAAATGGCTTACAAGTGATGTCTTTATTCCTCTCCTACTTAAAGAGGTGCCTTACTATTTGAATATTGAAACATGGAATCAAACAAACTTATCAATCTATTTTTTTTCTAATTAGCATTCCAAATTAGTGAGATCTTTTAAAATATTCATGTTCTTTGACTTGGTAACACCACTATTCCAAGGAAACAATTCTAAACAATAGTAAAAAATAGAAAACACGTTCAATAGTCAATAATAGTGGAATGGTTAAGTAAGCCACAGTTTATGATATCAGTGCAATGTTATACAACCATTGCAATGATTATAAAGATTATGCAATACTGTAGAAAATACTTCTACTAAAATGTAGTCAGAAGGGCAAGATGCAAAACTCTAAATAAGCATGATTATATATTATACAAGCCATCCAACCAACAAGGAAAAAAAAAAGGAAAACAAATCCTTTGTAGAGGAAATACAGGAATAGACAAAAATGTATTGAAAAGTTAAAAGTAGCTACAACTAACTGATAGTACTTTTTCTCCCTCTTTCCTTAATTTTCTGCATTTCCTTTAATGATCACATATTATTTTTATCATGGAAACAAAGTATAAATGTTTAAAATGGGGCTAGCCCTAATGCTTTAGAAAATGGCAGCTAACACCAAAATGGATTCAACAAAGTGGATTTCAGAACAGGATTTTCTGAAGCAAAGGTTCATCCAGTGCAATGATGATCCCAAAGCATGCTTCTGAGGAGGGAAAATAAATCCCACTCTTCCCTCGAATAACTCTGCCAACACTATGCATAGAATCAAGTTAATCATTCTGAGGATGGTTTACAACCCAAAGCAATAGATTTTCTTATTTTTTATCATAATCTCAGCAAAAGCTTGTATGAGTGGTACAATCGGTCAGAAAATTAACCTTATTAAAATCCAACCACAGTATTAAGTCAGGGATTTCCATGGAAGCAGATTCAGAAGGTTGAATGAATGTAATGTGAAGTGGAATTTCCTTTCATTTTGTACCCCCTTCCCTCATAAATCTCTGCCCTTCAATTTCATCAAGTGATCCTTTGTTCTGACATTCTGGGCAGGAAGTATGCAGAGAACTGATCAGCTTTCCCAACACCTCTCGTGATTTTTGAATATGCACGTGTTTGAATACATCAAACACATCTGCTTCAAGACAGTCCATGCTAAATATTCTCAACATGTGTAATTCATATACCACGGCAGCTCCCTTCCTCTCCTCTCCCCTTTGTGTAATAGCAACTTACACATACACACACCAGAGTTTTCCCAGCCCGATTTTTAAAATGAAGGAAAACAAATTTACAACAAGAATGTGTAAAGAAAGCAGTATGCTTCTATGTCCAAGTAACCACCAAGAGTGAAATAGATCAAATTCAGTAAGTAGGAAGAGAGATGGGAAAGGCAGAGAGGATTGAGGCAGAGGAGAGAAATTTAGGCTGGAAATACAATTGTGTGGTTTTCAGAGGCTTTTCTGAGCTTTCTCTTCTCTATTATCACCTTACAAATAGCCCATTGAGTAGAAGAGAATACAAATATTTGTTTTAGATTTCTTGGCTAATGAAAAATTTTAAAGAAGATATTTTATTATTCTTGTATAGTTTTTTGCTTTATTCCTTTGTAGTGGTAAAAACACACAAAATGAATCCACAAAACAAACATTACTATTGATGCCACATTGACTTATTTTTCATCTTGATTTCTTGGTCTCCGTGGCTCAGAAAAATGTACTGATTGGTTGGCAATTATTTCCAAGACCTTTCCATAGGGATGTGTAAGAATTAAGTCTGCAGGTATAAGAATTAAATTTGAAATAGACCAAATTCATATTATCTTTCCCCAGTCATTATCATCTTTCCCTTCATTTATCCAAAGTAAATATTACATTCTCTCTCCCTGGCCTCTTTCCCAATTTTCTTGGTTGTATTTGAAAAGTCTTCAAACTCAACATGGCTTATCCTTGAAGGAACAGAATCACTGGCAATGAAAATCTATAACAAGGCTTCAAATTTTGTTCTGAAGGTAATCTGGGAGGAATTATTTTCTGTCCTTGGGATTTAGTTAACCTATTTGGATCCACTCAAAAAAATAAGGATAACTACAGAACTTGATAGACTAGAACTCCTAAGAAGTTCAGGTGAACATCACTTTCTGGTAAACCATATTTAGTTCATCCTCCTATCAGCAACACTCAACACGGTGAGGATCAACATCCTACCACTAAATGGTGCCTCACAGCCCCTGGTTCTTCCCTTTCCTGACTAGTTTTCAATTTTACAAAGAGATATGACCTTTACTCTATGGTTTCATATTTCCTTGAAAAGACAGGAAAAAAATATGGAAGACTTTATTAAAATGTCTTATAAAATCCTGCCCATTCCTTAAAAGCTGGCTCTAGCTTCCCAGCTTCTCTCTTCATCCATTTCCATTGGAACTTGAAATCTTACTCTAGTTACCCAAGTCACGGTAGAAGTTTCTCATCATTTCCCACAGATTCCTGTGACCAGAGCATGCATTTAAAATAGCAATAGCTTGCAAATTTGAATATACAAGTCTACAAGAGTTCCAAGTGCCCACTAGACTTGGGGTTACCAGGAGGTGTGGAGACAGCTTCTAAAATGTTAGTAGACTGGCACACTGATGTTAAAATTAACCCAGTGGAAGTGTTCCTCAATGAGTTATTTCTCAGTTAAAAAAACAAGCCAAACCAAACAAAAGTAGGGTTCCATAACTACTGTGCACTGTGTGAAGAACATTATACATTACTTATTCAAATTTTGAAAGATTCCCTGGTCTCTATGAATCCTTCATTTTCCCTCCCGGGCTTTTCTCCTAGGAGGGATGTTGCTATGTGTGACCCTAGAAGCCACCCCAAATCTTTATTGGTCTCAGCTCTTTAGTAATTCCACTGACATCCACCTCAAAAACGTTGACACTTTCTTTTATAGTGACATTGGACAGACTATCTCTTTGGGATTGTCTTAATGAAAATGGAATCCAGCTAAAACACACACACACACACACACACACACACACACATTCTTCTCTTGCTTCCAAACCCAAATGCTTTTACTTTCCTTTGATTTTCAGCGTGGCTCTTTGGGAGTAAAGACCTACATTGTTTTAGGCAACTTTCAGTGAATGGATCATTTCTCTGCCTTATTTCTGCATTATGAACACACTCATGATAACCATTAATGAGAGGAAGGGTTTTTATGATAGCGTCTAGCATCCGGTTTTCAGCTCTTAAATTCTCCCTATATGCTCACGGATCCTATTACCTCTGGGAGAGCTCTTATTAATCTCAGTGTCAGAGCTGTTTCAACAAATCTACTGTAATAATGAAAAGTCATCTTATCACACTTTGCTCTCAGTAAATTTACCATTCTTTGATAAGGTTGCAAACAACTGGGAAGTAATTGATCTGTAATTAGTGTGGCAACTGCTGAAGAGAGTCTGTGCTGGGGTTTCATCATTTATCTGCCCAGCACAGCGCATCCTGCTCTCGAACACTAAATTATTTAGCACTCCTTTCAAATACAAATGGTCTCAATGGGTTCTCCATTATTTTAAGAACTTTCTGAAGAGGAGGCTACCATTTAAATTTGTGATTATCTGTCACCAGTGCAGTGCTTAAAGGGGTGGGCCTGGAAGGGGATCATTTTTCACACATGACTCGCCTGCGGAAGCTGCCTGCACTATGAATGGAGAAGAACAGGGCTCTTTGATCTGACCAAACTTGCACAATTTATCTTTCAAATGCACTAAAGCTTTTGATAAATGTCAATTTGACAATTAAATTCTTCAAGGGCCACAATATATCACCATCACAGTGTCTATTTTTGAGGGTCGGTCAGCCGTAACATCTTTCAGCAGACTGCAGCAAGCAGAAGTCAGAGGGGAAATGATAGCTCTTAGGCCTCGCTCTTCTACACCAGGGTATTTTTATCTCTTACTAAGTGAAAGAGCTGTGATCTTTTTCTTCAAGACAGGGCACAACTCCAATGGCAGAGTTTAAGGTCTCTCTTGCAACCCAAAGTGATTATGTTCAAGATCTGTTCTCTATCATCCCTCTGATCTTTCAGGGTTGAAACGAATGAACCCTCTCCTGTCATGTGCTCTTTTTGACAGTCTATTGCTATAGTTCATATATATATATAGGTAGATTTTTTTTTCTCCTCACAAAGGTATTTTCCTTTGTGTTTTGCAAGAGACAAGTTAAGGCAAGGCTGTCGTTCTCCCATGTCTCAGAGTTGGTAGGAGGAGGGGGAAGTTGCGACTTTGGTTTGATGCTAAGACTCAGTTTATCCTTTGATTACAAAGGTCACTGATGGAGTCAAAGAATGTGGAGTGTAGCTGCAGGTTGGAGGGAACGGAGAAACTAAACAGGAGGCATGAAGGTTTGAGGTGAGATTTCACCGTCAAGGCCGTTCCAATCATTTAGGGTACAGGAACTTAAAAGTTATTTCATGCCTAAGCTTGGATCTTTCTATGCCTCTTTGAGAACTAAAATAGCTATCAGATCATGAGGAAGGATTGGTCTCTGCCTTCTCAGGGTTTACATTCAAAAGCACTTCTCCTCTTTGCTCTTTTTGCTCCATGAAAATGCAACCCTCTCTGGAAGAATAACAATTGTAATGTGACATTTTGAAATGTTTCACATGAAAGATGATTTCGAACTCCATGGTTACGAAGGAGTTTCTGAAGAGCTGACAAAGGAAGATGCTTTGGACACAGCAACAATGCCTCTGTGATCACCTTTCAGGCTCTTCCATCATCATAGATAATGTCGCCAAAGCCCAGCACAGCCCCACCACCTAGACATTCGGCGTAGATATGATGCTATCTTTTGACAAAACCGACATTTCAGTACGATTGCAAAGAAAACTAAAGCTCCCAGATCAGATGGCTGACCTGCTGAAAATACAGACATAAGTTGCTGTTCTGATGTCTGTGTGCTCTCCTTTCTCGAGGACTGAGGAGAATCACTGTAATCCTTACTATCTCTAAGAAAAAGTGAAAAAGAGCCAACTGACTAAATGTCTTGAGGGCATCTCACTGCTTCCAACACAGATTAATTTTTTGGATGGGCTATCATGCAGTATTGTCAATCAGACCCTCCTCGAATTGTAATGTGACATTAGCCCTCAATACAGCTGGAGTCCTGAGTGCTGAGAGTGAGCGCACACACACACACACACACACACACACACACACACACACAAATTGAGGTCACTTCCCTGACCTTCAAAATGTTTGCAGTTCTCTGATGTTTTGTAAAAGGACTGAGAATAACAATTATTTTGTAGTTGGGGCTACCAGAGGATTTTATCGTGTTATTTCAAAATGACAAAACTGGGCGCAATGACAGGGGGTGGAAAGTCATCCTGGTGAATGCCATTTTAAGGTACAGTTCTATATAGCACCAAGAACTCCAGATAAAATTTACCAAGTGATCATTTAGCTTTTCTATGGCAGCCATATGCTATTTAGCTCTTTGCTCTGTTGTGTGTCTTAATTTAAGGTACAAACCTTCCCAACTCTATCTTATTGAATTGTTTTTCTCCAACTCTATCTTATTGAATATCCTTAAAAATATCAGTGGTTAGGTAAATCTCTATTTACTGATGGATAAACAATCACCTATTTTAAGTACTGATATTCAGACATTCCATCTATCATAATATTTTCTTCTAAGAGACTGGCAAAGTCCTTTGCAATGATATTGCTGATGTAATAAACTTCTAAAATATTCTTCTCTGTGTAAATTGTCTTCTGAAACATCACTAAATGAATCAAGCACATTAAGTTTATGGAAATCAGACTGAAAAGTTAATCCATAATTGAGAATTTCACCATTTACTCCAAAATTGCACTTTGTAAGTATCTTCTGTTATCTAACAGTCTCTCCTGCTTCTAGAACTTCCCAGGTCTTTGTTCCTTGCACTGTCTTTTGATGCTTCACATGCTGTAGAACAGGCCCATCCCTACCACTGGTGGGTAGGGTCTCAGGCGGGAGCACAAATCCAGGCCAACATATTATATATCTAAATATTGAGAAGTTACACTGTATGTCTGAAAGGTTACACTGATTGAGGTTAGCACGCTCAATAAAATGTTTATTCTTCTATCCTGACAAATAAATGTTCATAATAACAACATTGAGTAATATATAAAAAGACATAGTTCTTATATGACTAAGAGTCTGAAAAATAGTTTAAAAATGACAGAATTCAGTTACTCTTGCACATGTCTGGATGTTTTGTTGATATGCTGCTGTTTGAATAAATAATAAAATAAGACATACATAATTCATAAATTATTATATATTTATCTCCTAAAATTTTTTTCTTGCCTTCCTTTCAGCAAAATTATGTTGTTTTATTTATTTCTTAAAAATTTTATTTAGGTGAAATCCACATAACATAAAATTAACCATTTTAAAGTGAACGATTCAGTGGCCGTACATTCTCAATGTGCAACCACCCTCCTATATAGTTGCAATACACTTTTATGACCCCCCACAAAAAGCCCCACAGCTACTAAGTCCTTACTCCCCATTTCCCACTTCCCCAGCCTCTAGCAACCATGAACAAAAATATATTGTAATAATTAAGGTCTTCACATAGTTTTTGTTCTATTGCCAAAAATGATCTGGTGTTAAATGTGAAAGGAAATAGTAATCAAATATGACATCTGAATACATTTGCATCAAAACTTTAAATCAAACATAAAAATTATTTATATTTAGTTTTCGAATATTTCTCAAGGAAGTTAATTTTCTTCTACAATGTTAAAATTATATATTGAAATTAAAAGGCTAAATATAAATTATCATCACCGAACATAAAAATTTTAAGTAAACTTTAAAAAATAATGTTAACTTTCTAATTTACTTTTTGAAATTTCATTAGTTTCACAAAAATTAAATATATGCAATCCTAACATTCAATGTTCAATATAAGATACCTACAGGTACGCAAATTTAGTAGTGACATTAATTATTCAATATTGCAAAATGTTCCCCAGCTACCATATGAAACCTGCAAACACCAGGCTAAGTTGTGGGCACCTCCAGAACAGTGAATAAGGACATAACTAGAAGAAACAAAAACAGATACTTCTAACTAGGGATGTGCTGCTAAACCAGTGAGGGAGGGAAAGTGCCCTGATTAGTAGTGTTTACCAATTACATGGTGTAAATACTCTCACAATGGCTAATTTCAGGCTATCAATGATTTAAAAACCAGGTCTCAAAATTTCCTGCCTCTAACAATTGGCTCTTGGGAGCAGGTATAAGCTAGCCCCAACACTCTGCTGTTTAGCACCTTGAGAAATGATACACTATTATGCTATTATGTAGGGGTGTGTAACATCCATTTTATCTGAGAGGAAGAGCTGGTCTTTTCTTACAACAAGGCATCCTCAGCTCAATGGTCCCCATACTTAGAAACAGTCTCTATTTCTTTCTAACGATAAGTTTCTTTTGGGCCATTTGGCTCAATTTTCTCTGGTACACAGGATGCCCACTCAATTTATAGAGTTCGGGATGCTTTTATAATGGTAAAAACATTGAATTATAGAATTATTTCTTTTTCCATTATTGATTCTTATAATTTTGTGAATTATAAATATGTGGATAGTGGATCTCCTTCACTTATCTCCTATATCTATCTTTACCTATAATTTTTGTTTCCAAATGCTTTTTAACTCTTAACATTTCCAGGCTCCCCCCACACACACATTACTATTTTATATTCTCTTTATTGTCTTTCCTTCCTTGGAATCCTTCCAATTTTATTTTTATTTTTACGACAGTTTTGTTTTTTTTGTCTACTTCCTCTTTTAGTTCTGCCAAGTCATTTCATCTCTCCATTGGCTCATATCTTTCTGTAGTTTTTGCATTTCTATATTGTGATCTCCCTGGTCCAGCAGAAGGCTACACACAGCTCCCATCCATCACTCCAAACAAAGAAGGTATAGCTTGCCTTTTTCTGCATGAGTCTCACTTTCAGAAAGTGGATTTAAAACTGAGGTGTAATTTACATTCAATGAAATGCACAAATCTTAAATGTTCAAGCTGACGAGTTCACAACTGCTTATGCCTTATACCTTGTAACCCTCACCTTTACCAAGTTATGGGACATTTCCATCGTACCAGAAAGTATCTTTGAGTTTCTTCCCTGTCAGTCACTACTCTCTTCCACCCCATTGTCTTACACATCAACCACTATTCTGATTTTTATCACCATAGATTAGCTTTGCCAGTCCTATGATTTGTATAAATGGAATCATACACTATGGAATCTTTCTGTATTTGGCTTCTTTCACTCAGCATAAATTGTTTAAGATCCATTAAACTTCTGGGTAAGACAGCAGTTTATTCTTTTTTGTTGTGGATTGGTGTTGTATTGTAAGAATAAACCTCAAGCCATTTATCCATTCTCTTGTTAATGGAAATTTCGGTTGTTACCTAGGTTTGACTATTATGACTAAAGCTGGCATGAAAACACTTGTACACATATTTTTATAGAAAAATGCATTTATTAATTTGGAGTAAAGACCTAGCAGTGGAATGTTGGGTCATAAGTATTTTTAACTTTATCACAAAGTTTTCTACAATTTTACATCTGCATGGGAAATGTATGAGAATTCTATTTGGTCCACATTCTCAACAATACTTCATAGTGTTAAATAATTTTCATTTTGTCCATTTTAGTGGACTGTAGTGGTATCTGCAGTGTTAATTTGCATTTCCCTGATGACTACTGATTTGAGCAATATTTGGTGTACATATTAATCAATCACATATCTTCCTTGGCAGAGGGTCCCTTTGCCATTTGCAGTAAAAAAGTTGCCAAGGAAAGTTCTGGCCTTTGTGCTTGTTTTCTGGGAAGTAATTTATGTTATACTTTTGCTTAGGGCATGGGTGCTGGCCACTGAAAGATCAACATTATGAATGGAGGCTGGGTGCTTTGGGTCATGTGGAGTCAGTTCACCTATAGGCTGAGATCAACCATGTAGGCAATCAATCAATCAATCAATCATGCCTATGTAATGAATTCCCATTAAAAAGTATGGATCCCAAACTTTAGATGAGTTTTCCAAATTGGCAGTACTCTGTGTATACTGTCAAACATCAATGCTGGGAGGGTAAAGTATCTTGGGGACAATAGAAATCTCAAATTGGGACCAACCCAGACTCTGCCCTAGCAGTCTCTTTCTTTGGCTAATTTTCTGTATTTTTTTCTATAATAAATTGTGACCAAGAGTATAATAGCTTTTGGTAAGTTCTGTGAATACTCCAGAGAATTATTGAACATGAAGGTGGTTTTGGAACCACCCCCCACCAAACTTGAAATTGGTGTCAGAAGTGAGAGTGATCTTGTGGAAGACTGTGCTCTAAGACTTTGCAGTTTACCTAACTTTGGGTATATCCATTTTTATAGGATTATTTGGTATTTTGTTATTGAACTATAGATGCTCTTTACATATTTTGAATATAAGCACTTTGCCAAGTATATCTAAGGAAAATATTTTCTCCCTGTGTGTGGTTTGCCTATTTGTTTAACAGTGTGATTAAATGAGCAAAAGTTTTGATTTGGAAGGAGTCTAATTCATTATTTTTTTCTTTTATACTTATTGTTTTCTGTGTCCTGTCTATGAAATCTTTTCTTGTTCTGGTGTCATACAGATATTTTGCTATGTTTTCTCTAGAAGCCTTATGCCCCTCATATGTTATCTTAGAATTTGTTGATTATACCTGTCTCCTATCTTCTTACTGAAAAGGATGTTCACTTAAATTTCTTCATTTACTTTCGCTTTTATATGGAGGAAAGAGAGACAATGGTGACCCATGCTGCTCTGTTCATACCAGGAGTCTACAGAAATGTAATTTTAATTTAGAAAAACAGTATCAATATTCCATTAGTTTTGTATATTTGAGATCAGTTGCATTACTAAAAGGCATGAATTTACAGCTCTTTTGAAAGTAAACTTTACTCCAGGAGATTATAGTACCAGCCCCATATAGGTGTATGATATTGAAAGAAACACTTTACTCCTTCTGAGAAAGAAAAGACCAATGGCATGTGCTTTTGACAAGGGAAATGGGGAGTCAGAGACCCAATGGCCCACACTCAAATATTACGGGATGGCACTGAGGTAAAGGAAGAGCAATGGAAGAGACAGGACGGAAGAGTCCATGATCAATTTTTCAATGTAGATGCTTCCTTTTTTCTTAAAAAATACTTAGACAATTTATAATACCTATTTCTATAATAAGCCCAAAACTCCCTTGTGACTTTTAGAAATGCTGATCTGGTCCAATCAGAGGAAGGAGGACTTTACACAGAAAATAAATACTTGGAAAACACGATCTAGAATAAGATTAATAAACTGAAATCATAAATGTATACATGCTGCAGCCAAGCTCAACTTACTGCTAATAAAATGTAAATGGGATCAGAATTTCAGTCTTGAAAGAGCTTAGGCAATGAGTTAGTAAGGCTAATGGAATGTCTATTATAGCAGATTTAACTATTACCGGGCATTCCGTACTTAGCAGAGATCACATCAGAGAGTTTGCTGCTATGACACTAATCAACCAGCAATCCTGGGAAACATCTTTTACATAGACATCTTGCTGAAGTAGAAACCAAAGGGGCATCTATATGCATATATACAAATATGAACGAGGATTATTTGTAAAACATGCACATGGTTTTCCTGTTTATCATTTCTCGTTTAATAATCGAGGGCAAGGGCAAGATCTATAGAGGTTAAGACTAAGTAATTCTCTAATTTTATTTATTTTTCATTTTGAACTTTTCATGGTAAAAGTGGCTAGTTTTATCTATCTATCTATCTATCTATCTATCTATTTTAGAGAGAGAGAAAAAATGTAAGTGGGAGAGAGGGGCAGAAGAAGAGAAAGAGAGAATCTTAAGCAGGCTTCATGCTCAGCAGGAACCCTGATGCAGGGCTCCATCCCATGACCCTGGAATCATGACTTGAGGCCAAATCAAGAGTCAGATGCTCAACAGACTGAGTAAAGGTGGTAGTTTTAAAACTAGAGATGTTATATGAGGTTTGGGTTCCACTTGCAAGTCTTATGATATTTAATTCAGACTCTTTATTATACCCTTCCCCACCCTCATCTTCCTAATATGACAGTCTGAATTTTTTTTTTTTAAATAGGATATAGACCAGAATTGTCCTTCTTGTAATGGCACTGCTGATGTTTTATAGTCTCCTGTGTTTAGAAATGCAGACTTAATTTTTGTCACTGGCTATAAAATACTAATTTTCTTTCACAGACAGCTGCTGAAATCACTATACCCAACAAAAGAATCTTCAATTGGTTCTTGCTAATATAAGTTCATGAAAAATATGAAGCATAACTCCTTGTAAGATAGAAAATGTTCTTTCTCTTTTCTCTGTTTCCACAAAATGACAAGAGTATCAATGAACTGACAAATGTGCAAAGTACCAATTTCATGTGAGGATTTTACTATTTCAGAAATACAGGTGCAGATTAATATGTCTTTAGATTTATATTTCGAGATGAAATTTTAACACTGCAATACCCTTGATATATAATAAAATATAAATAATATTCAGCTGTTATGTTCCATGCCGAAATTATCCTATCGATGCTCATCATTTATCATTTGCTTCTAACTATGGAAATCTATAACTCTTAAACCGACAAGTTCTAACTCTTTCATTTACTTTGAGACTGCAATTGTGGCAGGATTCATAAATTCGTTTCTTGCCTCAGTTCAGTGGCCATCTATAATCCCTATCTGACATATTTTTAATCCCTTCCCTAATTTCAATAAAAAAGCGTTCTTTAGAAATAACAGAAGAAACATAAATACATTATATTCACAGCCATTGATTATCTTCCAGAAAGCTTACCTATTAAAGCCATCATGTCATTTGAACTTTTAATAGAACTGCATTGTGCTAATACCGCTTTCCTTCTAATTTCATTTTGCAATGAAAATCCCTGTAGCAGTTTTTTCCAAAGTGTTTTCCTTGAGTCCTGGAGGATACAACATGTCTTCAGCCAGAATAAAGGGAGGCATGATTTAAGAAGCAAGTGTATTTGAGAAATTCTGGGTTAAAATAAGGTACGGAGTTTTCACCTTTTATTACAGAATTCTCAAGATTTTGGAGATGTTAATGTTATTGTGACTTCCTAAAAAGGTCATGACCTCCAAAACTTTTCCCAAATATTGAGGACTGTAAAACCATTTCAAAATATATTTAAAAAAATGAAAACAGATCTTATTAATCTCCAAGTTCCCATTCTGTTGAGGTACTAAAATCAATCTTAAACATATCAATAAAGGAAAACTAAGTAAATTACAGAATACACAGTTGAATATTGTACAGCCATCAGAAATAATTCTTCAAAGATCTTTGAATGGTATGAGGACATGTTAATGATATAATAATATTGAGTAAAATAATACACAATTACAGAGAATTTGCAATATTACTGAAAGTTATTGAAAATTCGAAAATTATTGAAAGGTGAAATCACATAAAAAATGGCTCATGATTTTATGGCTGATTTTTTTCTTCACATTTTCCTACAAATTCCACTTCTTAAAAATTAACATGTATGAATTTTATAATATGAAGAAAGTAAAAACTTTCCTTTTTGTTTTCTTTATCATCATCAGCTCATCATTATTTTTCATTTGAACATTTTAATTGACTCTATTTTCCCTTTACCTCCAATCAATCCTTTGTCTTAGGAGTTAACAAATTTTGGCCAACAGGCCCCATTGGGATGCTGCCTGTTTTTGTAAATAAAGTTTTTTTGGAACATGGTCATACCCACTTGTTTGCATATTGTCTATGGTTGTTTTTGTTCTGTAACAACAGAGTTGAGCAGTTGTGATCAAGACTGTCTAGCCTGAAAGTCTGAGTTATTTACTCTGTTGCAGGGCTGGGACTAGGGATGCAAATGAGGCCGTCAAGGGGCACTCCCTCTCAGGAGAGAGGCAGTCACTCCCAGGACAATTATGTGCTCAAACATGTGTAGCACTGAACTATCCAGTAGATGCTTGCATCTTGGGCAATGAAAGAAATAGATATGCAATAGATTTATTGGGGGAAATGCCTGTGCAGAGTAAGTGGAAGAAGATCAGGAGTAGGTGGGGAGTTCCTCAGACCAATATGTAGGTCTGGCCTTTTTGACAGGAGAAGGAAAAAGAATCAGTTAAGAGCAGCCTCAGGATACAGCGCTGTTCTGTGAAAGTCTTAGCCTGGCCAATGTGGAGTTCAAGAGTGAGACTAACAGTAGAGGAGTCCCTCGCTGAGCAGGAATGGCCTGAATCTAATACTCCCGCCTTAGTACAAACACCGTGGTGGGCCCACAGGTGCCAAAGTTGGAGGCCATCAGCTGAATATATGTCCACCCAAAGATCTTTTGAAGAAACATCTAAGTGGTACACCTCCATGTCACCACAGTGCTTATTAATACTTGCTTATGTGATTTGAGGTGTGTGGATATTGTGGTTGATTCCTACAGATCATTACATCCCCCCCTTCCCACACACACTTTTGGCTTGGTAGAGATTGACTCCGTTTCAGACTAAGGGAATCAGGGGTATGTCATCCCCAGTGCGATAGTGATTGGTGCATGGGTGGTTCAATCAGAATGAGGTTTAGGACTTTTAGTCATTGGGTATAGTTAGAGGTGGGTTCTGTTCCCTTGGATGTAAAGGAAGGATGTAACTCTGGTTGCTGCCAGTAGGACACATTAGTCAAGAATACTTTTGGCTAAAAGTAACCAAAATGCCCGATTAAAGTAGTTGGTTACTGTTAAAAAAATACATCAGAGATGAGAGTTTGTTGGCTTAAGTTCAATGGTTTTTAGGCAACAAGTCCATAATTCACTTTGTCTTATTATTGCAGCAGATCCATTCTTATGCATTTGTAGTCAGCAGCAGGGGGCAGAGGGAGCACAAAGCACAAAGCATCATTTTCCTCATATGCCTTCCTCCTATCAGGAGAAAAAGTTTCATTCTCAAACACCCCTGAAGCAAGGACTGGGTTACACAGCTACCTTTTAAACCAGACTCAGAACCTTGATCTCTGAGATCAGAGGATCTCTATTACACACTAACCAAAAGTAAATTTCCATCTAGTGTAGAGGTGTGAAGCGGTGGGAAATGGCTTCTGGAAGGGTGACATAGAATCACCCACTTAGTTAGCTTGCAAGGCCAGCTGAACATGAAGCTGATAAAAAGAGAAAGATAGAGCTGGGAAAAAAGATAGAGGAATGGAACCAGAGTTCCCATCATATCACACTTAGGATTTAGGATTCATTCTATCTCAGGAATGTTCTGTTATATGAAACAATGGAACCATATGATGATCAAGTAAGACTGAACTGATTTTCTCTTTCCTACAACTGAAGAATCCTAGTTGACTGAAGGGAAGAGAATGTTGTCTTTAGAGTTTCCAAGACAGAGTAGCAAAGCTGAAAATCAACCAAGGGGGTTGGGCTGTATTAGTTAAGATGCTTTTGGTTGTAAGTTATAAACAAACAAACAAACAAACAAAAATCCCTAAGTCAAAGTGACTACATAACAATGTAATGTATTATCTTTATGAAAGGAAATCTAAAAGGAGGGCAGGATCCAAGAATTTGGCAGCTCAAGAACATCATCAACAACTTAGATTCTTAACAAGCAATGGGTCAATAAAGAAATCAACAGAGAAATAAGAAAAAATACTTTGTGATACATGAAAATAGATATACAACATGCCAAAATTTATGAGATGCAGCAAGAGCAGCTCTAAGAGGGAAGTTCATAGTGATAAATGACTACTTAAGAAAAAAAATCTCAAATGACCTAACCCTATACCTGAAAAAACTCCAAAGAGAAAAATAAATAAATCCCAAAGTTAGAAGGCAGTAAATAACAAAGATCAGAGTGGAAATAAATGAAATAGAGACCACAAAGACAATAGAAAAGATCAATGAAACAAAGAGCTGGTTCTTTGAAAAGACAAAATTGACACACCTTTGTCCAGAGTCACCAGAAAAAAAAGAAAGGGCTCAGAAAAATACAATCAGAAGTGAAAGAGAAGTTACAACTGATACCACAGAAATACAAAGGATTATAAGAGACTACTATGAACAATTCTATGCCAACAAATTGGACAACCTAGAGAAAAATAGACAAATTCCTAGAAACATACAACCTTCCAAGAGTGAATCATGAAGAAATAGAAAATCTGAATAGACAAATTACTAGTAAAAAGACTGAATCAGTAATAATAATAAAACAAAACAAAACAAAACAAAACAAAACAAAACCAAAAACCTCCCAAGAAAGATTTCAGGACCAGACAGCTTCACTGGTGAATTATGCCAAAAAAAAAAAAAAAAAAAAAAAAAAAAAAAAAATCAAAGAATTAATACCAATCCTTCTGAAACTCCTCCAGAAAATGCAAGATGAGGGAACACTTCCAAACTCATTTTACAAGGCCAACATTACCCTGATCCCCAAACCAAATAAGGACACTACAAGGAAAGAAAATTACAAGCCAATATCCTTGATAAAAACAGATGCAAAAATCCTCAACAAATTATTAGCAAACCAAAATCAATAGTACATTAGAAGGATCATACACCATGATCAAGTGGGATTTATTTGAGAGATGCAAGAATTGTTCAACATCTGTATATCAATCAATATAACATCACTTTAACAAAGTGAAAGATAAAAATCCTATGATCATCTCAATAAATGTAGAAAAGCATTTGACAAGATTCAACATCCATTTATGATAAAAACTCGCAATGAAGGGGGTATAGAGGTGCCTCAACATAATAAAAACCATATATGGCAAGCCTATAGCTAACATCAGACTCAATGGCAAAAAGCTGCAAGCATTTCCTTGAACACCAGGAACAAGAAAAGGATGCCCACTTTCACCTTTTTTATTCAACATAGTATTGGAAAGTGCTAACCAGAACAATTAGGCAAGAAAAAGAAATAAAAGCACCCAAATTGGAAAGGAAGAAGTAAAATTTTGACTATTTGTAGATGACATATTACATTTAGAAAACCCAAAAGTTCCCACCAAAAAAACCTGTTAGAACTAATAAATAAATTTAGTAAAGTTGTGAAATACAAAATCATATACCCAAATCAGTTGTATTTCTATGCACTAATAACAAACTATTAAAAAGAAAACTTAAGAAAAGAAATCCATTTATAATTACATAAAAAATACTAAAATACTTCAGAATAAATTTAACCAAGGAGGTAAAAGACCTGTACACTTAAACACTAAGACATTGATGAAAGAAATTGAAGAAGGGACAAATAAGTGGAAATATATTCCATGCTCTTGATTTGGAAGAAATAATACTGTTAAGCTGCCCATACTACACAAAGCAATCTACAAATTCAGTGCAATCCCTATTAATAGTCCAGTGGTATTATTCACAGAAATAAAACAAACAGTCCTAAAAATCTGTATGGGACTACAATAGATCCCTGATAGCCAAAGCAAATCTGAGAAAGAACAAAGGTGGAGATTCATGATGTACTCCCTGATTTCAAAACAGTAATCAAAACAGTATGGTACTGGTATAAAAAAGAGATGAATGGAACAAAATGGAGAGCTCAGAAGTGAACCCATGCATATATGGACAATTAATTTATGCCAAAGGAGCCAAGAATATCTAACAGAGAAAGAAGTTTCTTCAATAAATGGTGCTGGGAAAACTTGATAGCCACATGTGAAAGAAGGAAACTTGACCACTATCTTATACTTCACACGAAAATTAACTCAAAATGCATTAAAGACTTGAATGTAATATGTGAAACCATAAAACTCCTAGAAGAAAATATAAGTGGTAAGTTTCTTGATACTGGTCTTGGCAATGTGTTTTTGACTCTAACTCCAAAAGCAGAGACAACAAAAGCAAAAATAAACAGGTGGGACTACATCAAACTAGCAAGCTTAGGCACAAAAAAAGAAACCATCAATGATATGAAAAGGCAACCTACTGAAATGGGAGAAAGTATTTGTAAATCATATATCTGATAAGGGGTTAACATCCAAAATATATAAAGAACTCCTACTACTCAATGACAAAAAAATCACAAACAATTCAATTTAAAAATGAGCAGAAGATGTGAATAGACATTTTCCAAAGAAGACATATAGATGGCCAACAGGTACACATGAAAAGATGTTCTGTATCACTAATAGGGAAATGCAAATCAAAATCTCAATGAGATGTCACCTCACACCTGTTAGAATGGCTATTATCAAAAAGCCAAGAAATAATATGTGCTAGTCAGGATATGGGGAAAAAAGGAACTTTTGTGAAATGTTGGTTGGAATGTAAATTGGTATATTCACTACGGAAACCAGTAGGACATTCCTCAAAAAAAAAAAAAAAAAATCAAAATAGAACTATCGTATGCAATTCTACTTCTGGGTATTTATCCAAAGAAAACTAACCACTAATTTGAAAATATATATGCCTCTCATGTTTTGATGAGTCTGCAGTATATTTTCAATAGCCACGCAACCCAAATATCCAGTGAGGGATGGATGAATAAAAAAGATGTGATATATGTATGTGGAATACTATTCAGCCATAAAAAAGAATGAAATGCTGCCATTTGCAACAACATGGATGGACCCTGACAGCATTATGATAAGAGAAATAAGTCAAACAGAGAAAGCCAATACTGATATAATGGTCTCACTTATGTGCAGAATTTTAAAACAACAACAAACCAAGCTCATAGGTACAAAGAACATTTTGGTGGTTGTCAAGGGTGGAGTGTAGGAGATGGGAAAAATGAGTGATGATGGTCAAAAGCTACAAACTTCCAGTTACAAAATAATTAAAACATATGGATATAATATACAGTATGGTGACCATAGTTAATAATAATTTGTTACATATTTGGAAGTTGCTAAGAGAGTAGATCTTGAAAGTTCTGCAGCACCTGGGTGACTTAGTCAGTTAAGCGTCTGACTTCGACTCAGGTCATGATCTCATGGTCCATGAATTCCAGCCCCGCCTGGGGGTCTGTGCTGACAGCTCAGAGCCTAGAGCCTGCTTCAGATTCTGTGTCTTCCTCTCTCGGTGACCCTTCCCTGCTCATACTCTGTCTCTGTTTCTCTGTCTCTCTCAAAAAAATAAACATTAGAAACATTAAAAAAAAAAGTCCTAATCTCAAGGAAAAAAAACTTGTAAACGTGAGGTAAGAGATGTAAACTAGACTTACTGTGGTGATCATTTTGCAATATATACAAATATCCAATTATGTGGTGTACCTAAAACTAATACAGTGTTATAGATCAATTATACAAAAGAAGGAGAAGAAGGAGAAGAAGGGGGGGGGGGGGAAGGGAGAGTGAAAAGAACTGAGATTCTGTCTCCCTGCTCAGCCATCACCACCAAATTTAGCCTAAGGTAAAGATGGCTGCCTTTGGCAACCGAAGCA
Source organism: Panthera tigris (assembly GCF_018350195.1). Taxonomy (NCBI): domain Eukaryota; kingdom Metazoa; phylum Chordata; class Mammalia; order Carnivora; family Felidae; genus Panthera; species Panthera tigris. The sequence goes on from NC_056660.1 coordinate 167,124,901, forward strand.
ACATCTAACATGAGAGAGAAAGGGTGTAGAACCTAGGTCTTTCTCTTTAGTTTGATAGGATCAATCTGGACCAAAAAAAAAAAAACACATGAAGCAAATGATTGTGTAGAGGAGCAGCAGGGCTGAGATTTGGGAATAGCTGAAATGTATATACTGGCGCATATACACACACAGCTAGTGGCCTGTTTCTTCAGTTTGGAATAAATCTAGTCTCAAGTACTGCTTTCATCATCATAATTACATAAACTAATAACTGCTAAGTGTTTACCATATGCCAGGCACTCTTCCAAATATCTTTACATGCACTATCTCATTATCCTCACCAACTGCAACAGCCCTTTGAGGCTGTTTTTATCATCCCTGCTTTACAGAGGAAGCAACTGAAGCCACAGAAACATTAAGTAATTTGGACAAAGTCACACAGCCAGTAAGGGGCAGAACTGGTATTTGACTGCAGGAAATCTGAATACAAATTTCAGTATCTGACACTCCTGGATTTGGATTCTTCCCTCTGTTATTTCCCAGGTGTGCAACCTTGGGCAAGTCACTTCACTCTTCTGAGCATCATGTTCCTGTTCCATGCAATAAGATCACATGATAGATTATGATTTACGTCGTAGATACTCTCATCACTGTGCTAGAATTCCCCAAGACTACCCTCAGATTCAATGATTCACTAAAATGACTCAGAACACAGAAAAGCTGTTTTACTTACAGCTTATTATAGTGAACCGATACATATTAAAATCAGGAAGAGGAGTATAGGGCAGGCACAAGTTTCCAGTTATCCTCTCTCTGTAGAGTTTACAGACAATGCTTATTTCTCCCAGTAATAATGTGTAACAACATGTACAGAGTATTGCCAACCAGGGAAATTTATCTGAGCTGTGATGTCCATTGTTTGGTAATATGGGCATGGGGTAATCCCACCCTTCCCAAGGTCAAAATGATACAACATGGCCCAAGGCCATCACCATCAGTTACATCATTAACATAAAGTATTGGGGTGGCCCAAGGCCCCAGGTATAAAAAGGCATTGTTACCAAGAAGGATATTCCAAGGATTTAGAAGTTATTTCCCAGAGCCAGTCAAGGGCCAGTTTTCTTCTGAACGTGAAGGGTTTGAACATCTCAGGCCTGGTAGTTAACCCTCTCCTTTACCCCACTGTCACAGCCAGGAAGCATTACTTAGCAATTAAGGACCTGAGAGGATCCATCCAGTTTAAACTTATTGATTACCGCTTTACAAAGATTAATATTTGCTATTTCTTGTCCCACAACTCATAAATATCAATAATCTGCTCTATTTTAGAATCTCAAAACCAACACATTTTCTGAAGGTTTATTTATTTTTGAGGGAGAGAGAGACAGAGCACAAGCAGGGGAGGGATAGAGAGAGATGGAGACACAGAATCCAAAGCAGGCTCCAGGTGCTGAGCTGTCAGCACAGAGCCCCACCTGGGGCTGGAACTCACAAACCCTGAGATCACAACCTGAGCCGAAGTCAGACGCTTAACTGACTGAGCCACCCAGGTGCCCCAGAACCAACAATTTTAAAAGGGAAGATTTCTCAAAAGCCATAGTACTTATCATAGCAAGAAGTACAAATGGTTTGGAGTTATACTGTATTTATCATACAATATATGATTGGTGATAAGTACATCAATTTATTTCCTTCTAAAGTCAGATGATCTCTTTTTGTTTTATTCAGGAATATGTAGACAGATCCAGATGTTTATTTTTCTATTTGGACTTTTATGCCAGTAATCTCAAAGATTTTTTTGAGTGCACACACCCTTTTAATATAACTTTGACCTAGCCACTCTAATTAATGTGTATTAACTTATTTATAAATCATGTGCACTTCACTAAAATAATGCATATATGATAAGTTACACAATAGAAATCTTAAAATGATGAAATTGAAAAGTAAATGTAAATAGAAGTTCTAATATGGTTTTTACTTAATTGAGTGGATCATCTTGTGAATCACTTGGGTACACATCTTCTCTGTGGATATTGTTATTCTACACACTGAAACCGTACCCCAAGTCCTTAATATCAGGCTGTCCTGGATAGCCTGGATCTCTCTGAGGCCCTCACCTTAACATTATTGTAACAGCATTATATTATGGGGGATATTATTTGATAAGGTAGTAGGAGAAATAATCGATATGTATGAAATAACACACTAGAACATTAAGCTGTATGGCAAAGAGACTAAGGATTCAAGGCAAGCTCCAGAAGTTGGATTTATCAGATGAGGGAGATCAGGAAGAGTCCACAAAAGAGGGAGGCATGTGGCTGGCTTTTGAGATGAACGGAATCGGGTTGGCAGGTGAACAAAGTGAACTCAAGTGAGCAAAGGCCTGGAGGGAGGACTAAATGTGACCCAAACTGCAGAGAATATGAGACCAGTCCAACTGAAAGACCCAGCCAGGCCCGTCTTGAAGCTCTTCACCTCCTCTCCCATTTGGCCACTAAAGTGATTCAATCTGCTTCTTTTCCTAACTCTCAGGAGCTGCAGTGGCTGAAAGCTGTCCTCTCAGACATCAAGGTAACTAAGTTCTGTCTACTGTCCTCACGTGTCAGCTCCTTGACAATTCCTTTCCTGAGCTTTCTAGCCTCTGGCTGGCTTTCGAACTCTTCCTCAAGTAGTTATCAATCACAGGCGTTTTCTAGGTGGGACTAGGTTGGATAGGTGATAGGAGGAGAATTTTAGTCAGGGGTAAGCCCTCCTTGCGATGGTAAGCAATTCATGTTTTCAAGTTAAAAGTCCTGCCAGTAAGCTATGTATTGTCTTGTGCTATGTGCAGTTTTTATTTAAAAATGTGTAGTGGGTAGAGGCTGAAATAAGATTCCACTGATACATCAACTCTCTCAGTAAAGTTCACTTGGGATCATGCCTTGAGAACGTTCCATCATCTGAGAGTAGGTCTGAAGGAAGCTCACCAAGAAGAGAGCAGGGAGGGTGGGTGATGTGGCAGGAAGTATATGTTAATGCAGTTAAAAATTAATTGGCATGTGTGTGGTAATAGGAAAACTGAAAGGAACAGATGTTGAAGAGAGGCCAGTTGCCAGCACACAGGGATAGATTGCCTGTCTTTCTGCCGGTGCTCAAACCGAGCTCCTAGGAGAAATGGTTTTGCTACCTCAAGGTCTTAACGGAACATTAGTCAGGACCGTGGAGACTGAGTTTTTGCCAAGGAGATGTCATCATCAACCAGATTTCAAAGAGGCAGTGCAAGCATACTATGTGCAAAGAGGCTCTGTTCCTTGTACACTGTTTCAGACCAAGCTCTTCCAGGCTCGGATGCTCGCATAGCCCCTTCATGGAAGCAAAACTCAAGAAGCCTGTGTTTTCTCTCGACACTCATTGTGTATGGTCCTTGACACATTCAAGAGTCACCAAATCTCCAGATTCAATCCAGCCACACAATTGGCCTCAGGCTGCACCTATTATTATTTACGGCACTACGATCTGTTAGACCAATGGGACTTCCGCAAAGATATGTTTCCATATCCACATAATTCCATTCATTAGTTAATTCACAATAAAAATATAGTGAGTGTTCCCACAATGCTTTGTGCAAGCACTGGTTATGTACTGGAGATCTATCAGTGAGAAAAAATAAATATTCTTGCCCTTATGGGGCTTATATTACAATGGAAAATAATAACCAATAACCAATAAACATAACAAGTTATATATTACAATGGAAGGGATATGTACTATGGATAAAGAGAAAAAGCAAAGCAGAGTAAAGAGGATAGAGAGTGCCAGGGTAGGAGTGAATGACAATTTCAAATTGAATGATCAGGGCAGGCTTCTACATTACAGGGAGCAAATGGATATTAGAGGGAAGAGAATTTAAGTCGGTGGGAACAGCCAGCAAAAGCCCTAATTTGGGAGGTGTGTGAGCAGAAGGAGCAAGAGAAAGAGGAGAAGAAAATGAAGTCAGAGAAGAATGGGCCCAGAATACCAAGGACCTTTTGGGCAATAATAAGGCCTTTTGGCGTTGGGTCTAGGTGAAATGAGAACCATAGTAGTGTTTTAAGCAGAGGAGATACATGATCTGACATGTTTTGAAAAGATCTCTCTGCTTACAGAATTGAGCTAAGGGGCAATTATAGACACAGAGAGATGATTTAGGAGATTATTACAATGATCTAAGCAAGAGATGATGGCAGCTTAAACCAAGGTAGGAAGAAGCAGTTAGATTCTAGATATAATCTAGACTATCCTCTGCTTTAGTTATGCTTGAGTGTCCTGAAGTATAAGCCACTGCACAGCCTTCACCATGTGAAAGCAATACACTCTGTCTTGAATTTCCCAAACTTACTTTTTCATGTAATATTTATTATGATCAATGTTGAATGGTGTTTTTTTAATGTTTATTTATTTATTTTGAGGGGGGAGGGGCAGAGAGAGAGAGAGAGGTAGAGAGAGAATCCCAAGCAGGCTCCATGCTGTCAGCACAAAGCCAGAAACAGGGTTCAACCTCATGAACCATGAGATCATGACCTGAGCTAAAATCAAGAGTCAGATGCTTAACCAACTGAGCCACCCAGACTCTTGGATAGTGTTGTTTTAATGTCTAAGCTTCAGGGTAGAGATTGGTAACTGGCCATCTGCCTGTATCTGTTATAAAGTGTTTTGTTTTTATTTTGTTTTGTTTTTTGCTTTTTAAAATGGAACTAGCATCCTAAGAATAAGAGATACAAATAAAAATCTGAATTCCTAGCTTCACTTTAAAAATTGGAATATCTGGGGGCGCCTGGGTGGCTCAGTTGGTTGAGTGACCGACTTCGGCTCAGGTCATGATCTCACGGTTTGTGAGTTGAAGCCCCGTGCTGGGCTCTTTGCTGACAGCTCAGAGCCTGGAGCCTGCTTCTGATTCTGTGTCTCCCTCTCTCTCTGACCTTCCCCCACTCATGCTCTGTCTCTTTGTGTCTCAGAAATAAACATTAAAATTTTTTTTAAAAAATTGGAATATCTGGCATTGCATTTTCTCATGATAACCATCAGCTAAAACTGAATGGCTATTCCCATTAAAGCCACCCACTCCCCCAAGTCCCTGCATGGTACATGTTGACATTACTTGCCTGGACCATGTAGGCATCAGGGGTTGTGAAAATGTCCTGGTCCAGAAGGAGTTTTGAGGACCAAGAGGGTCATTGATATAGGTCAAGGCCAAAGATGCTACCAGGACATTAGACTCTGGGGTGTGGGACACTTAAGGAGACAAAGAAGTTTAAAGCTCATTTGTACATACAAATACCCTCTTTGGATTTTTCTCTAAAAACATTTGTCTTTCTCCCTGGGTCCCTCTGTCTCCTCTCACACAGTTGGTATGATGAGACAAGCCAGACTTCTTCCAGTTTGTGACAAAGATTACTTCTCTCCCTTCCTCCCTTGTAAAGAACCCAGTGGATATAAGTGGGGCTTCAGGTATCAGAACCCAAGGAGTGGGTGGCAGAGGCCACATACTCTAGACTTTAGGAAGAAGACTACTATCTTGCTGTCGAGTCTACTATTTTCTGCCTTTTATTGACCTGTGACTAGTAATACCTGGTTGACCAACACAGGTATGAGGTTCTAAGTAATGACTTGAGCCATAGACCTTGGGCCCTCCAGCTCTCCACGGTCAGGAGTTCCATGGAGGCCTCTGGGATCAAATTCCTCTAGTCATGAAACATGTGCATTTGCTTAGAGTTTCCCTTGTGAACCTGGAGTGTCTATATTCAAATTGTCAATGAGATGGTGACTGGGGGTTCTGGCTATCTCTCTGCATAAGAGATATGTGGTCCTCAAATGAGAACACTGAATCAATGAAAAATATCTCAAAGGCTTTATTTCTGCACTTATTAGAAAAAGACAAGGAAAGACTCATTCTGTTCTCTATCCCCTTTTGCTATGGATCCCAAGGATGGAGCAACAAGGTCTACCTTACCCATTGTATGATACAATGTCAAGCACACTCCTGCATGACTCTTACCAGAATCATCCATATACTTGAGAAGGCTTGAAATTCCAACAGTCTTTCATTTAACTATTTAAAATGAGATTTGACGTGTAAACCATAGAAGCACTAACCCCCTGGTAGCACTAGGCCCTATTAAGTTCTCAGGGTAGCACAGAGAAAGCAGAGATGATAAGACAAAGAATCCAAGTGTGTTTACTGACCACCTTTCACCACAAAATGAGATCAAGCAATAATCTTGGCCCAGGCTGGACTCAGGAGGAGATATCACAAAAATGTTTTTGCATCTCCTGGTCTTTTCCAAATTCCCATCCTCCCATCACCATGGCATGGCATGGCAACCCACATGTTATAAAGGGAGAAAAGGCGATTTGTGAATCTTAGCTCCCTGACCTTCAGGCCTCTTTAAGTTTTATTCTATGCTTTTGAAGACCAATTACCTAATTTGTACATTGCAAGGGAGAAGATTTCTATGGAAGGATGTTGGAAGTAGCATAGAGTTTCTAAATGGTTAGGTAGAAACAGCAAGAGGGCCATCATGCTAATGACTGGCCACTCAAGGTTATTCCATCAACAGAGGAAGATGTCAGGCCCCTAACTGAGAATGGATGGGACAGAAAACTAAAATGCTTATGACTGATCTAAGTGCACTTAAAGTCCTGTTTGAGTGTTAGACCTTCGTATCACTGGAATTTTTCTCTGCATGCTTAACTTATTATTACTGATAAATAAAAACATCTGAGAGAAACTATACACATGCTTTAGATTCTCACTATGGTAGAAACGACTGATTCCATACCACTCCTGAAGAGCACAGCTTTAAGTAGAGGAAGGGCAATACCAAATCTAAGATCATAGATGAGTACAGTGGAGATAATAAAATCAACTAACTAGGGACACCTGGGTGGCTCAGTCAGGTGAGCATCCAACTCTTGATTTCGTCACTGTGCTCTGCCCTGAGCATGGAGACTGCTTAAGATTCTCTCTCTCTGCCTCTCTCTCACTCGCATGCAATTTCGCTCTCAATAAACTAACTAACTAACTAACTAACTAACTAGGAGTTAGTAGACAGTAAGTACAAAAAACCCTGGAGTCTATCATTTAAACAGTTTGCTTTTAAGGGTGCCTGGGTGGCTCGGTTGGTTAAACAGTCAACTTCGGTTCAGGTCATGATCTCATGGTTTGTGAGTTCTAGCCCTGCATTGGGGTCTGTGCTGGGAGACTGCTTCAGATTCTGTGTCTCCCTGTCTCTCTGATCCTCCCCCGCTTCCACTCTGCCTCTCTCTCTCAAAACTGAATAATGTTAAAAAAATTTTTTTAATGTTTTAAAATTTTAAATGTTTTAAAAAAACATTAAACATTAAAAAAAAGTTGACTTTTAGATGTATGAATTAACCTTGAGTGTGGAATGCATTGGGCATGTGATGTTTTAGGTATGGTCGTTGCCGTCACAAAAGAGCTTATATAGAGAGTTTGATAGGGTTTTAAATTCCCACACATGTCCTTAATCTGGAGAATAACCTGATGGTTACCAGAGGGGAGGTGCATGGGGGGATGGGTGAAATAGGTGATGGGGATTAAAGAGTGCACTTGTGATGAGCACTGGGTGATGTATGGTATTGTTGAATCACTATATTGTATACCTGAAACTAACATAACACTGTATGTTAATTATACTGGAATAAAAATTAAAATAAATTTTTTTTTTTTAATTCTAGGGGAGGGGTGCCTGGGTGGCTTAGTCGGTTAAGCATCAGACTCTTGGTTTCAGCTCAGGTCGTGACCTCATGATTGGTGCGTTGAAGCCCTGCAGCATTGGGCTCTGCACTGCCAGTGCAGAGCCTGCTTGTGATTCTCTCTCCCCCGCTCTCTCTGCCCCTCCCTCGCTCCCTCTCTCTGTCTCTCTCTCTCAAAATAAATAAAAATAAACCTAAAAAATTCTAGGGGTGCCTGGGTTGCTCCTCTGACTCTTGATTTTGACTCAGGTCATGATCCCAAGGTTGTGGGATTGAGCCCTGCCTCAGGCTCTGCAATGAGTGTGATGAGTGTGGAGTGTGCTCAAGATGCTCTCTCTCTCTCTGCCCCTCTCCCCCTCTTGCTCGTGCTCTCCATCTCTCAAACACACACACAAATTCTAATGCATGTCCTGATTTGGGGTGAAATAAGCATTAAATCATCCCTGGTATGAGGCAAGTCCTTTCAATGTGGTTCCCAGATGCCCCTTAACAAGCTCTAATTTGAGCCAGGTGCTCAGGCATGATCAATTCCCTATACCTAAATCTGAGCTACGGCCCAAGTGGCATGTCCATTTTTCTGAGCCCAAAGGGGCAAGAGTCAATGCATTATTGTTAACGGGAACTAGTGACCTTGCAGAGGTCCGGCCCCGAAAGTGTCTGGTGTTATCTCCTTGCTCTGTGTCACATTTGTTACTGACCACAGCTAAAAGAATTGTGTTTTGTTTTGTTTTGTTGGTTCATTTGCAATCTGAAGAAAGATTTGGACCTCAGGATGCAAATGACAAAATGTACTTTGTACCCTTGTAAATGATTTGAGCCTCCTAACTTCTTAGTGTTGTAGTACTGACACGGGGACAAACAGCCCAAAGAATAGAGATATTCTGGGTCCTCAGAGAGCCATTCCTGTGGATGTCCTGCTGCTCTCAAACAATAGCGGCCAAACAGAGAAACAGGAAAACAAGATCAGCCATCCCGGAAATCAAAAAGAGATTGAGTGGGGGATGAGGAGGGGTAAGACAGCAAACATATGGAAGAGTTTTCAGTTATGGAGGAAGGAAGCCAAACACAGGGGCCATTATTTCAATTTTCTTCAGTTTTCAACCTTAAGAGATGCCCAGGAAATACTTTGTGCTAATTCTCTTTTCTTAAAAAGCTGAAAAATCTTTCAAAACCAGAAAGAAGTAAATGTGGCTTACAACTGCTTTGGCTTTTTTTTTAAATTTCTTTTCCCTGTATTTCAAAATAAATTGCATTTCTTCTACCCAGGAGTTAACTAGTTCAAAGCTGTTGCATGAGTGACAATTTCACTAAAATAACCAGAAAATATTTGCTATGCAGAAATTCTCATGAAGTTAAATATTGCATGGGACCGTTTTATACAACACCGGATTCATTCACTTTTGAATATCCTGGACACATAGTGGATACCTTCTATTAAGAAGGGCACTCTAGGGCTTTTATTAATTTCCATGGTGCTTCTTGGCCTATTTTCACCTTTTTGTCAGTAATGTTCTCTGTAGAGAAGCAATTTAGCTGAGAAAAAAATAAACAGACCAGAATTTAAAGAACTCTTTTATCTTCATAAGCCTCACATGACTTCTGACTCATATTTCAATAAACATAGTCTAAAATTTTCATGGGGATAAACATGCTTTTGTAGTATTTTTCTAACAAAAATATTCATACTTCTTTTCAGAAATTAATTAGTATTCACAGCCATCAATGTTAAAATTGTATGATTTCTATTATGAAGTCATTTTAATCACTCAAGATACATAAGCTGTTGAGTGTTTCCTTGGATTGCAAGACAAGCCAATCAAAATAACAGAGAGTAAAAAATAATCTCAGGTAAACAGACCCCATGATCTTTTCATACACAAGTGCAAATATGTGAGTGTGTGTGTATGCAAGGTACATTTTAGAACAAATCTTAACTCTCTCAAAATGTCACTTCAAAAACAAAGAAAGATTAAAGGTGAAAATTTGAAAAAAATTACCTCAGCAATAGCTCCAACTTTAAGCTCAGTGACAGTGTCACCCTTTAATATATACTGTTGCTTGGAAAAGAATTATCTTAACAGTCTTCGTCCGTATATTCATATATTAAAATTAATCATATCTATCATTTATACATCTCTCGGGATCACAGAAATCATTGTATAGTTTGCCACAATCAAGAAGTGAACTATCATTATCAAAAGTGGTAAGGAGAATTGGGATACTCACGGTCCCTTGGCTATGAAATCCACCATACTTCCCCAAATCCTTGTGATGTCAGAGTAAATCCTACTAGAGGCTCTGTAAAATACCATACCAATCCTTTAACCAGTGTCAATGAGGCAGGTACTGAAGCCATGGGGGCAGGAGTGCGGGTGGGGAAAGACATCTGCTGGAAAATAATCAGAAGTTCTGCCTCCTATTGCAAAATTGGACGACCTGGCCACAGAGCATGCATTCCTACCAGGAAATGTGAGGCAGCATCAGAAGAGCCCTGCTCTCTTTAGACTCGACAGCTCGTGTTGTCTGTAAAGCCTCATACCTTGCCTGTCTCACTCACCTGTTTCCTTCCTCACACCTGTAGGCATTTGAATTGACTCCAACCCTAAAGAATACGTGACCCAATACCCTTCAGCTTGCAACATCCTACCTGGTCTTAGGTGTCCTCATTTCCTTGAGGCCTTCCCTACTCCTCTGAAGTCCAGGGCTGGTGTCTTCATGCCCACAGGGCCCCGCACATATCTCTGTCATTGTGCTTTACAATGATGGCTTAATGTGTTTGCTGCCCAGGGTTAGTATATAGTCCCTACTCTCTGCCGGCCTCCCAGGAACACTAGGATAAGCATATTCCCCAAAGCCATGAAGAGATACAAGATGAAATAAGATAAGGGCCATATTCATATTTAATTAAGGAGATCATGAAGTGGGGGACTGGGGGCCAAGTAGTTAAGCGTCTGACTCTTGGTTTCGGCCCAGGTCATGATCTCATGCCCTGCATTGGGCTCTACACTGACAGTGTGGAGCCTGCTTGAGAGTCTCTCTTCCCTCTCTCTCTCTTTCTCGAAATAAATAAATAAACTTAAAAAAAAATGAAGTCCCTTCTGGGAAGACCAACGACCTTGATCTTCCAAATGAAGGGGTTGGGGGTAGCACAAAACTTTCAGTGGTACAACTGGGGCTCTTGGTTCTCTCACAGGGAGCCCAGAGGAAAGAGTCCTACATCCCAAGGTAGAGGGGCAGCGGTGCCAGGAAACCGTTGGAAAAGAAGTAATGCTGTAACTGGACAGCAGGGGTGCTAACACAGTAGCAGGCACCAGCATCCCTGAAAGGCTTCGTGAGACACAGTACTGGGTGCCACCCCAGAGTTTCCGACTCAGTGGTGTGGGGTGGAAGCTGGAAATTCGCATTTCTAAAGGTGATGCTGCTGGTCTGGATTCACCTTTTGATAGACATGGCTTTCCAGTGTGCAAAACTCTTCTGTAGGCCTCAGCTCGTTTGCTCCTCCTGATGACCTTGTGGGCAGCTCTGCGACTACTGGGAATGTCCAAGGGTAACTGACGGCCTGAACAGCTGTACCATCTCAGAATAGGGAAGAAATAAAAATGGCTGTCAGACAAGACACTGCCTTGGAGTCCAGGCCCTGGGGATTTATCTGTACTTCCTTGTCAAGAACAACCCTGCTGCTCCAGTATCAGTACACCCTTACCCCCCGGAGAACTTTTATGTATGGTGAATGCTCTCCTCAAGTCCCAGCATTCATGAAGTCAGTCTCTTATCCCTAGACGGGATCATGAAAGTCCTGCCTTTTCCCACCATGTGCTGTGCATTGCTTACTTCATGATCCGGAGCAAATGCTTTCTACTTCCCAGGAGTGCTCTTCTAGTAGCTGCCCTGTTCTGGTGTTCACAGTGGTTCCTGGCTATAGGAGAGGAGCTATTTATTTGTAATTAACGATTTCCCAACAGCACCCCTAAGTCCTTATCTGACAGTTTGTGGACGAAGCCAGAGGTTGCTTACATTAGCTTTCATGCATAACTATTGAGGATGCCAGTTGGACATAGGCGCCCAACTTTTACAAAAGAGATTAGAGGCAGAAAGCTTATTTGTATGTATTCCTTATAGTTTACAAAGTACTTGCATGGGTCATGTCTAGTTAATCCTTATAAAATTGCTCTGGGTATATTCCACATTTTATAGATGAAGAGGATAAAATGACACATCCTGAGGTTGTCAGCTAAGAAGCAATGGAGTTGACACACCTCTCTCCTACCGATTGTCTACCTCTGCCCATCATAAAGGCAGAAAGTCCAAGCAGCCTCGTTCTTTCCCATGTATATCACGAGACATATATTCTTTCAGATGAATGTCCCGTCTGTGGTATATTCAGATACTAGCCAGACCTTCACACTCCTTATCTCCATAGTGAAGCCCTCCCTCTGTCCTGTAGTTCTTTTACTGCTTTGTACCATAAATGTCACATATACCTGCCTATTTTGCCCACTCAGGAGAAGGTAAGACCTAGCAGAGAGAGTCCTGTATTCCTTCCATTCTCCCGATGGCCCTACCACAATGCTGCATGCATAGCAGGAGCTCTGTGAGCACATGCTGAATGTTCACTGACTAGGGCATAAGAACCTGGCCTTTGTGCAGTTCTATCAACACCAGACAGGGTGAGATGCGTTTTAGTTTTCTATTGCTGCTGTAACAAATGACCACAAATATAGTGGCTTAAAGCAACACAAATTTATTATCTTACAGTTCTGGAGGTCAGAAATTTGAAATGGATTTCATGGGGCTAAACCCAAGGTGTTGGCAGGATCGCATTCCTTCCGGAGGTTCTGGGAAGAATCCCTTTCCTTGATTTTTGCAGCCTCTTGAGACTGCCTTCCTTCCTTGCTTCCTGGCCTCTTTCTTCCATCTCCAGCAACAGGGGGTTTGAGTCCGCACATTGCGTCACCCTGGCCTTCTCTTATGCTGTCCCCTTCCACTTTTAATGACCCTTGTGATTACATTGGGCCCACCTGGATAATCCACGCTAAATCAGCTGATTAACAATCTTTTTTTTTTAATTTTTTTGTGTGTATTTTTGAGAGAGAGACAGAGTGTGAGCAGCAAGGGGGGATAGGGGGTGGGGGGCACAGAGAGAGAGGGAGACACAGAATCTGAAGCAGGCTCCAGACTCTGAGCTGTCAGCACAGAGCCTGACGCAGGGCTCAAACTCACGGACCGCGAGATCATGACCTGAGCCGAAGTCGGACACATAACCAACTGAGCCACCCAGGCACCCCAACAATCTTAATTCCATACTCAACTTTAATTCACCTTTGCCAAGTAACACAACAAATTCCCAGGTTTCAGGGATTAGGGTGTAGACTTCTTGGGAGGGGAAGGGGAGCTTATTCTGCCTGGCACACTGAGGGAGCCAGAGAGTAAAAGATGTCCAGAAATTGATAAAATTCACACAGACATAACACACTGAAAGCACCTGCTACCACTGCCTACTGTCTGAGCATCACTTGTAAGGCATCTGCCTCTGTGCTAAGGGCCTTATGTATATTTTGTGCATACATTTAATCCTCACATCTATCGAGTGATATTGGTATTAGCCCCACTTTTAGATTAGGAAACAGAGTCAAAGAGAAATTATGAAACTCGCTTGTGATCCATACAAGCGTTCAGTAATGAGCCTCTTCATACCACTCCACACCTAGGCCCCCGGGGTCCTCCTCAGCTCCACACTGTGGGCCACACACAGCTCTGCATTTTCATAGTGCCCGTTTCCATAACTCACAGCCTAGATCCCACTTAACTATACAGAAGGTAGAGTAAAAGGAGACCTGGCAAAACCCTCCAGCAGGTAACTCTTAAGGGATTTGTTTTCCCTCTTATTCTTGTTGTTCAAGGAGACAGATGATAATTAAAATGTCAGAGCCCTTCATGCTTCCCTGATCAAGATAACTACTTTACCACAGGTGATAGAAAGAAAAGGAGGAAAATGTCTGCTGTGGGGGAACATGGGTGATGATTCTGAGAAGGGGGCAAAGCTGGGGAAACTGATTCCCCTGGACTCAGGGGAGAGCCAACTGCAGCTCCAGCTGAACCAGAGTGAGTGCTCCCCTGTAGGGTCTCCAGAGGCCTTCCCTTTCCAGCCCTCCTCCCAAATTCTCATTCTGACCAGCTTGAAGAAAGCCAATTCCCAGCAGATACATCCCACGGCTTGCTAATTCTATCCAGTCTCTCCAATTCAGTTAATTCCCAGTTTCAGTAACAGAAGCAGCAGCTGTCAAGATCAGCAGCTGTGTTCTTTGTCTCTAGCTCTACCTCTCTGCCTTCTCTCTCCAAGTTAACGGAGTGGATCACATACAAACTTCTGGGGGAGAAAAGGGAATACAGGTTCTGGGTAACATGAGAAAAGAAAGGAGAAATGAACTTGCAGGAGCTTCAAAGCATCAGGTCGGCTGGAGACAATAGAGAGAATTCTTCCGCAACCTCCAAGTCCCAGTTTAACATAAAACAATCTCCTCAGTGCCCACACACTCTCTAGAACAGCCAGTTCTCAAACTTACTGTGACAAGGAAGCAGCTTTGTACCTTCCAGTGTATTGCAGACCAGTGCACGGTTCCACTGCGCGTGACCCGTGAGCAAGCTCACACCACACGTGACTCATGTTGCACAGCAACAATACCTGGACTGGCCTAGCCCCTGGTCAAGAGACCATATGCATGGGTGTCAGGCCAATGTCAAGTTGCTATAAAAATTCCTACACATTCTAAGTTTCTGTATTTATCTCATTGACTAAGCCACAATATCCTATACGCTTCATTGAGGAAGTATGATCTGTACAAAGATTTAAAGCATGTTAGCTGGCAAATTTCTGGAGGTAGCTTTAGGCAGAGGAAACAGCAAGAACAAAGGTGGGAGACAAGATGGCTAGAGTTCAAGGAGTGAGGGGAGAATTTAAAACGATGAGTTTCTGGGGGCACCTGAATGGCTCTGTTGGCTAAGCGTCCCACTCTTGATTTAGGCTCAGATCATGATCTCATGGTTGTGGGGTCTAGCCCTGTATTGGACTCTGTGCTGACAGTGTGGAGCCTGCTTGTGATTCTTTGTCTCCTTGTCTCTCTGCCCCTCTTCTCCCCATCTCAAAATAAATAAAAAATAAATTTAAAAAAAGCTGAGGTTCTGCAAGTGAGGGAGGTAGGAGGTCATGTTGGGTTTTGTAGGTTGTTGAAGGATTTTGAATTTATTTATCTTTTTACTCTGAGCGCAATGGTGTGAATTTTAGGATTTTGAGCAAAGGAGTGGCATGATATAGCTTCAGTGTCAGGGGGCAAGGCTGAAGGCAGTGAGCCCAGTCAGCTGTTGCAATAATTCAAGCAAGCGATATGGAAGGCTCAGACCTGGGTGTCAATGTTGGAGGACTGACAGGAAGTACCAAATTAAATATATTTTGAAGACAGAGGGTGGATAGGTTACTAGAGAAAGACAGGAGCCAGGGATGGTGCCATTGTTTTTGGCCTGATCAACAGGAAGGGTGGAGTTGCCATCACGGAGTTGGGGAGGGTGTACCTGAAGTCAATTTGGTGGGAAAGAATCAGGAGTGTGATTTTCAACATGTTAAGGTTGAAATATCCAATAGACCTCCAAGCTGAGATGAGAGATGCTGAATGGCAGTTGGATAGACATGTCTGGAGTGTGAGGGGATGTACGGGGAGGAAATATAAGTGAGGGAGTTACCAGTATTTCAAGCCTCAGTGAGGTCACCAAGGGAGTAAATTTAGAGAAGAAAATACTTCAAAATTAAGAAATGAGGAAGAAGAGGAGGAACGGGTGAACAAGGGGTAGGATGGAAACCGAGAGTGTGGAGACCTGAAAGCCAGTGGAGAAGAGTGTCTGAAGTAAGAATTCAGGCAAATGTCTGAGCTGCACTTTCCACATCTGCCAAATGGGGATAGTAATGTCTCAAACAAAGTCACTGTGAGGATTATGAGTTAATCCATTTGATAAATATGTATCAAGTGTATTTGCTGTTCTAGGTACTTTCATTTGAGTAACACACAGTTCCCTACCTCAAACGGGAGGTTACATATGTATGAAACACCTGGCGCCATGCCTGACCCCGGAAGGTGCTCAATAGATAATGTTACTTCTCTGCTCAGAATAGTAATTGCCTGTGTGTGGCCTATGTGGATTCACACTCTCCTCTGCTTCTTGAGACCAATTAAAATTACTTAGCGCTAATTAGTTGGTATGGATAAGCAAGGGAATCTTTCCTTTCTCTACCACTGCAACCCTTTCACTCTAAAGCTCTACTACTCCATCGAATATGTGGGTTCCTTTTGTGATTAGGGAACGAGAAGAGTCCACTTTGGGAATTACTAACTAGTCTTTACCTAGGCTGATCCAAGGGCCTGTGGTCCCCTGAAGGAGGCTGGCAGCCCAATCACACCATGTACACAACTCAGCCCGATTCCCCTCCTCCCAAGCCTAGAAGGAGGTGGAATAAAGCAAAGAGAGTTTCCAAAAAGGGAAAGGAATCAAGGATGGGTAGCCTCAAATATGTGGCCTGGAAGGCCCTTCTTTACCCAAGGCCCATGGAGAGGCTTGGAGTGTCCATTGTGTGCGTTTCCAGAATGTGCATGTGGGTTTATGTGTGTAAGACTCCTTTATTTCCCTGTAAGCCAAGCAGCCACCTCCTTCAGTTGTCCCCTTTTGAGTATCCAAGCAACCGACAGCCTGAAACAGCACCTTCCCCTCCTTTCCCTGCCCTCTCTCAAGCCCTCCTGTCGAAAGGATGCATCTGATACTGGGACCCCGTGGGCCAGGTAACCAAGGCAGCCAAAAGCCCCCAGAGCCTAGGCAGGCCTACCTGAGAAAGCAGTCAAGGTGGGGCAGTTCCCCCCTGGCTATGTTCTTTCTCCCTTAATGTTGTCCTGCCCATCTGGGCTGCTGCTGAGGGCAGTCCTGTGGGGCCTGCTGTTTCCTGTATGGCTATGGGTGACATTGCTCCAGTTTCTCTCACATCGCCTTTGTTTTGATCTACAGAAGTCTGCTGAGTTTCTTTTGGGCCTTGTCATGTTAACAAAAACAAATGTAATAATATGCACTTGAAAAGGCTCGCATGTCTTGATATTTTAATAAGCTTTTGATTCTACAGGGACCTCTGAGGCTTTTAAAAGTTTAAAGTTAATAAAGAGAGTAAAAGAAAAAAAATATGAATTGTTTTTAATTATTATTATACAGGATTAACCAAGCCAGTTGTGTATAATTAGACAGTAGCTACCTTGCATTGTAGAGGCAGTAAATAGGCCCACAGGGGGGCTGCCAGAAGGCTGAGGTGTTTACAAGACACTGGAGATGTTTTCGCCAAGCACATAATCCCTGTTGCAGTTACTATTGCTTTTATAATGGATGTGTTCATTACGACCAGAGACTAATCTGTGTATCTATCATCTTTCTAGCACAGATGACTCTGGAGTGGGGGATGACAGTGGAGAGTGTACAATATAATTCGGTGGTAAAATTATTAAGAGAGCCTATTAGCATACAGCTTTTTTTTGTGGCTTTATTTTTGTTGCCATTGCTGAAAGGAATTTTAAGAAGTTAAATAAACAATTGCCAGAGGAGTGATGATTAAGATATTGCTAAGAAAGTTTTTTTTTTTTCCCCTTAAATACCTCCAGCAGTGAAAGCAATGGGCCAGGAGTCCTAGGCCTTTGTTATGAATCCGTCTATGACTTTAGGGAATTCATTCATTAATTTAACATTTATTGAGTGCTGCCATATGCCAGGCGTTGTCGTAAGTGTTGTTGGAGGAAAATAATGACTAAGAAATACTGGATCCTTCTACCTAGGTGTTCTCAAACAGAGATATCCCTCAGAGTTGCCAGGGGAGCTTCAACATACAATTAATCAGTGAAGACCCCAGCCCAGACTTAACAGAGCTGGAAGCATTTCCAGGATATGACCTGGGCATAAGCATTTTGAGAAAGTGTTTCAGTAATTCTGAAGGTCTCTGACTGGAGTGGAAGTGAATATAATTACACGATAAAATATATGAGTGCTATGAAAGAAGAGTGTGCTCTGAGCTTCCAGTTCTTTATTTTTATAGTGGCAATAATAATACCTGTCCTATATATCTATGTTAGGTTGGGTTCCCAAGGGAGCACCCTCCAAGAAGGAGCATGTAGGAAGTTTACTGAGGCGTGCTCTCAGCATAAGCCATCTTCGGGAGTGAAATGGACTAGTCATTGGCTCCTCCCTGGCAGGGATGTGATTTGGGGCAAGGCAGCTCGCTCCAGCTCGGGGCCAATTCCTGGCGTGGATCAGCTGACAGCCATCAGCCACCACCTCCACCCGCAGTCCCACTAGGAGGAGGAATGAGACCCTTAGTCTTGAAAGGGCATCTGGGTGACGTGCCACAGCATCCGCACAGTATCCTACAGAAATAGATGTTGACATGGAGACTGGGAACTACTTCAGAAGATAAGAGGTTGCTCATTTTCTATTATTAACCCATAAATATATTTGCTTTTGACAGTGGCTTTTGAATTCTATGCATTTTCGATGTGAGAATGATCTATGACATATGTCACCTCGTGATTACCACTGTTGATTAGGCTGAGCTGGCTGGCTGGGCTAGCACCCATTCTTCTCCCAAAGCTTCTTGGATCCTTCTAAAAACTGCACCTGACCACTTGGGCTGAGAAGGTACATTTCCAGGGAGAGAATAATCAACTGTTGATAAGAGACATAACGGGGCTGAGCTCTCCTGCTACACACTTTACACCAGCTTGCACGTTCTACTTGGTGGCATACTGTAGCCACATCAAAAGTGGGAGCTCTTTTATTTACATTTGTTAAATATTTTTCCTACTCAAAGATGAGTTGCTGGAGTCGTCTCATGCATTCAAACAAAGAGCTTAAACTCTGTGCTTCTCCATTCCAGCATCTAGAAATGCAGGGGCTAATTAAAATGACCTTTAAGATCTATCTCTCCGGCTCTAACATTCTATGATCCCTTGAGTATTTATCTGGGGCTGGGAGAACCATATTTCCTCCCAGACAAGAATAGGCAATGTAAGGAGACCTCCACACAGAAGCCTGTTTTGCTAGAGTGGAAGCATTATAAAATTCCTCTAATGTAACAACAAACCTGCAAGGAGATTTTTTTTTTTTCTATGCAGCTTCTCCACTGCCATCTCTTCCATATCTACACTGGAGCTGGGAGGTCCATAAGTACTTAGCCATGACTGCAGGTGAGATGCAAATAGGAAGACAATACCAACAGGACGAAGAAAAATGATTGAAATTGGGTACAAAGTTGAAGCCTCCACCATTGTCTTGGCTGGACATATATTACAATTAATCCTCAAATCACGTTTACCCATTTTATTGATGCAGTTAAGCAATCAGGATGAGAAGTATCAATTTAAACAAAAAACTTTACATTTATTTAAAGAGCCGTCTATCATCAAGCTGCTCCATGTCTCAGCATGGTCAAGAATATCGTAAATAACAAAATACGCTCCATGCAGCTGCCCTGGAGCCCAGAACTCCCTGTTCTGGGAATTGAAAACTGCAAAGCGGTTCACTGGGGGATAGTAAGCTGAAGTATAAGTGGTTAGAGCTAGATGGATACTTGGAACTCGAGAATGCTGGTTGTAAACCTAGATGGCAAGCTGGAGAAGAGTTTCCAATGTATTCGCTTGGTTTTTAGGACTTTGAGTTTCAACCACAGGCCATTGGATATACAAATAGGTATTTGTATAAATACATGTCTGTATAACATTTACATAATTTTCTTCCCCCTGGGCGGGAACCAGAGATGAAGCCACCAGGATAACCGGCTAGGCTTGGGACCAGACTACTTTGGGGAACCTGAAAAGGAACTTTGGAGGTGAGGCAGTTGCCAGGATTTGGGAACTTGGAAGACTGAATGAAATGACAAAATGGTTTTAAAAAAGATAAAAGAATTACTTTGGAGCAGAATTGGCTAGGAGGAATGCTAATGGTCTGCTTTTATTATGTCGTACAGAAAGAGAAATCCTGAGAAGCCACAAAGAACACTCAGCCCCATGGAATAACTGTGAGGTGTAGAAGAGGAATTTAAAGAGAAAAATTTGAGACAGGCATTAGGGAAGAGACAGAACTTCCATATTCCGAGGGGACAGTGAGCACACTCAAGGCATTTAAAAATTGAGGTTGAATTAAACTCTTGGAAATATTTTCTATTGTCGGCAACGATTCTGTGCTGGCCCACTGGGATGGAGTACATCATCTAACAAGACGTTTTCATTTCTAATTTCTTTAACTCCATGGAAAATCCTTCCTGAATTCTCCACAACTCTCTGGGTGTTTACTAAGTGAAATAACTTAGTGCCCTCCACAGCCTTCACTAACGTACTATCTACTTGTTCCTCCAAATCAATAATAAACACATTAAATAACATTGGTCCCCAAACGGACCCCAAATGCACCACATTATTAACCTCCCTCCACTCCAGGAGACCAACTGACACTCTTTCCTGCTGCTTAGCTGGTTTTGTGAAAACCCCCAGACTTTGATTGCTCCTGCCCAGCTTAAAGGAGAATCGAACTCTGCTTCTGTTCTTTCCTGACTAGCGCTGCATTACTACCAGGCTGGGGGCCTGGACTCCTGGGTGCCGGGGGTTGGGGATAACACCAGTCCATGTGATGGGAGGCCCACGTGATTGAACAAAGAAGGAAAAGAAAACAGAAAAAAAGTTTATTGTTCTTGCTGAAAATTCAATTGCTCTACCATTTTTCAATCCCATTGAGAAATGTCAATGTTCTTTCCCACCGTCTGGCAGTGGCAGATTTGGCCAGGTGTCTCCACACAGAGTGGGTTCTCACAGTTGGGCTGCGTGTGTGTCATAAAGCTAAATAAGGAGCCAGTTCAGTCCGCCACCCCCCTTTGCTTCTGCCGGCCAGACACACTTCCCCATATGACAGTCTTATAAATAGCTGCTAAGCAGCTGGTCCTCCTCTCACCTCCTGACTCCATCAGATTCCCCCACCAGAAGCCCCTGACAGTCATGCAGCTGGGAGCTCTCCCTTTTCCTCCTTCTCCCCTCTGTACCCTCCACCTCTGACATGTGGCCACCACCTCAGCTATGTCCACTATAACTACCCAGGGATTGACTTGGGTGGGAAAAGGACTCAAGGAGGTGAGGGCTGGATTTGACCACAGAAGCAAGCTGTCACCCAACTAAACGAGGGGATGGAAGGTTGGGAGACACCGCAGTGAGACACCCGACAGCCTATAGTACAGGAGCCAGATGGCTGACCCAGCAAAAATCCCAGGAATCATTCTGGAGTGAGTCAAACATTATAAATATCTGTGGGTATCTGCTATGCCTCTATACATGTGCATATTTGAGGATCGTTTTTGGGCAAATAAATATATAATAAAATGCATTATTATTAAAGTTTACAAAGTACTAAGAATATATTCTGAGTTCAAATTGAAGGTAGGATTTAGAATAAGGAAAATATGTAAAAGAATTAAAGATTTGGAAGCCAATATGTAATAAGGAGGTGATAAAGTAGAAGTGTTTTCTTCCTAAATACTGTTGACATTTATAAAAACTCAGGCACTACTTCACATGGTATCAGAGCTGCAGGGATGGCCGAAGGGACTCAAGTCATTTTACAGGAATTAATTGAGTGCCACTATGTGCCAGGCAGGTGATGCAAAGAGGCATCCCCTTGTCTTGATCAGCCCCTGGGCTGGTGACACAGCCAAACAAGTAGAGGGCCAGTAGATGTTGTAGAAGGTGGAGTGGTCAGTTTTGCTTTTGGGAAAGAGCATTGTGGGGGTCTACAGAGAGGATACAAGGCAGTCAAGTCTATACGGACAGCAGGAGGTCAGGTAGGAGACAATGTATAGTTGTGGCAGGTCTAGGAAATAGTGAACAAACAGATCTCGATTGTCACCTGAAGAATCCTTCCATTTTCTTGTCTACTTAACATGGGTGGACCTGAATGTTTAAATCTCTCAGAGTTTAAATCTCCTATTAGGGAGTCTTCAAGATAAGTTTCCCAAAATACCCACACATTTCACTGTAAATGCGTAGACATGCCTGCCACTGAGGGACCCTTCACAGACTGGACATAATCTCTGCCACAGCTAATGTTGGCCCAGGACTCCCTCCTGTGTTAACACACGCCTAAACACTATTTGGCTCTTTCATGGGCAAGGCAAAGGCCCAAGGGCAGATAGAACAGAGATCACTGTGAAGGGGGAGCACAGACACATCCTGAAGTGCTGGTGGGGCCCAGGCAGAGGGCAGGTAGACAGGGCTGGGCAGAAGCTGGCAATGCCCTCTTCAGAGGTCAGCCAATTTGCCACATTCTCAGGGAAGGCTTTTCCAGCCCTTCATTATATATTTCCATCACACCATGTATCTTTTCTTCACAACTCCATTGTCCTTGTATGATTATTTATTGATGTACGTTCCTTTCTAGAGGACAGTCAGCAGAATGGCTATCTTTTCCACCGAATTTCCGACTACTAGCACCTGCCTTGCACTCAGGAAATAACTATTTCTTAAAAGATTATAGGAGCTGGTATTTATTGAGAAGTTTATATTATACAATTTAACCTTCAACAACCACTCTTGAAATAAATAATATTAATTGACCCCATCTTACAGATGAGTGAATGGAGAATCAAAGGATCGAGTAACTTACCAATGTTAATGAGTAGCAGAGCTGGGACTGAAATCTGGCCATCTGACTTTAGAGTCCATGCATTACCACCTTGCATGGGCTAGGACAGGCCACCAGGTGGGCCTGGTGGCTGAAGAGGAAAGCAGAGTTGCCCAGCGAGGGGGAAGCAGAGAAAGTGTCAGATAAAGTGGTGGGGGGCATACAGAAATCCACTCATCCGTTTCGGTGGAAGAGGCCTGGAATTCTGGCTTCACCACTAGCTTGCCTCCATCTCAGCTGTTTAGAGAGTATTTTAGCCTGTGAGTGAGGCTGGTCTTCCTTAACAGATGCTGCCCACCCACTTGGACTGGTCTCCCCAGCTGTGCATTGCCGTATTCAAGCTGTTGAATGTTTCCTCAGGTGTCCCAGAGGGAGCAGGTGCCTCCAGCTCCTCACAAAGCCTTTCCTACTGTCACCCCTGACCTAAGCCCTGTTCTTGGGAGCCTTGGCACAACAGGTGAGAGGCCAGGTGGCTGGGGATTCAAGGGTCACGGAGTTTCTGGGAAATACAGAAGGCGAGACTCACAAAGATTGTCATCACATGGTTAAATCTGAAGTGGCCCGTGACCCCTCAGAGCCTGGGATTTGGATGGTCTCCTGCAAGTCCGAGACTTTCTCTATGTCAAAGCTATTTCATTACTTCTAAGTATTAATTTGATACCAACTGAACAATATTTTGTAATGTCCTGAAAGTCAAGCTGGCTTCATCAGAGTAGTTTTCTTCAGTGAACTGAACCTGTTAAGTGCTCTCTACTTATTGTCTCGTTTGATGCTCACCTGGTGATTAGGTATTAGTATCTGAAGTTTACAGATGAAGAAACCAAGGCTCAGAGGAGTGACTGTAATTATTGGATGTTGTCAGGGAGTGAATGGTGGTGTTGGGAGCAGAACCTTGATCTTTCTAAATGTAGAGTTCAACATCTTGGCAATCACAGAATTCTGGGTTAATAACTCATTATGGCTGCTAAGATACTACCTGTACATTTTTTTCCATTTTTGGCTCTTGAAAATGAGATTCTTTGAACAGTCAGATCCATTACTTATAATATTGTAAGGAGTTAATTTGAGAGTTTCTTTCTTAATCAACAATTTGATTATTTAATGACTTTTTTTAAGATATGAGGAACCAAACTAAAAATCCCATCTCAGTCTGCAGTCCAAAATCTAGGGGACCTAACCTTTATTTTCTTAAAGAAAAACGCCAGGGGGAGAAAATGGGGGCAACATTGTTTGAATGGTTTCATTTGGGGATTATTATTATTATTGGTGCTCAACTGAACAACAGCTTTTGTCTAAAAAATTAAATGTGACAAGAAATTAATCCACATTGTGATCTAATTATTTTTAGAATTATGAGAAAAATGTAAGGTGTCTCAAGCATTTAGCTTTGAAAAGTGTCTGTGGAAATTAACTTTCATTACCTTTCATAAAGGTTTTTAGTTTTCTTGCCATCCTTAAATGGCATTTTCAACAGTCACTAATACCACTATTGCTGTCATGTAAGGACACTAGCATAGAAGGCAGTGTTCCATAAAAAGCCTGACTTTAAAGAACATGTGACCTGTGATGGTCTGGGCTTGTTCAAAGTGTAATTTATTAAATTCGTGAATCAGAATGTAGAGTAGGATCAGACACCCAGCCAGTTTCCTGACTTCCTCACATCTCTGAAGGATCAACGGTTAAGTACGAAGGAATATCAAACACAGGGAGCTTCCTTAAGGGATGTGAAAAGTAATAGCAATTTGACCTTTGAAAATTAGATTACATTGGACTCAATATAATGCAAAAGTGGAATAGAATTAGTTAAGTGAATTAAAAATATTGGAATTAGGAAAATAGAAATCGTGATTGTGGCATTTTTTTTATAACAAATGCTTTAGAAATATTCAGTACACCCATCTTCCCCAAAATATGTCCCTCCCTCTTGTAGGCCCCAGTGACCTATCTACTAGTTATTAAAGTTGATCTTTGGGGAAAAGTCACTGAATCCAGAAGACATCAACCAAACTCAAAAGGTAATCTGGGAAGGAACTTGTTTATGTTGTCTATTCTTAGGAAAAGTGGTGTTTATTACACCATTCAGGAAAGAACAAATCACACGTTAACTACCAGTTTTGTACCAGAAGTAGCAGAAGTTCTATTGTGAGGAGAGTGAAGGGAAAGTAACAGGAAAGGGAGAAAACATATGGCCTTCACAAGAGAGGGAGCCACAGTGAGTAGTGAGCGGAAAGTGCAAAACCCCCAGAGCTGAGGGAAGTAAAGAAAGGAGCTCTGGACATGGAGAAAGCCAAGAGATGTTAAACTTTATTTACTACGCAGTTCTGTGGCCCTTTCTGGCATTTGAGATCCAAAGTTCAAAGCTAGCACATGGTTGGCTATCTGCATTCTTTTTTTTTTAATTTCTTAATTTGTTTGTTTTTGAGAGACAGATAGAGACAGAGCACAAGTGGAGGAGGGGTAGAGAGAGAGGGAGACACAGAATCCGAGGCAGGCTCCAGGCTCTGAGCTGTCAGCACAGAGCCTGATGTGGGGCTCGAACTCACAAACCTCGAGATCACGACCTGAGCTGAAGTCAGATGCTTAACCAACTGAGATACCCATGTGCCCCAGGCTATCTTCATTCTTTAAAAAAAAATTTTGTTTAACATTTACTTATTTTTGAGACACAGAGAGACAGAGCATGAATGGGGGAGGGTTAGAGAGAGAGGGAGACACAGAATCCGAAGCAGGCTCCAGGCTTTGAGCTGTCAGCACAGAGCCCGATGCAGGGCTCGAACTCAGGGACCGCGAGATCCCGACCTGAGCCGAAGTCGGACGCTCAACCGACTGAGCCACCCAGGTGCCCCCTATCTGCATTCTTAAACATCTATTCTCCTGAATAATATTGTTAAGCCCCAGCGAAGATTCTTAGGTCCTCAAAACAAAAGGCGACCACATCCGAATTCCATGGAGGTCTATGGTTAGGTGGGAGATGATGGGGGTGGATTCTGCCCCAGAATACAAAGAGGAATTCAACAGTGGAAGCACTTAGGTGAGAGAAATGACAAACTAACTTGTCAAATTCATCCTCTCACAAATCTTGAATGCAATGAATTCTTACATAACAAAGCACCATTTCCCAATGGTGTCAAGTATCCGGTTGCTTGCTTCTCTTCTTACTCCAACTGGGGATTGATTACAAGGTACTCACACATGAGCATGGCGTTCACAACACTTACACATGGCTGCCGATGTGTATTACTCTGAAATTTGTATGTACACATGGGTCTATATGTAACATGAATGAACATGATACTGATGCTTTACATTGACGGGTAGGTGGGAATTTAAGAGTAGGGTTGCAAATAGTTTTTTTTTTTTTTCTCCAATGAGACTATATGATAAGATTTATGTTTAAAAACTTAAAATAAAAATCTAGCTTTGATTTTTTTGTTTTTTATTCTCAAGTTAGTTAATATACAGTGTAGTCTTGGCTTCAGGCGTAGAATCCAGTGGTTCATCACTTACGTGTAACACCCAGTGCTCATCCCAAAAAGTGTCCTCCTGAATGCCTATCACCAATTCTCTCCACCCCCTCAATCCTCAGTTTGTTCTCTGTATTTAAGAGTCTCTTATGGTTTGCCTCCCTCTCTGTTTTTATCTTATTTTTCCTTCCTTTCCCCTAAGATCATCTATTACGTTTCTCAAATTCCACATGTAAGTGAAATCATGTGATATCTGTCTTTCTCTGACTAACTTATTTTGCTTAGCATAATAGCCTCCACTTCCATCCACGTTGTTGCAAATGGCAAGATATATATAGATATATATATATATATATATATACCACATCTTCTTAATCCATTCATCAGTTGATGGACATTGGCTATTGTTGTTAGCCAAGAATTGGCTATTGTTGATAGAACTGGCATAAACATTGGGGTGCATGTGCCCCTTTCAATCAGCATTTTCATGTCCTTTGGATAAATTCCCAGTAGTGCAATTGCTGGGTCATAGGGTAGTTCTATTTTTAATTTTTTGACAAAACTGCACACTGTTTTCCAGAGTGGCTGCACCAGTTTGTATTCCCACCAATAGTGCAAGAGAGTTCCCCTTTCTCCACATCCTTGCCAACATCTGTTGTTTCCTGAGTTGTTAATTTTAGCCATTCTGTAAGGTGGTATCTCATTGTGGCTTTGATTTGTAAAATCTAGCTTTCGAATGTTTATTTTATAATTATTAAAATGATAAATTATCATAATTCGTATAGTGCTTTTTAATTTTAATAGGTTATTTTGAATATTTTAAAAGAAAAATATTTTTATTGTAAAAACACATCACATAAAATTTATCATCTTAGTCATTTTTAAGTGTATAGTAGTGTTACTATATGCTTTTTGTTGTACAACAGATCTTTAGAACATTTTCATCTTTCAAAGCAGAACCTCTATATCCTTTCAACAATAATTCCCCTTGCTCTCCCCTTTCCAGACCCGGGCAATCATAACACTGCCTTCTGTTAAAAGAAAAATTATTTTAAAAATATAAAACAATTTTAACTTTTTTAAAGTTTTACTTTCATTTGCATTTTAATGAAAATAAATTTTTCAAATTTTTATATAAGCTAATAATATAACTATATCTTAATGTTTTAAGATATTTAGACATTACTCTTAATAGAACACAAATTATATGAAAATGTTACCTAAAACATCTTAATTAATGATTTTGTTAAAATGAATGAAAAATTTTTATGACATAAATATATGATAGTTTATGAATTATGTATATCTTTATTTTGTTATTCATTCAAACACCTTCAGCTCATCAACGGAACACTCAGACATATGCAATAACAATTAATTCAGTCATTTTTGACATTTTGCCAACTTTAGATCATATAAAGGCTATAATTTTACCTATAGTTTTCAATTTTGTCTCTATGAAATATATTTGTCAAGGAAAGGAAATAGAACATATTTTAACAGCTTATTAGCTTTAAATATTTCAGCATATGGTATGTGGGTGTTTATTTGTCATCTTGTCCTGGCCCCTAAAATATGGGCTGCCTGATGATTTCAATTGCATGCCTAATTATCTGTCTTTACCAGGCTACCATAAATTTTGGAAGAACAATTATTTGTTTTGCTTATCATTGTATCTCCTGTGTCTGGTATAGACCTGGTATATAATTGATCCTCCTAGAAATGAGTTGCCCTTCATTGAACTTTGAAGTCACCTTCATTGATGACAACTCATTGAGCTATTGAGCGTGGGCCACTGTATTAAAAATTCACGTTAAGTGCACACTAAGTACTATAGGCAGTAAGTCTTGCTAAATCCAAGACTATAATATGGGGATGATATTACCTACTTCACAGGGTTGTTGTGAACATTTGAAAAGATAATTCATACGAAGAACTTAGCGCAGGGCTGGCGCAGAGTATCCACCCAGTTAAATGGTGGATGGTGGCAGTAGTAGAGGGAGTAGTCAGTGAACGTTGGTAGTAGTAGGGATAGCTGTAATGGTGGTAGTTGTAAGCAGTGATGCTGATAGGGAAGTTCAGCAATGAACTGTATCTTTGGGCTCAGAGGGTCAGGAAAGGCATTATGAAGGAAAACATAGAGGTATTAGAGAGTTGAGGGTACTTGAAAGAATGTTATTTTTAAAAAGATATATCAAGGAGTCTAAGCTGGCATAAAAAAAAAAAAACTGAAGAGGGGCACCTGGGTGGCTCAGTCGGTTGAGCGTCCGACTTCGGCTCAGGTCACGATCTCAGGGTTCATGAGTTCGAGCCCTACGTCGGGCTCTGCGCTGATGGCTCGGAGCCTGGAGCCTGCTTCGGATTCTGTGTCTCTCCCTCTCTCTGCCCCTTCCCTGCTCATTCTCTGTCTCTGTCTCTCAAAAATGAATAAACGTTAAAAAAATTAAAAAAAACTGAAGAAAGACAAAGTAGAGGAACCCACGGGTCAGTTGGAGAAAGAATAGGGTGGTAGCACTGAGTGGTATAATTCACAAAAGAACTGGCACGGAGGGAAAGAAGGCAGGGGAATCACAGTTAAGGTGTAGCAGCAGAAAGCAGAGAGTACTGACTCAGCCTTCCTGCTAGCCTTGAGGCATACTAGATGGGAGAGAATTAACAGCCAGATCTTGAAAGGGGTGAGGAGATGCAAAATCCTTGGGGAAGGTCCTCCTTGAGAAGAGAGTTAATGAGAGCACTCTGAGAAATGATTATATACCTGTGGGCTGGCGGGGATGGGGGGATGGGGGGGGTGGAATATGGCAATTCCAGACAGCAAAGTAGAAGTTTTGTTGGTAGCAGGTGGGGACTGGGGAGCTGGGTCAGGAGCAAGGAAGAAAATGGTGATGGAGCAATTCAGCAGGATATGAAGATCTGAGTTTGTTGAGAATCCATTCACTATGGAGCTTATGTTT
This sequence comes from Panthera tigris, assembly GCF_018350195.1. Classification (NCBI taxonomy): domain Eukaryota; kingdom Metazoa; phylum Chordata; class Mammalia; order Carnivora; family Felidae; genus Panthera; species Panthera tigris. The sequence continues at coordinate 167,153,765 of NC_056660.1, forward strand.
GCTGCTCTGACTGATGAAAACAGGGAGGAGAGGTATTGTGAATTTATTTTCACCAGTTTCCTTGGAAAGGAATAATATATCATCACAGTCCTGTCACCAAACGTGTCTGAACTTAGATAAATGATGCAGCTTTCTGTGACCATCTCTTCATTTAAAATATAAACTCAGTAATACTTGCCTTGTGTATCAATGAACATTTAAATATATATTTATTATATATGTTTAAATATATAAAATCTTAAACATAATAAAATTTTAATATAGATTTAAATATACATATTATGTATATATATAATTGAAGGCTTAGAAAAAATTTTAAATGCTTTTAAAATATAAGGTATGATTATGATACTTATATATCAAGTCGGATCATGTTCTCAGTTCAAATATTCCAAATACACTAGTGCTGTAAATATGTGGAGACCTGTGAGATATGAGCTTTTACTGCTTGCTAGATTTTTGTGAGACATGAATGATTCAGAACACTGGTCCTAACAATAACCTCAACCATCGATATGTTGCAAGTCAAGTTGGATAAAGAGGTACATGAAGAAAGAAGAGTAAAGATTAGAAGAAGGTAGGCTAAACAACTAGATGGTTCCATGAAACCAAAGAAGAGGTCGTGGTGGAGAGCACTCCACAGATAAGGCTTCTACTTCCCAACTGGAGCCATGGCTCCATTCCATGCCACACAATGCAGCAGTCTTGAGTGGGGAAATAAAGAAGAACTTAACAGGATAGAAATTAAATTAGCAACATGAAAGGACCTGAGTCATATTTGGGTAGAACAGTGATATTACTTCCATGGATGTAGCAATATTTTTTCCCCAAAGCTTGGCCATGTACAGCTTTAGGCATACATCTCTCCAGAAAGTTTTAATTCACGTATTTTCTCCTGTGTTAATGTATCACATTGAGTGTTGACAGACTAGGCATTTAATTATCTTAGATTGCTGTACTTTCCTTTTTGAATAATGAACTGGATCCTGTACCAAAGTGTGAGGTACATACAACTTCTCTGAGACACGGGGGACTCTTCCTGAAGTTGCATGGGGATTCAGCTATTCACATATACCCCAAGGGGGTAAGTGAAGCAATTATCTGGAGATTTCAGGAAAGCTACTGACTTGTCTTAATTATCTGGATATAAGTAAAATCCAATTTCAACAAACTTTAAGACACTGTCTAATTGTTTTGAATATTGAATATTGTTTGCAAGAAGTATGTCATCATTTGGGCATTAGACCTCTGTTATATAGGTAGTTATCATTGTAATGATGTCTGTTATAATCAGATTTAACCTTCTTAAACTATTTAGAAAATGGCCTTAAATGATCTTTTTTTTTTTTTTTAAGATACATAATCCACTTTGAGTAAAGACAAACAGAAAATGCACTTATCAGTGCTATTTGGACTTGCAGACTGTGAACTCTGCCATACTCTAGTTGTGGTTCTTGCAAAATAATTTGTTCCAAGTTCACTGAAATGAAGGCAGCAGTGGGTTTGGCTTCCTTATCCTAGTCAGGTTAGCATTCCAGGATGTTCATTTAAATCAGCTTACACATGGTATTGTTCAGTTGTATCTGAGCATTGTCTTCCCTTAGGCTGGCCCTTCATGTGAACTGGTTATATGAGCTGCTGCATGTGGCAAGGTCATCACTCCCAGTGCCCAGCCTTCCCCCTCAACATGTTTAGGCAATACAACAAGAGGGGTTCTAAGTAGTTTCGCTGTAAGCATCTTTGCCTCAAGATTTTTCACCGGAAGCATTTTTACCACATAACCAATTGGCTGTAAGGCAATTTTGCTGTAAAAGAAAATCACAAAAAAATAAAAGGTGGACATTCATTAAAAAGGATATAATGAAACACGAAAAATGAATAACAGAATTTTAAAAACTTTATGGCAGAATACAGTCATTTGATTACATTTAAAATGTGTGTAGTTTCACGGCAATACTGTGCAAATAACTGATTTTATTTTGTGAATTGTACCTAAGCACTTGTCTTCTAAGTCTTTCGTTCATAGTGTTATACTTTCTTTTGGTTGTTGATTCATCTTGCTCAACATTGCACTTTTTCTATTTTTACTAAAATTTCTTCCTTCATTCAGAGTCAGTTTCCAAATATTAGGATATATATTTTCAATTGACCTTTGTATTGCCTGTTGAAAGCTTTCTCCACTGCTCTTTGTTCTTGGCATGTTGTTACATGTCCATTGATGGATATTCCGAAGTTCTATGGGAAGCATAGGATCAAAACTCTGCACCAGTGTATAGACCATCATAAGGGCTGAGATTTATATAATATAAAATCGAAGTTCTGTGTCAATGGAGAAATGAAACCAAACTGTCAACCAGTTGATGAAACCAAACTGTCAAACCAAACTGTCAACCAGTTATTTTTTTATCTTTTTACAGCAAAATTGCCTTATGGCCACTTAGTTATGCGGCGAAAATGTGTGCGGTGAAAATGCTTGCAGCAAAGATGTCTACAGCAAAGATGCTTATGGTGAAAATATGGAACAGGAGGGTATGTGGGCTTGCCACCTCATATTTTCATGCCACTACAAAGTCTTTAATTACTACAAGACCACAAGGGGTTGAGTCCCGTTAAGAAATAGAAGAGCAATACACCAAATTATTATCTGAAGGCCTAGCATAGCATCTTACAACCAGAGGGTGCTAGAATATTTACTAAGTAAATGAGAATGTATCTATGGTGTGCCCCATATTCAAACACAGCTGCCACAGAGCTATCTAAAAAAAAAAAACCTGCTTCACACACATTTATAGTTTGATCCAACTTTCCATCTCAACTTTAAACCTCAATTTTCAACCGCCCAACTGACATCAGCATTTTAAGGCCCCATAAGCCATTCAAAATCAACATTCTAAAAAGCTGGTATGGCAGGCATCCCCTAAAATGGCAGCCAATGATCCTGATCCTGCCTCTTGGTATTCATGCCCTTGTGTAATCCCCTCCTCTGCAATAGGCTGGGTCTGGCAACGTGCTTCCAACACACAGAATGTAACAAAAGTTATAGGACATTAATGGTGGGTTTAGGTTTCCCAAAACCTCTGGCATTTGTGTTGCGTGCGCTCTCTTGCTCCCTCATCCTGTCTCTCCTTTGTTCACACTCTCTTTTTCTTAGAGCCCTTGCTCTAAGGGGAAACAAGCTGCCATGCTGTGAGTAGCTCTGTGGAGAGGCCCATGTGGCAAGGAACTGATATCTTAGTTCAGCTCAACCAATGAGAACCTGAGGCCTGCCATAGCCACGTAATTGAGCGTGTAAGTGGGTTGTCTGAGACCTCACAACAACTATGTGAGTGAGCCTAGGCATGGATCCCTCTGAAGAAGTCTTCAGTCTCAGTCAAGCTTGAGAAGAATGCAGTCCCAGGTGACACCTTGATTGTACCCTGTGAGAGACCCTGAGTCAGAAACACCCAGAAATCCGTGCCTGGATTCCTGACCCATAGAAAATGTAAAATAATAAATGTTTATTGTTTTAAGCTACTACGTTTGGTAGCTAAAAACAATATATATTAGATAACCAATATAGCCAGTCCTGTGTTTTCTAGGGTATTATAACAGTCAAATAAATGGTATCCTTGTTCCATACTGCATTTTCTTACCACAAATCCAATCATACTCACCTTATTAAAAATATTTTATGGATCCTTATTGCTCTAAAAGAAAAATTCTAAAAATCCAGCACAGAACATCCTAGCTCCTTTGTAATTTGGCTTTTACCTGCAGCTTTTCAACCTATTTTCTGTTAGTGCTACCACTCTAAATGTCTCTGCTCCAGTGACACCAAATTACCGGCAAATTCCCAAGCACACCACATATTTTATGTTCTTCTATTTTGTCTTGGCTGTTCCCTCTGCCTGGAATGGCCTCTCCACCTTTCTCCTCTTTCTCCTGGAAAACTGCTACCCATCCTTCAGGCCCCAGGCTCTGATCTTCCTCCCTGGAAAGCCTTCTCTGTTACAGGCAAACTGAGGCACTCCCTCCTCTGTGGTCCCACAGTTTTTGCTATCACATCGTAGTGTCTCTGACTAGACCACAAATTACTCACAGGCAGGAAGCTTGATTCCTAGAGCATGATCATTAAAAGCAACAAGTTGGGAGCCAGGCTGATGGTGTTAAAAATCCTGACCTTACCTCTTCACTTAGCGGTGAGCCTTGGACAAGCTTTTAAACCTAAGTCTCAATTTCCAAATCTGTAAAATGAGGATGATAAAAGAACCTACCTATAGGGTTGTTTTATAGTTCAATGAGGTATGTGGAAGGTACTCAGCACAGTGGCTGGTGGTACTAAGAGTTCAGTACATGTCATTTTTACTCATATCTATAACCACAGAGACTAGCATATAGTACAATTTCAATTAACATTTCATGATCCTCGGAGAATTATTTGCATTTCCAATGGGGACAAAAGTAGGCAAAGAAATAAATGTTACAATAGTGGAATTTCAGACATTATGGATACCTGTTTTGCTTCCTTCTAAGATTGGTCCTAGGTATTAATATGAAAACAACTAATAAATTAACAGGTAAGAGACAGAACAGGATTCATTTATTCAGTGGCAACTATTTGTGAAAAGTCTGGAAATGAAAAGATTTTCCCCAATAATTAATGAAGTGATTGTAGTGTTGAGGATGAAGAAACCATTTGCACTAACAAAAATTGCCAGGGTATCAGTTTGAAGGATCCATAGTCTTTGACAAGCTCTTTCAAGTGGTAGGATGCAGTAGAAGAGGCATAGGCTGAAGAGTCTGAAGACCTGAGTTCTAGATCCAACTCTGTATTTATTGGTATGTCTTAGGGGAGGACATACTCATGCCATCTGTGAATGGGGATTGGCAATACCCATTCTTCCTAATTCACAGCAGGTTGGGAGGAGCAAATGAGACCATGTATGAGAAGACAATGTTAGAAAGTTTAAGAAAACAGAAATTCATGATGTCTGTATTTTTTGTGGTTTCCTATTTAAATAAGAAATAGTCAAGCACGTGTAAGGACAGCAATGAAAGACATAATTGATTCTGCTTATGTAAATGTGGTTTTTTTTCTTATATGCTTTCCAAAAAACTCAAAAGGAAGTCATAAGACTAAAAGTCATTTTAAGGAGATTTTTTTTTTTTTAATTGGAGTAAAAGTGATTTTTCTTTTTTGGAACTAACAGAACACGACTTTAAAAAAAATGAAAAAAAGAAACCCTGAGAGATCCAATATTTATCACAAAGGAACTAAAAATTAAGAGCTAAGAAATAGCTTCTTTACTCAGTGCTTGAGTTCTTAAAGATGTCATTGGGCCAGGTAGATCAACTCTTAAATATTAGCAAGCCTCTGTATTTCCCAGGGGTCTATCTGGAATCTCTCCGTAGTCACTTAACTTGTCTTGAAAGGGGAAACTTACCTGATCTTTTCCAAAACCTCTGCTGTAAGTAAAAAAATCAAATGCAAAAGACAACTCCAGGTAAACTAGATAAACATGATTATCCTTAAAGGGTGATTCATTCCAGTAGAAAACAAATAATGAAAGAAAGTGGTAGACAACCAACATGGTCCACGTATTAAATGGGGTATTCCGATTCTAGAGGTTTCTTCTTTGATGATCTCTCAGAGATAAAAACCACTTTTCACAATTTGAAACAAAAGTAAATGGAAGTTTGCAATGCTAAGAACCCCTGTGGAAATAAGGCGAAATAAGACAAGGCCTTCAGACCTGTGAGAAAAATCAATCTGATGGAAAATTGACAAACTTGTTTAACGTGAGGCACCAGAGCTAAGGGCTGACCTCAGAGACCTCCACTGAGACACCCGTGAAGTTCCCGTCAGTTCCCTTAATCCGTTCAATTACACAACAGCATTGCAAAGGGAACCGTTTTTTTTTTTAACCAAACATCACTTTAAATTAACTTTTTTTGCCATTGTGCTTTAAGTTCCAATTTCTTTCTCTTCATTCTCTCCTCTATACTAAATTATTAAAATCACCAACTGCTCTAAAATCAAAAATATTTCAGAAAGCAGTGATGCCAAATTTGGATTGACTAAAGTGAAATCAGACAGAAGGAAAGATATTTTGAACATTTCCACGCTTGGTGCATTGTTTAAGGATATGGCAACAAGTAATTAAAATTGACTACTTGGCTTTTCCCCCATGAAACCAACGCTAAGCTCAGTGTTTGGCCCCATTATAGCCTAATTCAGACCAGGCAGGCATCTGAATGAAATGAAACACACTAATATATTTACAAACAGACTGGCTTTTTTCTTCATCTATAACTTGTTTCTTTTTAAAAATATATTTATGAGCTCTAATAAGATGATAAAATAAGTAAAATTAGATTTTAATTGAAAAGCCAAATTGGAAAGTCAGAATGAAAAGACAAAGTAGATAAACTTTCACAACTAGAGAAAGGAAGAGGTCTTGATTGTTTTTAATAAACAGATTTTATGTCACTTAAATGGACCTGCATGTGTAGCTAGCCATCAAAATTCCCATCATCTATTTATACATACATTTACACAAATAAAAATGTATACACAAGCTCACAGAGGGAGAATTTTATTCTGCTTTTACACACAAATTACAGACATGCTCCCATCACTGGCCTTGTTGCCTTGGGTGATCACTGCTATCTCCAGGCAGGAAGTCTCTGTTCATACCTGTCAGCTCCTGGCCTACTCCCTGACTTTACTGTACTGTTACAGTGTTGAGGAAGGTCATTGAAGAGACATGACTGCTGGTTGACCCATGAGCTGGCTGCAGGCAATCCAAGGCTCCTCTTTCCCTTCCCTGTCCTTGGAATGTGGGTTCCGCTTGCCTTTCCCACTCCCAGAGACAGCTCCAAGGACATAGCCTTGAGATAGTGATGTGGTGTTCAGAACACCTGCATAGTATACATGACTGAACCTGGTTAAGGTGTCTGTAAGCTTTCAGATTTGACAGGCAGGTGCAAGGATTTAGTCATCTTGCTCCTACCCAAGACAGGCCTTGTGTGTAAGTTCCCTTTGCTTATTAAAATTGCCACCTACAACCTGAAGAGGCCTGCCCCTTTCCTTGGCCTCTCCCTGCCCTCTGAGTACAGGGGCCAGTTTCAGATTATACCCGAGAAGCTCCAAGAGGGTCGCCAAACAATATATACACATCTGTTATCCCTATTCCATTGTGCTCAACAATTGAGTTCAACCAACTCACTGAATCCTCTCTGTGCCAAACACTGTACTATGTGCTAGATACACAGAAATGGTCCCTACTGTCAACAAACTTATGGAATAGTGAGTCCTTTACAGTTCCTGCATGGAAGGGCCCTGTACTCCAGGTAGCACTGAGCAGAATAAAATAGGTGACTCCCCAACTAACAAGTAGGTTTTATTTAAAAAGACAAGTGGGGGGGAGGCTTATTGTTTGATTGGGAATTGATTCACATTTATTTCTCTGGAAAAAAAAAAGTTTGCAATGGTTCTTACATGCCTAGGCATATGAAAGCTTGTTTAACTCCTAATGTGGTTGAAATTCCCCGTGATGCCAAAGAAACATGCAGTTAAAGGAAACTGTACTGTTGTAAGTGTAAACCATGTGAGATATGAGTTCCCTACTTTTTAAAAGTCTGTACTATCAGAGTATAGAAAAGACTTTCAAATATTACCTCATTTGATCCCATGAGTTCAGAGGCTTATTGATGTCAATTTTTATGAATTAAGAAACCAGGTTCGGTGAGACCATGTGACTTGGTAGGGATCACCTAGTTAGGAAGTGGTGGGTGTAGACCTGGGAACCTCCTGATGCAAGAACCCAGGTTCTTCCTTCTACCTGAGACTGTCTCCGAATATCTCTGCGGTCATATAAGCTATTGCATTAAAGAATTGAATTTTATTTAAAATTAGAAGTAAAATGATTACCTAGAACTTTCCAGTGTTCCTGGTATATTTGATTTCTTCCTTTATCTTCAAAGAATAAATGCTCTTGGAGAAGGACGAATTTATCCTGAAGTGGTTTTTATTGGCAGTGGATGAGCAATGGGTGAACCATATATTACTAGGTTTACCAGTTGTTGGTGCCATTTCTAGATAATGACCATCCTTAAAAATTTTTCTCTTTTGATGTTCAGGTTTCAAAATCAATATACTGATTACTTTAAAAAGAGAGAGAGGAGCTGCTGCTAAAATAAGAAAAAATAAAAGGAAAAGGAAACTGGTCCGATTTGATTTAGACATGGATCATCCAATTTTTTTGTTTGTTTCTTAAATGTTAGAGTGAAAGAGAAATCTCAAGACAGTCATTAAGACATTAGTTGTACATGGGTTGCATATTTTATCAAGCATTTTATGCAAAAGATGAGATCTTCAAGAAAATCAGACTTAAGTAGATTTTCTTTCTTTCTGAGGGATCAAAGGTGTCATCAAATGATTGATACTTGTAAAAACTGACTTCAAAATGAAAATGCCTGAATTCCAGTTCTGGGCTGAGGATAAAGAAACAGAGGCATTTACACCACAAATTGCTAGACTGAGTGTCGGAGGTGAATCTGTTGAGAAATGCAGTATCTCCCGCTGTTTCTAAGTTCACAATACACCTTCTGTATGCAGACTAACTCCTGCCCCCTCCACCCAGCTCCATTTCACTTATACTACACACATAGTTTATTACTGTACCATATAACGGTGACATATTACTTTTACTTTGTGAGTAGCATATTGCACTTTCCCACATGTTCCCAAGCTGCAAGCTTTTGTTAGGTCTCGTGGGAAATTTGTGATGGTGTGAAGTGAACTCCTGTCACCACTCGATGGATTGCAAAAATAGTGTAGTTCTTGCCAAAGACCAAGATCGTATCTTGAAAGATGGCACTGATCAAATCAGTATCTTCCAAGATTTGTTGTAGCCAACCTTATTTCAGTGTATGAAATGCATATAGTATAAGGACACAGAGTTGGCTATCTCCTTTTATTGTATTCTTTCTAGCTAATCCTTTGGCACGGATTTCCAGAAGTATAAAACACCCAAGGTGGGTATGTCCAAACATCTCCGTTGCCACTCTGTGGGCACTGGACTGACCACAGCTGGTGGTCAGCGGTCATGAAGAGGATATCGTGGAGTCCCACAGACCTAGATTCAAAGCCCAGCTCTGTTGCTGAGTGGACATGTAACCTTGGGCAAGCTACCTAACCCTTCTGAGCCTTGGTTTCCTTCTCTGCACAGTGGAGCAGAGCAATAATGTTTACACCACAGGCTTGAGAAGTACCAGGCACACAGCAGGCACACCTTATATGCTAATTTAGTCTTTTATTCCCTGTGAGGCACTAATCTCTTTTTCCTGTATGATCCACTCACTTCTCATCTCTATATTATCCCACTCTTGAGTATATATCTGTACTCTTATAGGTGTTCTTGTATTGTGTGGATTTATGTCTTTATATGCATACCATTGAATATTGAGCTCAACAGCAATTTTTCCTGTGCTACCTTTAGGAATTTCAAAATAACTTTGTTTTCATGTTACTTAACACAGGCCATTTAAAAACTTTTAATTTTTTTAAAATTGCTAATTGGTACAATCAATAAAAATAAATATTCCTTTTAAAATGGGATCCCTGATGTCAAAATATGCAAAAGGACTCATAATTTAAAAAGACTGTCTGAATGAGTTCCGTTTACTTGAAGCTTATCTGACAATATGCTGAAAAATTAAGCATGTAAAAAAAAGAGTGTCTGTTACAAATTTGCTCACTTATTAAAGAAACTATTGAATTCTAAATGGGAAAAATGTAAAGGAAAATACTTAGAAGAAATGCTAGAGAAGAGAGAGCAGAATCTTACTGAGGGATACATTCTCCACTTTCATATACATTTTGACCTCAGGATATACCAGGCAGGGAACAAGACAGATAATGCTAGAAAGAGTCCTCGTGTTCATCACCATATTGGTAATATGGTCTTAGAGAGTGTCTGCAGTCCTTTGCTTAAGCAAGGACGTTAGAACACAACTATTTCAGAAAGCAGGAACAAACACGTTAGTGTGCCAAAAAGCAGTCACATTTGAAAAACTAGTGCCAAAATTCATTGAGTTTGCCCAGGGCCTTCATCCCGATACACTGCTATGCTTCGCCCTTTAGCAAGCAGTCATTAGGAGCTTCATCAGAGGGACCCTCTGAGAGATTTTTGTTTATTAAGCTATTTTATCCTTGTGGCAGAATAATACTTTTGAAACTTTAATCAATGTATTTTGTACCCATTCAAGCAGCTCGGCCACTTTATGCTCATTGCTTCAAGGGAAGGATGCTACACAAAGTGGAAATCAGAATTACATTCCTGGCTTTTGTCATCCAAAATCCTGGGCTCTTGCGTGTCCTAAGGAGAAAAAGTGACAAAAAGTTTGAGAGCTATGGATTTGAGGGAGAAAATGTAGAAATGTATTCCTCTTTACCCGTAACTCCTCAGACCAGAAAAAAATTCCCTGAGCTGGAGAAAATGGAAGGGAGACAGGGAGGAATCCATAGAATATAGATGGTGGTAGCTCCTGGACACAAGGGTCTTTTGGCCCTGTCTCCTGGGCTGAGGCCCCAGGGAGGAGAAGCAAGGTGCTTTCCCAAATCTGAGACCAGAGAGCACCTGTGCCGTTTCCCAGAGGGATGAAATGGCAGTACGGTGAATCTAGGTAGACAGGGAGGGCCTATGATGGCCTTGCAGAGATTTTCAGCTTTCAGAATGGCACGTGGCATGAAAACAGCAAAATGATGGCTCTAACATCAAGCATGGCACTGAACAGTGGAGAGAGATATTTGACCCCACGGGTCCAGGTGAACAGGAGCAAAGGACCAAATATGGACTCCTAAGTAGAGACTTGGGTGGCAGACACTCCAAACACCAAAAGCACCCCCCCCACCTCTTTCCACCTGCCCCTCTGTACCCTCTGCGGATCCCTGGCCCCCAGATGCCACCCCCTGGAGAATGGCAAGAGAGGACCTTAGATTAATGGAGGGTAAATTTCCTCCACCTCAGCAGAGCCAGGGCTTAATCTAAAATTAAGCAGAGTTAAAGACAAATCCTCACACACCTGATTTGTGATGTGCAGTCTCACTGAAGCCCTCATAAAAAGTCCTGAGATGAAACTGGATAGCCCGCCTGAGAGACAAGAGCAGGTGAGAGAAGAAGCCTGAGAAGGAGTAGCCGAAACACGGATGGGGCAACAATGTCTCCTGCGGTCGGAGGCACACCCTCCCCGCTCTCTTCCCGAGTCTCATCTCCAGCTCTGTCTAAGTTTTGAAGCTGAGAGAAAAGAAGGCATGTCAGAGGGAATTGGGGCCTTTAATACCGTGCGCTGCAGTTAGTTCTTGAAGCAGAGTGACTGCCGAGGTGTTTAAAAATGAAGTGCAGTCCTCCACTCTGAGCGCCTCACATGCAGGAACTTCAGTGAGCTCACATCCCTTTCACATTTGTTCCAAAGGCTCCCCTCGCTCCTGAGGGTGAAGCTCTGGGTTTTTCAACTGTTCAAATGCAGTGTTTAGAGCCGGGCACAAAGTTTCCGATTCCAAAGCAGTAGCAGTGGAGAATGGAGCCCGAGGCGCCTCAGGGCTTCCTTGCCAGGTCCCGAGCAATGGTGGTGCCCCCAGAAGGCAGCCCCCCGAGGAGCTGTGGCCTCAGACCCTCCAACTGGAGCCACAAAGAGCCTGAGTCCAAAGGGAGCCTCTCTGCTCGTTAAAACACCGAATGGCTGAGCCGAAAAGACTCCATGTCGCTAAATCATGATAAAGCAGGCTTTATTTTACAATATGGTATGGGTGTTGGTCACTAATACTGAAGGCAGCTGACAGATGAGCCATCTACATCCCAGGAAGGAAACAGGACTGGCTGAATTTTAAGCAAAAGCCTTGGAACGACAAACACAAATATGTTAAGGCCTGGCCAAGGGCAAGTCAATAAATAAAAAGGGAAAGACAGACTCCCTGGTGTGGCTGCCAGAGGTTAAGATTGATTACTTTGCACGTGTTGTAAGAGAAGTTGCATGTAATGCACTTCATATTTTTGCTTCTAATCGTACCATTTCTGGCTTTCAGAGGAGTTCCCTGATCCCGGATGCGCACTAGCAGGCCTGGCAGATAAGGGAAATGTATTCCTTCTGGACAGCCTCCCTGTAACGTGTGGTCACAACGAAATCAATTGTATCGTCTCAGGATCCCTCTCAGAGCATGGGAAAGAAGATGACAAGAGCATCTCTTGGGGTCTGCAGGGTCCTCTGAAGCCCGAGAGTAGGGCCTTTGAAGGTATAGATCTATCTGGTAATATTTCAGGGACATGTGGAAGGCTCCTGCCTCCTCCAGTTGCTCCCAGGTACACAAAACTCTTTTAGGTAAATACAATCTTTCTTTCCACTGCTAGAAGGAAGTTCACATTCAGGTGTAAATGACTGATATCAGATTCTTTTCCAAGGATGGCTTTTGAGAAGAGGAAAAAGGAGGGAGCCTGGGACTGTTATTGGTAGCTGCTGTTGTGCCTTGGGGAGGAAGGGGATGCTGTGTGGGGGAGAACGATGAAAAATGTGAAATGTGAAGTTGCCAAGATGATCACTTCATCATTTTCCACAGGGCCGGTCTTATCCAAAAGTAATGACGTGGCTCTGCTGTGCCATGCGGAGGTGTCATTTAGGATGATCCATCAATGGGGAGATCTTATATGTTCCACATTATTAACAATGATGGAGGTGGAACTGCCACCAAAACACATGGCCTTCTCCAGCTCTGGCTTTCTGGGTTATTTAGGCTTCGTGTAAAAGACAGTCCTAACGTCTGCCTAGCAGAGCTGACAGCTGAGTCTGGGTGGGGAGGGCAGTGGTTGAAAACCAGCAGGATCTCCTTGGACCTTTTACAAATGAAGGACCCAAAAGGTTCTTGACCAAAAAGTCTTTTCATCATGAATATCTCAATTCTCCTTAAATTAAGTTATAAATTTAACATGAGCTCGGTAAAAGTACTCTAGTTCTTTCCTGGACCTAAACAAATGAGCTGAATTTAAAGTTCAGATGGAAAAACAAATAATCAAAATAACCTGGAAACCTCTGAAAAATAATTGGCCAGAGCAGGGATTTTTAGAGACCAATTCTAGTAGATATTAATAAAAAGTCCCAATATTTAAACACTGGTGTTGCCATGTAAAAAGACCTTTAGACAGAATAGATATTATAGAAGAAAAATAAAATACGTATACATTTAGAATTTAGTATACGGTAAAGACTGACTTTTTATACCAGACATTGGGAACACTGAGTGTCATGTGCTGAGCGATAAAATTGGATCCATACTTTATACTATATACAAAGATTAATTCTTTACATGTGAAAAATGAAACACAAAAATACCAGAAGGAAACGTGGGAGAATCTTGGTGTAGGAAAGCCCTTTCTAATTATGACTGAAAATTCAGAATCCATAATGAAAGAGATTGATAAATTCAGCCACATTAAAAATAAACAAAGTTCTCCATGCAAAAGTAGCATAAAGAAAGTAAAAGAGAAAAAAAATAGTTGCAACTCATATACAGACAAAGTGCTAATTTCTCTATAAAAAGAACCCCTAGAAAAGAAGATAGAATCCAACATAGAATAATGAACAAATAACATGAAAAAAAACTGTAGAAAAAGAAACACAAATGCCAAACATACATCAAAATGATCAGTGTCACTCATTACAAGAGAAAAGCAAATTAAAAATATCCAGAGATGCCATTTCTTTCCATGAGACAAACAATAATCCTGAAGTCAGACAACACATTCTACTAGAGGGGCAGGGAAAGAGGAGCACGTAGCCATTGCTGATTCAGAAGATGAAATGGGAAACTCCCAGGGGAGGAAATGTGACGGTGCCCTTCAAAATAATAATGCATCTGCCCCACTTCCACTTTCAGTTAAGACAGAGTTAAATAAAACTAAATGTATTCTCTCACCTTAAATAACAATAGACAGAAGAAATGTTTGAAGGAAAAATGTTTATACATTGGACAAAAGCAGATAGAACAGCGGTGACGGTTAACTTTATATGTGAACTTGACTGGGTCACATGGTACCCAGATATTTGGTCAAACACTACTCTGGATGTGTCTGTGAGGGTGTTTCTGGATGGTATAAACGTATGAACCATATGCAGTAGACTGGATAAAGCAGATTGCCCTGCCTAGTGTGGGTGGGCCTCATGCAGTCAGTTAAAGGCCTGAATAGAACAAAAAGGCTCCCTTGAGTAAGAAAGAACTCCTTCTTCCGGATTGCCTTTGGGCTGGGATATCATTTTTTCCTGTTTTCAGACTCAAACTGAAACACTGGCTCTTCCTGGATCTCAGACTAAAATTACACCATCTGCTTTCCTGGGTCTTCAGCTTGCTGACCACAAATCTTAGGACTTGTCAGCCTCCATAATCACTGGATCCAATTCTTTATAATAAATTATATATATCATATATTATATATCCTGTTGGTTCTGGTTCTCTGGAGAACTCCAAGGTGAGCCTATGGTTGCCACAGCCTATGTCCGAAGAGAGTCTCCAGGTTCCAACCCAGGGACAGGGGAGTCCCAAATCACCTGCAGCAGGCTAAGTTGAGGAGACAAAATTTAGATTTCAGGGAGGTTAAACTTCACAGGGTAAAGCACCAGGCAGGTAAGAGGTCACAGAGAGAACACTTCAGAGATCCCAGTGTTCCCTTTCATTCGCTGCCCAAGAACACTCTTCATCCACGAGTTGGTCTCAACTGTAGGTGTCATTTATTGCAGCAAGCATCTTTACAGATTGTGACCCTTGACTTTAAAGACCCGTTTTCTACACAAGATAGCTTCTAAGCCCCAACTCACTGCTTCATTTGGTGCACAACTTGAGAAACAAAGATCTACTCTGAAGGAAAACTTGGTTGTGTTGGACTCAGTGGAAGACAGGTGCTTGTTTGCAGCACAGTGCCCTTCTAAGAGATTTTCAGAGACCATTTTGACCACCTGCTATTTTCACCTGCATTAGACTTTATCTCTGTGCGAAATGCAAGTCAAACAAAAAAGAATACTAGATTTTAAGTCAGGAGACTTATAGGCTCTAGTCTGTCACATAACTGCTCTGGGTTTGTTTTCATCCTTACAAAAAGGAAGTTGCTTCATTACGTGATCTCTAAAGACCGTTGAGTTCTACAATTCTAAAAAAATTTCTAATAATACATCACAGTTACAAAGAATTTACAACACTCTAAGATAAGGCATAATTGCACTCATTCTAAAATATATAGTTATGCTACTTAATTTTACAATGAGACTTAATTAATTCTCTTTTCCCACCGTCAAAAGCCCCAGTGGAATAATTGCCTTTGCAAGTAGTGCAGAGATTTGGTGCCCTGATTGGACACTCTGGATCACAATTTGCTTTCATAGCAGCAGGAGAAAACCTTGGCAAGTAGCAATACTTTATTCACTAGAGAAAAGGAGAATGTGGTTGCCATAGGAAAGCCACCTCTATCCCTCTCTTTACAGCCCCAGAAGCCCCTCCTGAAGGGCTGTCGCCAGGTAAATGTTGCCAGGTAAGTGCCATGGGAAGGATTTAGCTCAGTGGATAAATCTTGTTCCTTCGCCTGCCTTGAACAGGTGAATCCATCTGAAGCAAATGTTCCGAATTGGACTTTTTCATAGAGACTTGTTGAAATAATCAGTGCCCCTAGGCCCCAGAGCCACCAGGGAACGTCTGACTTAACCACAGTTTTACTCATCTTTCAGCTGAAGCAGACCTTCAAACATAAACCTGAGTTGTCAGGGGCACTGAGTGGATTTGTGACCCTCCCTGGAGGTGGTTGGCTCCAAACCCCGAGAATGTGTTACATGAAAAAATAAATGCCTTTTTTTTTTTTAACCATCTGTGAATGAAAAACATTCTTCATATGTTTAACTGTTTTAAATTGCCATATGTCACACACACACACACACACACACACACCCACACACACACCCCACATGCCTGTTTTGGGGTTGGGATCAAGTCAGCACTATAGGTTTGGACTCCTCTTTCAACCCTCAGCTTTTCCTTTCAAGGAGGCTATGTAGGTAAACAACTTCCAGGTTTGGACCTACCCAGAAATAGAGCAATTTTAGTCTTAGCAGGGGTGCTATGACTGACTTTTCTGGAATTTCAACCATCTGCTGTAATTCTCCCCCTCCCCTTTCAACCATTCACTAAACTGCCCCCATGCTGCCACAGAATCACAAACATGTGAGGCCCCAAACCATGGCAAAATAGGGCAATGGCACTTTATGTAGTTTTGTTTTATGAGTGGGATAGATGGATAGAGAGGAAAGGGAGAAGGAAGAAACTAAAAGAATTCAACCGTCCCTCATTAACTCTGAATAAAAGAACTCATTGGCTTCTTTCAAAGACTTTTTGTTTGGTTGTTTGTTTGAATTAATTTTTCTGGGAAAACTAGCAAACTAAGTTTTTCTTATTGTCTGAAGTCCACCATTCATCTCTCAAAGCTGTTGGAGGATGAAGGCAAAATCCTTAACGGTACCTGTCGCAGGATCTGTTTTGGTCTGACCCTCCCATGGTGATTAAAGAATTGTCAGTGAGCAAGGTGCTAACTCATGGAGGCATTATTTTCTAGATCTAGAATCAAATCCTCTTATGAAGGACCTTTTCAATAGACTTACAGATATTGCCAAGTAAGTCCATTTATAGCACGCAGAGGGTACTGGTGTTTGCCTACTCAGATCAACCCCCTTCCTGACTTGCTGGCACAAATGTTTCTTCGCACCAGAGTATTGATAGTGATGGATTCTCCCTGAATGAGGGTTTCATTTAGCCATAACCATGTGACCCAATTCGAGACAAAGAGCTATAAAAGACTTGGGGCTTCTGGGGGAAAGCTGTCTTTGGAAGACATAGCTAACGTTCACTATTATCTGGTTCTCCTCTACTAGACATACATGGTAAATTGTGCTTCCCTATTTCCTTGAAGTGAGGCAGGGACTTGGTAGAGTTCTGGCCAATGAAATCTAGGAGGAAGTTACATGTGCCACTTCAGGCCAAAAGATTTAACAGCAGGAGCTACACTTTCCAACCTTCTCTTCCCCTGTCACTGCAACATCTGAAGTTCTTTCTAAGATGAGAGCCTCCAGTTAGCGTGGATCCTTTACAGTGAGTTAGCAAATCTGTGCAAGACATGGAGCATGAGCAAGCAGTGTACTAGTATTGTCTTAAGCCATTAACATTTGGAGGTTTGTTTGTTACTACAATATATAATCTATTTTATCATGACCGATGCAGCTTTTCTTGCTCTTGAGAAATAGACATAAATGCAAGAAGGAACAGTTTCTGGAGACTATTTGGTGAGGATATGACACTTGGAGATGCTGCTGCCATCTTGTAACCATGAGGGGACAGAGTGGATCAACTCAAGTCAGAGGAGAATGCTAACACATAAAAACAAAGCAAATGGGCCCTTGACAATGTCATTGAACCACAAATTAAACCTGGAAGAGCCTATCACCAGACTTCTTATGTGAGATAATCAACATTTCATTTTTATGCCACTTTCAGCCAGATTTTCTCTTATTTGCAGCCAAAAGCATCTTAACTGATACATTGCAGAAGAGGTTATCTGCCTGTCTCTTTCTCTCTGTATCTTTCTTTGACTCCATCCATCCATCTATCCATCCACCCATCCATCCATCCATCCATCCATCCATCTATCCATGTGATAAACAAATATAGCATTTAGTTTTTAGGTCATGCCAGTCATGGGAAACAAAACAAAACAAAGGAATACTGTAGTTTTAACTGAAGCTATACAAGGATTTGCTGGAACTCCAAATTTCCTGCAAATCACCCCAGTGATCACTGGTGCTGCTTTTATTACTGACCACCTCCAGAAGGCCACACTGAATCTTTTAAGGTAGTGCTGGAAAGCTGAAGGTTGTCTGAGCCATAGGGCCTCTTTGTTGGCTACTTTCAGTTTAGTCCTTCTACAAATATGTCTCCTGTGTATAGGCTTCGTGCTGGGTACTGCCATGGCTGCAGGGAATGACACATAGTCCCTGCCATGAAGAAGAGACAGGATGGCTGGGCAGGGAGGTGAAACAGAAAAATCAAGAGGCCACTTGAATGCAATTGAATGCCACTGTGATCTGCAGATCCCCTGCAGCTTCTCATCACCTTCTCTTCTGGACCCCACTCTGCCCACCACATCTGTGTCCAATGCTGGCTTCTCATCACAGCGGTCTGTGCCTGTCCTATAAGCTCCAAACCTTCACAGCCAAGTATTCATCAAGCCCTGAAATGGCTTTGCTCTGTGAGGTCTAGACTGATGCCTAGAGGTGGATTAGGGTTTTTCTTTAACTCTCTACTGGCCACATTACAGCCCTGTTTTGACCACTCCTAACCAGTGAGTGTTTCAGGACAGTCTCTTACCTGCAAGATGGCTTCTTGAGCACCCATCATGAGGACTGGAAGGCAGTCTTTCTGTCCCTTGATTCCTGGCTCTGGGGCCAACGATCCTCTCAGAGCTGGAAATTCCAATTATGGAATGAACTGTCCCAAAGCAGATGCTTATATAGAATTTGGGGTACAAGATTTTCTTTAGGGAATAATAGCTGTGAATGGAAAGCAGATAAGGTGGGATTGGACAGAGGAACAAGTAAAACGACAATGCTCAGCCACCCTGGTGTGAGTACTGCCTTCAGAAGATACAGTGTTGGACTGTAATGCCCAGGCCTTCATACTGCTCCTCTTGCTCAGTCTCCAAATGAGAGCTGCCTTGGAAAGAGCATGATCACAAGCAAGGCACCCTCCGCAGCTGAGGCTGACCATGACGAAACTGACGGCTGGAGCTGTGTCTGCCGCACTCCCACAGTACAGCAGCAAGTCCTTCCCTGAAGGGGGTCTGGGAGGCACATCTCAGTGTCCACCACAGTCCACCCTTTGAGCTGCTTGGATCTAATTCTCCATATGTGTTCAGGGAGCAGCTCCTCCAGGGTTCCCATGAACCTCTTTTAAAAAGGGGAAATCTGTGAGTAATTACACTCCCAGTGTGGTTGTCTGAGCAAGGCAAGTATTTTCAGGGTCCACAGCGATGTTTATTTTCTTATCTTCCAGTCACCCTCATGTACCACCTCTGCTAACCTTGGTGGCTGGACCCAGACCACCCTCTCCATGGATCATTATATCTTTCTCTAATGGCATTGTTAATTCTATCTATTTAGAGTGAGAATTAGGTAAGGCATAAAAAGCGGCACCCATCTGGTTCCACACATAGTCCTCCCTGTTTCCACATTATAATAGAAGCCCACCTGCCCCTGATGACCAGGGTCACTTATCTCCATAATTCATCTTGCCTACTTCTCCCTGCATACAAGGATCCTATAATGCCTAGGCAGTAGCTATAGTTAGAATTTAATGGGACACTTGCTGTGTCCCCTAGAGGAAGTCTATCTCCTTTGGGACATCTTTGGGTTGCAGGGACATGAAGCACAATGTTCCCTAGTGGGTCGTTGGGAGTGGGGTCCACTCCTATCCCTATGCCTTGGTTCCTAGACACATGAATTCTTCCTATTGGAAGCATAGTGTTGTAGGGACATAATGCCCTACAAAGGCTTTTGGTTCAATGTATATATTATATCCTTCTGGGCAGTGTGGAATATATATGATCAACCCATGGATACCATGGTCACGTGGGGATACCATAGCTTCTTTGAGGGCATCTGCTCAGATGTTCATTTGTCAAGGTCCTACGTTTCCCCGCCAGGAAAACCCTGACCTTGGGTTAACAGATCTTTCTTGGTTGGTTCATCCAATCTGACTTGAAGTCCTGGGCTTGGTCCTTGGCTTGCTGCACTCTCTAGCTAGAGGAGAGGAGAGCTTCACTGTGTGCAAGCAAAGAGGCCCTAGGCTTTCACCTCTGGCTTTCGGTTGCCTTCAGTTGTTTGTGATCTTTCCTTGGAGCATCATGGATACTTAGCAGTAGTCCCCTAATCCTGTTATCTTTCTGTCCACACCATCATAAGTTTCAGGTGCCTCACATATAGTTGTCACTAGTAAATTCCCTTCCACCAATATGCCATAGCAATCCACCACTGAGGGGAGTTTTAACAAAAGGACCACCACCTGGTGCCCGAAAATGGGCCCTAATTGCCAGTGACGTGGTGAGTGGTTTGGCTTTAAAGCTCTATCTTATCACCCCCTGCTATCTTAGACTTCTCTCAGTATTGAAAGGCTGATTCCCCAGAAGCAGTTACTGAGGCAATTTGGGGACCATGATATTTATTAAGTATTAATACCTATAAAGAGAAGGGGGAGAGAAAGGATTGGTCCAAGGAAGAAGGTGATCTGCGATGCAGGCCTGACAAAGCTTTGGCCAACCTGGAAGAATGCTCTGGAATAAGTGTTGTCTAGAGAGTCTCACACAAGCTTCCCTGGAAGAACGTGAACAGCCAAATGGCTTCTGCAGCTGAGGCTGATGCTGAAGTTGCCGATGGCTGAAGGCTGGCTGCTAGCTTCACTCCCTCCCTATGGCCGGCCTGGAGGACCCTCCATGGATGGGAATCTGCCCAGCATGTGTCCAAGTCTAACACCCAGTTCTCCTTAGGCAACTCAGAGACCTCAGGAACAGGTCTGTGGCATTGCACAGGGTGGGGTGGTGCAGGACTGAAGCCACGCTGTGGTTCCTATTGCATGGGTTCTACAAACTCGACCCTTTATTTTCCCATTGTAGGAGGGAGAAGATGACCGGGAGGGCCCAGAGAAAGACTGTGTATAATTTAGGAGGTAAAAAGAAAAAAAAAGCCCACAATGATCTAAGGAAAAGAAAACGGAAAGCTTTCCCTCCCCAAATACTCTCTTTCATTGTCTTTTCTCCCTCATCTTTTTTCATCCAAAACCCAGAATAAGAACATCTGGGTTGGGAATTTCCCTATAGCCTCCAGGAAGAGAACCAGACATGTCTGTGTGGACTTTTCTTCCAAATTTTTGCTGGAAATGTTCACAGGATGGTTGCTCTTCCTTGTACAGTAGTCCCCCTTAACTGCAGAGGATATGCTCTGGGACCTGCCTAAAACCATGGATAGCACCAAATCCTATACACATATACCTGCGATAAAGTTTCACTTATGCATTAGGCAGAGTAAGAGGTTAGCAACAATAACTAATAACAAAAATAGAACAATCTTAACAGTAATCTGTAATAAAGTTATATGAATGTGGCCTCTCAAAATATCTTACTGTATTGTACTCACCCTTCTTCTTGTGATGATGTGAGATGATAAAATGCCTACGTGATGGGGTGGGAGGTGAATGACGCAGGTAATAATGTAGAGTTAGGCTACTATTGACCTTCAGATGATTCGCCAGAAAAAGGATCATCTCCTTCTGACCGCAGTTGACCACAGGCACCTGAAACGGGAGAGCAAAAGTGCTGATAAATGGGGACTACTGAATTTGGAAATCCAAAAAGGAAAAGAGATATCTCTTACTGTGCTCCATAAATGCTAGTCCCAGGAATCCCACCACTGGTCCTATTTCCCACCCTATCCCTAACCATCTTGTGCCCTCCACCCGATGACCATCCTGCAGGAAACTGATCAAGTGCATCATTTTTTCTGGTGTGACCAGCCATGCGAATATAGTGAGGCATTTTCTATAGGCCTACAACATTGCATGTTTAAAAAGTTAAGACCAATTTAAAGTGCAAGTATTACTCTGAAAATGCTCCCTAATTAATAAATGTTCTACATTTTTATGTGGGAATGTTTAATATTTAATTTTTCAATAATTTTATCATTTATAATTTATTAAATTTATTTTGTGGCTTGTATTTATTAAAAATTGATACACTTCCTATTTTTTTTACTCCAATGTTAGACTATTTTTATGCAAAGTGAAAAAAACTGTGCTTTTAAGTCACTGAATTCTTTTTTTAAAGCCTCGATGGCAGGGTATTAAGGTTCCAATATCCTCAGCCTCCTTTATGATACTTCTCCCAACATTTTCTCAATGACTATTGTGTTTTCTAGGTCAGGGGATCGGCAACCTTTTAGATGTGAGTGAAGATGTTCAGCTTTTTTTCTCCGATGATCTGGGAGCAGAGGTTTTTGCAGTGCTAAATTTCACGGAATAAGAATGGTAGGACTTAGAGCTGCAACGGTCTACAGGTCCCTGAAAACTCAGACCCAAGATGTATGAAGATGGGTTGAGTTGCTGAGTGATAGCTCAAGCATATGCAGCTTGCTGTCAGGCAAGATAAAAGGTGACAGAGAATACTAGGGGTTGGTGGTAAATGTCTCAACCATTCAAAACGAAATGTTTTCAAAGAAACAAAACACGTATGATGTCTGTGGTCTGGATTCTGGAATTCAAGGATTCAAGGAATTCTGGATTCAAGGAAACCCTTGAGTCTTGAAACCGAAGTCTGAATACAGCCTCTGCAAGGAAACCCTTGAGACTTGAAACTGAAGTCTGAATATAGGGCTGTATGTCCTCCTAGGTGGTGGGAATGGTATTATTAAACTTCTTTCTGTATTGTGGATTTGGGGCAGCTCAAGTTGTGATTGAGGTCGGAAGACCACATGTGTGTTAAATGGAGAGAAATACTAGGATAAAATTCGGTAAACACACAGCAGGCCCAATTCATTCAGTGCACATGTGTTTATTTACTAGGTGAGGTGCCCATGAGATCAGATAAAAAGAGAGACACGAGGGGGTGTGAAGGGCATTGTGGTGAAAATTGCAGCATGAACAAGGAGAAGGGAAGCATGATCTTTTTCGCACTGTAAGGCACCAAAATTCTACGAACCAAAGCCAGTTAAACGGGGATGTCAAGTGTTGCGAGGTGCTGGGTTCAAAAATAAGATATAAAATCATTAATGTCAAAATCTACCACTCCCTGCACTTGACACTTTTAATGACAACTCGTTTCCTCACCCCGGCTAGAACCCAGGGCAGAGTCCACATCTGTTTATCTTTATTTCCCGGCATCCCACACAGTGCTTTGCTCACAGTTACTCCCATAAAGATGGGCCAACTGAATGAATGCTTATACCCAGACCATCTCTAGCTTGTAATCCACAGGCGGATAGGGTGTTTGTATTTTTCATCAATATGCCTTCCCAAGAGCCTAGAACAGTGCTCTGCCCTGAAGGTGCTTGAATGAATGCTGAGCCAGTTGAGGAGAACCCTTTGATACTCAATTCTTTTCCTGATCCAGGCCTCCCCCAGTGCCCTTCTCCCAACCTGGCAAGGCTGAGTTGGGTCTCCTTCAGTGCCAAACACTCCTGTAATCTAGCTGCTGAGCGTCTGTAGCATTTTGATATAATGCATTAAAACATTTCCTCAGCCAAGCGTTTTACACAACATAAAATATTTTCCTATGCTAATGTTTCTTTTATTGAGTTTTTTACAAAAAAAAATTATCACACATTCTACGGATATTCAGCAACACTTACTCAACTGAAACACAAAATAAAATTACAGAAACACCAAATACAGACATTCTCTCAAATTAACCGGAAAGAACTTATTGTTAGTGAAGAATAAATGCCACAAGGTAAACTGCAGCACAGCGCTTGGCTAGGGCTCTCTTCCATCAAGCATCATGACATCGGTGGGGGACCTCACCGGTGGGTCACTTCTACTGTCCCTTTATCTGCTGACCCAGCACCCGAGACTGAGCACTTCAAGTGTAAGTCATAGAAGAGGGTTTACACTGTAGCTCCAGGCTCCACAAAGCAGACAGATGCTACACATTGTACAGCCTCAAATGAATGGAAATGAGGAGGATATGTAGACTTGGCAAAAGCTACTGGGTTGAGAGAACACTCCCTGCCAGAGGAAAGTAGAAGTGGCCTCACTCTGGGGAAGGACCATTGCCTGGGAAGACGATGATATGGAGATGTCAGAGGTGAGAAGATATTAAAGATCTGTGCATGGAGGGGAGACTATGACAAGGAAGAGGTGTAGGGAGCATGTCAGATAGGAGGTCAGTGAGAGGACGTCATGTGGAGGTGCCTCTGTTCTGGGAAGTGAGGTCCAAGCTTGTGTATGGCACTCAGGGAAGACTTCGAGTAGAGTAACTGTGCAAAGCTTAACTCTTTATGTTTCCATTTGCAACTGTGAATCCCACCAGTTTGGACCCCTGTGAGTCACAGGCCAAGGACCAAGGAGCCTGAACCCCGGCCAACAGGGTTAATGGCGCTTGTGCATGCATATATGCGTCATATCTGATCCTCGAAATCGCCCACAAATTTGTCATGAGTATTTTTACTTCTGCTTGACAGGTGAGGAGGCCAAGGACCAGGAAGTTTGAATAGCTTGCAAAGTGTTGTCCTCCATTGAGAGAGGGAGGTCACACTGGATTCAGTTCCTCCCACCACTCACCCACTGGTCCTCTCTCTTATTTCCATTACATCTCTGTTCAGATTTCACCCTTTCATTGAAGGTTTCCCTGATTACCATTTATAAGTAGGAACCTCACTCCACATCAGCACCTCTTTCCCCTTTCCCTGCCCCCAAACTTATGACACTCAGAAATACTAATACTTCCTTGTCTGCTGTTTACTGATCTCTCTTCCTTCCCCACCACAATGTGGAGTCAACACAAGCAGGATTTGTCTATTATATTTACTGCTATATCCTCCCAACCTAGAACCATGCCTGGCACATCACTCTTGCCTAATCTTATTTGACATGTATGGACCAGGACTTCTGAATCATCTGGGGATCTTGTGCAAATGCAGATTCTGATGCCTGGGATAGGGCCTGTGGTGATGATGTGGCCTGTCTGGGGACCGTCTTCCACAAAATCTGGCGTTCCTTTAGCTCAGATCAGGTAGTGGGCGGAGATGGCCATAGAAGAGGGTGAGGCAGGGACAGAAAGGAGGAGAATAATCAAAACGAATCCTGTATAAATAATTTTCTAATCTCAGTAATTCATCTTTGATCTCATGAGCATCTTGAATGTGTGATATTTCTAAATTATAAACCCCACAGCACTCTGACCAGCCACCAAGCCTCAGATCCACCAGCTTCCCTGAAGAACACTTTAGAAGTTGTTCTGCAGTGGAAAACCTGGTTCAATTGCTAAGCACACCTTAAAAATAGAAAAGCCTCAAAGGCTGCGGCCAAAGAAACCAACTCTCTCAAACAGGGATTTTCTTTAGGGTCTGTTTGGCAAACACGTATGTTTCTTACTTTGAGGCAGGTCATGTCAGCAGTTTAATTTAAGACATCAAATGAGAAACAATCTGTCTGGTATAACCTTTTGCCGGTGAAATGAACAGCCTCTGAGCCAGCTCCCAGAGAACACTCTCATTATCCTGGTCTCCGTGACATGGGACATATTGTCTCTTTTCTTGACTTGACCTTAACACATCACTGATGCAAAACATATTTCTAGTTTGAAAAATAGTCATCTAGAAAATAAAACCATTTCATCGTCTCAGCAACAGTTCTGAGCCTCAGCACTGTTGAAAATGTGTTTTATTTGTTTGATTTGTACCACTGACTGGTTCTAGCCTCTTAAAAAATTAGGGAAATATTTGTGAGCAGAGAGGTACACTGAAAAAATTTATTCTTTCCATTCCAAACATAAGGTCAGCACACTAAGATCAATGGGAACATGGATTCTTTGATTTTGGTCACCAAAGTTTCTTGGAAACTCAAGGAGAAAGAGGGTGTTGTTTGGAAGTGAAGATTCATGATCAAATTAAAGGGGAAAATATATGAAATCTCTAAAACTCTTTAAAATAGCAAAAACGTGGGGCGCCTGGGTGTCTCAGTCGGTTGGGCGTCCCACTTCGGCTCAGGTCATGATCTCGCGGTCCATTTGTTTGAGCCCCGCGCCGGGCTCTGTGCTGACAGCTCAGAGCCTGGAGCCTGCTTCGGATTCTGTGTCTCCCTCTCTCTGACCCTCCCCCGTTCATGCTCTGTCTCTCTCTGTCTCAACAATAAATAAACGTTAAAAAAAATAAAAATAAAATAGCAAAAATGTGATTTATATCGTGTAGAGTTCAGCGGAATGGGGGGAGAAAGATTAGGGTCCATTTAACTTAATGAGAGACTTTCATAGATGACGAAATTGTGGCTTGCAGAGGGAGACCTGCTCAAAAATATGTAGCTATAGTTGGAAGAGGCAGGACTAGAATTCAGGGCTCCTAGTTTGCAGGTTAATGATCTTTCCACTGGAGTTACTTTTTTTCCCTGACAAAAATCCTATACAATGGTTATGCTTGTATTTATTGGTGCATTAATTATATGAGGGCTTCACTGGACCTAGATCAGTTAGGATTAGCATCAACTACCACCAACAATGGCTGAAATAAGATAAAAATTTATATTTCACTCATTTGAAAAAAAGATTGGTGGTAGGCAGATCTGCTGTGGTAACTCCCCAGAAATTAGGGACCCACTCTTAACTTTTTGTTCCATCTTCCTATTGTCAATTCGTGACCTAAGATGGACGCTGAAATTCCAACCATTATGTCCACACTACATGCTGGAAGATGAGAAGAAAGATAAAGGGCAAAGGGTCTTTGTTTTGCCGTCTTTTTCTCTTTTAAGGAGGCTTCCACAAATTTCCAACAATTTCTGCATATATCTCACCAGCCAGAACTTATATTGCCTCAAGGGAGAGTGGGAAAGGTGACTCCACATCAAATTAGGGTTCTATTCCTGAGGAAGAAAGAGAACATGGGTCTTTGGAGGCAATGAGTGGTCTCTGCCACTGGACAGTGTGTATATAGCATTAAAAGCACCCCTGTGGCATGTCTACATTTGGCTTCCTTAAAATCAAAACATTAGGAGTTATGGTTCTGGGAGTGGTAGATCAGTTTGTCTTGGACTAACCGTTGCACAGAAAACAATTAAACTCTGGGGGTAGAAACAAAAACAAAAACAAACCTCTTGACGTTGCAGGAGAACACCCTAAAGTAAGCAACTATTAAAGGGAATTTAGCCATTTAAAGAAAGGAACCACACTCACTTGGGTGAGCCCCACCTTTACATGGCTTTTCCCCTGAGGGCACTCCCCAGTTGTCATGGTACCAAGATGGTTGGAACCTGAGCAGAAAGCTGCTATCTATAGACTTGAAGGCTCAGAAAAGCGTCCAAGAGATGGGACATTGAGCAGGAACATTCTGGAAATAAAAGACACCATCAGAACCTGCATACAAACTATCCAACAATTCTTGGCTGAGTTCTGTTGTGTGCCTGCATGGGGAAGACCCCAGTAAAAGCCACAATTGGAAGGCTGGAAAGATTAAAAAGGCATTTCAGCTCTGCCAACACAGGCAAGAAAGCGTTTGGAGTCTAAGTCCCTCCAAGTTAGAGGGACTTGGCTATTATTTTTTTTAAATATTTTTTTCCTCTCCATTTCTTTTCTTTTTTTTCTTTGTCTGGGATTTGCACATGTATTAGGGTACTTGTACCACAGGCCACTGAGGCTTTGTTCTTTTTTCTTCCCTTAGCTTTTTTGCTTTCCATTCTTCGGATTACATCATTTCTATTGCTATATATTCACACCCAGTGACTCTTCTGCCAACTCACATTTGCTCTTAAACCCATATTCAATGAATTTTCTATTTCAGATATTGTACTTTTCAGTTCTAGAATTTCCATTTTTTAAAATATAGTTTCCATTTCTCTGCTAAGATTCCCCATCTGTTCACTCATTATGATCATTTTTTTTTTCTCAAAGTACTAGGGCATATTTATAATAGTTTCTTTAAAGTTCTTGCCTGCTAACTCCAATATCTGGATCGTATCAGGTCTATTTCGACTAATTTTTTTTCTTGAGTGTGAGTCAGCTTTTCCTTCTCCTGAACATACCTTTTAGTTATTTTTATTATACACAGGATCTTGTAGATCATATGTTGCAGAGTTTCTGTCTTCTGTTATCTTCCTGTGTTGACTTTTAACTTTTTTTCCTTTAGGCAGTTAGATTATTCGTTGATGACCTTGAACTCGTGAGAGAGAGTTAGAGAGAAAACACAAGTCACTAATAGCAGGATGGAAAGGAGGTATCATTATAGATCCTACAAACATGAAAAAAAAACTAACAAGCAACTATTGACGATTTTATGACAATAAATTCTATAACTCAGATGCAATGAAGAAAAAAATCCCTTGTGTTATGCTGACACAAGAGAAAAGAAAAAAATGGAAAACCTCACAGAGAAACTATAGGTCCTATGATTTCACTGGAGAGTTCTTTCAACCATGTAAGAAACAAATAATACCAATTTTACATAGTCTTTCAGAAAATAAAGAAATATTACAAGGTCATAATATAACAGATAAAAATAAATGTGAGAATCTATATGATTATATAATTAATTTAAAAGGAATTTCTTCAGGATAAAGAAAAATGATATTAGAAGAAAATAAGTCATTACTTTATGTAATGAGGATCACCAGAAATAATAAATATGAGGGTAGATATTAAAAGATTAAGAAAAACATTTGACAAAATTCAACACTTGTTTGCAATAAAAAGTCTCAGGAACTAAAAATAGAAGTGAATCTTGACAACCTTATGGAGGTCATCTACAGAACCTTATAGCTAAGAACATAATTTTGAATGACTAAATGCTTTCCCCCTCAGATCAGGAACAAGGATGTCAGCTCTCACCAGGTCTATTCAATATTCAACTGGGGCTCATAAGCCAGTGCAATAAATCAAGCAAAATAAATAAAAGGCATAAATATTAGTAAGAAATAAGCACTATCCTTATTATTATGATATTTTGGACTAAAAAAAATCCTAGGAATCTGCAAAACAACTAAGATGTAATAAGTTTAGCAAGGTTGTTAGATGCAAGACAATAGATAAAAGTAAACTACAATTCTATATACTAGTAGCAAACAATTTAAAAATAAAAAATTTAGGGGCACCTGGCTGGCTCAGTCGGTTGGGCATCCGGCTTCAGCTCAGGTCATGATCTCATGATTTGTGAGTTCGAGCCCTGCGTCGGGCTCTGTGCTGACAGCTCAGAGCCTGGAGCCTGCTTCGGATTCTATGTCTCCCTCTCTGTCTGCCCTTCCCCTGCTCATGTTCTGTCTCTGTCTCTAAAATAAATAAACATTAAAAAAAATTTAAAAATAAAAAATTTAAATTCCATTTATAGTAACATCAAAGTATGTAAAATACATAGGAATGATTTTAATAGAAGCAGTACAAGACCTCTATTCTTAAAGCTACAAAACATTGAGAATAATTAAGGTTTAATAAATGGAGAAATATGTTTATGGACTAGGAAGCTCAGTATTGTTGGTAAGTCAATTATCCTTAAATTTATCCAGACTTTTTTTTAAGTTTATTTATTTTGAGAGAAAGTGTGCATGTGTGTGTGTGTGTGTGCGCACACACACACACACACACACACACAGGAGTTGGGGATGGGCAGGGAGAGAAGGAGACAGAAAGAATCTCACAAACCGTGAGATGAAATCAAGGGTCAGACGTTTAATGACTGAGCCACCCAGGCGCCCCTATCCAGACTTTGAAATAAAATCCCAATTAAAGTTCTAATGGACCCTTAACATGGTTAAATTTAAAACACTGACAACATCAAATGTCAGGATGTGGAGTAATAGGAACTCTCATTCATTGGTAGTGGTGGTGGTGGAAAATGGTATAACCACTCTAGAAAACAGTTTTTCACAAGGTCTATGTTCATATACATATTCTATCACTCAGCAATTCCACTCCTAGGTAGTTACCCAAGAAATTTCACTCCTAGGAATATACCCCATAAGAAGAGTTGTACAAAGTTATTTACAGCTGCATTATAAATAGTAGTCAAAAACTGGTAACAAATTTCAACAGAATGGATTAAAAAATGCCGTATAGTCACACAATGGACTCATCAATGATTGATACATATAACAGTGTGGATAAATCTCAAAAACAATTATGTGAGGGAAAAACATTATACCCAAAGGATATATACTGTATGATTCCATTTATAAGATGTTCAATAAGAGGCAAACAGAATAGGGGATAGAAATCAGAACAATGGTTGTCTGTGGTATGGTGAGAGGATTGAGGAAATTTCTGGGGTAGTGTATACACACATATGTGTATATGTATACACAAACACACATATACATTATATATATTGTTTTTTTTTATAAATTATATAGCTTGTTTGTGGGCTTGTTACAAAAGTCTACACCTTTGTCACAATGCAGAGAACTGTACCTTAATATATATGTATTTTATTGTAGATGAACTACACTTCAATTGAAAAAATGGTATTTTTAAAACATGATTTCTCATCAGTTGGATATCTGTTTTGGTTTAAGCAGGTCAAGTAAAATCCCTCTGATTAGCAAATTTAGGACAGCTAGTTAGATACTTAATTGAAAAAGTTTATTTAAATATCATTTAAACATATATATGTTCATATATTTTTTCAGTATTTTAATATAAAACATATATACACATCTATATAAATATAAAACACATATATAAACACACATAACTTATATACAAATTTATACTAATATAAGACACACACATACACATTCAATGGCCAAGGCCATTTGGGTTCTACATTGTCATTCTTGTATAAACCATCACCATAACATACCATTTATGATTTCTAGTGTCAATTTCTTTAAAATGGAATAAGAAATTAAATTCATTGTGGAAGCAATCTAAATGCAAACTCCTTCTAGGTTTTTATAATTTTTCCCACATTTGTGAGCTCTCACATCTTGTGAGCTCTGTAACTGACTTGAAAGATTTTTGTGTGTGTGTGCTTTTCCTTTCATCTCAATTTCCAAAGCACTCAACTTTGTTTTCATAGCAGAGAAGTGACACTCTCTTTTTCCCATTCTTATTTGATTGGTTTACATCATATTTAATTTAATTACATCGTCACAATAACCATATAACCTTGCATTAAGGCACTGTTCAGATCCCTGTAACTTCTCATTTAAATCCAAGATAATGGCCTCCTTCCATACATCAAGATGTAATAAAGTCACAGGAAGGTAAAGCTTTGTTTTTTTAATCTATAAACCTCTTTCAGGGTCCCTCACCTTCCTTGCCCTCTTTGCATCGCTTTTGCCCCAACAGCTATAATCCACAGTGAAACTGTGGCAACGCTCTCAGCCCTTTCCTATGTGCTTTCTTTTCTCTGAAATGGTTTAAAGATCTTTACAATCATTGTTTCCTAAGTGGCCAATAAACATGTGAAATGGTACCCAGCTTTTTAAATATTCTGGAGAATGCAGACTAAAACCATGATAAGATATCACTACATGGCAATCAGAAGGAAATAAGTGATCACTAAGCACTTCCATACTCTGCTGATGGATATGTGAACTGGCTCACCCAATTTGGAAAATGGTGTGGTATCATCTAATAAAATTGAAGATAGGCAAATAGTAGCACTTCCTCTCCTATGTCTGTATCTGGAGATGTGTGCTTATGTGCACTATGACACTTGTACAAGATTGGTTTTGGCAGCAGGATTTGTAATTGTCCCAAACTGGAAACAAGCCAAATGCTTTTCAATAGCAGAATGGATAAATAGTAGTGCGTCCACACAACAGAATATTAAGTAGCAATAAAACCGTATAAACTAGAGTTACACGCAATAAAATGGATGGATCCTAGAAACACTATCAAATAAAAAAGAAAGTCGCAAAACAATACACACAATATGATTCTTTCATGCAAAGTTCAAAACCAGGCAAAACCAAACTATATTTTTTAAAGTTTTTTTAATGTTTATTTGTGTGTGTGTGTGTGTGTGTGTGTGTGAGAGAGAGAGAGAGAGAGAGAGGGAAAGAGAATGAGTGGGAGAGGGGCAGAGAGAGGGAGACACAACATCTGAAGCAGGCTCCAGTCTCTGGGTTGTCAGCACAGAGCCTGATGTGGGGCTCGAACCCACAAACTGCGAGACCATGACCTGAGCTGAAGTCGGACACTTAACCGACTAAGCCACCCAAGCACCCATATTTTTAAGGATGCATACAGGTAATACAGCAAAAATAACAAGAAAATGATTTGCATAGAGTCCAGGAGAGTGGTTGCATCTGGAGACAGGGTGATGCATGGGCCAGGGAGGGGGTACTTGTGGTAAGGGCTTCTAGGGTGCCAGTCACGCTCTATTTCTTGACTTAAGTGGAACTTAGTTCACAACTGTATTACATGAATGTGTTATATTCTGTTGTATTCACAGCAAAACGTTTTAAAACACTGAGTGTTTTCTATGTTTGGGGATCAGTTTCAAATATATAGTTAATCCTTGCAGGCATGAAGATTCTGATCATTAATTTTCTTAGACTGTTTGGTTAATGATTAGAGTGAAGTAGAGCTAAGAAGAAACAGGAACAGTAACATTCAACAGCAGGGAGAAGAGTAGAGAAGTGGACCACACATTCATTAGTATACATTTGAGGGAAGGCAGTCGTCTTAAGTTATCTAATAAAGAGGGGTGCCACTTAATTTCACATTAAGTCAAATTATTTAAGTTATCTATAAGTGTACTTCCCAGTATTTGCCTCTCCACATCTGTGAACCCCGTATAGTAATTCAACTTTTGATTTGGAATCAAAAAAACATTAATAAAAGCTTTATTGAAATCCAATTATCAAGATGTCTTTTCTCCCCCACTTTAGCCAGTAAGTGACTCAGTTGCAAGATGTTGCTTAAAATACCATAAAATTATTTCTATTAACAAAATCAAGTTTGCTGAGATTTCTCCATTTATTTTAGCATTATTTGTAAAAATTACCCTTGTTATTAGCCACCGAGGACCATCAAGGCAGCATATATTTTTATAGCACTTCTTAAAAAGCCCTTACTTTAGGCACTACTTTTTCATCTTTCGTTAGGTTAATCACTAAAAACTTCAAAGAACAGAAGATTGAACAGACTGCCGTCAGTAGGCATCATTTATGACTGGATGTTACATATGAGCACATGTGCGTGTACACGCATGCGCACACACACACACACACACACACAGGGCCACAGACACACCACTGGGAGATTTAAGGCTGGAGAAAGAATCTGAGCGAGTGCCCGTCAGCCTGTCTCGCTAGGCATTCCCAGGTCACTCAATGTTAATGCCTCTCATGTCCAGATCTCTCAAGTGATGCCAAATGGGGAAAAGTACAAGAAACATCTATCACGTGGTGAATACAAGAGCCAAAACAAACACTTGCCCTTTGGGTGTTTCTCTTTTCTTGGACTGATGGCATCCATACATAGTTTTATTATCCAAGAAGAATCATAAAAAGGGGGATGCTATTTGGAGTTGTTACAGAGATGATTTTACTGTGCTCAAGTTTATTTTCTGGAGATGGTTGCATTTCAGGGACTGAGGGAGCTATATTGCTGCATTTATAACTACAAAATATATCAAGAAACTAGAAATAATTTTTAGAAGCACGATGCCCCAAACAGAAAGCAACCTAAAATCCACCACTGGTAATACGGGTAAATCAACTGTGGTTTATTCATATAATGAAGCGGATAGACTTGACCCTAAAACTGCTCATTTCAGCGATAGGTTATCACATTATCAGACAAGTCTCTGTATCACTAAAAGGTTTGATATCAGATTTATCTGTGTAATTAAAAATGAAGTGATAGTGAAAGGGTCCCCCACTGTTTTACAAAACAGTGTGGTGGTCCTTTGATTCCTGTGGTAATGACATAACAGTCTGCAAGAAATCCCATAGCTGCCTCACCGCCACTTGGACAGCTGTTCTGCTCACAATTCCAACGACAGTCGGCTAGAAACCAGGAAGTTGGGCAACACTATGCTCCCAGCGCACAAGAAGAGAAGGGTGAGTTACTGTGTTCCCCACCTCTGTCACCATTTAGACACGGGATTGTGTAAACCCTGCTTCACACGGAGCTAACCTCCACTACCAAACCAGGAGGGAACCTCACAATTCTTGATAATCAATCATTTTAAACAAGGTATACAACCCTTTTCCTTTAAAATTTAATAAGATATTTGATACAAAATATTTTTTTACATAAACATACATTATGGAGCAGATTAATAAAACAAATACTCTGAAGCCACCTTCAACTTAGAATCTACAGATTCTTTTGAAGTCTCTTTGTGAGGTCCTATAATCCCAACCCACTGTCTGCTCCCCACAGAGGTAACCACCACTCTGAAATTTGGCAGTTGTTATCTTTATCTTTCCTCCTTTTTATAAATACATGTGTGTCCCTAAATAACAGCTTACTTAATTTTGCTTGTTTTCACTTGATTCTAGGATAGAACAACACACTTTAGGTTTTCTTCCTACCTTTCAGGCTATTCCACCTCAGTTTCCTTGCTCTTCCAGTCTTCCAAATCTAGGCATGCCCGGACACAGTCCTTAGACCTCTTTCCAGCTAAATTAATGGGTGATGACCAAGTATGATGGTTACAGACAGGTGCATACATGGTTTTAAATGCCACCGATAAGTCCCTCTTCTGAGCTGACCTTCCGTATCTGACTGCATACTCAACATACTCACTGAATGTCTAATAAGCATCTCAAAATCAACTCATCCAAAACTGAGACTTCGATCTTCTCCAAAATTTTTTTTCTTCTCCAAAAAATGGAAACTCCACTATCTTTTTTTTTAATTTTTAAATTTTACTTAAATCCAAGTTAGTTAACATATAGTGTAATAATGGTTTCAGGAGTAGAATTTAGTGATTCATCACTTACATATAACACCTAGGGCACATCCCAACAGGTGCCCTCCTTAATGCCCATCCCCCATTTAGTCCATCCCCCCACCCAACAACCCTCAGAGTGTTCTCTGTATTTAAAAGTCTCTTCTGGTTTGCCTGTATCCTATTTCATTTTTTCTTCTGTGAGATTAGAGAGATTGTTTGGAAAAGTCTCATACTATATCCATGTGTCTTAATCTCTCAGTCATCCACATGGAAATTATCCATACAAAAGAAAAAAAAGGCTTTTCTTTAATTTCTGTTTCACTTTACTCAGATCTACCTTTCAGTTTGCAAATTCCCCCTTTGGCTGAATACCACTACTATTCAAGCCTTCCATCTTAATTTCTTTTTTGTTTTTAATTTTTAATGTTTATTTCTGAGACAGAGAGAGACAGAGCATGAGTGGGGGAGGGGCAGAGAGAGAGGGAGACACAGACTCAGAAGCAGGCTCCAGGCTCTGAGCTGTCAGCACAGAGCCCGATGCGGGGCTCGAACACACAAACCGTGAGATCGTGACCTGAGCCGAAGTCGGACCCTCAACCGACTGAGCCACTCAGGCGCCCCCTTAATTTCAATTATTACATTTTGATTTCTAAAAATTCTATTTAGCTCTTTTAAGAATGTATCTGTTCATTTTTTTGATAGCTTTTTTCTTATATGTGTTTTAAATAACTTTTTTATATCTTTAAGTGTATCAAAACTTTTTGTATTATGGACTTGAAAATTTAATATTGACGCCTTTGCAGATGTGTGTTTGTTTTTTTTTTTTTTCTGTTGACTAGCGACTAGTATTGGTTTATTTTCTGTTCTCTGTGATTTAAAAATTTTTTTTTAATGTTTATTTTTGAGAGACAGAGAGAGAGACAGAGAGAGAGACAGAGAGAGAGAGAGAGAGAGAGAGAGAGAGAGAGAGTGTGTGTGTGTGTGTGTGTGAGCGGGGGAGGGGCAGAGAGAGAGAGAAAGACACAGAATCTGAAGAGGCTCCAGGCTCTGAGCTGTCAGCACAGAGCCTGATGCAGGGCTCGAACTCACAAGCCGTGAGATCATGACCTGAGCTGAAGTTGGATGCTTAATCCACTGAGCCACCCAGGCGTCCCCCCTTTTTTTAAAAAAAATTCTTTAAAATTTCTCTGTGATTTTAGATTGTGAGTTTAAATTAGTTGCCACTCTATTGGGGGGGGGTTCTTTTAAGGACTGGATTAAGGGTACCTTTCTCAAAGGATGATTTTTGTCTGCTTTTGTCAGGCAATGAGCATTCCTGTAATGAATCCTTTTAAAATACAAATAAGCAACACAAACTATGCAAGTACTGTAGATTCAGGTACTAAACCATGTGAATGGTAGCCAGTGGCTATTAATTTTCAAGAAAACCTTAAAAAAAAAACCAAAATAACTCGAGACTAGCCAAGGCTGAAAATGACTATTTGCATCTTCAGTTTTGGTTTTGTTTTATTTTAGTTCACTTCAGGGATCCTGGTTTTATGTGACGTGAACTCTTGATTTGTGTCCCAATTATCCACAGGCCCAAAGTTTTATACACATTCTCTAGGCTACAGTGATCAGTATAGTCTCCCAGATTTTGCAAGTTTCCAAGCTTCTCTAGAGATAAAAGTTTTAGCAAGCATCACAATCACCCAGAGGATTTTCTAGAACACAGATTGCACGGTCTTTGCCACAGTCACTCAACTCCGCCGTTGTAGCACAAGAGCAGCTACAGATAAGACATAAACAAATGTGTGTAGTTGTGTTCCAATAAAACTTTATTTACAAAAATATATATCAGGCCAGGTTTGGCCTGGGGCCATAGTTTGCTGACCCCTGTTCTTGATTGATGTCCCTACTCTGTTCCTGGTCACAAGAGGTTCCTTTTGCTTTCTTGCAGGCACAGCTAGTCATTTAAAAAGGTTTAAAAAGGGGTGTCTGGGTGGCTTAGTTCGTTTAAGCGTCCCACTCATGATCTCAGGGTTTGTGAGTTCTAGCCCGGTGTTGGGCTATGGGTCGGGCTATGCACTAACAGTGTGGAGCCTGCTTGGGATTCTCTCTCTCTCTTTCTCTGCCCATCTCTCTCTGTCTGTCCCTCTCCCCCCCTCCTCCCTTCCACACTTGTGTGCACATGTGTTTTCTCTCTCTCTCAAAATAAATGAATAAACTTAAATTTTTTTCTAAAGGTAAAAGGGTTTAAAATTATTTTACTGAAAATTTCAGAGGTTACATAGCAGAAAATCTTTCAGGATCTTCATTCTAACATATTGGCAGAAATAGAAGTCCTGCATTTAAATTTCTACTTGTTGAAAGAATTTAGGGCAAGACTTTTCTAGTGGAAACGATCTTCCTTCCCTACATATCCAATCTCTTTAGTAGTCCATGAAAAGTTTATGATTAGGCTTGGTTTTTCTGTAGAGGCTTTTTCTACTCTCTGCCCCTACGGAACATACTTTTCTATTTCACTTGGCCGGCTACCTACCTACCCAGCTACCTACCTTAACTTGGCTACACCCTGAACTTGCCTTGCTGTCTCATTCCTGCATGACTTTGCACATACTTTTCCATCTTCCAGGTTTGCTCTCCCTTCCTTCCCCACACTAAGTTTGTAAATTCCTGTTATTCCTTCAGCCCTCATTAGAAGTACCTCTTCTGTGAAGCTCTTCCTCTCCAAAGCTGCTACTCTGTCTCATGTGTGCCCTCTAATTATGCCTATTATTACACCTATTGTACTCCACTGCCACTGCTAGTTTTCAAGAATGTCTCCTTGCTAGGCTATGAGAAACAAGGATGGGAATAAGTCTTATTTATCTTTAAATGACCAGTGCTGGGTACATGTTTTTTACTCAATAAATTTAACTGTTTACTTTTGAAAAATTGAATAAATGGCAAAGCAAATGAATGACTGTTTAGGGAATGGGATTTTAAACAAACCACTTGTTTAAACCCTTAAGGTTTTAATCTATCTCAGTAATCACTGGACAAATTAGAACCTCCTAAACCCAGTCTTGTTCATTATCCTGGTTAGTCAAACCAACATAAAGTCAGGAGTGAAACACACAAGGATGTGGACCGCTGCATGCATCACACCCAACCAGCAACAGGGAGGCCTTTTATTGTCTCTAAAATAAAACAAAAGACAAAGTATTTTGTTTCTCTTTTATTGCAACCCATTGCAAGGTCAAAAGATTCACGGAAATATAGAAACTACAAACTGGGTGAATTTCCTTTATCCACTCAAAAAGACATTAAAGACAAAGGACCAGAATTTTTCACTACAGCAATATATTTCATAGTCTTTATTCTGAAAATACTGTTGACATTTTGGAGAGGATACAAAGCCCTGCATTAAACGTGTTCACATATATTTATGACATTCTAAGCAAAACAAGAAACTATATTGCCCAGAAATCATTTTAAGCCTCATTTCAAAGCATCTAATGAGAACACATTCAACAACCATCACAGGATCACTCAAGGTGATGCTTTTTTTTTTTTTTTTTTTTCTGGTTGTTTTTTTGAGATTAATGCTTTGAGGCTGGATATGATGTTTCTACAGATTTCTACAAATATACCAAAGCAGTTTTCCAGGTTATGTTGCATCAGGCTTTCTGGATTAGTCAACATCTTAAAGAATAAGTGCAAGTTCCCCACCCCACCCCACCCCCAAGCTAAAGCATGTTATAGTGCTGTATTTGAGATTCAAACAACGCAACGTTATAAAAAAAATCAATTTTACACTTCTGAAACCATTTGACAAGCAAACTGTAACACTCTAAAGATGACAACTTTGAACTGAAATGGCACCATCCATATCATCAATGGCTCTCCCTTCTTTTTTTTTTTTAACTATTTAAAATATAGTGTGACGTATATAAAAATTAAACTTTTGCTTATTCACTCAAGCTACTATTTCTATACATACTGTCTTATAAATTAGTTTTGGATTAAAAACCAGTTAAAATATTGTGAATTAAAATATTTTTCAGTGGTGGGGAAATGAATATGAAAACGATACTATTTGATGTGCAAGATGAACTCTTTTATTAATAATAAAGTTTTTAATCTTACACAAATTGTATTCCTTTCAAATTAAATTAGTAATCTATCTAGTGATGGAAAAAATACCCTTGGTGCTTACTAAGTAGATTTTCTTAACTGATTGGGATTAAAAGCAAAACAATGCCACATCAGAAACATGTTGACGTAATCAAAGGAAACAGTGTTTACAAAAAAGGAGTCTTTATAAATAAGTGAATAGTATTTGAATGTAAAGCTATATTTTGTTTCTTACAGCTAGTATCATTTTAGCCATATTGGGGCTTACAGAAAGTGAAACTCAAACCTTAGTATATCTGTTAAAGACCAAAAAAAACCAGTTATGTCCACATTGGGGGAGAATAAATAGCAAACTCACAAGTCAGGGTTTTGTATCTAGCTCTACTGTGAAAGATAATCACTCTTTAGCTTAAAAAGGCTCCCTGTGGTCTTGATTATAAATCTAGACACAGGCAAGTTTACTTGAGCCTGAGTCCCTACTATGAATTAATTGTAAAGATGTGTGAAATCAAAACACATATTCATTTACTTATCGATATTGTCTTAACTGAAAGCTGGCAATCTTTAAACAAAGAAATGCTTATTTCTGACAAGTGTAAACAAAATCTTAATGAAAAGACTTTCTAATTTTTCCTCTTAACTCATACATTAACCAGCAATAGATCTTTGCAGTAGCACAAGAACTATTCAAAAATAACATGCATATATCCATAAAACCTGTTCTAAAGCTCAAAGCAAAGCAAAGAAAACAAAAAGAGAGAAAAGAAAAAAAGAAAGTAATAGGAAGATTGTCTACTTATATCTCACTCATTAATTTTCTATTCATGTGACTACCTCCAAATTTCAGAAATACACGTTCATAATTACCAAAATTAACAAAAAAATAATTAAATGATCGGTAGGGTTGTTTTTAAATAACTGCGCACTATTAATTACATTGGTGCCTTTAATGTGGAGAATGCTAAGGTTAGCTCCAAATATCATTAAAATATATCTGGACCAGTTACTATCCATGAAATAAAAGCTAACACAACATTAACACAAAACTTCACTGAAATATTCAGGACTCAACAGAACACATTTGCAAAATAATGAATAATTAACTTTTGTGAGCTGGCCAGGGGAGTTCAGATCGTTGCCTCCATATAAAAACTTCACAGAAGGCTTAATTCTCTCTAGTCCCTACATCATCTCCAGATAGCAAGTTGACCATCTGTGGATACAGTGAGTTAGGCAGAGCCACAGTGGATGACATGTTTCCTCAGTGACCTGGAGGAAGGCCCCTGTGTCAGAAATGGTCTAGAAAGAAACTGCCCTGGAGTTGTGTACGCACGCACGTGTGCATGTTTATGAGGGAGTGTAAGAACGTATATGTGTGTACGTGCTTGAAATTTTGCAGGGTACTGGTTTCCTGGTTTCCAATTAGTGCAACATCACTTCTGGTCTGGTGATCATCAGAAGTGCACGATTCTATCCCATCAAAAGACAAAACAGTTGCATTTATTTTGGGGCGTCTTCAAAAGGCAGTAGTTAGAAGCTCAAAATAATAGACCGATGTTTTTTTGGTTCTACAGGAAGAAAAAATTTTTAGAGAAACGAGTCTTTGAACTTAAAAACTAAAAGGTGTGTGTGGCTTTTGAAATCTTTAATTTTTAAGGAAAAAAAAAAAACCCAGCTCACCTGGGAACAGATAGCAATTGCGCTTATGCTATGCAGTATGCAAACAAGACACAAATATACACACTCGGGTACACCCGTACACGTGGAACAGTTAAAACCCTTCCAAGGGATCGCCTGCCCCAAATCTCCTGCTCCTCTCCGCCCTGCTGACTGATCCGGGTGGACCTACACAGGAGCAGGAGTGTTAGGAGGAGGCAGCAGACATGTTGGGGGTCCAGCCCATCTGATAGGCTCTCTCCAAGGTCCTCTTGCAGTCCTGCAGCACGGTGCTGAAGGTGATGTGGGGGTACTGCTGCACCAGCTGCTCCACTGTCACTTCATTGACCTGCAACCAAAGAAGAGCCATCGTCAAGCACAGGACGGGACGGCTGAGACCGCCCACTGCCCGTGTCCTCTGACTGACGTGCTAATGGTGGTAACAGGAACTCTCACCTCATTCCCCGTCAGCAATGTGAGCCAGTGTTCTGTGAGAAGGTATGTGTCCCTTTTTGCCTGACCTTCCCGATTTCCTGAGTACTACATTCACCCTCAGGGATTTTTTAAAGAAGACATAGGATATCAAGAAATCAAATGTGTTTTCTAGAAGCATAAATGATAGCGACTTGTTGAGATCTTAACAATGCCTACTGAAAAGCTAGTGCCTGGGAGGAGAGGCAGCAGGGAGATAGCATTCTAATGTGCATTTAGCTACATCATCAACCTAACAGCTTTTTTAGGACAAAACTGTAGAGTGGTAGAGAGGATCCACAGGAATCTAGATGGAAGTGTTGGGGGAAATGTTTATTTTTCTTCCCTTTAAATGTTAAGGCATTGCAAACTTCAAGTCCCTTTGTGAAAAGGGCTGAAATGTGAGGAATCAATAATTAAAACATACACGGCTGGCAGGTCAGGGATGGCCCCAATAGACCTTAACCATCAAAGATACCACCTTGATTCTTGATTAGACAAGGCAATCAGACAGGCCTAATTAAAACTAACACCTTTACAATTGCTGCGCTGTGAAGGGATTAATTTGTCAATTATTTTTAAGCTGATTGCAGTTCATATCACAGAAGTAGACAGCTTCCTTCATCCTTTAGATAAATAAATGATTAACCTAAGAACCACAACTTTTAGGTAGCTTTATTTAAAATCTTTATTGAACACCTGGGCATTTTCAAATGCATCAATATTTCATTTATACTGAGTAAGCTGGTCTGAAAGAAGGTGCTTATGATACATAATTTTGTGCTCCCTCTCCATGTCTGTCCATTCTTGAAAAAGATCAGGACCACCAAGAAATGCCTAAAACAACACCAAACCCTTGCTTTTTGCTTTGAAAGCCTGCCTAGAAGTATGACGACCATGACATTCAGTCGTCTACACTTTTCTGAGATAACATGATGTTTTCTGGGTGATTTGGAAAACTGTTATATATAATCTTTTTTTTTTTAAATTGAGAATTGATATTTCAACATTGCACTGATGATACTTAATCTGTCAGAACACCTCTCTATTCAAGACTTGCTTGTATTAAATCAACTTTCACTCCAAATTCAACCAAACCATGTAGTTAATTCTTTTTGTGATAGTTATGATGTATAACATTGTTTTCAAAAACAAGAAGAAAATCATTTAAAGTAAAAAAGAAAAACTGATATACAAATTAGAGTTGAGAATATGAATTGATGGCCTTAAGAGGATTCTTATGCAACATTTTTAATTTTTTAATTTAAATTTATGATCTAAGTTTTGCTTGGGTTGAGGCAGCCTAAGACAGTACACTTAAGAAGGCCATGCGCCGTCTGGCTCTATGTATCTCGGTAGCGTATTTTTGATACTCCAGTCACCTGACTTAATCCCAGATGATCAAACTGTCCAAGTTCTTTCTGGCCTCAGGGTCTTTGCACATGTTATTCTCTTTACCTGGAATAGTTTTTTACCCACTTTCCCCTAAAAGCCCTCTCTTCATGTCTACTTCCTACTTACTCTTGAGTTCTTAGCTTCAGTGTCATTTCCCCAATGTCATTTCACTGCCCTATCCCTGCTCCCCCCCACCCCAAATTAGGTAAGGCTTTTAGGTTATTTACTCTTCTAACACTGCCCACTTTGTCTTCATAACACTTATAAAGTTAGTTTATAATTACTTAATTTAATATCTGTTTCTCCTGCCCCAATGTACAATCCACAAGAGCCATGATCATTTTTGTACCCACAAGTCAGGCCTAGTTATTAGTGAAAGAATGATAAAAAAAAAAATACCAAAAGGCAAGTAAGAAATGGAAACTCAAGAGCAAGGCAAAACCAGACATTAAATACTAATCACACAAAGACCAATTCCCTGAGGAACTCTTATTTGGCTCAGGAATTCCCTCCTTCAAGAAACCTTCCTGAAGCAAGCCTATCTCCCAGAAAGGGTTAGGTACCCCCTTCTCTGTGCACCTGTGGTGGGCACCCTGCATGGTTCTTTCTTTTATTTAAGCACTCTCACTGTGTAATCATCTCTTTACTTGCCTATGGCTTCCACCTGCATAAGTAGAGCCTCTGGGGACCAGAGACTGTCTCTTGCCTTTAAGGCTGTCAAGCTGTGTGCAACGTAGAGAAGAAAAATGGCAACTGTGGTTCATACCATGGACTTGAGAGTCGACCAGAAACAGGTTTGAACCCTCATTTCACTTTACTTCTTTAAGATTTAGTTTCCTCAACTATACACACAGGATAAAACTACTTA
The DNA here is from genome assembly GCF_018350195.1 of Panthera tigris. Taxonomy (NCBI): domain Eukaryota; kingdom Metazoa; phylum Chordata; class Mammalia; order Carnivora; family Felidae; genus Panthera; species Panthera tigris. Next base: position 167,196,903 of record NC_056660.1, read on the forward strand.
AAAGTAACAGGATTGTTGTAAGGCTTAAGTGTAATGATATGCTTAACACTGTGACTGACTTAAAAAAGGTCCCCAAATGGTAGCTCTTATTATTAGAGCAGGCACTTGGCAAATGGTTATGAGGTGCATGAGTTAATTAACGATATGCTAGGGTGACTGATTCTCTGTCGTGATGCTCCATATTGTTCAATTTCTGAGATATTTCAGAAGTGAACCTTGGTATCATTAGTTGTAGTGTTCAAAATAAAATAATCATAGGGTGAGAAGTAAGCTTTAAAACATACATCATATACAGGAAGAGTCTATTCTACCTTATTGGTCTCTGGAGGTGATTCCAGAACTTTCCTTAATGGAACAGTGCAGGTTTTAAATATCTACTTGCAGAAAATCCTCCCTTTTCTTTACCTGATGTTCCCTACTTTGCTGTTAGGTTACCTTCCTCCCTTCTGTCATAAACAAACCCATAAGGATGCAGGTCTCATTAAGAAAGAACTGAAGTCATTTGGTCAGACAGGATGCATGGCAAGGGGAGAAAGTCCAGACCACTCAGTATTCAAGGAACAATGACCAGGAAAACAGATAACAGAAAACCGAGAAGAGAAAACATTTAAACCCACTGTAAAGATGGGCACTGTCTTCTGTGCTGCCTCTTTTCTGATCTACATGTGGGCTTGCCCAAAGTCCGATACCTAGGGATTCACAGGCAATCTGTTTTCGAGGTCCAATTTTTAAACACAGAAAAAAAATATCTCTATGTGATAACTGTTTTGTGGGAAGACAGATACAATTTACCTTAAGCAAACTGATATATAAACATAAATTTATGAAGTATATAAATCAGGGGATAATTATTCACTTTGGTAAAGGCATCCACGGTCAGGTTAACTGATTTTCTCTGCCAATATTGTATATATACTTTGATTTACCAAAATTCAATTTACCTATTTCAGTTGCCTAAAATAAGGTATACCCATAGCTGAGAATACAGAGTATGTTAGGCCTCTGGCTTTCAAAGGTTATGGGCAAGAATAGACAGTAACTTGGTTTTGTATAGTTGAATTAAACCAGCAATCCTCTGTGGATATAATATGTCTTCTAAGTAATCTTTTTGCTAACTGTGCTCTGTAAATTCTAGAAAACAAAGCAAAGGGGAAAATGCAAATATTCCATTTTAGAGCTTTGTTGGGTAGAAGCTATTCAGGGGAAATACATGTGTTCCCACTAGGGAAGTTTCTATCTTTTACTTATAGTGTCTCCTGGCGATACAGTGTGACAAATTTTATACTAAAGTTATTTTCATTTACTCCTCAGAAGTACAAATTATGCTCACCTCTTTGTATAGAATCCATAAGCACTTTGGTGCCTTAGAGAAAAAGTTCAGCGTTAGACACCAGGAGGGTCCAAAGCATTTTAAATTGTTACGCCTACATACACATTTCTGCAGACATTTTGTCATGCACAACTCCACTTGCTAGAATGAAAGGAACAATTCTCTGTTCCAACTCATAAAATGTGTGTAATATAAAAAAGGAACATAGATTAATTTTTTTACATTTCTCCATGATCCCTGGTTTTCTGTATTCAATTTCTTTTCCTCTTGCTGAAAACCATCAACGGCAACTCCTATATTACACTTGAGATTTGAAAAATGCAGCCTATCTTCCTAAAGAAATATGCAGTGGTGTCATTTGAAGAAATTACTGTGATTAAAGGAAAAAAAAAAGTGTGTACCACAGGTTATTTTTTAAATATAAGAAAGATTGGATTTTATAGTTCTCTCCAAAGACTGCATAACCATAATTTACATTTTCAAAATTATTATAACTCTTTTCAAGGTAGTAGCAATTTGTCTGGTATTTTAATCTATTTTGAGTTAACATCTATTAGCACTTTTTGAAAATGTGAGGTAAATTGCTATGCTAATTAAGGTAAATCATACCATAGTTTCATTCTCTTCCTGTTACTACTATGGAAGGATGAGAACAGACTCTTCGAGCTTCGGAGATTCAGTTCAAACAATCTCTCTAGACCATCACACTCATTCCTTCACCTTATCAATACTTTCCCCAGAAAGTTCCAGCTAAGTGCAAGCCCAAATCTGAAGTATCTCCCCAATGATACCTACCATTCAAAAATGCTATTTCTGATAAAATTTTCAGAAAAAAACATTTATGTGAAGTGATTATTATTTCCTCTTTGTCTCATGTTTTAAAACAGGACACGTTTCTTGTGAGGGGGGAAATATTTGACACCTGAGTGTATGAAACTCACATTCATGAATATAATAAACAACTTAAAATCACTTTTTAAAAAAATCATTTTTTTTAAATGGAGAAAGTTTCCACGCAAAGGTGACCACTACTGAAAATATCAATAACATTAAAATGTATTACGCTATTGCTAGACTGTGTTTCTTGACAGCAAAGAGTATTTGAGTCATCTCTTTGTTTTCAGTCCTTTGCCCACTGCCTGGCATATTCTCGCCCCCATTAGATTATGAGCTCATGAGATAGGAGTTTTTGTTGGTTTTGTTCACTGCCACATCTCTGGCACCTATAGAATGCCTAGCACCTAGTAACTACTCAATAAATATTTGCTGGCTAAATTAATGTAGTAGTTGTTCACTGAACAGGTACAGAGTAAACACAAAAGCACGAATTAGTTCTGCATCAGAAACAGTGGACATAACCTCACCTTGTTCCCAGACTGTTCCCACTACAGGGGTAGCAGTCTCTAAAGTCTGGGCATTATGGCAGCTCCAAACTCCTTTCATCCTTTGAAGTTCATACCTAAGGCGATTCTCTGTGTTACTCTCCTTTCCAACCGACATCACCGGGCGCCTCTTTCCAGATGCACCTTCCCTCGGGTTTCCAATAATTTGGCACAGGACACCAAAGTAGCTCGTGCTGGTGGTTCAGTAATTTCTGCTGGGTCATTCTGCTGTCAGACAGTACTAAGGAAAAGCCTAGGCCATACTGGAGTTAAATGAGGGCAGCCTTCCTTACTGGAGATCAGTGACACACTAGACTGGATGGATAACACTAAGAGACACGTTACTGGTCACTAGATATGAGCTTGTTTCCAAAACGTTGCAAAAACCCACTTCTGCTTCCAGCGTCAGTGCCCTGCTCAGGGCGGCAGGCCCAGGTGGGCCCCACAGAGGATTCTGAAATTTTGTGACATTTAACATGCCTTCTCATGTCACAGTTATCTGGAGGCAGAAGGGGAACTGTGGGCAGATCCCCTGACTCAAAATGATGCTACCTCAAAATAATGCTACCCAGTTTCTTGGGCTTCAGAAATTCTACCTGCCTTTACTGCTCCCTGGGGGGCAAATGGAAATCCGAGGAGCTTTTTGTTGCTATCGTTGGTGTTGTCATCACAGTGACGTGTGGCATTTGTTGTCCCAGATAGCATGAAAATAATACTGCAACTCACAGTACAGTCCCGGGCAAGGAAGAATTCTTCAAACCAAACTGTCCTACGCCCCCCACTGAGAAACACTGTGCTCATCAGAATGAGGCACTTGTGTGGTAGGGGATAAATCAAACACATTTCTTCTCTTCAGCATGGTTTACTTTGGCAAAAAGTTGAACATAATTTGTTAATTCTTCACCATAATGACCAATAAAGGTAAAACGAAAGTATGCCTCCACTCTAGCAAGGAGGGAATGGGAAAAGTATTCAATGAACATCTACTATTTTCCAGGCATATACGCATTAATACTCCTTATTTCACATGAACTGTGGCTCAGAGAGGATTAGTATTTCACACAGGGTCATGTACCTTGTAAATGGAAGCTAGGATTTGAATCCAGGACCCCTAAGCAAAGATGTTCTCTGCACTGTGCCATGTTGCCTTGGCACACAGGTAACAGCGAGACGCAGGAAGTGCCATACTGTGGCCTAGCTGATCACCTGGCCAGTAAACTGTTCACTGACATTCCTTTTCCATCTATGGTACAAAAAATGATTTCAATTTACATATAAGCACATTTCAAAGTCCTTTACAATGTCTTCAAAATGGCTGCTCTGTGGGAATGTAAATTATAATAGATCTCACTTTGCTTGTGGAATATTCCATGGTGCAGCTGTGGTTGCATGAGACTTTGAAACATGATAGAAACGTGATGAAGCTGCAGGACTAACAAGGGACCTTCTGGCAGGGCAACTGCCCATGACATAAGCAGGCATTGCTTTTTCTCCAGTCTCCCGCCCATCAACACGTTTTTCTGTGTCCCAGACAGAGGTAGAATGGCCAACTTGACAGACAAGGTTCTTGACCCCTTGGGGCAAGGAAAATGGACAATTATACCGGCAACAGCAAAGCTTGAGGATTGATTTCTAGGGGAAGTGCAGGTTGCTGTAGACAGAGGCACCTGACCTTTTCTAGGAGAGCTGGAAAAGGCTTTCCAAAAGAAGGAATATTTAATTGAACTTCTGGACAAGGAAGCATCAGCCTGTGTACACATTTGTTAAATACACACATATTATTCAGGGAAGAAAGGAAACCCATTCATGAGCCAGAATAAACCACTAATCTGTCCCTTACTTTGTAAGCTTTGTAAGGTAATGTTTCTCCAGCTCATCTAGCAAACTCAAGTGTATAACTTCAGTAGTTCTTGCTTCACATAGCTCCATTCTGAGGAAAGGGGAGTGAAGAAAATGGATCCCCCTATCTTCAGGTGGGAAAAGTAAGGAACCCACAGTACATCTGTGAAGGGGCTGCAAATAGCACATTCAACTCCTCTCTCCTAATTCAGGGCTCTTGCCCTCACACTGGTCTGTCATTCTTCACAGACTCCCTGGGCAATGTCACTCACTGCTAACAGCCCCAGAGGCTGACTCCTGGCGGCCCAGAGGCAGAGTGTTGTCTGTCGGGCAATACGCCTCTGGAATCTGCTTCTCTCTGAGTTTCCTGGATCTGGGAAACTGTACTGGCTATCAGTGGAACCCGGCATTCACAAGGTGTAGCAAAAGTCATCGCAGACAATGCATATTCAAAAGAGGCCCAATTGCTCTTTAAGCAAGTGCCCACTGGCCCCGAGATGGGCACATATTAAAATGGATAAAATAAGGGTAATGTGAATTCTAGTAATATGTCAACTTTGCATGTAAATGAGATGAGTCATCTAAGTGCAGTTTAAAATATTTTAAATAGGACACTAAGAAAAGAATAAAACAGCAGATGATACATTGATTTTCCCAGGACCCTGCACAGCCAACAACATGCAGCAGGCTCTCTTTGGGGATTCTATTTTCTTCCCTTCACAGAGGGACTTCTCATGTCCCTGCTTGGGTGACATACCATGTCTTACCTATGTTTCCCTATGTTAGAACAGGGAGGTCCAGGACACCAAAAATTTGGAGGGACTTTTACACTCTCTTACTTCATTCTCTTCACACTCTTTCTCTTCAGCAGCAAGGCTAAGCTTTCCAGAAGTCTGGAGGAGGATACAGCAGTAGCTCAGTATGCATGAACAGGCTGCAGGCAGAGCCCACAATGAAGATTAAGGGTCTTTCCCAGACTGGTGAGAGCTGTGAAAATGATTCTAGGTGTGAGCCAAAGCACCTGCTCTTTGTCTCTACTCAACAGTCAACTTCGCATTCCTTTCCTTCCCTCTGTCTCTCTTAGTCAAGCCAAGGCCCTTCACCACAAACCCCACAGCAACTCAGACATAACAAATGTTTGATACACATTTATTGACGTGGGATGAGTTAAACTGTGTCTGCAAACAAGAACACAAATAAGAATACAGTGGATCTCAGCATAATTGCTCACTAGAATCACCTGGGGATCTTTTTTTAAAATTTTTTTTAACGTTTTTTATTTATTTTTGAGACAGAGAGAGACAGAGCATGAATGGGGGAGGGTCAGAGAGAGGGAGACACAGAATCTGAAACAGGCTCCAGGCTCTGAGCTGTCAGCACAGAGCCCGACGCGGGGCTCGAACTCACGGACCGCGAGATCATGACCTGAGCTGAAGTCGGCCGCTTAACCGACTGAGCCACCCAGGCGCCCCATGGGGATCTTTTAAAAACCCCAGTGCCCAGGTCATATCCCAGACTAACTGTACCTGCATCTTGGGGAAGTGGGACCCAGGCACCAGTGTTTTTTAAAGTACCCCCCCTACCCCAACCCTCCAGGAGATTCCAATGTGCAGCTTGGGCTGAGACCCACTAGGTTAAAGCTTTCAGCTGTGAAGTTCCCAGAGGGCACAGGTGATTTCTGCTCCTGGGAATATGAAGGCAAAGTCTGAACTAAGATTATCTGAAGACAACAAGTAAGCACTTGTCTCCCACGCTGCCCTCTATATTAAACTGAGTCAGGGGTTCTGGAGAAAAGAAATGGTTGCTCCTACAGCTTATTGGCCCATCTTTTTACAAATACTCACCCCTACCCGAAACAAAAGGTATATTCTTTGAATGTGGTAAAAACAGACTGGCTTCCTGTCTGTCACCATTGGTCTTGGATCTCTAGTTGGGCACAGCCCAAGGAGGCCACTTCCTGAGTTTTCCAATAGCTAATGGAAGGGAAGATTCCCCTAAACTCAGCTGTACATGGATGGATGTAGTGTTTCCTCAAGGGACCACCCATGAGGTGAAGGACAGGGCACACATGACTAAGTATTTAATATAATTTTAAGAAGAAAAATTGATCATCTTATTGGAGACTAAAAGCTACCTGTTACATTTGGGAGTCAGGTGTCTACAGGCCACCCACAATGCACTATGCTTCATGCATGAACCTCCCTGAGGCCTTCAAGGATGGATTTTTTTTTTAACAGAAAGAGGTAAGAAATATTACTCTTGGGTGGTAAAATACTCATCTAAAAGTCCCAAAGCATGGAAAGAGACAGATACTGAGAATGCAATGAACCTGACAGAGGCAGGCTCATAAATTCAGTCAACTTTGTCAAATGCAGTCATTCCATTTCAGAATCTGCAATGATTGGAAGTGCTATGCTCTGTCAATATCACAACAGGCCTGGCTTCATGCTGTCTCTTTTTCATGAGATGTGGGTAGCCTGTTAACACTAGCATTGCTTTCTATTCACTTGAATTAGCACAGTGAGGAAGCAGCAAAGAACCTGGGAGGATGAAGATCACAGAAACGCCTGCAGTGTTAAGTGAGAATCGGGGCTCGCCAACCTGAAGCCTCTAATTAGAGATTAGTGTGACAGGAGTCCAACAACCAGACTGTCAGAGAGAAATTAGTGACATTTTCATTCCGTTTCTCCAAGCAATCCTCCACCAAGAAGGATGTTTCAAGTCAAGTGTAAGCTCTATGCAGAGCCTTGCATAGGGCCACTCTGAGGCCACTGACCGCTGGCCATGGAATTGACCTAGCGCACAAATGCATACATTTTTTAGTATAGATTTGCATGTGCGGTACAGATGAGAACCAAAGCGGACCCGTGTGGGACATCAGGATGGAGATAGCTACTTGGTGAGTCATCTGCAATGCTCTAAATGGTTCAGCAAAAGATCGACTATTTGAGAAAAACTGGGCCCTTAATAAGATAATTAATGTAGTCACTAACTGAGCGGTAAGTACAATGTATTTATAGAACACATCTGGGTGTTTCTAAATTAAACTCACAAAGTTAAGCTAAAAAACACAATCGAGAAAGAAAACTCTCAGAACTAAAAATGTCTTCTTGTATGCTTAATGGCTTTCTTGATTTCAGTTTTTATTTTCTTACAGAAAGCCTGGGGCGGTGGTAATCACCAGTGGACACCTGACAAAAAAAAATATCTTTCTAAAATGGCATTTGCCATCAGGTAGAATTTATGGATTTGACCTGTTTCCTAAAACAAATTTATTACCAACAAAAATTTATTCTGCATAAAAGTGATCTGTAAATCTGTAGATTAAAAAGCCTGAAAACAAGTGATATTTCTGGTTTTCAGAAGAGAGACTCTACATAAATCAGAGAATTCCAGGGTTAGGCTCTGAAGGATGCTGAGTCCAATCACACAGCAGATGCCTGAACTCAGTCTGTGACTGTCCTGAACCCCAGGGGCTTTCAGCTACACTCAGAATTCCCCAGCTACAGGAAGCTGGTGTTAAATCCAAGGTGTTACCTTTCTAATTTCCCTCTCTCCAGATACTTCTTATAATCTATAAAATTATCAGGAGGAAGTGGGATCTAATGTTTTTCAAACTTGCTTTTAGCTGTACAATACTTCTGCAAACCAGAATAATAAATAAATAAATACATAAACCAAATAAGTAAACTAAATAAAAACAAAGCAATAAAAATGGGGTTGCTCTGGCTGAAGTCAGTTAGATGGTAAGGACCAGGCACCCTGCCCTCTTAGCTGCTCTGTCATTCCCAGAGACTCTGAGGAACCTCCTCAGAACCTTGGAGCTACACAGAATGCAGATAAGAAACACAATCCATTCATCCATCATCCAATACATATTTGTTAGGTAACTGTTATGTATCAGCCCCTATGGCTGGGTCTGGCAATATAACAGAAGGAGAAATCCATGGATCTTACAACCTAGTGAGGAGGAGAGTGATGGGGATGAAGAAGGTAGGAATTCACCACCACATGGTTCTTGCTTGCAAATGGTCCTTGCTTGCTTCATGTAAGAAAGTTTACATGCGTTAACTCATTTCTCTCCATAGTCTATGGGATAGGTGTTATTTTTATTCCCTCTTTACAGATGAGAGAGGCGGTATGGGAGATGGAGATAGAAAAGCCAGGATTGTGGTGACATTGAAGGCAAGAGAAAAGCGTTCTCATGAAAGAGGGCATGGTTACCATATGCGTGCAGCTGCTAAGGGATGAGACCAGTTGTGGACAGAGAAGTGGCTGCTGCCTGTGGTGACAAGGAAGTCACTGGTGATGTTGAACAGACTCAGTGGCGCGATGAGGATGGAAGTAAGGCTGTAAGGAGTGGTGAAAAAGGAAGGATGACTGTTCATAGTCCATCCTTTGCAGAAAGGAGTTTAATAGGAGAGTGGCAGAAAATAGAACTGTAGAGGAATGCAGCTGAAAGAAGTTGTGGGGTCAAAGCAAGGTTCTTCATGCAGAAGAAATATACTTTGGGGTACCACTTTCAAAAATTAATTTGCAGTCTTACCGCATTGTAAGTGCCCATTTGCTGGCCTGTCTCCCCCAGGCGACTCCCCTACCTATGGGGTAGGAACTGCCTTGTTCGCTGTTTTTTCTGACCCGTCTCCTATCACCGCGACTGGAACCCAACAAGCACACTCAACAAATATTTCTTGAATAAGTGGCCAAAATAGATAAAAATTGGGAGAGGGGAAGGAGTTTGGGTTTTTTCTTGAAAAACCACTTGCCAAATAAAACTTTCACTGCAAACCTGCTGCTGGATGGCCAGGTTTCATGTGCGGGCTGAGCCTGTTCCTTCCCAAGGAGTCCCTCAATCTCCTGAGCCACTGTGCGCTGTCTTTATTTCTATTCTGTGAAGTCAGGTGCTAAGGAGTTCTGGGATCTAATCTGAACCCTGTTAAGAAACTGCTGTTACCTTCTCTGTTTCTAAATTAGAAAAATAATATGATCCTGCAATCTAATTCTTTCATATAATTACTTAAGCCAAATCAAAGTTCCAAGGAGATTATTTACTACAAAGCAATGATGCTCCCTGGTGCCTTTAGGCAAACTCCAACATAACATTCTATTCCTCCAGCATTTGGGGAACAGTAGGCCCTCTGCTTTCTCCTTTCTAAAAAAAAAAAAAAAAAAAAAAAAATCATACATCATTCCCATAATAGAAGTGAGCAAAATATAAGCAGCTCCTTACAGCACTCTCCCTTAAAGCGTTCTAGGTTGATGTCGATTTTCCTGAAGAAGCAAACCAAACAAGTCCCAGCCTGCACACTGAGTGGCCTTCTAACTTGGCAAGTCTTTACTCTGTTTACCCCAAAGGACTGAGACCTATTGGTCTCTGAGTTTCTTCTTCCTTTATAATAAGTGGAATTGTTACTTAATGAATTTTAGCTACGATAAAAATAGATTCTATTTGTTTCTGAGAATTGCTAAGTCTCGGGGCCTGGTGTTTCTCTGTAAGATCTTCGCATGTGAATTTCTATTCATGGCTACAATATCATGAGCCAGGTAGTTCATGTCATGGTTGAATATCACAGACCAGATTCTAGAACAGATACGTATATATGAATAAATATAATAGCACTAGCAGTGGACATTTACTGAGGGCTTGCAGCGTGCATGACTTTGGGCTAAGTGCTTTATTGCAATATCTCATTTAGTCTCATGACAACCCTATGGAGTAAATACATCCCAATTTTTCAGATGGTGAAACTGAGGCTTTTAGAGATTAAGCTGTCCAAAGTCCACAGGCAGTCAAGTGAAGTAGGTAGAATGTAAAAACCCAGCAGTTTGACACCAGTGCTTACCAGTTTAACCTTTGCCATAAAGCTGTGTTTCTTGGTTTAATGCTTAAATACAGGGAAGGCTTTTCAGGTGCCCAGGATTGGCAGAAGAGGAGACGGGAGCGCTTCGCCACAGTGCGGTTGTGAGGTAACCTCTGAATTTCAGCTGATGTGTTTTTCTGTTTCAATTACCAGGAATAATCAGGAGAGGGTTGTAAAAATGTGTTTTAAAGTGTTCCTATGCGAAAATCACCTGGAGAAACTGTTTTATCAGCAAAAGGAACAAGATGCTGATACTTCAAGCGAAGGACTTCAGTTCAGATTTTAGAGCCCCAGCCATGCTGTCACCATTTTTCATCTTCCCTCTCCCTCTGAGCACATGACTACGGGCTGTCAGGGCAATGGTTATGTCGCCTAGGCCTTGGGCTGCACAGTCTAACACAGGCAAGACCGCTCCCACCTTATCAGCACAGGACGGTTTGTTTCGTTTTGTTTTTTCACTTTATTTTCTTTGATAAGGCATAAATTTTCAATTCTCAGTTTTGGCTGTGGGCAATCTGGAAACAGCTGTGCATGAATGGCAGGGAAGAGGGGAGTCCCTGCAGGTACACACTTTGTTTCATGGCTGAATTGCTACCCAAACAGTCCTGGACACAGCACCCCACAAATTATTTTTCCTTTAAACTGATTTTTCCAGTTAGTTCTGTGTATTAGTTACAGAGTCCTATATTATTTTCCCCATAGGGCTTTCCTGCTCCTGATTCCTAAACAAGCTGATAAAAACTCCATTTTCTCCACAGAAATATTTAGGTTGTTGAGGCTTTCTCTTACCATAATTACTTCCTGAAAAATGCAGTGGTCAATTTTTCCTGAATATTTTTACATTAAATTGGGCACACAAAACTTGGCCCTTGATATTTGAAGGCTGTAAAGTAGATTTCTGGCTTTAAAGAGATGACTGGTTTCTATTACTTGCTTTCTGGGTTGGCTTCTTATTGATTTGATTAAATCTCCCTACCATTTAAATGAGGAACTCTGTGTGAAAACACGAATTTCTTATGACCTGAAGAAATCATTTCTTATTGAAAGAAATCATCTGTTTCACTCCTTGACTAAGTACTTCAGGAATTGGAGCAGGTGAGGAGAAAGGTCTTGGCAATGGTAGTTTGATGAGAAATGAATTAATTCGATTATTTCCATGGTGTGGATCAATAATAGTCAGCCTCGCAGAGGCCCCTGGCCTGAAGGCAGCTGGATAATCAATAGGATCACACAGAGGCTTCTCCTCCCCCAGCAGCCTCTCTGATCTTTTCTGGGCGGACTCTTCACGCCTGTGTAATTCTAATTTATGTCAACTAGAAATCAAAGAAATTCCAAGAGGCTTTGGTCATAGGACATTGGGGTGGACCTTTCAAAATCTATTTGCGTCTATTCCTTCAGTAATGTGGCCCCCACAACCCTCCTGGCGCCTCTAGAGGCCAAGGAGAAGGAGCCTCCTCCCAACAGAAGGGCAGCTACCTGGTCCCGGCCTAGGCAGAGGGGCGGCGTTAGGTAAATCGAGGTACACTTTCTCCTTCCTATCTACAACTCTCCAGGGACATAAGAACAAATAGGCTTTTTAAGCCAAATGCTTTGCCAAGAGTGGCTCCCTCAATAACGCTCTTTAATGATACCCCAGACGCTGGCATTTTCAAATCAAATGAACAGTGTGTAAAATTAGTTCTGCATGAAGTTTAAAAAAAAAAGAAAGAAAGAAAGAAAGAAAGTGAAAGGGAGCTTTTAAAAGCTCCAGCATTTCTTCATCCAACTGCTTTTCACAAGGGTTTGGCATTTGAGAATTGCTACATTTATGATGTTATTCGCTGCTCATAATTCAGGCCCTCTGTCTCCGAACTTCTGTATTAACACACACTGCAGAGGTTTCCACCACGACTTTTTATCACCGAGGTTTCCCAAACCAGCCAGGCTGCCTCTGGCGAGGTCTGGTTTCTCAGCCAATGCCATGCCACTGGGCTCCCTCCCCTCTCATCAACCCTGTTACCCCAAACATTTTTCATTAACCTTGAACATTGCGTTTCCATTTGCCCTACAGCTTTCCCATGATTTTTTTTTTTTTTGTCCTTTTCAGTTTTGTTCTCCATCCAAACGGCCTTGTAAGAAATGAGGAAAATATCATATTATGAGAAGAAACAGATCTATATGGACTCTAGAATTCTACAGAATATTCTATTCTAAGGTTGTGAAAATATTCTCTGACCAAAACCACCTACTGTCTATAATTGTGGAAAGCAGAGTAAACATATCACTCTTATTAGAGAGTCCCGTTGATTATACAAGCAGTTTTAACTAAATCACCAAATAAATGCGTGTTAAGTTGATAGGTGATTTTGGGTCAACTCTAATTCCCAAGGTCAAGTAAGCCTTTGAACAGTCTTTAAGAATATAAGTTCACCCCAATTCATCAAAGCCGTCTCACACAGCGTTTTCTTCTCTTGGTTCTTACAATGCACTGAAGTTTAGGAGATTAAGTGGCGTCGGCTTTAAAACTCAAAGTAATGCCTCTAACATGCTTATCTATCCAGCAATCGGAACAGCTACTCAAACATGGGCTTCTTAACGCACTTCCTAGTTTTACAAGTGTTCAGGGAATGCTGCATTTGTGGAATGGCTGGAGGACTCCTCCCTACAAGTCACCAATGTTGTAGCCAAACAAGTTGTCTGACAGTCTAAGCGCACGTTGCTTTTATCTGCTAAGAATATGGTGAATGTTTCTCATCTGTTCTTTGTTTACCAAATGAGAGAGAGAAAGAACAGGGAGACAGAGGAAAACACCTTTTCCTACAACAAATGCAATGCATTTTGTCATTCTTTCAATTCCTCAAAAGCCCAAGTGAGGAAAAAAGCTCAAGTTCGGTAAAGTATAGCTTCCAAATTAAATATAAGTGGCCCCAAATGAAACTGGCTGTGTGTGAAAGAAAATATAACTGCCTTCACTATTTCGCAGAACTACAGGATCGCAGATCACAAGCCCGGGACACAAAGACATCACAAACCCCATCTTTCCCCCAGCGCAGGGATCCCAGTGACAATATTCCTGACAAGGGGGTTAATGGTGTAGACCATTGAGGTTTCTTGCTCCTCCTTTGGCTCCAGTTGGTGTCCAGAAAGGGGAAGAGCTCAAATTGATGACTGATTAACGGTTAGCAGATTTGGTTAAAGGACAGAGAGAAGAGTGATAGACCCAAATAGTTTTGTTCTTCAATTATTGGTTGGCACAGATGCTCACCTTGAGATAAATCGTGGGTCTTCGTGTCCATATGCTGATCATGATTTCTCTGTGTTTTCTATTTCTATTCTTATTTTTCTCCACTATTTTCTTATTACTCTCTTTTTGTTTCCCTGCCTATTTGAATTGTCTTCTCTTCAATTCAGCCTTTTCTCACCCTGCAAATCTTTCTTTATCCCTACACCCTGGTTAGTAAGTTGATTCTAAATACAGATTGTCCTATGGAGGCATTAGTTTTCCTTTGTCGAGTATGTAAAAAAAAAAAAAATGTAATTTTGACATCTTAGTATAGAAAATAATAACCTTCATTTTAACTGAGGAAAAAGTAAAAGGGCAGCATCTTTGCTAATCTTAGTTTATTTTTTCCTGTCTAATTTCCTTTCAAAATCAGATAGCAGGCAGTACAATTTTTTCTCATTTGGAAATTTCAAATATCAAAACACAGGTTAATATGACATTGATGATAAGAATAATCAGTAGCACTGAGTATTTTATATATAACAAACATGATTATTCTAAGGGCTTGGTATATGTTCATTCACTTAAATGCTCACAGAACTCTACAAGACAGGTACTATCATTATCTTCATTTTACAAATGAGGAAACAGAGGCACTGAGTAACTGCCGAAGATAACACTACTAAGAGCAGAGCCCAGATGTGAACCTAACTCTGGCCTCTGAATCCATGCCCTCATCTATTAACCTCTTTGTTACTCACATTGTTACTCTGAGTCTTGATAAAAATTTAAAATCTGGAGACAGATTGCATAACACAAATTTTGAAAGCTGAGTAGCTACTTACTCTAGGTTTCCATCCAACTAAATCAACAAACAAGCGATTATGTGCAAGGCTTTATTTGCACTTTGTGGGTGGCTTGGAAACTTCTTCTGTCCTCACAGAACCTCTTGTGTCTGGTTCTGAGCTGCCCTAAGCCTAACGACGCCAGGCAGTAAGGCTGGCCCCAGCATCCTCTGGGCTGGGCCGCACCACAGCAGGCTATGGGCAGACACCATGGTGCTGGAGCCAGAGGCTCTCAGAGCAGTTCAGTGGTTGGAGACAGGATTCAGAGGCCGCCAGAGGAAAGGGCTAACACTCTCTCAGGGAGACCACTAATCAGAACAGCCTCCCCATCCCATTTTGGACTAATTTGCGTCTGGGTAGAAAAGGATCCTTTCCTTAACTTAAAATAAGCAAAATGCTGGTCAGCAAATATGTCGGAAATAATCTTCTCCTGTACTAACTGGAACATAAACTTTTACCATTCATCTCTGAAGGTGGAGCTGACCTCAACAAATCTAAGGAGTACAGACTAGAAATATGGTAATTTCTAAGAGTGCTTGTGGATATACAGATCCGTTTTGAACGCATACATTTTGGCGTCCTTGGTTCAGGTAGTACCCAGGTAGTAGCAGTTTCTTCTGGCAGACATTGAGCAAAGCTGCTGTCATTGTTTAGCGTTTCTAGAATACTCCGCCTACTGTAGATTCTTTAACTTGTTTTAAAAGAAGTCTTTAAAAAAAAAAGATTTTATTTTTTAAGTAATCTCTACACCCAACATGGGTCTCGAACTCACAACTCTTGTGAGATCAAGAGTCACATGCTCCACTGACTGAGCCAGCCAGATGCCCCTCAGAGGAGTCATTTTAAAGTGAAAGGGTTAGTAGCACATTAGGTTAGTTAGTAGTAAAATCTGAGGGAGACCTGCAACCCCTGGGTCTAAGTGCTGTTGCTTAGTAACAAAGTCAGCCAGCTTTTTAGGTTGGGCTGAGAATATATAGTAAAATCTCTCTAAACATAACTAACTGGCAAAGGCCTAGTATAAGCTGGGATTTTAAAGCATTTAAAGCATTTGGAGAAAAGAACTAGGTCAATTAACAAAAATGACAAAAGCACACAAAGGATTTGGGCCATTCTTCTATTGGCCCCCAAATTTGGTACATTTAGAAAATGCATGTCCTTTGAGAGACATATATATTTAGTTTCACTCTCTTTTGCTAGATCTGTCCCTAGTCACCAGTTGCAAAAGTAGCACACATGTGTAAATTATTATAAGATGCTAGCACTTCTGAGCAAGTGTCTGAGGTGGATCTGTTCCCAGGGGGCAGACCCCGTGCCTGGAGACGGCACCCAGGTGTGCCACGGGCACTGGGCCCAGACCCTGGAGACCTGCGGTAAAATCTTGGATGACTGGCCTCAGGCCAGGGTCTGGTCTTACTAAGTCTCCATTTTCTCCTGTTCATAGCACAAATAACCACTTCTTAGACTTACAGGGGAAACATGGAAGCATCTCGGTAGTACTTGGTGATCAATACAGATTTTTATCATTTTCCTTCGTAGTCTTCAAGGGCCCCATATTAAACGTGGCACAATTTCCCAAACTCACACTCACATCTCTGGCCAGCGCCACTCACCTTCAGTGGGACCTCTGGGACCATTTCTCATCATGTACTAAAAGTGACATCTTAAGTGCAGAAAGGCACAAATTCCCACATAATATTCCCTCACTGGCCCTTTCTTGCCCCCAGATTGCCACAATACATACATGTTGAGCACTGAAACCACACACTTCAAATTGTGAAAAACCAGTTTGGCACTGTTCTTTCCACCTAACTGTTGCAGGAAACTTGGAATCCAGAAAAGAATTTTACCGTTAGACCCTGCACATTGCTGTGTGATGTGCAAACACTTTTAATTTTGGTCCGTGGACTTAGGGACAGGAGGCCAAATATAATTTGTGCGTATGATTGCTTTTCCTTTCTGCATAAGCACAAAATTCATTTTTAAATAGAAAAATGCAAAAATAACTTCAGATTAGTTTAGAAAACCAGGCATCTTGCAATGCAAGATGTAACAGTACATGTATGTGCACGTACACATACATACATATAGGGGGAGAGAGAGAGAGAATATCATAGAAAGCTATTAACTACAAACTTGATAGGTAACTCTTACTTTATCACATCTCATCAGTCCCAAATATCTTAGAGATTTGCTGCTCTGCGCAATCAGGGTGGCTCCTTGATCTGTAATTTCTTTACACCATCCAACATCCACAGTCTCTATTGTCATGCTGTACCGGCCAATGGCTATCAGTGCTGCAGAGAGGGACAGAAAGAGAGAAAGCAAGCATAAATGTTAGCAGTGTATGGGATCTCTATCTTATTATGACTATTTCTCTCATTTCCTCAGTAAATTTGTTCCTGAAATGTTGTGTGTAAATGAATGTTTTGTAAACGAAATTAAATTTGAAATGCTTTAGGAAAGCTTGCTCTATGACAAACCCTTTCACAAAGTGAATAATCATTCCATAATTCCCCTTTCATTGGAACACAGCTTCTTATCAGTTTTACTCATTACAAGGTTACCTGTACTTTCAAACATTCATATCTGCAGAAGGAATAAATTAAAATGAATTATATATATAATGTTACAGAAAATGCTGAGTAGAAACTAAACTTTACCCAAGATAACTTTAATAAATTTTTTAAAAGAAAAATCCATGTAAGCACCATTTTGAGGTGTATTATATACCGCATATAAATTTCTTTACCGATTGGCATAATTTTTTCCAGCTGTTCATGATCTGTAAAATGTAAGACTATATAATATTTTTCACATCAGTCCTTCTTGGGACTGTTAGGAATTAAGAATACATTATACATACAGTTGAACTTAATTGGTGCCATGCTACAGTGGGGTAAAGGGAATGCATTTGTTATGCTGAATTTCCTCACCATTATCAGAAGTCTTCCTTCTATTAACATATAAAATGAAGCCTGTCATCTGAAAACTATCAGTATCTCTAGTCTTCTTGACTGTTTAGCATTGGACCACTACTAAAGGGCAGATGCTTATCCCATAATCTACGATGTGCACCACTTATCACTGCTCCATTACCCAGCACCCTGTCAGAGCGACCAATCAGTGAAGGTGGCTCTTTGCTACGGACTTCTCACTTGATAGACACGCACACCTCTACATTTGTGGAGCAGAAAAACAGATTTCAATACCTCCAGCCAGAATAAGTTCATGGTGCATTGGTTTGTAAAAGAAAACCCTGAAAACAATGCCACACATTTTAAAAAGGACAGAGAAATTGTTTGCTAATTATTTCCTCATTCTAAGATAGGATGAGTTGATTTCTGTGACATTAAAGGCGGATGATATTTTCCAATTGACTAGATTGATAAGAGCAGAGTGAATTACTCATGTAAATAAATGTTAACTCTTACAGCTCACAGAAAAGAACTTGGCAAAATCTCTTTGCCAATTACCTCAGTAATATTTTTTTTACTAGAAAATTCATGCCTATGATTCAAGTATCAAAGCACTCCTAAGTAGCCTGATATTTAAGGTTTACAAAAACACCCATCATCTCAGTGTATTCCAGTGAAAATGCGATGAAGGACACAAATTTTTTTTTTCCTAGAAATTCCTCATGCCACGAATTTGTTCATGCTTTCACCTTTGCCCACCTACTTCGACATTTATTTGTTATTTTTTTTAAATTTACTTAGAGAGAGACAGCACAAGCAGAGGTGGAAAAGAGAGAGTGGGAGAGAGAGAATTCCACCCAGTCTCCACACTGTCAACTCAGAGCTTGACACAGGGCTTGAACTCACAAACCATGAGATCATGACTTGAGCCGAAATCAAGTCAGATGCTTAACCGACTGAGCCACCCAGGCGCCCCACTAGTTTGACATTTAGTTTTCAAGGAAGTGGAGCAGGGTAGAGGGGGTTTTGCCAAAGGTTTGCCAAGTGGTCTGAATGATATTTTGTGCGTAGAAGTAATATCCCAGGTTAATCCCATCGGTGTCCCTGCCCTAAGAAAGCCATTATCTCTGGCACGATCATAATTTCACTAGTTATGCTATCCTAAGGATCTCCTATGATGACTGAAGTAGAATATACATAAAAGAAATTTCTTTCAATCTCAAACTATAATTTCAGAAGATGACAAATCACAAGTTGCAGAAGGCCCCAGGTTGGTAGACTGTGTACTTTTATTTACGTTTGAGGCTAGAACATGAAAGCCCTGCCCCGGACAGAAAAACATAAAAATAATGATCTGAGGAGTTTTTTAGAAGCTGCTTTATAAGCAAATGAAGAGTCAATAGCTTTTGATTCTAATTGCTAAGAACACTGGTGTTTATTATTTCCCTTTTTTTCCTTTCTTGTCCAAATTAATATAAGCAGTAAACAAGACAACTGAAGATAAATCAGGGCATTCTATGTTTGTTTTGACATAGCTCTATACCGTAAAGTAAGAACTGAACTTTATTATTCCTTAACTTGTTCATTTATTCAGCAAACACCTCCTGAGTACTCACTCTAGAGCATTTTGTCTAATGTCTATTGACTATCCATGGGCTAGGCACTGGGCTAGGAATTTTAGGCATATTATTTCATTAAATCCTCTCAGAAACCCTATGAAGTTTTATTATTTTTTCCATTTTAAAGATCAGAAAACTGAGTCACAGAAAGACTGAATGGCCTTCCCTGTCACAAGACACTAAGTGAGGGATAATAGGCTGAGAATTAGGCTCTCAGTCCCGGCTGCACATGAGATCTACTAAGTCAGAACCATGGGGACAGTCACCAGGCAGTTCTAACATGCTGCACCACTGGCGTGTGGAAGTGGAACCGTGGGTGTGACATGAGGGGCCTGTGCTAGGTGCTGGGGACAGAAAGATTCAGAGCTCAGAGGCCAGCTGAGTGGGATGGAAATGAGGAACACCCAAGTAAATAGTGACAATACAATGCTCATCCCCCCTCTCTTCCCATTCCTATCTCATTCTCGCTTCTCAGATCTCAAGTCAAAGGTCAGCTTCTCAAAATGGATCACTCTATCATTTGCCACTACTGGAAACGCTATTATTAATTTGTTTGGTTATTCACTTTGTTGTAGCCCATCTCTCCCATAAGTATGACAGCTCCTATTCACTGCTGTATGCCCAGCCCCTAGCCTGTGCCTGGTGCGGAGGTAGTTCTTAAAAGTGTTAGTGGAACGCACCAATGACTGGAATATGGTTTGGGTCTACTACAGAAGCATGCCAAGGGGGCACCAGAGCCCCTCACTCTTCAAGGGAGAAGAGAAATCATAGGAGCTCTCATGGAAGTGCTGAGCTAGGTCTTGAGGGATGAGTAAGGATTCTCTAGGAGAACAAAGGAGCTTGGGCAAGTATGTTGGGCTAAGGAAACAGCATATGTAAGCATAGAGAGATGTGAAAGGGTAGGGCAGCTGTAGGCCATTCTGTGCAGCTGAAATAAAAACAAGGCCAAGAAGTGGCAGGATTTATTTCAGAAATATTTATTCAATGATTAATGACACTGGAGTAGGTATAAGAGACACAGAGTAGCAAAAACAAGCAGAGTCCTTGATGTCCTTTAACTTACATTCTAGTAGGAGAGACAGGTGTGAAGCAAATAAACACACCACCATATATAAATCTAAATTGTAACAAATGTTCTGAAGGAAACTGACTGATTACTTTAGGAATAACACTTGTGGGGGAGGGGGGGCAGGGGGTGGACACTAGGGAGAGTCTTCCTGATGAAGTTACTTTTAATCTGTCCAATAGCCCTGCAAAAACAATACTCATTTTATGGTAGAAAACTGAAGTTAAATACTTCAGCCAGGCCCCACCCCTACTAAGTGGCAAAACCAAGGTGCACACCGAGATAGTTTGGCTCCAAGGCCAGTGTTGGTTCTACCATAGCAGCACAGGGGTGGTTGAGGAGCCTGCATGTGTACAGAATGTATTTTTCCCCTTTACCACCATTCAGGACTTAACCATTACAGCTTGCAGGGAGCCAAGTAAAACACGGTGACCATAAAACACGGTCCACCAGAATCTGTAAATTCCAGAATATATAGAACAATTTACATCTTTGTGACTATATCCTACCTTTGAATATTTTTTCATTGTTCTTCACAAGCTAACCATGACACTTGTAGTGTGGTACAGTCTCAAGTTCATTTCCAGGCTCACTGCTTAGCAGATGTCTGACCTCAGGATATTTCACTTTTCTGAGTCTCAGCTTCCTCACTTGGACAATGGAGATGTTGACTATATGTCCTGCTTACTTCACAGGGTTGGTCTGAGGTTCAAATGACATAGTACATGTAAGGGGCTCGGCACTACATAAATGTCATGATTTATGTGATATTTGCCCAAAGCATTCTACAGTGGTGCAGTTGATATAAAATGAAAAGACTTTAAAGAGTTTTGAAAAATAAAATGCTCCGGGAAAATGAGAGCATTATGTAAGTATTTAGTCATTATGTCACTGCTAGAGCTCTTGAACTGCCTACTCTCTATTGGTGATCATGAACTTGTAGATTGCACCTGGGATGATAGGGCTGCAAATGTAATGTGTGATTACTACCTTCACTAGGGGCTGTTGACACATTACAATGATATTTATTGAGCCTTGAAAAGAAATAAATTATGCAAGACTAATTCCTAATCTCAATGCAGTTTGAATATACGTTTTTATGTGCTAAGTACAACTAACAAAAATAGTTACATTCTAAAAAAATTATACAAGTTAAAAGCTATAATCCAGTAACTTATATCATTATCAAGAAAATACATTAACCCCCTAAAAGGCATTTCCATAGACAGAGAAAGTGAAAACCATGAGCACATACATATTAAATTTTGACTAAGAAATTCCATTTCCAGGGGTGCCTGGGTGGCTCAGTGGGTCAAGCATCTGCCTTCGGCTCAGGTCATAATCTCGCGGTTTGTGATTTTGAGCCCTGTGTCAGGCTCTGTGCTGACAGCTCAGAGCCTGGAGCCTGCTTCAGATTCTGTGTCTCCCTCTCTCTCTGCCCTCCCTCTGGTTGTGCTCCGTCTCTCACTCTCTCAAAAATAAACATTAAAAAATTAAAAAAAAGAAATTCCATTTCCAGGAATATACCCTGGAAATACACTTTTTGAAAAAGATACTTTTAATAATACTAGGAACTTTTAAATCATTCAGTGAAAAAAGTAAAGGTGCAAGAATTTATATGGTGTGCTATCACCATATAAAAGAGAATACAATTAAAAAAAACCACTTACAAATCTGCTCCTTTGTGAAAAAGGAATATGGGAGAGAGAAACCAGGAAATACAGAGACTGTTTAAGTATACGGGGTTGGTGGGAAAGGGGAGGAAGGAAGGGGCATGGAATGTGGAGGTGGGGATGTGAGGAGGGAGGGACACTTCCTGGAGTATCTCTTTGGATATAGCTTCGACTGTGAATCATAGTAATGTTTTACATACCTCCCAAAATAAAAAAAAAAAAAATTAAAACTAACAAGGATGTAGGGGAATGGGAAGTAGAATACAAACAGTAACAAATGAAGCTAATTGTATTACAAATGAAGAGCGTGACCCAGACAAATAAAATAACCACACAGAAGAGGATGGGAATTAAGAATTCAGTCACTTTGGAAAACATTATTTTGGCAGGATATTGTAAGGTGAAATCCAAAAAGAACTGTCAGCAAACATTGTATTCCAGTTAGTAATTCTATTTCTCACAGGGCTATGAGGTAGCAATTCAGTAACTACTTTATGTGTAATCTAGGATTGTAAATGATGAGAGCCAGTCTTTTTACTGTCAGAGAAAGAAGTTATAAATAAGAAAAGGGGAGAGGCTTATAATAAACCCTGTGGTATTGATTTGGAATCAGAGGTACTAGAATGAACTGTTGGTTCATAACAGATACACAGATATAGAAATAACTAATAAATATGATGTATGTGCATGCATGGGTTAGTATACATGCATATATTCCTTATCTTTTCAGCTGAGAGAGACTAGGAGCAATGACACTCTAGTAGCAGTGATGTACAGGCACCCAGATCTTGATTTATAAATATCATTCTCTAATAAAAAGAATTAAGTCTTCTTATAGAAATGGTTGATTCCTGCACTGGGGCAGGGAAATACAAGATAAGTCTGAAACATCTTGTGATATCAGAAAAAACAGGTGCTTAAAAGAGTGAGGGCATATCAAAAGGACACATGATCCATTCAGAAGAAGCTGCCAATGGCCACAGCTGGAACAATGTGAATCTCAAAACAAACGAGTGTATTGGACTATCCTTGAGAAAACCAAATAAGCATCCACAAATCCATATTCATAGAGGTAGAAAGATAGAAGATGGATATACAGTCAAGGAAGGACAACTCTTCCTTACAGAAAACTTCCAATGAATCAATTTGGAAAGAATGGGGGAAATACAAAAACATCATCAGGCAAAGACCGCAGTAATAACTGTTGCAGGCCAAGTCCACAAAAGGATGCTAAAATCAGTGGGTGAAAGTTTTGGGAGAAACAGAATAATAGCATAGTGCCAAAGATATTTATCAACTGCAAAGGGAAGTCAGTATAATTACTAACATCACAGTGGAGACACCCAGCAGCCATCACCTTAACCAAATGACCAAGGTTAACATCACCAGTAATAACACATACAGACATCACATGTACCACCTGATCACTTCTTCAGTATTCTTGCCAAAATAATCTCAATCCAAACATCACACAAACCTAAGATGAAAAACATTCTACAGGTCTAGAGGGTAAGGGTAATGAAATATAAGAAAAGAATGAGGAAGCATCAGGATAGGAGACTAAGGAGACAGGAAAAGCAGATATACTGTGAGATCCTGGATTGGATCCTGGAATAGACAAGAAAATTAGGGGGAAAACTGGTGAAATTCAAATAAGATCTATAACTTAGTTATCTTATTGCTTCAATGTTAATTTCCTGGTTTGATAATTATACTATGGTTATAGGAGTTGATCACACTAGAGGTAGCTAGGTGAAGAATATTATGTGAACTGTTTACTGGTTTTGCAACTTATCTGAATTCTAAAAGTATTTTGGGGTGTCTGGCTGGCTCAGTCAGTAGAGCATGCAACTCTTGATCTTGGGGATGTGAGTTCGAGCCCCACACTGGGTTTAGAGACTACTCAAAAATAAAATCTTAGAAACAGTATTTGAAAATAAAGATTTTAAAAGTGTAGATAAGCTAATCAGACAACAAGTGAATGAACTAAGGAGAGAACTAAAATTTTCTAAGTGAAAGCAGGTATTACTTTCACAGTGAACAATCTGATATATAAATGTTACAACTAAAAATACATTTTTTTCTTCATAGGAGGAAGATTAGTCATACGAGTGCATTAACAAGTAACCTGCATGTGCCATTTTGTCCTTTCCAGTTCTATCTTCTGCTATGGATCTATGCACCTGCAATACAATCAGAAGAAATGCCCTGGTGCTTGAAAGAACTAGGGTTAAAATCTAACAGTGGGATTAACATCTTTCATGTAATACTTGGAAAAAAGGATTTGCAAAGAAATTTCTTGGCATGAATACAAAGAGATAAATATGAAAAGCACTCTTCTTTGTAGATGCCACAGAAGCCCCCAAAACAAAGAAATGACACTTTCAGAGACATTTGTTGTTGTGTGATGGTCTCTGGGAAGGCTCCCTCCACCCTGCAGGGACTATAGCAGTGGTTCCTACCCCTGGCAGTTCAGGAGAATCACAGGTGCCTAGAAAAAGTACAGATGCCTGAGTCCCACCCCTGGAGATTCTGACTCAGGAGAAGCCATAAAAACTCCTGTGATCCCGATGTGCAGCCAGGGCTGAGAACCACTTGAACAGAATAACCTGTAACTCGGGCAAAGTCAGTCAACTAAAAACAAAAGAACTAATTTTCAGAGATATAAGTAGCTTTGTGTTCTGATATTTTAATACAACTTTGTCTCTCAAACAGTAGTGACTTCTTGTACACAATCCAATACTTTTTAACTTCTCTATTTCTAATTTATATCCTTTCCTTCCATTTTGATATATTACTATTATATTCCTCCTATCATTTTTTTTAATGTTTATTTTTATTTTTGAGAGACAGAAAGAGCACGAGTGGGCAGGGGCAGAGAGAAGGAGACACAGAATCAGAAGCAGGCTCCAGGCTCTGTGCTGTTAGCACAGAGCTCGTTGCGGGGCTCAGACCCACAACTGCGAGATCATGATCTGAGGCGAAGTCGGAAGCTCAATCAACTGAGCCATCCAGGTGCCCCATATTCCTCCTATTATTATGTAGTAAACCTGACAGTGACCATATGCTATTTTTCCAGGTTGTCCTTTTTAGTAAATATTTTCCTTTAGTTCATTGCACTTATTTATATTTCTAATACAGCACTTATCAGAGTTTGTTTCATATTAGAATTATTTATCAAACACCTGTCTTCCTACTAGATTGTAAAGTCTTTGAAGCAGCAAATGTAGAGAATGCTTTTCTAGGACCTCTAAGTCTCTGAAAATCAAGGGTCACTCATTTTTTACAGCTTCAGTGAATTTTTTGGAAGTATAACATGCATGCAGAATATTGCACAAATCCTAAGGGTACAATTTGATGAATTTTGACAAAGTTAACCCAGCTGTGTAACACTCTCTAGATTGAGAGACAGGGCATGACCATCACCCCTGAAGCTCACTCGTCCCCAACTCCAGTCACTGTTATTCTGCCACTAAGAATAGCTACTATCCTGACTTCTAACCACACAGATTAGTATTCTTGTGTTTGAACTTCATATATATAGAGTCAAACACCCAGTACTCTTATTTCTGGTTTTTCAGCAGTCTGTTATGTTAATGAGATCCAACCACATTGTTAAGGGTATGAATAGTTTGTTCATTCTCATTTCCAAAGTGGTGATAACATTTACATTCTTACCAGTAATGTGTGAAGATTCCAGTGTCTCTACATCCTTGCCAGTACTTAGTGGTATCTGTCTTTCTGATCATAGCCATTCTGGTGGGTGTGAGGTGCTACCTTATTGTGGGTTATAATTTTCATTTCCCTAAGGACTAATGATGTTGTGCATCTTTTCATGGTGTCATACACTGCTTTAAAATCCCAGCATAATATTATGTGCCTTTATCCTTACAAGCACTAAGTATCTATTAAATTAAATTGATGAAGAAGGAGAGGCACGTAAGTTTTCTATTATTAGACTACCTAGCAAAGAATAGCAAAATATCTGTTTCTAGATGACAGATCATTTTCCACATAATTTGAGGGAATGTACCAGTAAAATAAACTAGTCTAGCCTCTGGAGACACGAAAAAATCTTCAAGTTTCTTAAAATAAGAGAGTAAATTCAAAAAATTTACAGTTATAGAAAACTTTCCAAATGCTCATTTATTTGTGGAATTTCAAAGACCGTGGAGTATGCTTTATTTAGGAACTCTAAATCTCTTACAATCAAGTGAAAAATAAATATAATACAAAAATTGTGGTGGATAACATTGGAGTGAAAATGTTGAATTATGGTAGAATTTTCAAGACACTTTATGTAAGGGCATTCATTTTACAGAACTCTTCTTACTGAGTTCAGAACAGCAACATGCAAGTCTTATCTGACAAAGGGAAGAAGCTGGCTGTGGCCCCTGACCTTTCGGGGAAAAGACTCTCCTGCCCTATACATCCTGAAATGGAAATACAACATTATTTATAGGCTGCACCTGCTTTCCTTCCTAGGAGATTAGCAAGTTGGTGGAAAGTAAGAGTTCACATGAAGAATTTTTTAAAGAATTTTTTAAGTTCATCAGAAGCAAGGATAAGTATTTTTCATTCTTTATGCTTTCCAAATTATTTTTATTTTAATAGCAGAAAGACACAAATCACATTGGGTAGGTAGAAACTATTTTTGAGTATGTGACTTCTGAAAACGTAATAAACAAAAGGCATATTTAGAACTAACCTTCATTTAACAGGAATCTGATCCACTGCTCTGGTTTTCAGTGGTGCTGTTTTTGGTGGAAACCAACCCTCTGAGAGGAATGTTAGGTTCCCTTGATAATCCCCTTATTAAATTTTGGAATCCAAGATGAGGAAGAAAAAAAAAAAGCCTACTCTTAACATTAGCTGAGAACCTTAAAGTCCCTGGTTCAATGATTCTTTTTTATTCTAGCTAGCCTGCATAAATACATATATTACTTATCAAAGAATTATGCATATTTTTAAAAATTCTGACATTATATTAGATTTCCTCACTTTATGAGAAGTGAATTCTGGGCTTCAATATGTTGGTTCATGGATATGGAAAAGTATATTAGTGTTTCTGACACAGATCTGCCTTGTCCACCTTTCTGAGCTGGAGTTTCCAGACTGCCATAAAGATGGAGCATCAGTATCAAGCAGGCATCAGATACAAATATTTATCTGACCCCACGTGGAGCAGAGCAGGATGCCACGGCAGCAACTACCGCTTGAGAGATACCAAGGTTGGTGACAACATATGTGTTACCAGACTGCCCAACAGGCATGGTAAAAATATCTTGACATTGAAGGGAAGGAAACCGAAGGAAGAGGGAAAAACACATGAGGATGTCAGCAGAGTGAATATATCATCTCTTCCTTCTTTAAACAAATACTAATCAAGTGCCTCCTAAGCACCAGGGAATGTTTCAGGAACTGAGAATAAAGAGAGCAAATCCCTGCCCTTGTGAGGCTTGTACTCTGAATACAAATAAATAATTAGAATACTTAGGTTTTCAGGTGGTGATTAGGCTTCTGAGAAAAATTCAGCAGGGCCTAGAGGTGGGAGAGCTACAATTTTAATTAGGGCAACCATGGAAGGCCTCACAGAGAAAATGACATCTGAGCAAAGATCTGAAGAGGTGAGGGAACAAGCCATACAGATATCTAAGGGAAAGGCATTATGTGCAGAGAACACCTAATGCCAAGGCCATGAGGCAGGAAGGTTGCTGGTTTGTTTTAGAGTGAGCAAAAGAGCAAGGTGGTGAGTAGTGGAGAGGAGATTGGGGAGAGTTAATGGAAAAGGGGGTGGTCAAAATCATCTCATAGATCATTTTAACGACATTGGCTTTCCCTCTAAATGAAATCAGAAACCACTGGAGAATTTGGGGCAGAGGAGTGATATGATCTAATTTAAACTTTCAAAGGACTTCTCTGGCTTCTGGGTTGAAGACAGGCTGTAAGAGGCAAGAGCAGAAGCAAGGAGACCAGTAAGGAGGCCACTGCAATGATCTAGACAAGAAGTGATAGTGGCGTGGCCAAGGGCTATGTAACAGAAATGGGGAGGAGTTGAACTAGACTACAGTAGAGAGACCCAACAGTATTTGCTGATGGACTGGCTGTGGAGTAAGAGAAGGAGAAGAGTCAGGGTGTTAAGAGAAAAGAAATCTTTTCTTTTCGGCACTTAGATTTAAAAGACATTTCCTGCATGGAATTTTACATAGCTGTTCCTTGGGTACTTTCGTGTCTAAGTGTTCTTGCACTAGTAGGAATATATCAGTTTCTTCTCTTGGATATAAACTCTGAGAGGGGCAAAGACCACCTTTATTCATCTTTATATCATTATCTAGCATAGGGCCTTTATTTGTTAGTGTTCAATATATGTTCATTTAAATATGTACATCTTAGATATCACAATTAAAAGCACTTAGGGAAAAACAACTTAGAAAGGGGTCTTGTTTGCATTCTCTAGAGTTCCTATTCATTCTTTATTCTAAAAGTATTTACTGAGTAGCTACAGTATATTAATCACTATGATGTTTGTAGGTACCTTTGAGGAGATTATAGGTAATAAACATTTCCCCCTATATGTCTCTGCATTTAAAAATTTTCTAGAGTGTGGGCTGCCTAGGTGGCTCAGTTGGTTAAGCATCTGACTCTTGGTTGCAGTTCAGGTTATGATCTCATAGTTCATGAGTTCGAGCCCCACACCGGACTCTGTGCTGACAGCACAGAGCCTGTTTGGGATTCATTCTCTCCCTCTCTCTCTCTCTCTCTCTCTCTCTCTCTCTCTCTCTCCCTCCCCTGCTCTCTCTTGGGCATGCTCTCTCTCTCTTAAACAAACAAACAAACAAACAATTTTTTTTCTAACACTAGGCATGTTTTACTTTACCAAAAAATCGGTTTTTAAAAAGAGGAACTAGATAGGTTTCTGAGTTTTACCAGAGTAAAGGGAAGAACTTAACATTTCTTTTTTTTTTTTTTTAATGTTTCATTTTACTTTTGAGACAGAGAGAGAGTGAGCAGGAGAGGTGAAGAGAGAGATGAAGACACAGAACTTGAAGCAGGCTCCAAGCTCCAAGCTGTCAGCAGGGCTCAAACCCACAAACTGTGAGATCATAACTTGAGCCAAAGTCAGATGCTTAACCAATTGAGCCACCCAGGTGCCCCAGAACTTAACATTTCTGAAAGTGGGGTTTCTCTCTAATCTTGCTCGTCAAGGCAAACAAACACATTGACTGGTACCAAAATTCAATACCTAAAAATCATGAAATCCTGTGAAAAAAGCATAAAGCTATTTGCAAACTAAAATTAAATACAAAAAGGTGAGTTCACTTACTCCTCCTTAACTATAACCAGAGCAGTTATTACTCAGGGGCCGTTGTCCAGACCATGGATTAGCTTAGATACTGGCAAAAACTTGCTTATGGATCTTTCTGCCATAAGAAGGGAAAAGGAAATAAAAACATGAAATTCAAAGCATTTCAATTTGAGTTTTTCAAGTTTATGGGGTGCCTGGGTGGTTCAGTTGGTTAAGTGCCCAACTCAGGATTTTGGCTCAGGAAATGATCTCATGATTCCGTAGATAGAGCCCCATATTGGGCTCTGTGCTGTGAGGAGCCTGCTTAGGATTCTCTCTCCCTCCCTCCCTCTCTGCCCATCCCCTGGTCATGCACACGTGAGAGGTCACTCTCTCTTTTAAAATAAATAAACAAACATCAAAAAAAAGTTTAGTGGAGAACTAGATTAAAATTCAGGGAACACTAAACTTTCTATATTCTTTTTGTCTTCCAGGGGGAAGAAGAAATCCCAGTTCTCACACTAGTGCAAATGCTCACACAGGCAGGGAGACACAGACACAGACGTATATACATATATTATTCTTAGGCCCTAATTCACAGGTAGACTTATCTTAAAGCTACTGAAGGGCCTTCTGAAGGTCTAACATTTACATGGACCTTCACAAGGGCCTGGTTCACAGAAATGTACTCATAGGGTAATGTATTTTTGTAAAATTCTGTAAAAGCAAGATGCTTTTGTATTCTTTTCTTTAAGAGAGATCTCAAATTGTTTAAACCTCAGGTCCTGAAAAATCCTGAATTTGTCCCTGATCCAACACAGAATATTCTGATTCAGTGGCTTTGGGGGTGGATATCAGGAAGCTGTATCTTTTTCTTTCCTATTTTTTAATGTCACCAAGTGATTTTGATGCATAGCCAGGTTTGGAAATCACTGACGAAGGACTTACAGACTGATCAGTTTAATGAGTCCCTGACATCTAGGTAGTATTTCTACCTGGAGCTTTGCCACCATTGATTGGGACATAAACCATATAACACTATGTAGTTTGGAAAAAGCTGGCAATTGGCAACATTCACTTCCACATTGCAGTGATGAATCACATAACCCTCTGTGCCGAGTAATTAACTATCCATTTGTATGTACTGGCTGTAGCGATATAGTTCTTTTCAAAGAGGAAGGAAGGGAATTTGGACATAACATTAACAGTTGTTAATACCAAGCAAATAGAGTAAATTGGATTTATTAAAAAGAGTATGTGTGTGGATTTTTTCCCTAGGAGTTGATATAATTTGTCTAGCTTTCTAATTATAGCTGGGACAGAAAATGGCTGAACCCCAAGACCTCTCACGGTATCTAATAAACTTTTACTTACAGGGAGAATATTTCTTGGGTTGGAGAATGACAAATAATTTACTAAGCTTTTCCTGAAAGATAGCTAAAGGTGTTTCACCTATATCTAGCTGATGAATTAGCTTTAGCTAATAATCAGTGTCATGAGACAGGGAAGAAGCAGCCTGTAATTACTTTGAAAGGAATGAAGGAACAGATCTGATAAAGAAACTAAATCAGCTAATTCCTCTAGGGGTATACCGAGTGGAGAGAAGCTCACCTCCCTGCCAGTTTAAAGTGAGGCAAAGACAGGGGGCATGGGTAGTTTTCACATGCCCGGCTTCCATTCCCACTTCCTGGTAACAAACCCTTAATTTTCCTTTCCAAAGGTGCACCATGGGGACTGTAATCAAAGGTTCCCTCCCCTTCTCCCACATGCAGGTGGGCATGTGTCCCAAATCCGACTATAAGCATACTCACTTCCTAGTATGTGATTTCTGCCCAGAATGACTTAAGAAGTAAAACAGCTGGAGACACCCATCCTGGGGGAGGTTACCGAAAGAGACTCTCATTAGTCCCAGCTACCTAGAGAGAGATCCCATGTTCTTATTTTTCCCACAGCCTGATTCTGGGAGTTACCCCATCTTCTTCCAATAATTTCTTTGCTTTTGTTCTGGGTTTTGTTTTCACTTAAAGTAGTCTCTGTTGGTTTCTATAACTTGCAACCGAAGAATCTTAACTCATACAGAAAACTATGTGCATGACAACTCAGTTTTTTTCTACAATAACAAAAACCCCATACAGATTCTCAACAATGCCCTGCTGAAAGAGTCACACCAGCAGAAAATAGAAATATGGCTCTGTAAATAAACATTGGTTTTGTTGGTAGATGTTACTAACATATCTGTACTCACTCTTGGGAGAATTAAAATAACTCTATTTAGTTCCACGATATCTTTTTAAATTTTTCAAATAATAACTCTATTGTTTGCACAAAAATGGTTCAAGTTATTGTAAAAGTTAAATCAATGAAGGAAAGTACAATAACACTCTAAAATTATCCCAAATCCCATTACCCAGAAATACCATCACTAATACTTGGTAACCATTCTTCCAGCACCTTCTTCCACATATAGACAGAGCAAAAGAAAGAGAAAAATAATTTCAGAAATCTTGGAAATAATTATGCATGCTTTAAAAAAGTATTTAATTTGTTTTTACTTGAATTTAACCAAAGTAAAGAAATTGAATTGAAAAAGAATCATAGAACTTTGGTAAAATATTTCTTTACCAAGATAATTCTTAAAAGAGTCTACATAAATTCAGAACAAAATGTATGAAAACATGAAGAATTTGGAGTCATTTAAAAGATTCTATACTTTACCTCAGACAAAAATCTATCAACTCCCTTCTAGAAAAAAAAATAAGAAAACTGGTAGGCATTTCTACCTCTTCCTTCTTCCTTTCATATTCATCACCTCTATTACTATTTTTACATTGTCAGGTTTCAGTGTTCCCACCTGCTTTAGTAACCACAGGTCTCTTTTGTTTTGCTCTGGTTCTGTATTAGGTGGATTAAATACCACGAGTTCCTTCATGATTTTTCTTTTTTCATTCCTGAGGTCTTTTTTTGATTAATCTTTTGGGTGACTAGATACTATCTATAAGTAGTTTTTTTTTGTTTTTTTTTTTTTAGAAAGATTCATCATATATTCTCTAAGTTCTGAATGCTTGAAAGACTGTTTGGCTTATGTTTAAGGAACAACATGGCTAAGCCTTAAATTTGGGGGCATACTTATTTTTTACCTTCAGAGCTTTATATACAGGTGTTTCAGTGTTGTTGTGGAGAAACTAAGTCCAATCTGATTTCTTCCCCTTTATACGTGTCTTGTTTTAATGTCTGAAAGCTATATGATTCCTCCTTTATTTCTTAGGATCAATGTATTTATCAGGGAGTGTCTTTATTATTCTGCAGTGATTTATTTTCCTAGAACATGGAGGACACTCTTGATTGTTGTAGATTTAGAACTCTTTAGATGCAGGATCCACGTGTTTCACTCTTGTTCTGTTGGCTTCACTTGTTCCTCCCCCCCTCCCTTGTAAATGATGCACTCAAATAAAATGCTAGGTACAGACGCTGTAAATGGTCTTATGTTTGTTCCTTTCAAATTCTTCTTTGATTACCTGTGGCTGGCTATCTGTGTGCAATATGGGGAGGTGAGTAATAAGTTGGAACTAACTAAGAATCTTTGGGTCCAGTATCCTCACCACATGTCTGTTATTTCCTTTATCCTGACATACCTGTTCTTCTCTCAGATTTCTATGTTTAAGATGTTACGTGTTACTAATAACAAAACCGTTTGAACCATTTTTGTGTTGAATTTTAGCACCTTCTGCTTCTCTCCCTCTTTCACCCATTTTGCTTCTGGAAGTCTCTTCTGTTCCAAAGCAAGTGGCAGAAGATGGTGATGGCTCATCAACATGGTTTCTCCTTTGGTGACCTCTTACTCAACACTTTTGGGATGTAAAATTGGGACTCTACATGGGCATAGAGATTCATGGCTTGAATCAATGAATTGTCACTATCCCTTTCTAAATGGGATATACCTATTACATGTTAATCACAGGTATCCCCCCAAATTTTTTAAAGAATTGTGAGGTTTGAATCAATAATGTTGACAAAAGAGAATTCTTAAACTGTAGACTAATTTGTCTAATATTTATTTTATGATTACTACACACAAAATAACAAGCGAGATAAAAAGATGAGTAAAACAGAGTCCTTGTCCTTGCTTTCAGTGCGATAGGGAGAATAAATTACATAGAAGGCATTTAGGTTATTATGATTCTGTACATACTGTTCACTACTGAGCCTAGTGGTATACGATGGTTAAACTTCATTTCTCAATTTTCATGTGGAGTTTATATTTGCCTCATATTTTATTTGTTCACTTTTTGTCTATTGTATTTTTTAATGTTATTTATTTATTTATTTTGAGAGAGTGAGAGAGAAAGCATGAGCAGGGGAGGGACAGAGAGAGAGAAGGAGAGAGAGAATCCCAAATAGGCTCCACACTCATCATGGAGCCCAATGCAGGGCTCTGTCTCAGGATTGTGAGATCAGGACCTGAGCCAAAATCAAGAGTCAGACACTTAACCAACAGCCATCCAGGTGCTCCTCATCTTTTGTATTTTTTAAATGTTCCTACAAATAGTTCAAATCCCCATCCATATTTTTCCAAAAGCTCAAAAAAATAAATCAACTGAATAGTTCCATTACCCAACTACACCATCCTGTCTCCATGCCCTCTCTTCTGACATCCTTCAAACTCCTGCTTGTAAGATTTCCTCTTTCAGCTCTCCTATGGGTCCAATGTCTTCTCCTTACCATGCTTATTCATTTTTGTGATGAAACACATTTTTAAAGGGTTAGTGGGAGACAAAATTTGAGTCCTTAAATGCCTAAAATCACCTTTATTTTACTCTCACAATTAATTGTTGGGCATTGTATAGAAGTCTAGATTGAAAACCATTTCTCCTTAGTTGTGAAGGCACTGCTTCATTGTTTTCTAGCTTCCCATATTGCTTTTTTCTCCAGCTTTATTGAGATATAACTGACATAGAACATTGTGTAAGCTTAATGCATACAATGTGTTGATTTGATATACTTAAAATAGTGCAAAATGGTTACCATCCATATAGCTTTTAAGAGATTTGGTGTCACTCTTACTTTTTATCGGAAACATCGATCCTACCTTCTTAGGAAACTTTTAGAATCCCCTTTTCATCCTTGGCAATCTAAATTTTCAAGATGATTTGCCTTCATGTAAATCTATTTTTATACATGGTGCTGGATATTTGGTGGGCCCATTCAATCTGGAAACTCAGGTCCTTTCTTTCATAGCAGCCTCTTCTTTGTCAAGGAAGGAAGTGCTCTTCTTATTTCTGAGAATAGTACTTACAGTTTTTGAAGTCTTCTTCTGCTATCTGCATTGCCTCTGTTTTCTCTTAGCCTAATTTCTCTGTTTGTTTTAATATCTCTCTTCTATGTCGGATGCTTTTCTCAACAGTCTGGCCATCTAAGGATCTTTGACCATATCACTTAGGGTTTCTAGAGTACCTAATGCCTCTGAAGGCTAAGCCTTGCCAGGGTTCTGCAGGCCAACAAGCTCACCTGTTATGGAGTCCCTCTCTAAAAACATTTGGGTTGTGAATTCCCCTGCTTTTGTTAAGATGGTTAGCACTCCTTCTTATTTCTGATTTCTAATAATATGTTGACATCTCTCATCCTTTCTTATCTTCTTTCCTATTTTCTTTGTCTAAAAAAATCCCTTTAACATTGTTTTAGCAAGATTTTACAACAAAGAAAAGATTAATGCACGTGGTCTGTTGGCTATTTTAATTGGTGAGAAAAATCATGGGAAAGGTATGGTCTTTCCTAATTGTTCCCCATTTTAGGCATTCATTAGAAGTTGCTTCCTCTGAGCTTGAATGAAATATATCATTAAAGGAAAGGTCAGTCTCTTTACATGTGTATGTGTTACATACCCAGTCTATTAAAGGCACAGTAAAAGCAGGACAACTCAGCATCAAGGGTGAGCAGTATATCCTGGAAAATGTAAGTAAACCTTCTAATTAAACAATAATATCTTTTTAGTTATTCCTGGCCCCTGACCTATTATTTTCTCTGTATTTAATATTACTCTGCTTTAAATTTAGATTAATCCATATGGTTAATAGATTGTTTAAAAAACATCTATTGGGATGCACTTTAACTATTTTATCAAGTGGAATACTGTATTTACCACTGAGTTAAACAACATCTGAAATTAAATCCCAGATGCTGGAAAATTCTCCATATATTCTCAAGGAATAGTTTCTGTAATTTGGCTGTTTCCTTCCTAATATATTTGAAACACTTTTTCTGGCTTCACCAACACCTTAATAGATGAAATGTTTTTATTTTAAGATATTTGAAAACAAGTAAGTAAACACCTGGTATTTTATGCAAAAGAATATTTTCAGTAAAGAAACCATTTTTGTTAACATAAGTGTATTAGCATGACTTGCTCAGTGCATCTTTTTAGAGATAGAATTCCACTTGGTTAATTGTAGCAAATCTTAATGAAATAGTATTGTGCTTCCATTCACTTCACTGCATCATCTATTCACAATATATGCCAATATATGCAATAGTCATTAAATTCAGCCAACTTTTTTTCAGGTCCAAAGAGAAAGATGTCTTCAAAAAAGTAGCCTATGAGTGACATTTCCCTCAAATCAGTAATATCATAAATATTTATATATACAGTTATAAACAAACTATTATTAGTTTAAGAAATGCAATTTATCCTCAGTGATAATAGCTTTAAAAGTTAAAAAGCAGAATTTACACATTTTAGTTCTCTGGAATTTTATGCTTTCAACAAAAATAAAATGTTCTAACTAAAGAATATCAGGTAAGGGGCGCCTGGGTGGCTCAGTCGGTTAAGCGTCTGACTTCGGCTCAGGTCATGATCTCATGGTTCATGGGTTCGAGCCCCGCGTCGGGCTCTGTGCTGACAGCTCAGAGCCTGGAGCCTGTTTCAGATTCTGTGTCTCCTTCTCTCTGTGACCCTCCCCCGTTCATGCTCTGTCTCTCTCTGTCTCAAAAATAAATAAACATTAAAAAAAAATTAAAAAAAAAAAGAATATCAGGTAAGATAATTCTCTATTTACTAATCATTGCATTTCTTTTTTTTATTTTAGATATGTATACAGAATGTAGTAACCACTAGGCGACTAAAAATTATTTGTGTGCACTAAATAAATTACTTTAAGAACTGTTCAGATGCCAGGAAATGAAAGATTTTAAATAAAATTACATCCCCCAAAGCTTCTATTTAAGTTAAACGCTTCACATTTATTGAAGCTTCTTACAAAATCTACTGAATTTCAGGTAATGATTTCTTTTTAAGATGAACCCTATAAAAGGAGAAAGTAGCACTCATAGAGGGGAACCAACAAAGTGGAATGTAGTTAGTTTCTAGAACATATTTATTAGATGCTAAATAGAGAAAGCCTCTCCCAAGACAGCATTACATCTCAGGGGATTAGAAGATTTGTAAAGCTACTATCCTCTCCTAATGAAGGGCTTATCTACTACAAAATATTTTCAGTCATAACATTCAGAGTATATTATCATATCCATGAACATAAGCTGTATTTCAGACTGTAATCAGGCATGGTACTGTATGTTTTAATAAGATTCATATAATATCTGTAACTGTTCTTTAGCATATTATGAATTTTATTAACCCAGATAAAGTACTCTCTCATTAATATGGAATTGTGGGAAAGAGAGTTCCATATAAAATAAAGAGGTAGCAGACACTTACTACTTTACAACAAATTAATTGATGTGAAGTTGCCATATTTATGGGTCAAAAATTATTAAATATGGCAATTCTATATGGTTCAACATTTATATACCAAATGATTCTTATTTTAACTATTTTGGAGAAAAATAGTTCTGGAAAATTTTACAGATTTCTTTATCTTTTAAAATAGCATTTATTGTATCTAGTCAAACTTTTTCTTGGTTATCATGACTTTACTCTACTATAATAAGCCAGGCACAGAATTATAGAAGGGTTCTTTAGTAAGCCCACATGCCTAAAGGGTGACGTAGGTAAATTAAATGAACAAAGTTGCTTTATTACATTATTTGACACACTCTGTTTGCATATTACACACAGAAATATTCTTTTCCTCCTTAAAAAAAATGTAGCTGTTCCCTTTCTTTCTACACCACTCAGCCCACAAAGCCTGTTTCCTCCCATTCCTCCCTTTGATGGAGACTCAGATGTCACAAATATTTTGCTCAGTTTCTTTTAAAACAGACTGTTAAAAATACATATATACAAAGATAAGTGGCAGCCAGCACAAAGCCTCAGTGCTGGGGAGACAGTGGGGCTGAGTGGGGATTGTGAAGATCAAAATGGCCTCCCTAAATGGTGGAGGGTTGGCAAACTGGATAGATACCCCATACACTGCAGTCAATTGGAACTGCCAAGAGCTAATGCCTTTTAGGAATGTAAATCAGTGCTGCTGGATCTTCAATATTTAAGAGAGGCTTGAGATCAATTTTTTAGAATGTGAATCTGTTACTTAAGTATTAGCAACTGATAAAACAAAACAAAAAAACCCAAAAAACACTGTGCAGATCAACCTAATGGGAGCTAAACAAAACATATCTGTGAGATGAATATGGCCTAGTAAGCACAACTGTGGAATCTCTGCTCTAGTTGGTCTCATACTATGCTGGGTGGTTTTAGGTCTTTCTACGTATTTCTCTCTTCCCTGTTGTCATAGCTATTTTTCAGTGCCTCCTTAGATTGTTGGACAGCTTGAGAAATCAGATAATCTCACGTGTCACAACAGTATATAAAGTTGGAATGAATGGGCTCTACAGGAGTAAAGGACAAGAGGTTTCTTTGAAAATAACTTAATTTTAATTTAATTTATTGATTTCAACGTGACATCACAGTATGGGTTTTAAAGAAATGTTTACTATTGATGCAGTACTAATGCAATTAGGAATGTAAGAGAGACTGGCAAGCAGAATAGTGCCATGCACTCTAACCCTATCACAGCATCCCCCATTTAGGGTAGGAGTTGCAGTCAAAATCGTTAACACTGTGAGATTTCAAACAGCTAGGTTAGGATTATCTTTCAGCACCCAAGCAAAAAGCATGGTAACTCACAGTCTATTTTCTTCCTTCCATAAAGTAGAAAGCTATCTGAAGATGATGCTCTCTTAAAAACCATCTAAAAATATCTTCTCATACTTTCTTCTCATCTGCCTTTATTTATTTTTTAAAAGTTCTTATTATGGAAATTTAAAAACAAAAGTAAGAGATTTTATGCATGTACTTTGTGGTATCTATTTTAATTGCACAAAGTGTTTTTTTTTTTTTTTATGATAACTTGCAGGCTTCTGGTTTGTGTTCTAGTTGAAGTTGGTTGGTAATTGATCTCCAGACAATTGAAATTTTACTGTAGTTTAATAAAAATCATCATTCATGGCATTGCCTGAACAAAAAGTGAAGAGAACAGAAATCTGTGTTTTATCTCAGTAATTTATGAGGCTGAAGAACTTTCCTTCAACCTATTTCATCAACCTTTATATATAAAAATGAAAACCATTAAGTAGTTTTGATTTTGTCTTTGTAACTGTAACTTGATTTATAATCGAAGTTTAAAGAAAAAGATTTAGGCAACAAACTTCTGGAAAATATTTCCCATTTCACAGACCTTTTAGTGAGACATTCCCCCTAACACTTCAGATTTTCAACTTAAGCAGTTTTAGTTTTCCTTGATATTTCAAAGAACTTAAATTTAGAAAGAAACTATCATTGCATATAGTTAATTGAGGTACATTTATAGTGGCAGCAGTAGCCAGTCACATAATAATTATTGAAAAAATTATTTACTGAGCACCTTCAAGGTAGATTAAACACAGTATTTCAGCCTCACTATACGGTTGCACAGTATTAGTTTGAACCCCGTGAAATTGCTATTTTGGTAGACCAAATACCAGCAACTGCAAATGATTCAACCTAATAAGTAATATTAGCATGAGTCTTATATCACAGCAAAGAAAACTAAGCAGATGCTGGTAGAATGAGCTATCCAAAGCCATGCAGCTCGTTAACAACAAAGCTAGGATTCACAACCAGGTCCAGCTGGTCCCAAAGTCTGTATTCTTATGTGGTGGGGGAACCTGATGACAGGTGTAGGCAAAACTAAGGGGAAAAGGGAGAAGACAGTACCTCAAGTGTAAGAGTTTTTACCATTTGCTTAAGCGGAAAATAATAATATCAATATTAACCAGGAAAAATAGAAACCATCATACCACAAAGTGCAAAATGATTGGACATTTGCTTTCGCACCATGACTTGAGCTTTACTGTTGCAACTTCAGAAGCAATTTTTGCACTGTTCCTATTCATTCCCCCAGAACAGATTTCCTGAGGCCATCAGGATACCATGTCAAGAGTTGGCAGGAGGGAAGCCTTGGTCATATGATCCAAGGACTACAAGGGCAAATTTCTCCAATGCATTTATAAACACACATTTGTAAGAGTAACATTGTGACTTTGATAATCAGTTTATTCACTATAAAAGAATGAACTTCCAAAGCATTAATGACTCTAAGCCTCCATACCTCTCCAGAGCTCCCCAGTGCATTTTTGCATCTGGGGGTTCCCCTAAATTTTCCAGAGGTGTTCAAATGCAACATGTCTAAAAATACACTCAGCATTCTTGACTCCAAACCTCTCATTCTTCCTATTCCCTATCAGGTGATGGCACCAATAAGTTGCCCAGATCAGGGCCGGGAGGGTCATCCTTTGCTTTTCCTCTTCCTTGGCCTTCATATTCAATCAGTAACCTAGGGCTGATTGCGTCTCTTGAACAGCTCTTCAGTCTTCCCCAATCTCTCCATCTCAAAAGCCTCTATTCTAATTTGGATCCTCATCATCTCTTGCTAACCAGTGACCCAGTCTAACTGGCTTCCCTGCCTCCAGGCTCACCCCCACTTCAATCTAGCCTTCACATAAAGAAAGCTTTCTGATATGTTCATTCTCTAGTTTCTAGTCATATCAAGCTGTTTAAAAAGATGAAAAACCACCTTCTTAACTTGCATATGCTAATTTGGGGCTTGAACCCAAAGGCAGGGGCATAATAAATACTAGATAAGTCTATTTCGTGGCAGGTAAGTAACACCCACTGACAATAAAGCTGGGCCTATTTACTTAGGTTCTTGTTTAAAAAAAATTTTTTTTTGTTTATTTTATTTTTGAGAGAAAGAGACAGAGCGTGAGCAGGAAAGGAACAGAGAGAGGGAGACACAGAATCTGAAGCAGGCTCCAGGCTCTGAGCTGTCAGCACACAGCCCAACACAGGGTTCAAACACACGAACCGTGAGATCATGCATGACCTGAACTGAAGACAGACGCTTAGCAAACTGAGTCACCCAGGCATCTCTTTACTTAGGTTCTTAAGGGAGTGTTTACTTATGCCAATAATCAAATATCATAGCAAAAACCAAGTGTATTTTCCCTAAATAAAGTCCTAAAGGATTAAAGGTACAAAACAATAACAACAGCTACAATTTCAATGCTTATGTCACTTCTATGAATTTAACATAAGCTGAATTGTTATTAGACTTCCAGCAGACTGCTAAAGAACCTTGAATTCTGCTGAAGTACTTCCAGATACTACACCAGTTCCAGGGGTGGAGCAGAAGGAGGAAGAGGATGAAAAACAGCAGCAGAGAGAGAAGAGAAAAGGGAAACTCTAAGTCAGATCCCTGGTAACTGCTTCCAATCCAAACAGGGCAGCTCAACATTTTTTTTTAAGCTAAATATACTGTGGCTCTTCATCAGATTTAATGATAAAAGGGCAACAATGCTTAAGATAGTAGTTTAAAAGTTACTGCTCTAGAGTCTAAAAATTTACAGTAGATGAAAAATACTTCAATTTAATGTGTAGTAACTAATTGTTTATGTAAAAAAAAGCTTTTCACTAAATAATCATTAACACAAAACCTATCCTTCTTCCATATAAAACGATCTTTAGTGTGTCTTTTTAAAAAAATTTTTAAAAATTTTTTTATTTATTTTTGAGACAGAGAGAGACAGAGCATGAGCAGGGGAGGGGCAGAGAGAGAGGGAGACACAGAATATGAAGCAGGCTCCAGGCTCTGAGTTGTCAGCACAGAACCCGATGCAGGGCTCGAACTCACAGACTGTGAGATCATGACCTGAGCTGAAGTCAGATGCTTAACCCACTGAGCCACCCAGGCGCCCCCTTTTCTGTGTCTTCTTAAAGATTTTCTG
Organism: Panthera tigris; assembly: GCF_018350195.1. Taxonomy (NCBI): domain Eukaryota; kingdom Metazoa; phylum Chordata; class Mammalia; order Carnivora; family Felidae; genus Panthera; species Panthera tigris. Next base: position 167,238,133 of record NC_056660.1, read on the forward strand.
CTTACAAGATACTTAATATATTTCTAAAAAGAGTTTATCCCAGGGGCACGTGGGTGGCTCAGTTGAGCGGCTGACTTCCACTCAGGTCATGATCTCGAGGTCCATGTGTTCCGGCCCCGTGTTGCGCTCTGTCTGACAGCTCCGAGCCTGGAGCCTGCTTTGGATTTTGTGTCTCCCTCTCTCTCTGCACCTCCCCCACTTGTGCTCTGTCTTGCTCTGTCTCTCAAAAAATAAATAAATGTTAAATAAAATAAAATAAAATCAAAAGAGTTTATCCCAAACTGAAGACTTCATCCAACATTATTCTGATAAATTCCTTTTGCTTTGACTTCTCACAGGCTCTACTTTCGGTTATCAAACAAGAGTACTCTTAAAACAAGGTGCGTGGAGGGGCCCCTGTGTGGCTCAGTCAGTTAAGCCTCTTGAATTGATTTCAGCTCAGGTCATGATCTCATAGTTTGTGGGTTCGATCCCCACTTTGAGCTCAGTGCTGACAGTGCGAGCTTGCTTAGGATTCTCAGCCTCCTGCTTTCTTTGCCCCACCCCCACCACTTAACACCAGCATGCACACACTCTCTAAAAAATCAATAAACATTAAAAAAAAAAAACCAAACGACCCCCCTAAAAAACCCCAACGTGTGTGGAATACTTCCTCAGACTTCTATGTTAATATTTGTTTACTATTTGTGAAATATGTATACCTATTACTTAGTATAAACTATGAAAATGAGACCTTTAAATAGATTCAAATACAGACAACTGCAGACATTTGTAGTTAAATGTGGCCAGTGACAGGTAAACCTGAACATACCATCACAATATATGTGTGTGCCTATGTGTATACGTGTATGTATATGTATGTATATATTTATGTGTGTGTGTATATATACACACATATATATATGTATGTATGTATATATACACACATATATGTATATATGTGTGTATATATACATACATACATATATATATGTGTGTGTGTATATATATATACACACACACACACACACACATTTCTTCTTTTTGGATATATAGATGAGGCTATAACTCACCTATACTAAAATATCATTTTTAAGCTTTTATCCATTTGGAATTATTTTTATAATGGAATTTCATATCATATTTTGGGGTGAAGACTTACCTTTTAATAAACTGTATATGTTTCATATTTACTCTGGGCCTCATCTACCTCAGGCAGCGGTGGCCTCCTGTGGTAATTTGTGGGTCTACCTTCGTGCCTCTGGGCAACATTTCTTGAGAATGAAGTATGGGACTGCAGTCAAACTCAGCAAGAATATAAGGGCATGGCCACGCTGGGAACCAATCTAATACGATGCCCAAATGAACTGAAAAGGAAGAGAGGCAGACTACATGCCTAAAGCAGACTTTTTTTTTCCAGGAAGTTTAGCAAATCTGGTTAAATTCCCTAGATCCAAATGTACATTTTGACCTTTTCTTGGAAACTAGATGACAAGCCAGTCAAAGAGTGAGAATCATTTTTACTAATTCATATTTTTTGAAACCACACTCTTTAAATATCACAAGTATTCAAGATGTGTTCTAGTTAGCACTGCTAAATGTAAATAAGATATACCTGGAAATTATTACTTTAAGCTTCATATACTACAGCAAAATTGGTAAAAACCATTTTAAATAAAGGGAAAATAAAAGAGAAAACAATATAGTGTCCACCAAAGAGACTATGAATAATATAATAATCATGAAAGGAGGAATGGTTTACGACCATGTGCTATCTGGTAAGTGCTTTTATACACATTTCCTCAATTAGTCCTCATCCCATTCTCATGACATAGATGCTAATGGTATTCTATACTCCAAACGAGGCTGAACAACTACAATTTAAGTTCCATAGTTAATAAGAGGTAGGGCCGGGACTGGAGCTCTAGCACATGGTCCACTGACTGTCCATCTCACCTCAGAACACTAAATAATTAGAAACAACTTGGAAAGGAAAGAAGGCGAAAGAATTTGGGTGGTGAGAACATGCCTATGAACAGGTCTATTAAATACGAATTGTTATAAATAGTAAACTAAAGTAACCAAAGAGATTAAAAAACAACTAAGGAATGGGCTATCCTCTCATTTAAACAGTCTGAACAAGACAAAGAAATTACACGGTCATACACGCTATGCAATATTTGGTAACCTATAATACTACTGTCACATTAAACTTAGTTTTCTTTCAGTTAGGTGTACATCTCAAGCAGTCTCCATTCTGCATGGATGCTACGATACAAGGGCAGATATTTCCCAGTCAGACTGAGAAATATAGTCAACTTTTGAGTCACAATTAATATTTTAGTAAAATAGATAAAACTCCCATGACATGTACAGCAATTCTTTGATAAATGGAGCAAAATACTAATAGCTAATTTGCACCCTCCTACCCTCTTGTCCTTTACCTCTCCTTGACCATATCATCCATTTACACTTCACACATTTACCTTATAAAGATCTATGAAGTGTGCCTACAGTGTAATGAATAAGGAATACTTTCAAAAGATGACTAATTTGAAGGAGATGACACTGATCTAAATAGGGAAGTTCTAGTATGCTGGTTAAAGATTAGTAACATTACTTTATAGATGTTCTTTGTTCCTTGTGAATGAAATTATGCAGTAGCCACAGGCTACTGAATGTACATATAAGCTCAGTACTCAACACCTGTGTAATCCCAGCTCAGGATGGCTGCAAACTAATCCCTCTTCAAAGCAAAGCAAAACACACACACAAAACAGGAATCAACCAAGCAAACAAATAATGCACAGGATTCTACTTGGTATTCCCTTTACTTAGTAATATGCTAATAACTAATTATCACTATTTTGGTTACTTACTCATAGGGAGATTTATTTGCTAATTTCACCAATACTCGAATATTGCCTTCTGCATGAAGAGAAATCTATTCATTTATTCAACAACTATCTAAGTATCTATTAGGTTCCAGGCACAGTACTTAGGCACTGCAATATGAAAGAATGAATTGGGTGGGATACTGATAGAAAATATATTCTTTTTTTTTTTTTAAGTTTTATTTATTTATTTATTTTGAGAGAGAGCAGGGGAAAGGCAGAGAGAGAGGGAGACAGAGAATTCCAAGCAGGCTCCATGCTGTCAGCGCAGAACCTGATGGAGGGCTCGAACTCACCAACAACGAGATTGTGACCTGAGCCGAAACCAAGACTAGGATGCTTAACTCACTAAGCCACCCAGACACCCCCAAAATATATTCTTTTTAAGCCAATATGTCCAAATACTCAAATTTAAATGAACCTGGAGCCCTCATTAGAGAAAATGATATATATGAAAACTGAGAAACATAACCAAAAATCTGTATAAAATTAATTCCCTATAAAGAGCCATATGTTCAAAAATAGGGAGAATACCATGTGTGTTAGGGTAGTCAGGATAGACTCTTGTAGAAGTGGGCTGTAAGCTGAGCCATGACACTGTGGACTGGGAAGGGATGAGGGGGCATTCTAGAAATGGGATAGGTGTTTGGGGCGCCTGGGTGGCTCAGTTGGTTAAGCGGCCGACTTTGGCTCAGGTCATGATCTCGCGGTCCGTGAGTTGGAGCCCCGCGTTGGGCTCTGTGCTGACAGCTCAGAGCCTGGAGCCTGTTTCGGATTCTGTCTCTCTCTCTCTCTGACCCTCTCCCATTCATGCTCTGATGCTCTGCCTCTCTCTGTCTCAAAAATAAATAAACGTTAAAAAAAAAAAAAGAAATGGGGTAGGGGAAGCAAAGGCTCTGGGTAAGGAATGCACATGGCAGCATGCAGTTCAACAATCATATCAGTGATGATCTGATCATATCAGAACACATGAATCTATGGAGAGAAACAACAGGCATCAACGTATGGTCTTCCTGGGAAGGTCGTAAGTGCTAGTCTCGGAAGCTGAACTGTACTGAAAGCCCCCAACAGCCTTACACTTATAAATCCATGACAGTGATCTCCTTCTGAAATGATTCTTCTTGCTGTGCTGACACACACTTTTGCTGGCTGCAGCATGGCAAGTGGCCACAGTGATAAACTCTGCCCCATGTTAATTATGATTAACCAAACTTGTGACAATCCCACGTGTACACTTAAATGAACATAAACAGATGTTTACAGCAACGTATATTGAGATTCTGAGGGGAAAATGAACAAAATTAAACAGAATTCTGTACTATAAACCAATGTAGAGCGAGTAAAAATACAGTGAAGTAGTATTTCCAGGCAGACCATTTTGAAGTCTCATTATTAACTCCTTTAAGTGGGTCCTGAGTACTTCACAACAATTGCGCCAAGTTTCCATGGAAAGAACCACAATTTGTGCATAGTGCTTCAAGACTGTCAAATTAGTTTCAATAATGATACCTACTGTATGTGAACAATGTTTATTGCTCAGTGGCTACACATAACTTGAATATTCTTTAGACTAACAGAGCTTTAAACCATAATTAGCTGCCTTGCCTAATGAGCACATTGGAACTTTAGGAAGGTGATTGAATGAAATCGTCTTCAAAATCCTTAAGCAACTGTGTGAATGATGGAAATACAAAGAATAGCTATTAGCTTTGCAGGCCTTTGAAACATTTTCCTCCTGCACTAAAACATTTCGCCAGCCTATCCTGCTTCATAAGCTTAAGTAGCAAAATCTTACTTTTCTCACTAATTAAGGCCTTTTGCCTCAGGGATTGTTCAGGAAAACATAATACAAATGGCAGCATCCCCTTCACTTCCTTGCCCAATGAATTCTGAGACTTTAAATAAAATATAAAGCACGAATGCAGGGATAATAGAGGCAAGTGGAAAGGTGCATATAAAGATGGGAAGGATGTTAAAGTTAACCTATGTTAATGTAGCTTCTCCCAAATAATCCCAGGCAGAATTCTGTAAGCCTCACGCTCCAGGTGCTGGGACCAGACCAGAACTGGCTTCTACTTCAAGGAGGTCTAACCATCTCGGGGATGAAAGTCAATCTTGAACAAGGTAAACACATATGTTTACAATTACATTACAAAAATTGATGCCTAATGGCTTAATATGTAGAATATATATTGGTTGCATTCTAAGAATACTCCTTCCTTAGAAAAGTAAAGACACTAAATTATTCTTGGACAGCTACACACATTGAACTAAAGTGACCTCACCATAAGCCACTCACATCAATGCAGTTAGAATCTTCAATGTCATTTGCTTGTAGAAAGAGAAGTTATCTAGACTGGGTGAAGGCCTGGCCATGGGGGATTAAGAGACAAACTATTCAAAGAATTCAAGAAAGTAACCATTACAGAAAGAAAAATAATAGAATTGGGCCTGACTCTTTTGAAAACGAAGAGAGAAGCAAATAAAAATTAATTAAAAAATCTTACATTCCTCAAAACTTAATCAGTGGAAAATTACAAGTAAAACTACGAGGACTTCCACTTCACAGATGAAGAAGGCTGACACAGACTTCTAAGGCTCATTGTTTCAGTCTTCAAATGTGCAAAATAAGAACCAGTGTAGTATGATACAGGCTCAAGAAAGAGTGTTTCTCTGAAACCCACAGCAAGCAAGCATCAGACTGGAAGGGGTAAAAGTGTAAGTGTCCATTAGAGCCAGAAACATGCCAGAGACATCTCTGATATTCCTAGAATCCAGGACATTCATGGTCCTAGAAAATGGCAATAAAATAAGATATATGAGGCAGGGCACCTGGGGGGCTTAGCTGGTTAAACATCTGACTCTTGATTTCAGCTCAGGTCATGATCTCATGGTTCATGGGATCAAGCCCCACGTAGGGCTCCACACTGACAGCACAGAGCCTGCTTGGGATTTTCCCTCTCTCCCTCTCTCTCTGCCCCACCTCTGCTCATGCATTTGGTCTCTCTCTCTGAGTAAATAAATAAACTTAAAAAAAAAGAAGCTATATGAGGCAAAATATTAGGAGACAAAGATAATCAGGAGTTTCACAAATTACGATTACAAGAGATTCAAACTAACAAACTTTAAAAAACACTAAGAAAGTTTGGGTACCAGGGTGGCTCAGTCGGTTAAAGAGTCCGACTTGTGCTCAGGTCACAATCTCGTATTTAGTAGGTTCGAGCCCCATGTGGGGCTCTGTGCTGACAGCTCAGAGCCTGGAGCTTGCCTCAGATTCTGTGTCTCCCTTGGTCTCTTCCCCTCCCCCACTCATGCTCTGTCTCAATCTCTCTCTCAAAAAATGAATAAACATTAAAAAAAAACCTGTTTTTAAATACTAAGAAAATTTCGTAAGTGAGCCAGTTACAAGATCCACAAAACCAAATGCATTCAAATTCAGTAACAACAACCTGTTAAAATTTAAAAGAAAAAGATCTCACTGATAATAGTAAAAAAAAAAAAAAGGTATACAGGAATAAACTTTAAAAAGTATGAAATAGCTTTGTAGAGAAAATTGTAAAACTTTAGTAGAGGGCATAAAAGAAGACCAGAAATGGAGAGCTATATCCAATTTATGGATGGGAAAATTCACTGCAGAAAAATCTATACACTGAATGTATACCAACATAGTTTTTAAGTGAAATTTAAGAAATTGGTTGTAATATTACTATGGAAGAATACTGTGTAAGAATAGGGAAGACAATTTTGAAAAAGAATTCAGGGAGGATAAATCTACCAGATGTCCAGTCACAACATAAAGTTACAATAATGAAAACAGTATTGTACTGGTGAGGGGATAGACAAATAGAAGAGATCCCAGAAATAGGCCCTAATACATGGAAGTGTTGTTTATGAGAGAAGCACCGTATCAAATCAGGGGCGAAAAGATATCAATAGATGATTCTGGAGACAATTCACGATCCTTATATAAAAATATGTAGATCCCAACGTCATCTATAAAATAAATTCCAGGTGGATTAAAGACCTGAACTTTAGAAGAAAACTAAAATAATTACTAACTACTATGGAAGAATATTTTTTGACTCTTGGTTGGGGCAGGACTTAATAACAGAAAACATACTATGTCAGCTCTGTGGCTGGCACTTTACATGTATTAATTCCTATACCTCATGACAACCTATAAAGTAGATGTTATTATTATCCTCATTTTACAGCTGAGAAAATGAAGGCATCAAGAGGTTATGTAAGTTGTCTAAGACCTCAGAGTCGGTAAGTGCCAGAGCTAGGATTCAAATCTCAACTGTCAGAGCCTAAAGCACATAAAAGAATAGATTGATAAGTGTGGCCCTATAAAATTCTATCTTTTTAAAGACAAAGATACTTTAAGCTAAGGGAAGTAAGTGGCAGATCGAGAGAAAACACTTGCAGCACGTAACAAAGGACTGGTATCAAGAATACATTTTTTAAAACTTGGCAAAAGTCTACAAAAATAGAAAACTGTACTAGGGCTACAAATAATTTAGAGGGGAAATAAAACTGGCTAAGAAACACATAAAAAGTATTCATCTTCATTTATAATTAGGAACATTCAAATTAAAATATCACTTAGGGGACATTTCTTATTGGACAGAACAGCAAATAAAAAGGTTTGATGATATAATGTGTTAGGAGGAGTAAGGAAAATGAACACTCTCTTATACTGCTCAGGGAATTATAAATCAATGTGACCACTTTAAAGAGCAATTTGGAAGTACCAATTAAACTGAAAATGAGTACAACTTAGGATCCAGACATTTATGATACTAACAGCTCACTTTATGGAGCGCTTACTAGGAGCCAAGCCTGTAACTCAGCACCTTGCATACCTAAACCCATCTAATCCTTAAAACAACTCTGATGAGGAGAATGAAGCTTAGATTGTTTGGGTAACTCATCCAAGGTCCCGTAGCTAGTAAGTCAAGAGCTGGGATTTAACCAGCAAAATACATTGCGTCACTATGCACAAGGAGGGCCACTGAGGAATCTGTAATAGTGAAAGCATGAAAAAAGGAGATCAAAAAGGGAGATGAATAAAATATGGTATATTCATTTCATGGAGTTCACAAAGTGGTTAAAAAAACGAGCTAAATCTGTATGTATCAATACAGATGAATCTCAAAACAATATTGTTGAATGAAGAGGCATGTTGTTAAAAGATGTTTACACTAGAATTCCTTTACATAAAAAATAAATACAATACTACATGTTTTTGATGAATACATACACATATGAATATATATAAAGATAGCCTAAAAGAACTACACATATTACAGTGTTTTCCACTTGGGAAGTAGGGTGGTGGCTAAAAGGTATTTACCTGCAACATTATACATGTTTTTAAAGGACAAAGTATTCATGTATTATCAGTGCAGTTAAAATGTAATAATAAAGTTCACAATTTGGCCCAAAAGGCTCGGGTTCAAGTTCCTGCTTTGCCACTTACTTTTCATACTTGCCCAAGGAATCAAATGTTATAAAGAGGTGTACTTTAAGGACTTAAGGTAGACTTTATGTCTGATGTGTAGGCAAGCCCTGGGACCCTTTTAGAGAGAGAGTTTCAGTGGCTTGACTAGGTGGGAAACAGCTATCATAAGATTGTTAGGCGGTTTAAAAGCAGTGACTATATTGAATTTATTTTGTATCTTAACACACCATTTTGTCTTTTCACATAATACCTCACAATAAATATTTATTGAATTATTAGAAACTTTAGGAGGATGTGTGCTTGTATGGGTGGGTCAGGGCAAAAGCTGAGGAAGCTGGTATGGACTCTGAATGACTACAGGACAGCAGCTATGAAGGAGAAAGAGATGGTGACATTTTTGTGGGACCGGCAGATTGGAGGGGTTTGGCAAGCTGCCTTCATTGCATTCTGAGTAGGCAGAAGTGGAGGTATAGAAACAATGTCAAGTCTCGGAGCTGAGCAGAGGACATGGGACGAGAGAAGCACATGCGCAGATCATTGGGTTGAGAGAAACATTTTCTCTGGGATAGGAGCAAAGGAAAAGAAGAACCATGAAGAGATGGTGGGGATGCTGATGATGGTTCCCTTGATCCTCTGGGGACCCTACTTGGGTACAAAAGCTTTAGAGCTGCCTTAAGAATTGTGGAACCTTCAGTGATGCAGATCCAGGATCTCTTCACTGCACCCCACCCTGGAGAAGAGGGGTGCAGGCTGGTAGGGATGAAAGGCCACATTCTAATCCTTAGACTCCTCTCCTTATGTATGTCTAAGGAGAGCATTCAGGGCTTGGCATCATAAACTCAGCACAGAAGGATGCTATCTGCTAAGGGCAACAGTATCACTGCTCATTCTGAAAATACGGACGGTTGGGGGTGGAAATGCAAATCCAAGTTAGGGCCAACCGGGGCAATTTAGGGCTGCTAAAAACATGTAAGACCATGTGCCACAGAGGACTGAAATGAACATATTTGGATGAGCTTATTCAGAGAAACAGAAAAAAATAGAGGGGAAAAACTTGCGATTTCATTCTGTGAGGTTTTTTGTTTTTGTTTTTTTCCACACAAGAAGCACTTCACACAATGACATGAATATAAAATGCAACCATAAGTCCATCATATGAAAGTTCAGCATTCTACAGGAATATTTCATTATAGATTTAGTAGGAAATCTGGTAAAATGCTTCCTGTTGAATCTAGCTTTTCTCTAAATCCTACATGCAGTTTGTTGAAACCAGAACAGTGTTCAAACCGGAGTTTGGTCAACTGAGGTGGGCACCTGAGGTACTAGAATCAATGGGGAAGTGACCACTTATGTCTGTGGATCACACCCCTTCTAAATTAACATTTTGAAACAAGATTGCTACGTCCCTACTGAAAACACCCACATAACGGAATTGCATTGTCTGCTGAGAGGTAAAAGAGATGATGGGCAAGATAAACTTTCCCCAACCAATTTAAGCCTAGGTCTGGAAGACACTACTCTTTTTAGGTATACAGTTGCAAAAGATATTCACTGGCTGCCTCCTAATTATTTGGTCTCCATCCTCTTTCCCTTGTTCCAAAAACACTCAGATTTTCCTTTAAGAATTAACCCATCCCCCAATTCTTAGCTGTACCTAGATGGAATTCAACATATCTTCAACTCTGGAGCTAAGGCTCTGAAGAGCTAAAGCACACGTGTGAATCCCATCTACCTGGCCAAAGTGATCAGTGAACATTTGACATTAGTCAATCCCACCAGAGTAAATCCCAGGGCTTCTTGCTGGGAGTGCTGGGACAGACTTTTTCCTCCCTTGGGACAGTACTTATCATGTCTTAGGTCTAGAACCACTATAGCCCTTTTTGTTACCACAAGGAGGGTTGGCCTAAGGACAACACCAATACATTGAGGGAGGCAGAGTGGAAAGAGCTACAGAAATACAGAGCCGGAGGCTGAGAGCCTGGAACTGCTGGTCCAAACCCTATGTGTAGCTAGAACTACCTTTCCAGTTCCATGAGCCAATCAAATTCACCCCTCCTATTTTGTTTAGATCAGTTAAGTCTGTATTTTTATTAATTGCAACCAGAAGATTCCTAACTGAAAGTATTTCATTTGTTTGATTAAGTGTTTTAAAAATATAGATAGAACGCCGAAATACATTTTGGTCTTTGATGGAGAGGCTAATAAACTATCTTTTGTGTACAGAAAAAACTAGTTTCTTACTGTAATTGAAAATTTAAAATATATTATTTGCTTAGACCCAAGCATCCCTTCATTATTTTTGGCACTTCCTAAAATTTATTCCATATGGAATACGGAGGGGGATGTTTGAATTCTAAATGAAGAGTCTCAACCATTACAAGCTGCATAAAACATAAGTAAAACATTTTTGCCAATTTTTTTTTATTTGTATACCCTATTTTAGATCTGGGAATCTGACACTAAAAATGGTCTCAGATTTAATGTTGATTTGTATTCAATGCCAACAATAAAAAGAAAAAAGAAGCCTAGTTAATATGTCTTTGGTGTTTTTATTTTAGAGAACTGCTATTTCATAAGAGCGGTTTCCCAGATTGTGTAGGGGCTGGGGTAGGGGAATGGTTTATTCTTTATATGTTAAGAAAAATCTCCACCAAAAGTCTGGAAAAATATACAACAGTCTTTTCTGTAAGAACTTATGAAAGTAATGAGATTTTCCCCCTTTAGCTTCTAAGAAATGTACAGTGAGCCACATTGTTCTTGCGTCATCTAGTCTTGGGACATATAATTTTAGAACCTGAATGTACCTTTTTGCATGTAAAAATAAAAGTAATTTTGGTGCTGATAATAAATCAATAGCTAAACAGGAGAGCTGTGTTTACTCCAGCCGTGTCCGCTGCCTTGTTCAACGGCTAGAACCAAATACCTTAATCCAAACTTGACTTCCCAAACATTTCATCGTTATTGCTAGCTCCTGCTGTCTCCCGTCTGTGTTCAATCAGGCTGACATCTATTGGTTCAGAGACCTTTACACATCTGCCAGCAAAGGATGCTTGGTGCCAGATCTCCACGCTTACCAATAGGCACCTCTGGATTTCTCACCTCATCGCTTTCCAGGTATTTTCTCTCACTATATAAAGGCTCACTTGATACTTTCTTTGCTCCAAACAATAGATTTTTCTTCTTGTGATGGGCAGTCTAATGAGAACCTAAACTGGTTGCTGAAATATCTTCTGTGTAGCACAGACCTCACCTAAGCCCTGCCGGGCAGTGGAGATGGTGTGGTAAACACAAAGTCCAGATCCCAGGTATTATGTCCACATTTAGTCAATAAAGACTAGCTGGTTTGGGACTATAATAATCAATCCGTTGTTTTCACAAGGTTTTATAAAATGGAAGACCACCTAAACATGTTTAAGGTCATGCTTTTAAAGTCTAAAACAAAACATACCACAGAGGTTGGGAAGGCTCTTAGTTGAGGCTGACGTCACCATAAAACCCCACCTTCTCCACATCCCAGGGGAACACAGGGGTGCGTAGGGTTATCTCACTTCCCCCAATCTCTTTTCTGACATCGTGATTTTCCTTAAAGCTGCCTCACTTCCTACTTCCCTTTTTAAATGTAGTTTCATGAGATAAAAATGACACCAAGTAAAGAAGTTTGGGAATATACAATTCTGACAAGACGGTTCTTTCCTCCAAGAAATTCAGCAGTAAATAGGCATTATGTTTAATCATTTTAAATGAAGTCAAGTCTAAAATTTGCTATTTTTATTCCAAAGCACAGGCTATACAAACATCTTCCTTCTTTCTTATATTAGGAAATAAACTTCTTAAATAAGCTAACCTATTTCCCGTGGCTGCTGGGCATAAAATGTGCTATTTAACTGAAGAATATTTTACCTCTTCCCTTTATCTTGTTCATTTCCCACAAAATAATGTACACACTTCACCTTCAGACTGAATACGAAAATGTCTTAAAAATATGTGGTTAAAGAAGTTTGCTTTCTGAATCACAAATACTCAGAATGAGAAACTGTTTTGTCAACATGCTAAAAATTTAGTCTTTGAGCGTGATCAAAGGTATGCCACTAAGACATAGCAACTTTTGGTTGAAGAATCCTATTTAGGATTTCCTATTCCACAGCCTGTCAGGGCATTTCTATCCTTTCCTAAGGGCACTTCAAAGAAACGAGTAAAAGTTTCTTGAATATATATAAACCTTAAATATATTTTACCTTGTTAACTTGCAAATATTAATAGATTACCGCCACCACCACTGCCCCTATTACAAGTATCATTACCAGTTGCCGACAGGAACTGTCAGCTCACCAGAAGGGAACAGATACAGGGTGGGGGAGGGCTTCCTATTTTCCTATTCCAATTTCTAAGATTCCTGAGGGTTTAAAATGTTCTTGTGAGAATGCTGGTAAAACCACAGCTGAAAATCCAGAGAATGAGCATTCTATAAAGCCCGATATGAAATAGTATCGGAAGCTTTAGAAAGCTGTGGGTTTTTTTTTAAGAAGGTGAAAGATGAAAGGAAAACCTGTACAAGTGGCACACCAAGAAACAGATGGTCTTTTTAAAAAATGAACCAAGAGTGTGCCTTCCACAAGCACGCTTCTTAATTGTAGCATACTGAGCACTTCGAAGCAGATTATTTCAATTGCTAAGCACAGAGCCGAATAAACAGGGTTAGCTCATTGACATTAAATGACATAGTGTACTTGAAGCTCATCTACTATTTAGTCTGTAAACACCTGATATGCAAAACTGTATGAGGAAACTAGTGCCAAGACGGTGGTAAGACCAACCAGTGTTCAGTGAAGACTTAAAAGCTTGGCTTTCGTTTTGCTAAAGATGCTCTCTTTCATATTTAATCAATGAACTCAGTTCCATCTTAAGAGCTTGATTTAGAATGTACGATTTTGTTTCATTTCGGCTTATTCCAAAACAAGTTAAAGGAAGCTCAGAGCTGGGGAGGGGAGGAATAGCTCAAGAACTTATAGGAGTTAAAAAGCAACAAAATGTCACCAGAAAAATTAAAAACAAACAAATAGGTTTAGTGAGTATACCTTCCGCTGGGCAGACTGAGGAACACAGATACAAGAATGATGACCCTCAGCCAAGGTCTTGTGTCTTTCTCACTTTGGTTTGCCAGCTTTGTGTCCCCTCATTGCTTCCTGTAGAAGCCTTTCAGCCAGGGGAGAAGTGCAACTACTGATGCTTAGGAAGCAAGCTGTTCCTCGACTCCCTGGTGGGAGGAGTGAGAGCAAGGGGGCCTCCTCTGAAGGAGAGGCAGATCTCCCTTGCCAGGCTGAGGAGGGCACAAAAGGGGGCAAAGCCGGAAGTGACTGAGAATAGCACACAACTGCTCTCCAGCTTCCTTGGAGAGCTGTAACACAGCCACGGACACCTTTTTGGAGCTGGCTGGGAACTCTGGGCACCTTTGGGAGAGTTGCTGAGATTTTAATACCTGTTATGCAATGCACAGAGATTTTCTTCAAGAAATCTTGCTCAATATATTCTCATTTATTTGGGTATTAAGTTTCCAAAGTGAACTTTTTAATGGACTCTCCAGTTTACTATTGCTTTTACTCATCACAGTGGCCAAACACGTTCTGAATACTAAAATTTGGAACAAGGATACGAGTAAGTTTGTAGCCACATACCTATACTGCTGGCCTATACACACATAAAAGACCATACATTGAAATATCTATATGAATCTATATTTAATATCTCTATACGTTTATTTGTAACAGTTTCATCACTGACATGTATCTCTGCAAATGATATAAATAAAATCCTGGTGCTCCACTGAGTCATGGAAGGCAAGTGCTTTCAATAGACTTTAAGCTCCTCAAAGGCAAGGAATGTGTCATATTCCTTTGTTGATTTAACAGCACTTTGCCTTGCTGAGTGATTAACTCTATCAACCAATCTTTGCTCAGCCCTCCTCTGGATTTTGTGTCTTGATCCAGGAAAGTCATGCATGAGCTCTTGTAGTTCCACTTATATTTCAAACTTGACCCTCTCTTTGCTTGCCTTACTCATGGATGTACTGGGGGAGGGGCTGTGTTAGAGGGGTGGTATTTGTTAACTTAATTTTCAAATAGCATCTCTATTTTACGTTACCCCCTGGTGGAACTTTGTTGACTTTGCAACAAATACTTCTTGTATCACTTTAGTCTTCTTAAAGACAAAGAAACAGGTTTTCACAGTCAGTAAGAGAAAAAATACATAGGGTCCTGAAAAGAGGGAGATGGGATTTCTTGTTTTGGCTATTACCTTAGCAAGTAATTGGGATTATAAGACTGGCAGTCTTGACTCCTCTCTTGGTCTCACAGCCTTAATTGATCCAGTAGCAAGTGCTGTTGGCTCTGCCTTCCAATGGTCCAGAATCCAACTGGTTCTCCCCACCTCTTCTACTACCCTGGGTCCAAGGCAATTTCCTCTCTTGCCTCGATTACCAGTGACTGTGACAGCCTCCTGACCCATCCCTCTTCATCTGCCTTTGTCTCCCTAGGATCTATTCTTATGAATGGCCAAAGGAATTCTTTCAAAGTGAATCAGCTCAGGGTGCCTGGATGGCTCCCACTCTTGATCTGGCTCAGGTGATGATCTCATGGTTCAGTTCGTGAGTTCAAGCCCCGCACTGGGCTCTGCACTGGCAGCAGGGAGCCTGCTTGGGATTCAACCTCCCCTTCTCGTGCTTTCTCTCTCTCTCTCTCAAAATAAATAAATAAAACCTTAAAAAAATGAAGTGAATCAGCTCAAGTCCCTCCTCTGTACATCAGCCATCTGTAAGGGCTCTTACCTCACTCAGAGTATTGCCATAAAGGCTTTATATGCTCTGGCCTCCTTTACCTCCTGGTCTTCATCTCTTTACTGCTCCCCGTCCTGCTCACTCCACTCCAGCCACACTGCCCTCATCCTGTTCTACCAACAAATGAACCATCCTCCCAACTTGGTGGCCTTTGCACCTACTGTTCCCTTTACCCGGATATGCTCAATCCTCCGTCTCCCCAAATCCTCATGGGCTCCACTCTCACTTCTTTCAGATCTTTCTTCTACAGTTTCCTTCTCAGTGAGGCCTTCCTTCACTCCTTTTGTTAAAATGACACTTCTTCCCACCCTCTCCTATCCCCCTTGATCTGCTTTATCTGTCTCCGTATCACTTATCAGCTGATTCTATTGATTTAGTTACATTAGAATGTAACCTCCTCCACTCTGAAGAGGGCAAGGATTTTTGCCTGTTTTCTTCACTGCTTTGCTTACAGTTGCCATAGGACAAACCTGGGGTACAGTGCTCAATAAATACTTAAAGAATAAGTGAATGATGGCTAAAGAGTGCAACCAAGCAACTTTTTAAGATCCAGTTTTACACTACGAGTTGCAAAATGCATATTCAAAAACTTAAACAAAAAAGCAAAGTTATTTAGTGTCCTGACTCTTCAGCCATTAGATATTTTTAAATGACATGCTGGTTCTGTTTGACAAATCTGCAATTTGAGAGCTGAAGTGACTGGGCCTGCCACATTCACGTCTGAAGTGTGTATATGAATCTTAACATATGGTTCACAAGTCTTAGCACCACTGACTTTGCCACTTAATCAGCACAATTCTGGTGGCCAGAAAGAGTTAATATAATGTTTAGGCATATATGAAGTACTACAAAGGATTAGAACAACCTGGCTCAGTATGAATCTGGGAAAATTTTTTAGATGGTCCACTTTAAGGACAATGGCATCCACATCCCAAATCCTGAAGTGAACTTTTGAGAAAATTGAATGACTTCTGTATAGCACCTTTTATAAATCTAGCAGAAACCAAATTTACATCAATGCCAAAGGCAGAGTGAATCTTTCTCCAGGAAGTGCCTAATCCTGCAATAAACCTGTTGAAGAGACAGGTTTAATGTTCGGCAAGGCTAAGTGTTTAAGAGGTCCCCGTGGTATAATTTATCACCACTACAAGTTTCTCCTTTCCTTTAAAAGCCATGAAAATTGCCCCACAATCCCACTAGGAACTAAGTTTCTTATGTCAGGACCATGGTTTACAATTCGTTTCTATTTTCATAGCACTTCTTTGTTTATTCCTTGTTGAAAAAAAAATACATGCTATTATATATACTACAGAGCTGCAGGATATAGTCACATGAAAATTCAGAGGATAAAATATTTAAAAAAGAAGACTACAATAAACTGAGTAAAAACAGCATTATATTGTTTATTTGACATGGCACAACAAGTTGAATAGGAGGTTTCAAATGTAAATGGGAATGAAGGAGGTGGTCATTGAATTTTTATTTCCAGCCTAGTCATAAAATTAATTATTCACATACTCTTAGCACAGTGACTATATTAGAGTCCATGAGGTTTATTCAGGAATTCTGTAAAGCTGAACATCCCTGAATTCTTTTCATCATACTAGTTGTAAAAGAAAATGTGTGCTAAATTTACCAAGAGCAATAGTGTTCAAAATTAGTGTTTCAGAAATGTAAAGAGAACTTTTTTTGTATTTACATGCCAAACACATAAAAAGAATAAATAAAGACACAGTTGGCAAAGACTTATTTTCCTTTTATTCTACTTTAAAAACAAACCAATTTAAAAAATTATGCAAGTCTATAGGCGCACACATATTTTTTTGATGTCAGGGTCCATTTTCAGGGACACGCCCATTTATAACAATACTGTTTATTAATAAACAGTCACAAGAGGACTGGTAGGGCATGAGGAATTTTTTATCATAAATGATAAACTTGAACTTCTCAGATTTCAGTTCAGAATATCCTTTGGTAGGGTTTTATGTAAAGTTTTAAGAGGGATTCGGTGCTAGTCTTTGAAAATTCTGAGTATGTAACCCTGCCTTTTGACTAACGTTTCTGATTTTGGCCCAGAAGTGCTTGCTTTCCAAATGAAACTTGCTTCATACCTCCCTTGCCTCCGTTTTATGGACCATATAGGATGCAGAGAGCAGTAGCTGGGCATGTATATTCCAAACTTCATATATATTCCCATATTATGCCACTATTTTCACATAGAGTATTAAGATATCAACAACACAAAACTTGGCATCGATCAGCTCTTCTAATGAATTTTTCTTAGCAGAAAGCAATGCAACTGAGAAGCAATGTGGCAAAGGGCAAGGCATAGCAGGTAGCATGGCATGAAGGAAAGGGCTGGTCATAGAAGAGAATGGAGAAAATGGAGGCAGCACGCCAAAATTTTCATGCTTCTTTTTTTTTTTTAATTTGTTTTAACATTTATTTATTTTTGAGACAGAGAGAGAGAGAGAGCATGAACAGGGGAGGGTCAGAGGAAGAGGGAGACATAGAATCTGAAACAGGCTCCAGGCTCTGAGCTGTCAGCAAAGAGCCCGACGCGGGGCTCGAACCCACAGACCGCGAGATCATGACCTGAGCCGAAGTCGGACGCTTAACTGACTAAGCCACCCAGGCACCCCAAAATTTTCATGCTTCTTATACAAAACACAACACATAGAACTTGAGGAGTTAAATCTAAGCTGGCTGTCATTATGGATAATGAAAACTTGGAAGGGGCTGTGGGAGCAGCCAGGGTGAACAGACCAACACTCAGGCATCCCTGGTGAGGGGTTAAAGTGTCTGGGGCAGTCTCCTGTGACCCAGGAAGGGGGCCCAGGATGAACACTGCATCACACCCATGCTCTTGGCCAGGAAGCTGGGTGACTGAGAGGTAAGATCAGGAGAGAAGCATCTGATAATAGAAATCAAGCATGGGTCAGAGATTTGTGCAGGGACAGTCACAACCTGGGATGGGAGAGGGAGACACTCCCTCCTCAATCTATACATAAAGGAGATCTCTTCTCTTTTATTGTGCTTGAGCCTCTATTGAAGGCCTCTATTGAAGCCTGAAATTGAAGAAGACTTGATTTCTCTCTCCTCTGCTGTCACTGCTACTCCTCCCTCTACCTCTTGCTTTCCAGTGAAGATATAGTTCACACAACTCAAACCTGATTTGGCTTGGATTTACTAAGTCCTGATTCAATTCAATTTTAATATCTACAGAGCACCTGCTGAATACAAAGCTCATATTTCCTGTGACCACATGGGCAGATGGTACTGCTGGGAAACAGAAGAGTGAAAGATGGATCCTAAAGCCCTTGGCAGAGACCTGGGTATCACCAGGCAGATTCTGAGCAAGAATGCCTGCCACTGGCTTCCCTACACAGCTACCAAGGGATGGCAGGAAAGCTAGAGAGAGGCCCTTAAGACTTGCTTTCCCTTAGTGTATGGAACATTTTATTTCCAAAATGGATTGAGGTCAGACAGAAATACCACAAGGCATGCTGAATCTCTGAATGTGAAAGGTTTGCAGTGTGTGCTGTGGGCACTGGAGTCACTAATATGTATGAAAGTCCATGGGACTCTTTCACCATGTAATACATTACAACGTCTGAAAAATCAATGTCCTAGGGCACAGAGAGATGAATACAGAGCTTTTCAATTATCTTTTTTTTCCCTAAAAATATTTCTCCCCTCAAACAGATTCAAAGGCAATATGATACTGTTTTCATTTTTGTTAAGAAGATGTTGAGTCTATGCAAGGATCTCACCCGGTTCAATCCCACTGGGTAATGGCCCACTGGGCAGAAGACTGTATAGACCCTGAAAACACGGTAGGTTAATGAAACTCTCCCCGAGAGCTCAATGAATGAGGATGAGATATCTTCAGCAATTGACTTGTCTGTTTAACAGTCTGGCTGCACCCAATTTCTTTCAGATTGACATTGTCTTTTCCTTTCTTTTCTTTTTTTTCTTTTAAGCCAACGTCTTCTGTCAGTAAGTACACGGATCACGGTATTGTTTTAAAATAAAAATTTCCTGTCACACTCACATCTGGGGAAATATAACAGAAGCAATCCAAAAATCCTTGCTTTTTCATATTTCAGTCAAATAAGAAACCAGAGTTAGTTTAATACAACAGCAGAAACCTAACTTTCAATCTCAATTGCCCAAAAGGCACAGGGTCACCTGGTACCTTTGAAGAAAAACAGGCCTGCACATAAATGATGCGATCCCAAGAGTAAACTTTGAACACTTCCAAACTTCTTGGGAGGGCAGAAGGGAGTATTCTAGTGGGATTCATTCTGTGTTTTGGAATAGGTATATTCTACCTATACCTAAAGCACTCTCTACTAGTGTTAATAAGGTGTGAAAAGAAGGCTTGCTGGCCTTGTTACAGTGGCAAAGCCCTTTCTCCAAACCAAATTTTACACAAAAGGCCAATAAATAATAAAACCAAAAGCAAAGTGTCTCTGTAGCAATGGGTATGCAAGTGTGTTGGGGGCCAGAGAAGGAAGAGACGATGAAGGCTGGAGTCTAAATAGTGTTAGTCCATAGGAGGTCCTTGATAAATATTTGTTAAAAGAATAAATGGCTTATCTTTTCAGGAAAGGAAAGACTAGATTGCTCTAAAGTCCCATAGTGTGTTTACCTCAAATAGACTCAGCCCGTCCAGTTCTCTGGTGGCCTATTATGGCATTTTCCTCTATTCCTGGTCTCAGTAAGAAGGCCCCTATAACCAGGGGATGCCTCAGGTGCCTGAGCCCTGAGAAGGTGGGGATTTACTGAGCCTTTGATCCCTCCTGTTTCTTTGCTGATTTACATTGTCTTAAGTCCCTGGTACTTTCCAAATACAGTTCCACAGCTTCCTGGCACACTGACCTTCTGGCCACCCAATCCCTGCATCTACTGTTCCCTTGTCAGCAAATCTGTGCTCAACAGCTCAAGATTCTACTGAGAGGCTGCCTCTTTGTCAGATTTTACATTATTGCTGCAGTGAAATTAAATGCAATTTTTTAAGCTAGAAAGAGTTAAGATTCTTCCCTAAAACACTAGGGTACTTGATATGCTACATTTATTTTCAAGGACACAGGATTCTTAATATCCACTCTTTCATTGATTCATTCAACAAAAATTTATTGAGTGCCTACTCTATGGGAAGCACTGCCCTTGACATTGGGATATCACAATGAATAAGACTGATAAATTCTCTTCCTCCATGGCAGTAACATTCCAGTGTGAGAAGTCAAACATATAAACAAATAAAGGAACATGAAAAAGTAAAGAAAGAACACAAGATAGTGATGAGTGTGCTGAAGAAAATTAAATAGTGAGGGGATGGAGGTGAGGGGCCAGGATGAGGGACCATTTTAAATGGAATAACCAGGGAAGTTCTACTTGAGGAGGTAACATCTGAGCTCAGTGAGACTCGACTTTTGAGAGCATGTTCCTTTGAGACGTCAGTTTATAACTTTCACCAGGAAATACCAAAAATATGAAAGAAGTACATATAATATTTTTTATTTGTCTGCATTTATGTGGTTTAGGTTCCACTAAAAGCTGAGCTTCATGGCAAGGAGCCACATACATTTCTAGTTGGGTATGAGGAGTCTTATTAGAGAAATATTTATTTCATGAAACTGGGTAAAATGCTCCAGATGGTATCTAGGCATTTGCATTGAGCTTCATGTCAAATTAATAATCATTAATTAAGGTTTAGATTACTCAGAATAAGCTGGATTGAACAAAGATAAATAAGTCGTCAGGCCAGTCCTTACTCCCTGTAAAACCTTCAAGCAGACAAAGTTTGGCCTTGAGGCTGCTCTATTCTCCTTCTAGCATTCTCTTTTTATCATATTCACCACCAATGTACCCAGAGTCTTTATCATACTTTACAGTTTAGCAATTCTGGACTTAACCAAGTAATTGAAAGGATCTGCCCTAAAAAGAGTCTGAAGAACCCTCCTTTTAACCTAAAAGCAATTTCACCCGATGATCTGTTTTAAATTGGGTAAACCATCCATCACAAAGTTCTTGAGACCAATTTAAGAATTCAACAAAATTTCTTGTGCCTAATAACACCCTTACTCTGCTGCAGAAGAAAGCTACAAAGATAATATGTGAAATAGAGCGATTCTGAAATCTTTGCATTTTCTGATTTGTGTTATGGTATAATACAATGGAAGAATTGCTTCTGACCCTGTCAAGTGGAACCTCAAGGACAAAGATTTTATCGTTTCTTTTCCTGGAAAATTGATGTAAAGATTCAATTTACTTTGGAGTGTCCAAGTGATTCAGCAACTAAGAAAAAAAAAAGATTGATTTTTTTTCATATAGATGTTAGGTAATTAAGTTCTAATTTGATAAAAGACCTGATCAAAACATGGTGACCATTCTGAAACGTTCCTCGGTGCCAAACAATTACTTGTAATGCTTTTAGAAAGAAAAATGCTCAAGTACATTTCCTTTATGTAAGTCAGGTGTTGTGTTTCCATACTAATGCTCCCACCCTTACTCTGAAAAAGGAATTATAAATCTAGTGTTTGTACCTGCCTCTGATGTTTCTATGTATTTTGAGCTCGCCACATACAGTCTTATATTGTGGTTTTTGGGTGAAGAGCTATGTAGCAAATGCTATTGGTGCCCTCCCAGATTCCTTCAAAATCATAGTTTCTGAAAAGGCCAAGCGCTTCCTGTTGCAAGCACCTGTGATTGCTGAGAGCATCTCTGGCCCCAGAGCATGCCTGGACTGCACATGGTGCTGGATGGAAATGCTATGGAATTAACTCCCCAGAAACAGCCCTTGGCCAATGACAAAAAGGCAAGGGTTGAAAAATACTCCAGTTTCTTTTCCCCTTGGGGAGACAACTCAGAGGCATTCCCTATGTCATCTTCCAGAGACCCCCCAAGTGGGACAGAGTCCCAGCTGCCTACTGCTGTAATGTGTTCATTAATGTATCCTCTAATGGCATTCCCTTCCTGCCCCGTTTTCCATCTCTACTCCCTTACCAGTGCTTCTTGGGATAGCCTCCGAAATAAGCTACTTGCATTCAAATCCTTGCCTCAGAGTCTCTCGAGAATTACAACCTGAAGTAATCTACATCTTAAGTATGTAAACAGACTATTAATGCTAAAGAATAGGCCCAAAACAGACCTTTTTTTGTGCATTTCTTAAAACAATGTAGTACTTTGTACATAATATGTGTCATACATAATGATGAAGAAAGCATCTAACAACAACTGAACACATCTATGTCATGCACTGTATCAAACTTTATATCCTATTGACTTTCTCAACAGCCTTGTGAGGTGGATACTATTGAAGGAATAGACTATCTGGTTCACTGTTGAGCCTTAGCTCTTTGCATTCCTTAAATACCTGTTGCCTAAATCCCATTTTACAGATGATGTAATAGTGACTTAGAAAAGTAAGTTACTTGGGGTGCCTGGGTGGCTCAGTCAATTAAGCATCTGACTCTTAGCCTTGGCTCAGGTCACGATCTCACAGTTTGTGAGTTCAAGCCCCATATTGGACTCCATGCTGACTGTGTGGAGCCTGTTTGGGACTCTCTGTCTCCTCTCTCTGTCCCCAACCCCTCTCTCAAAACAAATAAAATAAACTTAAAAGAAAAGAAAAGAGAAGAAAGGTAAGTAACTTGCCGATGGTTCTGTAGCTGTAAACTGCAGAGATGATTCCAGAGTTCAAGCCCTTAACGCCACACTATCCTAGAGGATGGCCTAGATGAGGAAGAGGACTAAGGAGTCCAGTTAATAAATATTTATTTGCTCTAGGCTTGCAGAGAGATTAAGTTATATGTGGGGTTGCTAACATCGTTGTCACACACATAAAATCTGCATTTCTTGTATCTTCATTTATTGATTATAGTGGTCATAATCTTTCTGGCTGCCTGTATCCTTCCTTACTCTTTCTTCTGGTGTCTTCTGAATAAGCAAATTCATGCATCTGTCCTTGTATATGTATGGTAAGAGTATTGCAACATTCAATTTGGTGATTAACGTGTGTCACAATCCCTTGCCCAATAGCCATTTCTCAGGTCAAAAGTTAGAAAGGCAGAATAACTAGCCTGCCTGTGCTAGGTGAAGAAGTGAGTGGCTCCCTTTTATCATCATCATCATCATCATTATCATGAAAAAAAAAAAGAAACTAATATGGAGGGAAGCAGGTAGAGGTGATATTAGTGGCAATATTTATTTTCTGCCTCAAAATAAATTAGGAACATTTAGTACGTCAAGAAAAAAAAATTCTTTTCAGTTGCTAATGCACATTTTTGAGCTCTCTATACCTTTCTTTAATAAGTTAATGATGTTGCTAGCCCATCAACTGGAAACCTATTTGTTTTTGACTCTTGACTTGAATTTTGTTTGAAAACACAGCACAATAAAATTGCTAATTAAACATGTAAAGACAACAAAACAATTTAAATGATGTATCTAAAAACAATTATAAATTGCACAGGTGAATGAGCAATTAAAAAAATAAGCTAAACTTAAAGTGATCTATAGAAAAGGTCTTAGTGGTTATTAAAATAATGCCCCTAAAGTCCTATGACTTTTAATAAAAACACTCCCTAGAAAAATAAATGCTAAATCAATTTCTCTTCAAATATTTAAAATGTTAAAGGTTAATCTATTTGGGTGAACTAGCCATGACAAACTGACATGCTGTAAATAATAAACGACCTCTAATAATAAGAACTGTAACTACATTACATAATAGCAATATTTAAATTATGGCTCAGAGCCACAATGCATGCTCTAGGCAATTCGCTACAGGAGGAAGAAGTGCAATGGTAACTCGTACTATCGACTTCCGTTACCCATGATTTTGTAGAGGAGCACGTGAGTGAGAGTCTTTGGAAAGCTTTTAAAGTCTGTTTCTTGAGCATCCCATCTGTCCAATAGCTAAGTACAATTGCTTCCTTTTATATAAAAGATTATGAACCAAATGTGGAAACCAAAACATACAGAAAAGAATTCCTCCAGTTAATAAGTTCTCATAAGACTTTAACTGTAAACACACAATGATTCTCTAGTAAATAAAACTCGATATAAAAGAGCATTTTATCTATCACAAGGTTATATTTTTCACTAACATAGTAATTTTCTTCTGAAGAAAAGGTTCTTTAACTTTACATAAGTGTTCTTTATAAGGGACCAAAACTTTCAATAAAAAAAAATTATGAGAAATTAACACCCAACATACGCCACCTTTTCTCTTGAAACTTACTGATTGGTATTCTACATGTCTTCCAAGAAGTTAAGGAGCAAGAATGAAGGAGGTGGCACACTGCTTTTTTTCATATCATGTTAGCAATTACTCTTTTAAATTCACCTGTTCTTATAACTGACCTCATTTGGCACTTAGATATCAAGTATCCAAATATTTTAAGGATGGCAAACAATATTATAAAATGACTAATTTCTTACCATTCATCCTCAGAGCCTTTAAACACATTAAGGTTACCCTGGGAAAAGAAATTCTGGGACAGTTCCTCTCAACCATGACAAAGGAAATTCTAAATAATAATTAATATGAGAAAATATGACTGCTCTGCGAGCACTGGTGTAGGAAACGTGGGTATATCTTAAAGTCTGGTAAAGAGAAGCAGCGTGCAGAAACACATAAAGAGAAAATAGGGCTCCTATGGGGCCTGCTGAAGCTCTAAGGAAAGCTTTTCACTAAGATTAAAGAGGTAGTGGGAGAAAAAAAGCCTTTGACTAGCTTTGCAGGAAAATACATATACAGTAGCAATCCATCACATCCTTAGTTGTGAAACATTTATTCTTTTAAACCTTTATTTACTTAAGAGAGTTTGGCTGTAGGATTTGTTCTAAGAGACAAAAAGCTACTTTGATTTTTAAACAAGTCAGCAAAGATGACCTCCCAAAATGTGCGGTAGATATTCCTTTTGAAGAAGCTATATTGCATTTAAAAATAAAATTACATTTTAATTTTACGTACAGAAACTCAACAATTACTTCTTTTTCTTAAAGGATCTTATATGCTTGGGCTTAAGGAAGGCATACACTTTGCATATTTCATTCACTGCTCAATAGCTTCAAATTTTTACTTTATGGGAAGGACAGTGTCTAAAGAGAAGGAGGTAGTGGTTTTAACTGGATTAATACCTAACATATTATTACTATGTGAGCAAAAGGCATGTATCCCTAATCTTCCGAATAAAGTTATTTCATCTGTTATTTAGCTGTAGGCCTGCCTATGATTATGCAATCATCACTGTAAGTGCATGCAGCCGTTTGTAGAAGACGTGCTCTTAAAACAGAAGTTATGTATTTCCTAATTACCTCTCTGGAAGAAGAATTTCTTGCTAAAGCAGATTCCCCCCCCCCCCCCAAATGCACACTGACACCAGAAAAAAAGAAAACAATCTCCTTGTGCAGGAGTGAATAATCTAAGGCTCTCCATCTCGTGCACTGCCATTTTACCATTTACCTTTCTTTACATAGTTCAGTAGAGGGGAAATAACACAAGGCAATGAAAGGTGAAATCTCTCTCCACCTCAAAGGAACTTGCCATATTGGTGGTGAAAAGAAACTCACTGTCAATATTGAAAACTGTGAAGACTAAACAGACACAATAAGAAAAGTCTTCAGAAAAGAATTTATTTTTAAATGGCTTGTCTTTTATTTCCTTTGAGGTAGGGTGGAGGATATGGAGTCAAGAGCTTTTGAAAGCCTAAATCTAATTATTCTGTGGTTTCCGATTTTTCCTGATGCTTCTTTTCCTACTCTAGTCTCATTACTTAAAATGAGCCGCATTTGTTTGGCATTATTAAATCTGATAAATTAACCTAAATGCTATAAAATTACTTTTACTACTACTTAATGGAAAAACGTATTAAATTATTATGAAAACAACATTTTAACTATGATGGGTATGTAAGTGTATGCTAGTAAAAGTGAAAATATTTTAAATACGTATTTTTTTTCTTATTTTTAGAGATTCTAAACACTTTGGCAGATTTTCTTGGATTTTACTCTCAATCTAAAATGTTGATTTATTAAAAATATGGAGATGGAATAAGAGGCAAAAATAGGAGTTGGAATCAGATACCTATGAAACACAATGGCTCCAAGAAACATTTGCTGATATAATTAGAGGACTACATAATGCTTACAGATCTCTGTGGGAGGAATCAAAGAGAGAAAGGCTCACTCCATCTCCTCCCCCATCAGTGTACGCAAAGGCAAAATGTTTTTGTTATGACCTCCCCAAAGAGGATGCAGCATAGGGTGGAAAAGGAATGGGAGCTAGCAGCTGTGAAATTTTCTTTCCCCATTTCCTTACATTTCTACACCTATTTAGTCTGGATTTTATATATATCCTTTCTGAAAATAATACTCTTAAAAACTTCATGTACTTTCTATCAGCAAAGTCCATTTATTCTGCCTCTAAAATATACTTTGAATCCCTTCACTTTTGTCCATCTCTATGCTTACCATCATCTCTCCTTGGACCACAGCAAGAGTGGCCAAACTGGTCATCTTTCCACCACCACCCTCCATTAATTCTGTACACAGTAGCCAAAGAAAACTTTGTAAACAGTATTTCTGATAGCACTGCTTTGCATAATACTCTTCAATGGCTTCTCATTGCATTTAGAATAAAACCCAAGCACACTGCCACTGCCTATATAGGATAGTCCACCTACCTATCTGACTTCCTCTGTACATTGTCCCTATTATCTGGGTTGTGTTGGAATTCTGTCAGTTCCTTCAACTCACCACCTTCTCTCCCTCTGCAGGGCCTCTGTGGCTATTGTTTCCTTAGTTTCTTTATCCTGCCCCTTTCTCATCTTGGGGTTTAGATATTTCCTTCTAAGAGTAGTCTTCTCTGATAATTCTGTAAGGTTGGACCCCCACCCTGTTCTTTTGTGTAACAGAGTCCTGTAAATTTCCTTAAGAACAATTTTGTTAATTGGTTTGTTCATGTTGTTATGGACCACTCTCCAACCAGTATACAAATGCCAAGTGTTGGGCAGGATTATGTGTGCTTATTCTAGGCTGCAGCCCAGTGGCTAGGAGAGCACCTGGCATTGCCACTCAATAATCACTTGTTAGATGAATAAACACAAGAGAAAAAACTGAGGTGAAGAGGAGGTCTAGCAGCATCCTAGTGTTGTTTTATATTTCACTTCACTGTGTTACCTGTTTATATGAAACTGTGACCTACAGTTCAAACTGTTACTGCAAGCTTATCTATAAAAGGTGAATGATTTTAGAAATTCACACCTTACTAATAAATACTGGAAAGTTATATCCTTTTTTAAAAAAAAAAGCTTTATTTACACTAGTTTGTCAATAATTTCTACCTTGACATTTCCTATTGATTGTTAAGCATCTTTTGGAATTTAGCACTATCACTTTTTCGTGCTGAGTAAAAAGTAAATAAGGACATTTCTCCTTGGGGCTATATATACAGCCCATGTGGCTAGCCTTTGTGAACCGCCACTTGTGGTTGAGCTGAGCAGTTAGTTGAACTGAACCAAACAGTAAAACTAAGTGATGGATACTTCTGAGACTCCCAGTTGCACATCTAAGCAGACCAGGCAGTAGGGTTAGCCTCAAGTAGAGCCACTTGATCCTGCTTTTGCTATGAAATATGTAAGAAGCCAAGACCTCTTTAATATTTTTGAGCTATTCAAGTTAAAGAGAATTTTTTAATTGAGTAATTTAAACAGGTATCTTTCTATTTTATTCTTACTCCTTCCAAACATGACTTCATTATGACACTTCTAGTTTAAAACAGACAGAATCTCTAGACCAATATGTTTAGTTAATTTCTGTGAAAATATAAAAGCATCTGAGGCATGGAATTCTAGATAAATATTTACCCATGTGCTCACTCCATGTGATAGGTCATATGTTTACATTTTACATTCATTATAAACATACATTTAAATCAAGCATTTATCAACGCCAATATCACTAAGAGTAATTATCACTTAGTGTTACACTAATTTCTTTCTGTGTCTATATTCTTGATATACAGGTGCCTCTCAAATTAATGAGCCTCACAATCACTGAATAACTTGTTTAAAAGTGCATCTTCCTGGGTCCTACCTACAGATTATGAATCAGTAAGTCTGGGGTGGGGTCCAGGGATCTGCATTTTTAACCAATTTGGCAGGTGATGTGGATGCTGATGGAAAGAGGCACACATGCTCAAAGCCACCGGTCTAGTCTTTCCTCCTTTGCAGAAGGATTTTTATCTAGCACTTTTTAATGTCTCCTGCAGCACTTTGCACATTACCTGGCATCTCATGGGCATCAATAAATTTTCACTGAATGAACTAACTGTTCATGAGAATAGAAAGTTTATTATATGATTTTATGAAACAACTAATGGAATATTTTCATTGGTATAATATATCTTTTAAATAGTAACATTGGCAAATACTAGTTTTTTGGGGGGAAAGAGCCACATTTAAGGAATACATTTATGTTTAAAACTTTCTAAGAATACAACGAAACTGGATATTTTAATGACCTGCATGTGGCTAGCAGCAGGTGGAATTACTGTGAAGAATAGGAAAGCACTTTCTCCTACTTGATCTATTTTATGCAATTCCATTAAGCGGCTTGAAATAAAGTGCTGACTGTTGTCTACTGAACTCTCAACCCCAAATATATTTAATAAAACAAATTTGATTTGTTTTAAAAGCATTATCGTATCTCAAGTCATTGAACTAAGACAGTCTTTTTTCTCCTTTAGCATATGGCGAAAAGATTTTTAAGAATCAAAGACAATCCTAAAATATTCGAATTGAACATGATTTATTTCAAAATAAGACAGTCTTTTTTCTTCTTTAGCATATGGTGAAAAGATTTTTAAGAATCAAAGACAATCTTAAAATATTCAAATTGAACATGATTTATTTCAAAATAAGAGATATCTGTTAAGTTTAAAGAGAAACTGGAAAGAACAGCAAAGGGGGGGGGGAACCCCATAACTCTCTCTAAAACAGTGTTTAGAATCCAAATTACTCTAAGCCTGAAAAATCTATCACCACCAATAGTAAGGAGCCTGCTAAGAAATACACAGGATGTCTAGTTCAATGTTGATTGTGGATATAAATAGGAATTCTAGAAATTGGGTATAAGGTTATGGTTATTATGAGAGTAAAAATGGAGACAGAGATGGTTTGAAAGGGGTAAATGAGTAGTATCAGAAGACAGGAGGAGACAGATGTAAGGAAAGGACAGGATTTTGAATCAGAAGATACAAGTCTGAGATCCAGATAGATGACCTTAGCTGGATCACTTTAAAAGAAGTCTCAGTTTTCTTACTTAAGGTATGAAATAGTATGGAATTTACAGGCTTATTCTGAAGACATATATGTACTGTTCTGCAGATTTCAAAGAGAAAAATTCTAGTGAATCATTCTTTGACTGTCACCCAATACATTAAATGAGAATTTTATATAAATTAAATGAATTATTTTCTTAATTTCAAAATAGTCAATATGACAGAATAAGCAGATGATCACATAACAGATA
Organism: Panthera tigris; assembly: GCF_018350195.1. Taxonomy (NCBI): domain Eukaryota; kingdom Metazoa; phylum Chordata; class Mammalia; order Carnivora; family Felidae; genus Panthera; species Panthera tigris. The sequence goes on from NC_056660.1 coordinate 167,267,843, forward strand.
AGCAGATCACATGATATTGTAATATTTAAAAAAATATTTTAAAATTATTATCCCTATGTCAAAATTATTGAAAATTTAGTTAAGCCTGAAAACTTTTTTTGAAGCAGGATAAACTTCACCAAAGGTGTTTTTTCTTTTTGAAACTAGGTACATGCTCCCAATGTTAAATATGGGGCGGGTTTTTTTGTTTGTTTTTACTTTCTTTCCTATTTTGTTTTCTTAATTTCATTTTCTTCTCATTCTTTCACTGTGTGCTCTTTATTTGCAGAGTGACTCTGGTTACCAGTTCTGAAACATGTCCCTTACTGGGGAGAGGTGGGTGGAGAGGCAGATTTCCAGCTGTCACCATGAGTGCATTTCAGATTGGGCCCTGACGGCAGGAGTCTAGGAGCTTGTTTCTCTTACTATGTACTGTATTTCCTATAAATGCACAGGAATGCATTTTGAACTACTGCCCTACTTACACACATTTTATCACATTTATGTACTTGTAGAAGTACATAAAGTCATGTTAAAAAGGTAGGTGCCAAATGTCACCCTAAAACACAGTGCTCTCATGACTGGAAGTAAAATGGGTTCCAAAAATGTGGACTTCAAGTCAGGTGGCCTGTGAAATGAATTGTTCTAAGGAGTTATTGTCATCTGTCTACAGTAAAGAATGGTCAGTAGAATAGTAAGATGATGTCTTTTGTTTAACTGTACTTTTTACACACAATATGCCATTTAAATAAAAAGTGGTATTTTTATATATTACTTAAATGTATATTTCCTCACAGAAGATGCAAAGAATGCCTAGATTAGACTCTCTTGTTGTTATGTGTGAATAGCTGCCTTCAAAAATCAAGGACTCTGAGGAATTGATTTGAAAGTAATTGCTGTCCTTTTTACGTTAGCAGGAGACTATAGGAAAGGTATATAAATATTACTGACTTGCCTTAGCTTCTCTGTAAAAACCATACTAAAGCAAACAAAACAATGCTCTTGATTCTCAAAACAACTTTAAAATATAAGGCACACACACACACACACACACACAGACTCCTCTCAAAAGTGTTGTCAGCGTTAACAGAACACTTTTCATAGTGATTGTTAGGAGTCTTTTTTTTTTTTTATTTTTTTTTTAACGTTTATTTATTTTTGAGACAGAGACAGACAGAGCATGAACGGGGGAGGGGCAGAGAGAGAGGGAGACACAGAATCCGAAGCAGGCTCCAGGCTCTGAGCCATCAGCCCAGAGCCCGATGTGGGGCTCGAACTCACGGACTGTGAGATCGTGACCTGAGCCGAAGTCGGACGCTTAACCGACTGAGCCACCCAGGCGCCCCAGATTGTTAGGAGTCCTTAAGAAAGAAGGTAAATGAGCTTTCAGGGTTTACCTTAAAAATATTTTATACTCCAGTGTTTTAGAAGTAATGATGAGACAAAAGCTTTATAAAGTAGAATCACATCATTTTTTTTCTTAGACACTTTTACAAAAGGTAAGCATGTTAGCTGGCATGAAAGGCCACTTTCCTTCTACTAACCCAAAACGGAATGTTAGGTAACACATATGAATAGAAATGCCACCACTAGTTTGCCCAACAGGTTCACAAGATCTCACTCTACAAATAAGTCAGAGCAGGGGAAGAAGCAAAGGAGGGGAAGCTAAGATTCTATCACCATAGCAACCTGAGAGGGTGGGGAAAGGCAGGGAAGCACATGCTACCTGCTAATCAATTAGAACTGTTGGCAAGCTCAAGAAATCCTGGAGAATCTGAGCAGTGCTGTAGAGACTGCTATAGATAAAAGTCAAGTAACACAGGAACTTAATTGGGAATTCTCTTTTCAACTTATAACATGCCACCATATTGTTAACACCCAGATATTAATAATACTATATTTCATACCAGCCACTTTGCTATATGCCATGTTTCCAAGAAATCTTATTTCTTTGTTATTACTATAAGTATGATAGCTATAAAAAAGTTGTGCTGATAATTTCCTTTTAGTTTGCATTAAATTGCGCTATTAGATGAGTTTGAAAATGAACTTGATTTTTCAAATGCAGTTTCTCACCAAGGCATCCTGTAGCTTTGACGTTTACATCACTATTTTATATTCTCAAATCTGCGCAAATTCTTAATAGCTTAAGAAGTCAAAGTATAAATTCCTTCCTAAGATTTATTTGTTTCGTGTGGCAAGATTATTCAACTTACTGTTGAGTGGGGTCAAAAAAGCTTATAAGTCACTTAATTTACTATTTATTTTTTCTAAAATTATTCCCAAAGGCTGAGAATCCTCTTAAGTTTGCTACTTTTCTTTTGCCTTCTGGCTAAGTATTCCTCCTCCCCTTGTGTCATCTTCTACCTTGGCAGATCTAACAAGTATTCTTTTGTCCTACTTTTCTTGAATTCAAAACTGTTGATGACTCTACATTAGAAAGATGACTGATGTGTTACACAAAGGCCCCTATGTAGGTGAAGTCTGGAGATGTGCTAAGCAGCCCATTATTTTCACAGTACAGTGATCTGCTTGTGGAATTTTCAGAAAACATTTCCAAGGGACAAGACATCAGAGCCTCCACTCCTGTTTTATATTGACTTTTGACCTAACATTGGACCAGTAAATCCCACGTGTAAATATGAGGCTGGGTGGCAAGACTACTTACCTAAATATTTACATTGGTAAACCCTGCAGGTTATAAATTACAACAGAAACAAGATGATCAGCTTTATCCACCATGAACTCGTCTTTAGCACTTACTTTTTTATATTATATTAAGCAGGTTGGTAAGAGTTTAACCAGCAGTTAAAGAAACTCAAAGAGGAAAAAAATTAAACAATTCATCACTGAAAATAACCATGGATAAGAAAAATGGCTGAGAATAAAACCACAATGGCCAATGTCAGCATAGGAAAGTGTTTCCTGAATTTAAAAAAAAAGTCAAGATAAAACTTGAGTAACAAATCTTATTATTAAGCAAAAATTCTATATTCTCATTTGTAAACACAAAAGGGTATGAATTAACTTAGTGATAAAAACATATTATAGGACGCATGTGAAACATCCAATAATCATCTGAACATAAATAGGCTGAGATGCTCAGTCACCAACTGGTGAAGCAGGGATGCAAATCAGCCTGTCTTATTCAATCTATTGTGTGCAGTGATTCTCTGAGAGTAGAATAAAGGGCTCAAAAGCCTGTGTTAGACTGATTTTTGTCTTCTGGGAAACACCACTTAACAGCTCGGAATATCATTAAAAGCCCGTGAGATAGTCATTCAAGGGCTGCTGTTGTAGGCTGACATGGGAGCTTTCAAAATGCATACAGAGAAAGACAGCTCATGGTTATAGGTCTTTCTGCAGAATAAGTCCAGGGGCCAAAACACTGAAAAGCTTACTGACCTCCAGTATCATTTCTTGTCTGTCCCTCCAAATCATGAGATGGACTTTTATCATCACACAAAAATAATGTAAGCTTCTTGAAGGTAGAAACTGTGCCTGTATTTCTTTCTATCCTGTGGCACCTTGTATGTTTCTAGGTGAATGGAAGATGCGCAATACATAGATGCTGAATTGAATTCCACCATAAGATCACGTACTTGTCCCCATCAGCAGAACCCCACATACCACTCACTGCCAATATTGAGATTACAGGGGTCACCGGCAGCACTCTGCCTAATGGTGTGCTGACTGACAGAGTAGAAAATCAAATCAAGAAGGCCAGCATGACCTTTGTGTCAGGCAGACAGGGAACGCACTCACTGTAGCAACAGGGTCAAGATCAAAGTGACGAATGTCCAACCTTCTAGTACGTGGCTAGAGACCTGAACTGACCACATCGGATTATCTGCGCAATTTCATCAGCATCACCTGTGAGTAATACTTAAGCTCCTAGTAAGCAGTGAGAGAGAAGCACAAATATCACATTCCCAGACTGCAACAAATTTACCAGCTTGAAGAAGTGCACTTGACAACAGGCTTCTTGTGGATTATGCAAGCCTGCCGATTAGACATGAAAACAACTGTTTTATGGTGACCTGAAATGGGATTAACGTAAGCTGGACGAGTGTTAGAAATTCTTTAAAGAACCCAGTGAAGTACCATTCAAAATGATACAGCCTCACTGTTAAAAAAAAAAAAAAAAAGTCCTGGGAAAACAGGGAAGATGAGATGAATCTGGTTACCAGTAATCAAGAAATGGGACAGCTCACACTGAGAAAAACTGTGGGAAAACATGGTCCTAGCCATCAAAGTCACTAGTTTCTGTGAATCTAGGGTGACAAGGGTTATTAGTCACTTCTCTGTCTTTTAGCCACATCAATTGTCACGAATGGTAGTCAGAAGCAGTAGCATTATCTTTAAACACTAAGGATATAAATAAATACACTGTATGTAAACATACGTCCAAACGATTTCAGCTATTGAAAAGCTCCTTTAATTCTAAGAGAGATAGTCACGTCAGTAGGTAACTAAGGCACTGCAATTTACATCTGCTTAGTGGTGATATATTAGTCTAATTTCCAGAGGGCTTCCAACTTGATTTTCTCCATATGTTACCCATATGTTATATTACCATAAACATGTCTTCTGGAAAACAGCCATATGCTTCACTTTTATACCTGAATAATAGTGGCCCTTTTTTATCCTTTGGTTGTTATCTCTTCTGTGGATTCTGAAATATTTATGGGAATTAAATTTGAAAAGAATTGTTTTAAAATCAGTTCAAAGTAATCCCTATTATTCACAATACTGCTTTTCTAGGACCTAGGAACTTCTTTCTATAATAATAAAATCCCCACGCTCGAGTATCAAGATAGTATTATTGTTTAAATTTGGGTCAAAGAAACCTTAGCATGAATTTCAATGTATCATCCCAACCAATGTTCCTAAGTATACTCTAAAAGTAGAGGATTTTCTCCTACTGACGAATGAGTCATGGATAATTATCATCAATCATCTGCATCAATCTCATGAGATTAACAACAGTTTACAGTTACTGAGTACAGATGACAGACCAAGTATTGTGCTATGGAACATAATACGTCATTTTTATTTTACCTACAAGTAAAATGTAGTAAAAAATGTAGTAATGATGTTTATAGCTACATTAGTTAAGGTTGAACTCACTGTAATTTTCAGTCATCACAATGGTGATTTTGCATATATATCAGACCCTGATAATCCTCATGCTTCTAGGGCATGCAACATGAGAAAGAGTAAATAAATGATCTGATTCTTTGATTACTCTCTGTCTTTGTTCCCCATTCTCTTCTTCTTCTAACCTTCTAACTACTAGAATCTCCAGTGTCAGACCAGGGATCAGGAAGGGCTGTGATGATCTGATTTCAATAAATGCCTCTGGGCAGATGACTGTAGCCATAAAGTATCAAGTGTGTATACAATTTTTATTTCTGCCTTAGAGTCAGAAATTCATAGTAAGTGTCTACCCTTGGTAGATTCTCATTATTTCATGTCAGTTTGGGGGAGAGGGGTTACCCTGTTTCCAGTATTTCCTATTTCTAATCATGTAAAATTGTATAGAATAATTCTGTTCATATGTAATCTCAGTTGTTTCACTCTCTTGCTATAGCATATCCTTTACAAACCCAGGATCCTCTGTTTGTCTTTCAAAGTATCCTATCAAGGGCCTGGCTCAGTTGGTAGAGCATGCGACTCTTGACCTCAGGGTCCTGAGTTCAAGCCCTAAAAACTCACAAAGTATTCTAATAGTCGATTCCATGGAGCTCTGTCTACTCCCTTCTCCCAGCCAGCCAATAAGACCTTGAAAGAAAGGGCAAGAGGGTTCAACCAACCTACACCAGATGAATCCAAACTTCACAGACCACGTTTCGCCTGTTTCCTGCTCTATCACTATCCCACATAGTACTTACAGTTACATCCATATGGAAATCAATGAGGAGGCAGTAAGAATAATACCAGTGAATATTTAATGCTTACCATGCACTAGGTACTATACTAGCCACTTTATAAATAGTATCCCATTTAATTCTCACAAGCCTAAGTAGCAAATAATATTATTCCCACTTAATGGATAATGAAATTGAGGCTCAGAAATATTAAATAACTTGCACAAGGTTACAAAGCTAGTATGTGGCAGGGCTATCACTGGAACCCAGGCTGTCTGACTCTGGAACCCATGCTATTGCTCCCCATAAAATGAGTTTTTAGAATAAATTTCATTTATTCATAGGTTGAGTACTCATTATGTTCTAGGCCCTGTATAATAGTACAAAGAATAGTAAAACATGGACCCAATCCTCAATAAACTCAGAGTTTTAGAGGAGGGGGGCATATAGATAAATAGTGATACATCAGACAACTGAGTACCTGCAAGGTGATAAGGATACACAGTGCAGAGGGAAGAAAACCTCACCCAAGAGAACCAGAAAAGGCTTGCTAAGTAAGGGTGCTGATGCCTAAGGGGCATCTTAAGAAATGGGAAAACTTTGGTGGGCAATGATAGGGTCTCTTCTCCAAAGTATTTTTTAACACATGGAGATGGAGGTAGGACCGCTTATTTGAGAAAACGGAGTATAACTGTGGTAATCATTTCACAATATATGTAAGTTAAATCATTATGCTGTACACCATATACTTAAATAGTGTTGTATGTCAATTATACCTAAATAGAACCGGAAAAAAGTGGTGTAGTTAGAGGGCGTATACAGCAGACTAGCATGAGCTTACTGGACAAGTAGCGAAGCCATTCTATGAAGGATCTTAAATACTAAGGAGTTAGGCTGTTTTCTGTTCACAAAAGTTATAAAGTGTAGAGGCGCGCAGTAGGATTTCCATTTTAAAAGGCAGTGGTTCACAAACCTGACTGCATATTAGAATCATCAGGGGATCTTTCAAAGAACTACTGGAGCCCCAACTTCACTCCCAAAGAATCGAATTCTAAAGATATGGGGCAGGGCCTGGGCATCAGTATTTTAAAAAGCTCCCCAGGTGATTCAAATATGCAGGCTAGGCTGAGAATCATGTTTCTTGGCTTCCAGTGTCTAATTTATAAAAAAATTCACTTTCATTAAATATTTGCCACACAAGCAGCAAAACATAACCACCAATCCAGAAGATTCCACCTAAGATACAAATCTAAACAATGTCTCACAAAATTGTTGCTAAATAAAGTGAAAATTAAAAACAAAACACTTCTGCTTGTGATTGCATGCTGAAGGTAAGGGTCTGCTGGCAAGATGTGGGCCAGAATGTGTTAAGTTATAGCACTAGATGAGGAAACGGTGTGGAAAAGCCATGACATTTAAGGGGTACAAAGAAAATCAAATGCTCATCTTAAAAACCTTTTCCTCAAATCTCCTACCAACGTATCTTGGGTAAAAATAGGTAAAAATCCTTTTTATCTTCACATTATTCTATGGAATCATGGCTAAGCTCTGCCATGGCAATTGCAGAACACTCTCAACTGAGTTATGTAATGGAAGTACCTGCAGCAGTGAAAGTTATTCTAGCTCTTGGGTAGAATGATGGATGCTCCAGAGTTTCCTCCAATGTGAAGCCACCAGGGACCTAGTTGCAAGCATGCGTTTTTATAGATACCTCAGCTAATGTAAAAGTCCTAATGCAAACTTTAGTGCTTGGGAACATTAAGTAGGTTTGGGATGCTTCCCCAGAGAGTTTTAGTTCCATTAACACAAGACTTGGTGGCTGAGCATGGATGTAATCCTGATCCCATGTTAGAGATAGAGAAAGAGAAATTCTTCACTGTCTTCAACTTAGCACTCACATTTCAAAAGATAAGAAGAACCTTTCAGTGTCAACAGAACTAAAGATTCAAGTGGAACCTAATTTAGCATCTTGCACACACCCTTTCCCCCAAAAGAGCTCAAGTGGCAGAATATAGCTCAACTATTTCAACTGTAAGAAGAGAAGAAGAGAGATTTTTTTAGGCCTTATTCAGAGACTGTCATGACTGAAAGTTCTGTTGTTGAACTACTGTCCCTTAGTGGTTCTGACAGCTGGCTCTCAAGTGGCAAAAGGATGCATCTCCTTGTGAAAATGTCTGTTGCCAACTTAGAGATGCCATGATGGTCACTGCCCATAGAAGTCCACTGTACACAGATGTTCCCATGTGGAATTTTCTACCTCTTGGCATAAGGCTAAAGTAGCAATACCAGCAAATATGCTGAGCTTGCATAATTGTCCACAGGGTGTCTAACATTCCCTCACTAGGCCTTTCCCTACCACCATGGTCCGTCAAATCATATAAAGCAGGCTCTAAAAAACAAAAACAAAAGCCCAAACCACGACTGTTCTCCTGGAGAGTTCAAAAAGAGGTGACGGGATCTCCACGGACATTTAAGCCTTCCCAGAGATAGATCCCACCATTATTTTCACCTCAATACCAGCCCCTCTCCATTCCAGAACACCACCAGTTCTGCCAAGTATTTCTGCAACATTTACTCAGTCATCCCTTTTTCTCCATCCAGTCTTTTTTTTTCCATTTCCTTTCTTCCCCACCTCCCCCCCCCCCCCAATCCAGCCCAATCATTCTAGGCGATCTTCCCATCTCTGCTACATCCTCTCCTCAATCTGTCTCCTATTCGGTGGTCAGGAAACTATGACCAAGGGCCGGCTCCTGCCTTCTGCCTGTTGCTGTATATGAAGTTTAATCAGAACACAGCCACACTCATTCATTTATGTATTCTCTATGGCTGCTTTCATGCTACAGTGGAGAGAGAGACCACGTGGCTCACAAAACCTAAATTATTTACAATCTGGCCCTTTATAGAAAAAGTTTACTATTGCCAGGATGAGTTTGATTAAAAGTATAAATCTGATCACACTGCTTCCATGCTTAAAAGATTTTTGTGGCTACATTTGGTAGTCAGGGACCAAACTGTAGTTGCCAAATACAGTATTTCTGGCCCACTTAATAAACTCCTGATCTTGAAGGTGACTTGCACATACACATCTTCTTTATTTCCTAACACTTAACATATTGTTCTATTCACATTCATCTCTTGGTATTTCATTCATGCATCTATCTACAGATACGGTTGCCTAGCTAAGTTATAAGAAATTGGCTTAAACTTAACAGGATTAAACTTTCAAATGAACATAATGAAGATTTTACGCTGCTATTTATATTGAGGCTACTGTTATTTCAAAATAGTTTGAGAATTTCTCCTAGATGCCTGCCTTCAGAATCCCTTTATATTCATACAAGGAAAAGAATTTTAGGAGTTTGCAGTCATATCTCATTTTAAGTTAAATAAAAAGTCACTATCCAGCTTCATCACCAAGTTTATTCTAAATGAAATCTGACCTTAAAGGGAAAAATGTCTGCCAATGATGGTAGGTAATAAATAGTTTACAGCAGGCTTTGAATGCAATTTTAAAAAGGGACACACTCAGGGTACCTGGGGGGCTCAGTAGGTTAAGCATCTGACTTCAGCTCAGATCATGATCTCATGGTTCGTGAGTTCGAGCCCCACATCAGGCTCTGTGTGATCACATGGAGCCTGCTTGGGATTCTCTCTCTCCCTCTCTCTTTCTGTCTCTCTGTCTCTGTCTCTGTCTCTCTCCCTGTCCCTCCCCTGCTTGTGCTTCTGACTCTCTCAAAATAAATACATAAACTTAAAAAAGTTATTTAAAAAAATGGGGCACTCTCACAGTTTGTGAGTTTGAGCCCTGCATTGGGCTCACTGCTGTCAGCGCAGAGCCTGCTTCAGATCTTCTGTCCACTCCCCAACTTGTTCTCTCTCTCTCTCTCTCTCTCTCTCTCTCTCTCTCTCCCTTCCCCCCTCCCTCCCTCTCAAAAATAAATAAACATTTAAAAAAGAATGTAATTTAAAAAAGAGAAATTTCAAAAATATTTTCAGTGAAGGCAGCCATCTTGAAAGAAATACTTCTGTTAGGCTGTTAACTTTGATGGGAACACTCTGTGGTCCAGAACATATTTTTTGTTTAATGAAATGACACTGTGTAAAGGATGGAATACCCAATAAGTGGTTAGCTACATTTAAAAAAAAAAATTGGATTCAGGTAGATAACAGACCTAGGTATAAAAACAAATTACAACTTTTAGGAGAAAATGATCTTCCTAAATTTTGGATGGGGAAGGGCTCTAAAAGACAAAATAGAAGAAACAAAGCAAAAGATGATAAATTCAACTCCATTAAAATGAAAAATTTGTTCATGAAGATACCATACATAAACTCAAGTCAGATTGTAGATTTAAAGAAGGTATTTGCAAAGCATACAACTGACAAAAGATGAACATCTAGATGGCCTAAGAATGACTGTAAACCAGTAAGATAAAAGCAATCTCCTAAAACAGGGGGAAAAAGATATGAACAGGCAATCCAAAATAAGATTGGACTTGAAGTTCCAATAAACATTCCTAAAGATTCTCTACCTCATCATAAATCAAGTAAATACAAATTAAAGTCATAATGAGATATCATCTCACACCAATCACACTGGCAAACATTAAAAAAATCTGCAACACCAAGTGTTGGCAGGGATACTGAGCAATGAGAAATCTTATACCTGATGGTAGGAGTGTAAATGAGCACAACTTTGAGAGCAAATTGGCAGTATCTAATAAAGCTAAAGATGCACTCATACATTTATTCTTAGACACAAAGATACACACACCCACAGAAGGATATTCATTGCAGCACTGTTTGTAACAGAAAAGAGAAAAATCACCTAAATGTCCTCCAATTGAAGAGTGGAAAATTAAGTTGGGGCTGTTTACAGAATGGAAAAATGAATGAATGAAGACACATATACCAACGTGGATAAATCTTGGAGGTATAATACTGAATAATAACCAAAAAAAAAAGTGAGAAGCAGAATATGTATTAAAAAAAACACACACATATAAAAATTTAAAACCTGCAAAGGAACAATCAATTATATTGTTCAGGGATACATACAAATGAAGCAAAAGTACATAGATGTGTGTGAGAATGATAAATACTAAAATCAGGAGAGTGGTTACTTTTGGAGGAGGAAGGAAGGCATGTAATTAGGGACTTTAATTGCATCTGTAATCATTTGTTTTTTTAAGCTAAGGTGTATTGATGTTTCTATACTATTTTCTATGCTTTTCTGAATACCTGGAATTTTCACAATTTAAAAAGTCAATCACTTTGAAGACCATTATTGTTGAAGGAAGTTGCCATAACATCTACCTCCAAAATATAAATCTAACAGCCAGACATATTCCAGTCCCTGAACATGGGAATATCTCATAAACTGGTGAGATTTTAAACTACTCAAACAGGGTTTTCAGTCCTAGAATTAGAATTTAAAGGTTGGCCAGTCTAACCCTCTCCCATTTACAAGTAAGAAATGGCAGGAATAACTCAGTATTGTCTATTGGCCAGTGACAGGGTTAGAGCAGTTGGGTCCGTACCCTAGCGGCTACAACCACAGACACAGAGTGTAATCAAACAGAGGGATTCTCAAGCACAATATCCAACATTCCAGTATTATTACTTTTGTCAATCTTACTTAAGCTTGAATCACAACTATGTATCTTGAAACCTTCATTAAGGACAGGAGCCCCTGGATACCTTCTGGACTTGAGATGGCTCTGTATTATGACAGTTCTTACTTATCAAATGAAAATAGTGAGGTACAGAACAGCATGTATAATACAGAGCCACTTTATAAAAAAAGAAGGAAAACAAGAATATTGTATTTGTTTGGCTCACATATGCAGAAAAATACCCACAGAGGATAAACCCAAACAGCAGTTAGCTGTTAGCAGGAATGGGTACTGGGCAGAGCAGGTGACATGATTCGGAAGGTGACTTTTCACTATATACATTTTTATACCTCCTCTATTATGAAAGATACATCGTTTTTCTCACTTTCTTCTCTCAATGAATTCCAGTTCCAGCTTCTTTTCATGCCTGCACGACTTTTTCATAGACTTATCAGAAAAGGATGGTGATGGTCAGGGCCTGACAGGTGGAATACAATAGCCATTACCTTGGCAATGCTATAGACCCAAATTTCAAGAGCTCAGCCTCTCATGTACTAAGACTTTCGTTTTCACTCCAGAGTTCAGGTGCTTAATGCCTACTGCTTTTTGCAATTAAGTAAAGCTCTCTAAGCTCTGGCAGGTAACATGGTGCAGGCTTTGCCTGGGCTGTGAGGTGCTCAGGTTCCTTTTGGTGTCTGGAATATGCCTGCCAGCCCACTTGGCAAGCATGTCATACCTTGAGCCCTAGCTCCTGATGCTTACTGGCTCTCATTATCCTGACTTGTTTGGCTGACCTTGACCCTGTGCTGCTGATTCTCACTAGGGTATCTATGCTAAGCTCCTTTCTTGTCTCTTCTCACCCATCTCACCTACTGATCCCAAAAATGTGAAGTTCTTGCTGATGTATTTTTCTGATACGATCACTGTTGCCACTCAGATGGAAGCTATTTCTTCCTTAACTTTAAATTTGTTTTCTTCCTCTACAGCTCCTTTCTGAAGCACAGGGTTCTAGATGATGGCTTTAAGAAAATTCATGACCATTGAGAGATCTCTAGACTGAGGATCGAAGACTCCCAGGCTGGATTCGAAGAATTCCTTCTCTGGTCCTTACTTCCTCAACTCAAAAATGAGCAATTTAGTAGACATTATCTATAAGGCTTATCACAGAGCTAAAATTCTATGAGTTTCCTTTTTTTAAAAAAAAATTTTATTCTACCTCCTTCTAGCTCTGTTCCTTCTCCTACCTAAACGTTTCAAACATGCTCTGAACAGAACAGATGTGTTTGGACACATGTACCCATGATTTAATCTCATAGAAATATATCAGAGACGACTAAAAAGATCGGAAACATAAAGGAACAAATGAGAATTGTTGTCTGCCAACTTTCCTCATGGGAAAAAGGCATTCTCTCCCAGAGAGAGAGGTATTATGGCTATAAAACAGTCTTCATTTTCTCATAAGGGCATTGTCTTATATAAATTTTTTAAGGATATGATGTAATAGAGAAGTAAACCTTTTGAAAGTAGTATCTTATTTTTAACTTTAACATATAGCATCCATTCGTTTAGCACCCACTAAGATATTTTCTGAGAACATAATCATCTAAGTAACTAGTTCTCCTTAAGTAATTTGTATTTTTAATCACCACTGTCATCTTGTGGGAGTCACCTCAGAGTTCTCCTTTCCCTTGGCAACAAGTCCAACCAACCACTAAATCTTGACTCAACCTCCATAAGAGACCTTGAACTATCCACTTCTCCACAGCTCCCTTGCCCACCCACCCATCTCTTGTCTAACCTTTAAAAGTCTTGAGGTGACCTCTCTGCCCTTGGGCCATCTTCGTCTCCCTCCACAGAGTAGCCAAAGCAACTTTTTAAAGCCCATACCTGGCTGCACCACTCCCCAGGAAACACTCTTCAGTGTCATATCGATGGCTTGCAAATCAAATATACACTCCTTCCCTAGCTTTCAAGCATGTAGGATTTGGTTCCTGTCCACCTTTCCACCATTATCAATCTATATGAGCTTGATCAAGTTATGGAATCTCTCTTTACATTATAATTTTTATGCTATCAAATGCAGCTAAAGAGCAGAACCTTCCTGTAAAGTGCTTATGACACTTCTTGATACACAGCAAGCACTCAGTGAGTGTTAACTATCTGAATATTTTACAGTCAGCAGACTCAGAGAACATCCACTGTGTGTATGACACTAGGCTAGGCACCTCAAAAAAACTAGTAAACTCTTTCTAGTACTTCTCCCACTATACACCCTTTTCTCATTGCTATGCCAACAAGAAGATTACTACATTTAACTAAACTATATAAAGTCTTACACTTGGGTTAAAATATCAATAGCACCAAAAATGGCTTAGGGCATTTCACAGTTCATGGAAAAAGACCTTATGAATTTTAGGTGACTGCAAGCATGTAAGAGAAAAGAGCCTGGTGGTTTCCAGGCTGCTTCCCTATCCCAATGCACACACAGAAAACAATCTAAAGAAATATTAGACCATGATACTATTTAGAACTAAAGCAAGAGAAGCCACATGTTGCACTGGTCAGGTAACACTCGGTTTTATTCTAGGCACTATATTATAATAGCAGGATTCACATGTGACTTAAGGATGAATTTAGGACAAGTAGGAAGGTAAAGGGCCTGCAAACAATGTATGAGATAGTTAAGAGAACCGAGGTAATTAGCCTGGGGAAGGAAAGACCTGACAGAGAGGATGGATGAGATATTTCAAATATTTGAAAAGTCTTTTTATAGAAAACACATTACATAGGTCTTAATGAGCAGAGTTAGACCCAAAGTATAGAAGTCACAAGGAAGAAGACCTGAATTTTCCTTATTAGGACTACTCAAAAAATAGGAGGAAAATACCTAGAGGAGTAACAAATGGCCCTTCACAGGAAAAGTGTTAAGCACAGGCTGAATGATCATCTTCTAAGGACCATGAGGAGAGAATTTCCTTTTTTGGACAAGAGAGGGTAATAGATAATATTTACTAAGCACTTAATGATGTGTTAAAAGCTTTACAAAATTACTCACTTAATCCTCACAACAACTCTGTGAGATAGATACCATCATTTTGCCGATGAGAAAGTTGATACAGGTTAAGTGACTTGCCTATAGTCCAACAGAAAACAGTTGAAACAGGAGTCAAGTACAGGCTGCTTAAGTCCAGAATTTGGACTCTTAGCCTCCATGCTACACAACTTCTAAACCAGCTGATTTCTGAATGTTTCCACCTGTAATTCCCGTGTTTCCATCTCTCACCCCTTTTTGCAGTCACTTGTTAACTGGCATCCTATGTGCCTATAATTTCCTGTTACTAAGATCTGTCAGAAAAGGAAATTTTACTGGAATAGATGAATGTGTACCATTTCCTGGAGATATACAGGAATTCATAGGTAGGAGACATAGCTGCAGCAGAAGGGAAACATTAATCTATACAAACTCTGCAAGAAAAAGTCTCTGTAATCAAAAAGGACCCTATTAGATATCCCTGTGCTTATTCATAAGGAGAATTATTGGGATGGTTTTAGATATGCAATCATTTAAAATATACAATACTTAAGAAAGAGATCCAAGAGAAAAAACCAAAAGGAATAGCAACCTTTACAAATATGTTCTTCTTGCCATCAGATTAAAAAATGGTAATTGTAGGTCATTATTAAGACTGGTAACATTCTGAAAATAGAATTACTATACAATATTCCCCATAAGGAGAGAGTTGATAAAGTAAAATTTTTTGGAGTATTTTGAGATCCAGATAAAAATGGGGTGGATAAATGAGATAATGACAAAGAGCAAAACACCCCACAGAATGCACAGATATCTGTTCTGATAAAAACTTCTGGGTGTATTACTATGCTCAAATGTCTCAGATGGTCTCATCTGGCACAATTTGCAGTGACAGTAAAAAATACAATTTGCTCATTTAGAACATGTTTTAGAGCTGGGTGAGAAATAATTTCCCTAAATTGAATATTTGGGAACCAATTACAACCCCAAATCTGCTATTAACCTCAAAATAGGTAATTGCAAGTTTGTGTCTAAATCCATTTGTCATAATGGAGCAAATTAAGAATCACGTGATGGACGTGATTAATGTGTGACAGTTATCATGAACACCATGAGCCAAACTAATAACAACATCAAAGAGAGATTCCAAATGTGATGCAGCCATGAAGGCAAAACTAATTTTCAAATTATAATAGCAACATCCAAGAAAACTAACGTTTTCTTTGTGTGACAGTCACGGCTGGGCATCTGGAGGATGGCCGTCCACTAATGTCCCAATAAATGGCAGGCACACACTGGGAAGGTTGTCCTCATGTGGTGAGCTGAGCACAGTGGTTGCTGCTGCTGTCATAATGGACCAGTCATGCAGTGGGTCACAGGGTGCTGGAAAAAAGGAAGTCTCATTACAGGCTCGGGCTCAGGGCTCTATGTGCCTGTCAGTTCTGACTTACACTGCAGAAACACATTTTCAATGCCTATAAGTAATATTCCTGCTTTATTCTTGTGCAACATTTCTTCCTGATTTTTCTGTTGAGAGAATACCAGAAGACTTGGAAAATACTTGGTAGTGTTACAGCAAGAACTTGCATTAGGCAATAGCCACCTTGGAGTTAAGATAGAAAACTGCCTGTGGCTTCTGTGAAAACAGGGGCTCTAGCTGATGTCACTTGATACCTGGAGGGAGCACTCAGCCTGGCAGCCACTGGCAGGCCTGGTGCTGCCAGGTGAACCACACAGGAAAGGGCAATGACCTTACTCTACCAGCCTGAGTGCCAGGAGATCAGAAAGAAAGTCTTTCTCATCTTCACATCTCTGGCACCAAACATGGTGTCTGGAGTAGATGGCCAAGAAAAAAGGACGCATTACATATGAGAGTTAAGCAAATAGTCTTGGAATCCTGGCTCTGCCATTGACGAACCTCTGTGACGCTGGGCAACTTATTTCAGTTAAGTCTCCATTTTTTCTTTGCAAAAATGAAAAACAATTGTGAGGATTAAATTAAATAATGAATAAAGCAGTTAGTACATAGTGGTGCTAAAAACTGCATCAAGTACATTTTAATGATGAAAGCTGCCTAGAAGTATGAGGTAAGGGAAGCCAGAAAAAAAGCCCAGCGTAGTCACTTTTCATACATCAAAGATAGCAACAAAAGTTTCCCACATAGTGCTCTATGGGGTGAATACAAATAACCTGTGCTTGTCTAAAGTACTTAGAGAAAAATCTAATTGGCTTTTTGGCATTTTTCTTGTAATGGCTAAAACTTTTTCCCCCAAAACAGTAA
Organism: Panthera tigris; assembly: GCF_018350195.1. Taxonomy (NCBI): domain Eukaryota; kingdom Metazoa; phylum Chordata; class Mammalia; order Carnivora; family Felidae; genus Panthera; species Panthera tigris. Next base: position 167,284,619 of record NC_056660.1, read on the forward strand.
ATTCTCATGTGAATAAACACTGATTAGAATTAATATTTCTTGCCTGGTTTTAGCCCAACACGTTTCTTAAAATCTTGACTACTTTACCACTTGTAAAAACTCAAGGACAGGAATACACATACGTTTAAAAAAAAAAAGCAAACTCCTTTTTACTTTTAGTCAGTTGATATATGTAAGAATATATCTGCCAATTTAAGTGTCAAAACATAAAATCATTGATGGCTCCTCTTTTTCAAACATTTTTACATTTACTCCTTGCATTCTTCTGTAATGACCTTTATATGATTTTATCTCTTCGGATAGGATAAAAATTGGATTTTTTTACATTGCTAATAGTCTTTTTTTTTTTAGTGTTATTTATTTTTGAGAGAGAAACAGAGTGCGAACAGGAGAGGGGCAGAGAGAGAGAGAGAGAGAGAGAGAGAGAGAGAGAGAGACACAGAATTGAATTCCAGGCTCTGAGCTGTCACAGCACACAGCCCAACAGGGTCTTGAACCCATGAGCCATGAGTTCATGACCTGAGCCAAAGCTGGACGCTTAACCAACTGAGCCACTCACGTGCCCCTGCATTGCTCACAGTCTTAAAACTCAGAATATTTTAGGTGTTGGCAGTTTTCCACATCTGCCCCCAACATTACTGCAACTATCTTAGTAACATGTCGGAGGATAAATAGCATTATTAGTTATTTGGAGACTCCAGTCACAGAGTTGGTTAGAAATTATGAGTATTTTAATACAATTGTTTTTTACCGAAAGATTGTGCAAAAAGGACTATTAGGCCTTTGAGGAGCTCTACGAATTACAGTTTTCGGATGTATGTCAAATTTTGGGTTCTAGTCTAGAACGTGTCTTTTACTAGATCATCAAATAGCATAGACAATCAAATGATGTGTTCAGTAGTTTTGTTTAAAATATTGGCCTGTTTCCAAAACTTGGACCTGGAATAAGTAATAAGAGATGAAACTGAGGTTGTTCAAACTATTTAAATGGCATAAATGGGCTATTAAAACATATTTAGACTTAACTATACTGGGTGTGTGAATCTGATTTAGCCTAAAGAGGTTCAGCTTTTCTTAGAACAGGCAATAAGTTAATTTGACTTTCCTGATGCATAATATATAAATATTCAATTGATATAACAAGGTGAAATCCATATGTATGTCTTGTGATTTGTGATTATAACCTTCTAAGAAACACTACTCTGGTGCCACAACACAATGTCTGTCTCATCGGACACAAAGACTGGACAGATAGTCAGGAGACATGAACTGTCACTCCTTCCGTAATTCTCCTTACTTACTCTGCCTAAGCTCTCTGTCATCTCACATGCTGGTCATCTCTTCTCCTTAACCCTATCAACTGCCCCCTGACAACACATTTCTTTCTACTTCATTTTCCAATTTGAAACTGCTGTGTTCCTCCAGACTCAGCCCTCCTCCTTCACTCTCAGTAAGTATCCTCTTTTCTCAAAGGCCAATGTCCTTTATGCATTCAACAATGGCTTCTATGTGGGCAAGTTGGAATGTTTCTTTATGAAATGTTAAAATGCAAGGAATCTCAGGACTCTCTTATTTTATACATAAGAAATGGAATTTGGAAGCCATGAAGTCACTTGACTAAACCTACCCACCTAGTTGGCATCAGGGAGGGCAGCAGAACATAGGTCTCTGCCAACTCCAGTTGTCTGCTCTCTAACTATACAATACTGCATCCACTTTTAGCCTTGGTGTCTCATTTGATCTAATGTATTTCTACCTTCATACTGGATATCACATTTAAAATGTCCAAAACCAGAGATTGTTGACCTTCTGTCCCAAGCCAGATCCCATGACATCTTTTTTACTAATCATATTTCACTCTCCAGGGCATCCTAGCAGGAATCTTTAGATCACTATTGACTCCTTCCTTTAATCTGCTAAATATAATTAATAAGAGATCTTTGGTACAGAGATTATATAGAAATATATATTGTCCATCTTTCAAGGACAAGTGTGAATACTAGCTCTTCAACCAAGCTTTCCAAGGTCATCAACTTACACTGATTTCTCTTTCCTCTGAAATCGTAGAGCATTGCCCGAGTTTACCAATTATTTTGATACTTAGTCATATATCTTACTGTGTCACTAATGACCAAACTTTAATAAACTTTTTTGCATTTCTCATAAGACCTAGAAAAGTTCATGCATATAGTAGGTACTTAATAAATCCTCATTATTGAATCATATTTCTTTGTAACTTGTTATTGGCTGACATATCTCTAAAATATGAATAAGATGCTTAAAAGTATTATCTGATAGTTTTGAATATTAAAACAAAGAAACTGAGTTCTGAATAAATATTTCTCTTAGAAGAGCATCTTATTTAATACAGGATTTCCAAGTGAGCAGAAGGTAAATAACAGGCACAAAATAAAATGGATATAAAATAACTCTATCAAGTATTATGGATATTACCAAAATGGGGGCATTTAAATAAATATTTTCCCTGACACATATTTGAAACACACAAAAATAATTTAAAATAGCAACAGCTTTAAGAGGTCAGTGCTGTCTCATTAGGAAAGATCAGTTCAGAAAGTAGGCTGACTGGTGCACTGAATAGCAGTCACTCAGGCTGCAGGGCGATGGAAGGTGCACTGTTACAGAGTGCAGGGGTGCTCAGAAGGAAAACATCCCATTCCAATTTCCCACATCTAACTTGGGGAATCACTAGCAGGCAAAGACAGATGATTTAATTGTTCAGACTGATACACAGGAGAATGACAACCTCAAAAGTAAAGAATTGTTTTCCCCCTCCTAATTAGTCAAAGAAAGTTGACATACCATGGCATATTCATGAGTCTACAGGAGAGGAAACAGATTTTAAAAGGAGAGATGAATGAAAAGATAGCAGATGGAGAGAAAATGGTTTTGATCACAGGAATGACGGGAAATTGAGATAAACTAGAATCAGAAAGCTGAAATGGTTAGCACAAAATTAATAAATGTGGAAAACAGAAAAGAAGTGGAAGAAGGGTAATTATGGAAAACTTTCTCATTTTTATTATTATCTATAAAATTAGGCTCAAGGAGCTGACTATAGATTGTGCAATGACTGCTCTGATACAAAATAGACTTTAAAGCCAGAGATTTACTCCAGAAGCCACACGGGAAATTTAATCTCATTAATTTACTGATAGACTTTAGATATGTTAAGTATGGAACACATAATGCATTTTGAAAACTGACTCTCTAAATTTTATGCAACTTCAAGGCAAGATTTTTTTTTTTAATTACAAAGCCGTTTCTCACAGTAAATCTTGACAACTAGTAAACTATAAGGGATTTCATTTTTTTATTATATTTGTTGATATTTGTTAATTTGAAAATAAAATTTGTTATATTTGTTTATATATATTTGTTTGATATTTGATTTCCAATAAATAATAGCCATTTATATCAACAAAATTAATGCATTAAGTAGGAGGAAATACTTGTCCAAAAGAGCCACAAATTCAATACATTTCACAAAATCATTCTCTCTTGCACCTGACTAACCTAGTCTGTAGAGGAAAAAAAAAAAATTAGAATGGATAATACCTGCAGCACAAGTACGTGATTTTTTAAAACAAATAACTAAGAAAAATTACAAAGACGTTCCACTTTTAAAAACTAATAACTAAGTTTTAAAAACTAATAACTAAGAAAGATCAAAAAAATGCTTCAGTTTGCCACAAACTGAAACCCTCTTTAATGTTGATTTTGCAATCAGAGTAGAGGCAGCTCGGAGCCAGCGCAGCTCCCAGTGACAGGAGTCTCCGAAGGAGACGAATGAGATCATCCTATTGATAAGGTCGCAATCGATCTGAAGCAGACCTTTTTTAAATTAGCAAAATGTTGCAGCACTTTAGGGAGTGTCAGCCACCGCCTTTCTCCATGAAAAATGTACTGGCTTATGGAAAACTAATTTTTTAAATTAAAAATTTGTCTTATAACAAAAAAGTGTTGCTGCACCTATTTCCCCCCAATTCCTTAGTAGCTCAGAGACATGGGTTCTCAAGGCAGCCTACTCTTACATCTGGTTTCAGAACAGCCCACCTCCCAAAAATCTTGTAGAATTAAGTTGTGCTCACTAATTAAAATCAATGTCTGTGGCTAAGTGTGTCAAAAGAAAGAGTCCTCAAAATACTAATAGATATCAATCTTAAATACAATTGTGATCCCATCAAAATGAAAACATCTTTAGCATTACTTGGAATGACTAACTCAAAACCAATGACCTCTTGAATTAATCTGAAGAAAGCAAACCAATGGCTTCAGTTTTCTTGGGAAGAACAAAGTGGGCAGAGAAGGAATGCTTAGATTGTGAAGGGGTTGACATTAAAGCCATCAACAACTTAACCATCCTGTGGCAAGAGAAGTTGATTTCTTTTTTCCTTCAAGTAAAGATTATTATAGAAACTCTTCCAGATGTCTACACACATGATGAATGGATGAATAGATACATACAGTTAATTTTGGTAATGCCTTTAGAAAAGCAATTCACTGGGGCGCCTGGGTGGCTCAGTCGGTTGAGCGCCTGACTTTGGCTCAGGTCATGATCTCACAGCTCTTTGGGTTCGAGCCCCACAGCGGGCTCTGTGCTGATGGCTCAGAGCCTGGAGCCTGCTTCGGATTCTGTGTCTCCCTCTCTCTCTGCCCCTAACGCACTTGCATTCTGTCTCTGTCTCTCTCAAAAATAAATAAACATTAAAAAAAAAAAAAAAAAGAAAAGCGATTCACAATGTGAAAAACTGTATCAGAATTATCCAGGGTACTTGTTAAAAATTCAGATTCCTAGGAGCACCTGGGTGGCTCCACTGGTCATTTGGCTCACGTCATGATCTTGCAGTTTATGGGTTCAGCCTCGTGTTGGGCTCTGTGCTGACAGCTCAGAGCCTGGAGCCCGCAGCCTGCAGCCTGCTTCGGATTCTGTGTCTCCCTCTCTCTCTCTGCCCCTCCCCTGCTCTCTCTCTCTCTCTCAAAAATAAATAAACACTAAAAAAAAAATCAGATTCCTATGCAAGTACGGCAAAAAGCTTGCAGTATTACAATGCTCCCTGTGTGATTATTTTGCACCGTAAGGTTTCAGAACTACTGCTGTAGTAGCCACTTCACTTGTGTCCAGCGTGCTACAGGTGATCTCTAGCTTTCTTTCCAAAGGCATAAGGTGCAGTGATCAGAGATGTCAGGTAGACTGAAGGCTCCAACTCTTGTTCTTCCCTTTATAATATAACATTCTGCAAGTTATTGAACTCTCAAAACCTTGAAAATAAAGCTTTTAGTACATCATAGAGATGCTCTGGGGATTCAAGAAAACTTGTGTTAAGAGTCTGGCATACAGGAGGCTCTCAAAGATAGCATTATTAGTTCAATCCCCACAGTGACAATTAACTTGTTGTGCAGCTGGTCCACAGAATGTACCTCAAAACAGCAGCCAATAAAGAAATGGACTATTTTGGGGTTGTGTGCTCCTAACTATCCAAGCCATGGTGATTTGATGAAACCCTAAGAAGTTTTACAAATACTTCCCAAGGTTAATTTTGTGGGAATGGGTAGAAAAGAGACTGCTTATTGGATAATTAAGGGCAAAGTCAAGAAAAGCACTGAAAAGAAATGGTTCCAAAACAAAAGTAAATTTTTGCATTTTCTCTGTGCCCAAATCTAAGAACCTATAGTGTTGAGAAGGTAGCAAGTGAATTTGCATAGATTTCACATTTAAAATTACGACATAATTTGTCACCTTCAGGACCGTGAGATTGATTTCTTTAATTTTAAATTTACATGGTTTCACTGCTTTGCTTAATATAGTCACTTCTTGATTATTCCTTTCTTTCCTTTGTGCTTTCTCAACCTTCTAGTGTCACTGATTAAGAATCCTTATACCAGAAGTATACATCCAAAACGACAAAGGGCACTGGCTTTATAAGTAATCCAGGTGAGGATAATGGAGATAGAGACCCAGGAAGAGTGGGTGTAAACAGCATCTGGTTCCACCAACTGTTCCACCACACTCAGCCAATTAGTGTGATCAGGAAGTAACATGCTAATAAACAGTTCTCACACTGGAAAGGAGAGAAAGGAAACAAGATTTTTTCATTGGTTAGAAAAAATGGCTTCAGGCCAAATTACCAAAAAAAAAAAAAAAAAAAAAAAAAGAAAAAGAAAAAAAGAAAAATCACCCAGGAAGAAGAGAATCTTTAATTCCTGTTTAGAATATACATTTAGAAATACATTATTTAAAAAGGACTATCCTTAAAACTGATATTTTTGTGAAGAAAACATTACACGTCATTTGTTGGAGCTTCACAAAGACTTTAATGCATTGGAGATATTAGATTCCTCAAATTGGGGTATATTCCATGTCTCCATCTAACAAGCTGTGTAGCTCTCTGTCCATATTATCTCAAGTACAACCTAAGCTGCTTTGTATGTCCAAACACAGCATAAGCACACACTTATGTACACGTATAACAAAAGTAAGCACTTTTAATTGTACTTTGACAACAGAGCATATAGCTGGTGATTATTTAAAACATAATTGTGGTAGAAACTTCCTAGTGATTCAGTTGGATTGAGAAAAAACCAGAAATGTTTAAAAATGAACCCCCATTTCCCATTTTCACTTAACAGTTTCAAGATGACCTAGTTAGGGCACCTGGGTGGCTCAGTGGGTTGGGCGTCCGATTTCAGCTCAGGTCATGATCTCACGGTCTGTGAGTTCAAGCCCCGTGTTGGGCTCTGTGCTGACAGCTCAGAGCCTGGAGCCTGCTTCAGATTCTGTGTCTCCCGCTCTCTCTGACCCTCCCCCATGCTCTGTCTCTCTCTGTCTCAAAAATAAATAAACATTTTTAAAAAATTAAAAAAAAAAGATGACCTAGTTGATTCTACGGGGCGATGTACATCAACATGTAGAATGCATCCTTAAACAGCAGTTGCTGAACCAGGCATCCTGTGCAAGCCTCAAGGCCCTGTGTCCCTGTGAATTTGTAACTGTCGATGTGGTAGAGAAAAGATCTAAGTGGAAATAGTACAATGGCCATGTAATACAGGTAGAAAGCATAATTGCCTCCCGTATGACTCAGTCAACTATGGTGCATAGAAATGGAGTGGCTTGGGGAAAAAAAAGTGAATCATGAGTAAAAATAGGAGAAAAGATAGCCCAGATTCTTTTTTTGTCAGTTGTTCAAAGCCCAGAGAGATATAGAACTGTTCCTGTAGCTGTCTGTAAGTTTAAATATCCCCTCTCTTCTCATTGACCATCAATATTTCCCCGTATTTGGCTTTAAGACTCCTACTGACTAACATAAAATCTTTACTCTGAGAACTAAAGGTACACCGTACTGATCTCACAATCATCTACACTAGCGCCAGCCAGCTCAAAATTTGAGAATCGACATCTCACATACTTTTCCTACAACCTCTTGTGAAGAAAGAAAAGCCTAAATTATTTATTCCTCTGCAGTAATTCCAGTCAAAATTAACTTGTCCTTAAAAAGCAGGAAAACACAAATGACTTAGCCGTTTGATGTAGAGATACTTGTTATGTGCTCCTCTGTCCTATAGCCTCCTTTTTTTAAATCATCCATTTCCTCTTTAATTATATTTCAAATTGATCTTACTTAACTACTGAGTTCAGTAAAAACAACATGACACATTAGAACTTATGATGTTCTTCATTTTATCTAAAGATGTGAACTATAGCATGTTGCATTTTGTACACCTCAAAAAATACTTTATTAGGAGCTCCTTCCTCATGCCCACATGAAAAGTTACCAGTGTCCTTCCATCCCTCAATAGCTGCTCCTTCAGTGACCACTGCTCATGCCCAAGCTGTGACCTGTTCATCGGCAGCCTATGTTTAATGCAAATGTAATAGAGGTTTGGGGATCATTCAAGCTCTGAGGAACAGCGCAAGGGCTCTAAAATGAACACTCCTGTGCATGCTCCTGGCATACCCCTGAACAATAGGCTCTTCCTCTAGTCCTGGTCTCTTCCCACTTAATGTGGCTGCCACCTAACACCCACGAACCACTCTCCTTACATTGGACAGACCTCTGCTTTCTCAGAGGTACCTAAATTAAACAGATAACTTTCAAAATTACATGTAAAATAATCTTGTCCTAAAGCTAAGACGTAGAAAGTGAAGGAAAAATTGTATCAAGTTCTAAATTTTATAGGGGTTATTGTACATCTTTCAAAATTTTGCATCTTCAGTTTTATGAATGATGAGTAATCACACATTTTCTTAAAATAAATTCTGTCATATTATAGTTTAAAATGTCAGGTATGGTCAAGGTTCTGTGGAAATTAGTGGAGACACAAAGATCAGGTGCTTTAGCATCAGGAAGTGACTTGAATCATGTGGTCTCCATGGTAACAGCCTTGGTGCTTACATCAAAGGGCCTTCTCTTACATGCACAATACCCCATGATGTTTCTGATGAGTGCTTGGGCCATAGGATTGTTCTCCTCATAGGTGGGGGCCCTCTGCATTCAGGGCCGGTTATTAACCTAAGTTTGGGACGCTGATGGTTGAAATTATCAATCACAGAACCCTGGGTTTAGCAGAGTACAAAAACCACTTCATATAAAGAAGAATGTTCAGGAATCATTTAGAAGAACCTCATGTATTTTCAACTTACTTTTATTCAGTTATACAAGAAATTAAAGCGTTTTGAGCCGTGATCATTATTTAATATACGGGGCCGCTATGTAATCACACATACAAGCACTTATACGCACACAGGCACATCTTTAGTATCAAGATAAATTTTATTTCTGTATACATTTTGTGATGTGTCTCACCTGCCTTTCACATGGGTCTAATCAATACCCTTATATCTCCTTTCATTCACTCATCAAATTCACTAGCTTATTTGCTTGGTACATTTCAACACTCACACTGTAAAAAGCATGCTAATCACTCCATCTTATGGTATATTTTAATAACAGTAGCTTTTATTATACAAAAATGTTTATATCCCCAACGTACAAAGTTATGTGAATTTATAACATGGGAACTATGTCTGCTGTTTATTACTAAAAAACAGTTTCAGGTCCCTTCCAATGTGGTCTTGATTGAAGCAGAATAGAGCTTAAAGTGGTTTGCTAAGGTTGAGGCTAGAAATGGCCTCTTAGTTCCCTGTTTCTTTTATACTGTGGGTTTTTCTTTTCTTTCTTTTTTTTTTCTTTTTTTTTTTTTTTTTTTTTGTCTCTGGAACTAACATCGTCTCACAAAAGCAAGAAAAGCTCTGGGAGGTTTATTCAGCACTTTGTAATAAAATCCATACTTACTGCAGGGAATGTTTCAGTAGATCTGTTCTCAATGACTAAAATTAATCTGTGTACCTTCCTTTTCACGTGACACACAAGTCCCAGGGCCTTATTCTGTTGTGGAAACTGATATTCAGATTAATCAAGAACAGGAATGATATGGGTAGAAGGCAAATTTGGAGAATTTTGTGGTTCCTGTTGGTTTTCAATTCCTTTTTATTTTTGCTCCTCTGAATACATTGATTTTCATGTGGGCTGGAGCTTGCTCATTTATCCATGGTTCTGGGATTCAGCTTGTCCTAAGTCTCCTGACATGCATAGTTGCTCATTCATCAACTTTCTTCTTTAGAGTAACCCCCAAAGGTTTCTGATAGACTGAAAATATAGCAACCCATTGTTCTTGGGTCTGACAGGTTGGCTACAATTGGAAACATTCTAATATGGTAACATTCAGTAACTATTTACTGACTGCTTCCTCTGTGACACGTACTGTGCCAGGATAGAGGAATACAAATGTTTGAAGTCACAATCCCAAACTTTAGGGAGTTCCCAATGTAGAGGGAAAGAAGGATGGTAAGTTTTAATTCTCACAAGAGCGGGATGCAGGCTCCATACCACAGTATAAAAATAGAAAGTTATGGGTGTGCAGAGGAGATGCAGGTAGGCTGAGTGCCAGAGAAGGTTTCCTTGAAAAGGTGAAGTCTGAGCTTAGCACTAAGTGCTAGTAAGAACCAGCCTGTCTGCAAAGAAGTGGAGTCCAAGCCAGGGAGGGACACATAAGGTGAAACAGGCAATACGTACAAGAAGCATAGACATAGGACACTCGAGTGCAGTCAACTTCAGATGAACCAAGGTAATGCGGTAGGGAATGGGCACCAAGAGGGTGGAGCAAAGACAGCGGAAATAGTCATAGGTGATTCAGACTCATGGTTCAAACAAAATCAAAACCTGGAACAATGTGGATTAAACAGAACTAATAGAAAATGTTTTTCTTGGTAAATATGTATTTCTTGAAAGACACCTGGTTTGAGAATGCTTTCATTTAGAGATGGGAGACTATCTCAGTTGCACTGATTTCTCAGCTAAACTTTTCAACTTCAAGTACTCATGGGTTGGGGTTTATGTATGTGGGGTTAGGTGGGAGGGAGCAAAGGATCAGGGATCAGTTCTGGGGAGTCTGGGGAAGAGAAGATCAAGATTTTTATAATGATAACTTTTATTCATTAATTCCTTATGGTAAATGTGACTTAGAAAAGAGTGAAATGCCCTTGGAATGAAAAGGGCGAACTCAATAAATTTTCACCACAGATCTGTTAAATGCATTTTTGTTGTCTAAGTCTTTAAAAATAAAATATTTACACTGTTTCTGTTTGGAAAGTTCTTTAAATGGATGATGATGTTGGCTGCACAACACTGTGAATATACTTAATGTCAACGAATTGTACACTTAAAAATGACTAAAATAGCAAATTTTTTGTTTTGCATATTTTACAAAAAAATTAAAATATATATAAAGTTATGTATAGTAGGGTCCCCCCTTTTCTGTGGGGGATATGTTCCAAGACCCCCCAGTGGATGCTTGAAACCAAGGATAGTACCCAATCCTAAATACACTATGTTTTCCCTACACCTACATACCTATAATAAAGTTTAATTTAGAAATTAAGTACAGTAAGAGATCAACACTAAAAATAAAATAGAAAAATTATAACAACATACGATAATAAAAGTTATGTGAATGTGGTCTCTCTCTCTGAAAAAATCTTATGGTCCTATATTTGCCCTTCTTTTCGTGATGATGTGAGATGATAAGATGCCTACGTGACGGGATGGATTGAGGTGAATGATGCAGGCATTGTGATGTAGGACATTATTACTGACCTTCTGATGATACATCAGAGGAAGGCCATATGCTCCTGGACAATAGCTGACCATAGGAATTGAAACCATAGAAAGTGAAACTGCAGATGAGGGGAAACTACTGTATATATTATATGTGATGTAAAATATATAAAATATACATTACGTAAGTTAGGATTTACAGTACAAAACTTTTTATATAGTGCAAATCAGCATTAACAACATTAGTTAATAACCCATGCCTTCACTGTGACTATAAACAGTCCACTGTATAAATAGCTACCAATTATTGACCATTTACTCCAGCAGGCCCTCTACACAACATACCACACATGCTCTTTGATACTGGTATTATTCCCATTTTACAGATAAGGAATATATACTATTAGGATAACAAAAGTCATTTACAAGCAAAATTCGAAGATCATCATATAAAAGTTATTGCTATCACCTTGCATCTCAAATGCCTGTTTCTCATACTCTTAAATGCACTTTAAAAGTTATCTATGAGCCAGGTTCTTTGAAACTAATAACTGAGCAGGTATCAGGTTTTTTTTTTTCAATGAACTTCTCATTTTATTTTTTTAAAAAATGCGTCTAACCATAAGCTAATTATTTTCTTCGTAAATTAGAAAAGAGTAGTGGTTATCAATAAGTTTACATAGCTGATAAAATTTTTTAATGACTTCATTAATTTCAAGGTCCATATAGGCCTCCTTGTAGATAATGTCTGAATTTGGCAAAAGAATAAAATTTCATAAAGAAGACAGTTGGGGCGCTAGGTGACTCGGTTGATTAAGTGTCTGACTTGGGCTCAAGTCATGATGTCATGGCTCATGGGTTAGAGCCCCGTGTCAGGCTCTGTGCTGACAGCTCAGATCCTGGAGACTGCTTCAGATTCTGTGTCTCCGTCTTTCTCTGCCCCTCCCCCACTCGTACTCTATCTTTCTCAAAAATAAATAAACAATAAAAAATTTTTAAAAAAGACAGTTATTTTAAACAATGCATGCCACCCAATAATCCAGTTCTAAAAAGCTATCTGAATAATTTCATAGTACAAAATCCATCCTCCTTTAGGGTGGTTTTTAAATTTGTAACAGCAAGTATCTGTTCATGATACGGAAATATATATGTATATATTATTTGGGAGAGAAAATCATACACTATTAAAGAATATTTTCTTCTTAATATTTGTAGGATTCCAGAATCCTGATCTTTTATTAAACTACAAATATTTTATAAATTCCAGGACTTTACCAGAATACTTAAAGCATTAACTTCAAGTTAGAAGCCTATGGCTTAGGTGCTGGTACACCCATCCACCTTTTCATTGAGGGCCTACTATAGGCCAGACAACTTTTTAGGCACTGATGAATAAGACAGACATAGTACATTATTTCTAAAGTGTGGAATGAGAAATTAAACAAAACAACATATAGATGTAAACTGTAAGTCCTATATAAGAAATATACAAGGTGCTAAGACTAAACATAAGAGAAAGGATCTTTTTGCCATTTTGCCATTAATTTCAATGAACTGGGAGCAAAGGCTTTGAAGTCAGAAAAAACTGGATTTTAATCCTGACTTCTCTAGTCAGTAGCTGTGTTACTTAACAGCTGTGTTACTGAACCTTTCCAAACTTTAGTTTTCTTTACCTAGAAAGTGAAGATAGCACTTCTTTTTCTTTGAGTGTTATTCTAAGAGGGATAAAGTATACAAAATGCCTAATAAAATCAACGATATACATAGTGGTGCCATTATTACCATAAGCCCTCCATTCATTATAAAGTACAAAAACTGAGCATGAAACACATTTAACTCTGGGAGCACAGAAAATCATGTTACTTCTCTGTGACAGTCAATTGTTCTGCCATTGTTAGCATACAGACAGTCCCCAACTTAAAAACTGTTCAATTTAGGATTTTTCAACTTTACAACAGTTCAAAAGCAATACATACTCAGTAGAAACTGTACTTCGAATTTTGAATTGTGATCTTTTCCTGGGCCAGTGATGGGTGGTAAATACTCTTCTGATGGTGGGCAGTGGCGGCCACAGCTCCCAGTCACGTGATCACGAGGATAAACAACCCATAGACTTATAACCACTCTGCATTCATACGGCCATTCTGCTTTTCATTTTCGGTACAGTATTCAATAAACTATGCAAGACATTCAACACTTTCTTATAAAACAGACTGTGTCTTAGATGATTTTATCCAACTGTAAGCTAATATAAGTGTTCTGAACACATTTAAGGAAGGCTAGGCCAAGCTATGATGTTCAGTAGGTTAGGTGTATTAAATATATTTTCAGCTGGGGCACCTGGGTGGATCAGTCAGTTGAGCATCGAACTCTTGACCTGGGTTCAGGTCATGATCTCACAGTTTGTGGGTTCAAGCCCTACATGGGGCTCTAACTGACAGTGTAGGGCCTGCTTGAAATTCTCTCTCTCTCTTTCTCTGCCTCTCCCCCAGGCTCTCTCTCTCCCAAAATAAATAGAAACCTAAAAAAACGTAAATGTATTTTTGACTTATGGTATTTTCATCTTAGAATAGGTTTACTGAGACATAACCCTACTGCAAGTTGAGGAAGAACTGTGCTCAAATTTTGCAGAGGCAAGTCAACAATTTTATTATTCAGAAACTCACCCTAGGGTTTAGGTAACAGAAAGTAAACTGTGGTAAGTAGATTCTTTTCTAGTTAATGAGGTTAATCATCAGATAATTTATAACATCTAAAAATTCTGAGTAAATCTTTAAGTTTGATTTCCTTTGCTGGTACAAAAGAGACCTAGCACACTTATCACCTAGGCAAATGTCCTATCACCTAGGCAAAGTTTGAGGAATATGAATAAAGTAGAATAGCTTTTATGTCAGTAAGAGCTTTTTAAGATTTATTATAGTCCCAGTCTAACACACACAGGTGAACTTACCACACAGCTGACAATTTTTTATTTCACTTTGTGTAGGGACAACCTGGCATCAGGCAAAGGTTCCCATTTTCTTTATCCAAATGGATAATTTTGCCCAAAGAGATCACTTTGTCATATGAGCTTTCATGTGGTGAGCTGGCAGATTTGTTGCCACCTTATATGATCAAACAACAACAATAAAAATCACAGGGGAGGCAGTGCATGGGCAAAGCACAATTAGAGCCATGAATAATTCTCAGGGATAAAAATTATTACTTGGAGAATAAACACTGTGAAGTTACTTATTATCTATTCCTTTCATAAAATTACCCAAAGTGAAGAGTACTTAAATGTAATACAAATAGCAAATGTAATACCAATATCCTAACCGGATCCTAACTGCACGATGACAATCCTGAGCCAAGAAGCTACCCCCAACTTTCATAATTTAAATGAAGTATTTTAGTAAAAATGATAGTTCCATTAAATGTTGTTCCATTATCATTAGCACAGAGAGCTTTACCTTCAAGGCTATTTATAGGAAGCTAATAACTGAGACCCCCAAGACCTCGATTTGCATAAAAAGAAGGCAAGGCTACATTCACTCAGGTATACAAATGGCAACCACATAGACAAAAGCTCTAAGAACTCATAATCTCTTCTTTTCGGATTTCGTCAGAGATGGCTGGCTAATTGGAGGAACTCATGAAAGTTCCTTACAATCCAATTAGCACTTCAGTGCAATTAAGTGGTAGAGGCTTCCCTATTCTGCAGAGACTGCCTTTGATCTTGCAGTGAAAAGTGTCCTTCCTTAAAGCTGAGGTTTTGATTTTTTTCTCAGTAATTAGTGCTAATTGTAAACCCAAGTCTGACCTGCTATAAACAGAGTGTTTTACCGCATTTGACACTAGGACCTTAAATCAGTGTTCTCTTTTGTCTATATTGTACTTGCTTATTAGAAGTCTGGCTATTTTGCTCATTATTTGATGCACAATGGATAAGTACATACTAAAGTCAGCTAAAACAAATGCCTTGATCTTAAGAGCTTGTGTGGGTATTTTCACTGATGTCTTTTAAGCCCAGTTACCATAAAAGTAGTTGATTGAATTTCACTTAAGGAATATACTGTAGTTTTTCCAAACAAAGAATGACTATTCAAAAGCAATTTCTAAAGAGGTTTAGTGACCCTTGTATGTTTGGAAAATAAAAACAAAAGATGAAAATGGTCTTTTCATGGGAGCAAACATAAAGAACTGCATAAATCAACTGCAGTAGTCTGCTGAAAAATACCTATTATAACAATGTCTGCTAAACTCAACTCATTTGTTTAGATTCATAAAAACGAATTAAAATATAAGCCTATTAGTGAGTAGGGCAATGAGATAGCTCTATATGGAAATAAGATACTGCAAAATAAAAAATCCCAGATTCTTCTCTAAGGTATAGATAAGACCCCCTGAAATTAGCATACATTTTCTATGCAAATTCAAAGCGGCTAGATAGTAGATAGGATGTTTCTCCCCCAAATATGTTTTTAAACATACCCTATTCCGTTACTTAGTAAATGGTTTCCTCAGAAAAAAATTATAAATGAAACTAGGTCCAACTCTGATGATACTATTAGACATTCTGAATTAGGACCAAATTAGTGATCTTGAAGTAGACATAGTCTAGTGCACAGACACGAAATTACCAGAGGGAAAAATAATGTATCTAAGTAGAAACACACACTACACATAAAATATGATGACACCAATTAGCACTCCTTAGAAATGGCTATTTTGGTGAATTTCTTTTCCTTGCAGAAAAAAAGTGAAGAATCTAGAAAGAGTAGTCAAGGACATCGTGCCTGAATATGACCGAAACAAATAAAAGCAAGATGTGCTCTTAGAAATTGTGCCTTGTTTTATGTCTTTCAAATTTATTTTAATCATCTAAAAAACTGAAGTATTACATGCATATAGTTTGGAAATCAAGTAAAAGGTCTGTTAAAAACTTAAGAGTGACTAAAGAGAAACAAAAAAAACCCCAGATGCTTAAATACAGAAAACTAACTGGTGGTTGACACAGAGGGGAGGTGGGGGGGGAGGGGTAAAAAAGATAAAGGGGATCAAGAGTACATTGATCACAATGAGCCCTGAATAATGCATGGAATTAGTGAATCATTATATTGTATACCTGAAACTAATGTAACACTGTATGTTAAGTACATGCCAATAAAAAAAGAAAAAAATACCCTTAGGGATATTTATCCCATCTCCTCTTCTCCTCCTCTCCAAAGGAAATGACTATCAACTCTTTCAGTCATTGCTTTGGCTCTTCACCTCCATAGTTTTACAAGACCCGTGCTCTAACCCCTGAGCTATGGAGCCAACTGACCTCCATAGTTTTAAATCAGCTAGGACTTCTCTAGTGAGATAGCTCACAGGGATAACCCCTGACTATCTGTATTCTGGGGCACATCTGGAAAAAGACCTCATATTTAGTAGTAGACTTCCACTTGTGTTTTCAATGTGGTCCCTCATGGTCTTCAGTCCCTGAAGTCTCTGAGGCCTGAGACTCTCTGATTCAGTCTCCCTGACAGTTTAATCTCCTGCCTGGATAGAAGTGGCCAGGTCATCTGACTAGGCACAGAGGAGATGTGGGGGAAAGGAAGATCAGGAGCTCTAGCTGCAACTTGTATACCTTTTCAAGCAATCCGTTTTCAGTACCCTCACTTTCTATTACTAGAAATTTCTGAGCCCTTTCTGAGAAGCAGATTGGCTAGCTGTTCTTTGGTACTTTCAACTTGTAAGTGTTTTTGTTTGTCCTCTCTAGTAAATTCTCTCTAGTAAATAACTTATTTTTTAAAATATTTATTGTGGTAAAATATATATTAAAAACTTGCCATTTTACCTATTTTAAATGCACAATTCAATGGCAACGATTAAATTATTATGCAACCATCACCAATATCTCCTCCCAAAGATTTTTCATTATCCCAATCATTTCTCATTCTTCCATTTATTTCTAGCTTCACAACTGCATTCTTGGGCTAGGGTGAGCTCCTACTACTTTAACCACAATTGAACTTTATGTGTGTGCTTCTTTTTTTTTCTAGTTTTGGGGTGATTTTCAAGAGTAAGGTACAGAAATGTTTTTATTCTGTCATCGTAAAACCTAAAAGTCCTGTCTCTTTATTTTAAAGATGGAACAACTCTTGCCTGGAGTTGAGCAACTTGCTCTGGGTACTGATGATTTGCCTAATTACCCACCAGGGCTGTTTCCATCAACTATACCATTCATGTCATTATTGGGGTCCCTGTGAGTTTAGACTTTTTTTTTTTTTTGGTACACAGTTTTAAATTGTGTATACCATGGAGATCAAAGACATAATTGTTGGACAGTTGATGCTTAGGAAATTAACTAGAAAATTAAATAATAGAATTAAATCTCTAGAAATTCCTGGAAGTGAAATCACGGAAGAACTAGACCAATGTCGACAGTTAAACTTATCACCTTCTCCTTGAGCTGGCAGACTTTATTTTAGGACCTGTGTAATACAAACTTTTCAATATTTTGCTGAGCATGCACCCCGAAGTAGATGTAGGTAAGACCTAGATTATCATAATATCACATTTAGATTATCAATATTAATAGATTAATATTGATATTAATATTAATATTAATATCAATATTAATGATTTAGATTATCAATAATATAAAAGCAAAAATGATAAAATAACATTTTCTGTATCATGATGTGGCTTTTTATGTTACAAATCCTCACTCCCTGTATGGCAGGTATCACTGTGACCACCTATTTTAAAGTGAGAGAAATTATTTTAATCTCAGGTATTACCTCCTTCACTGATGAACTGGAAAGAAAAAAGAGCCTTGCTAGGACAGTGTAACTAAAATGACACGTCAAGAGTTAAACCTATAGTTGATTTGAGTGTCACTGAAGGAAAGGAAGAAAAAGAGGAGGATTAATAAAGACAAAAACATCAAAGAAATGGAACAACTATGCTCTCAGGTAGGTATCCCTGTACCTATTTTATAGATTTTATAGATGAAGGAGCTGAGGCTCAGGAAAGTTAATCAACTTGCCTTACATCACATAGCTATAGGCGATAGAGCTACAATTTGAACCCAGATCGAGGGTTTTCAACAACTCAGTTCTGTGTGCAGGCTGAAAAGTTCCCAATAACTCAAAAACAAAGTTTGGTTACACGAATAAAGTAAATCTAGAGTAAGCACAAAATATTACAGTAGACTGATCATGGTGAGGGCAGGGCAATTTCTTCTTGTTTGAAAGGCAATTTAGTCTCTTCTTTTTGAGTAGACACATCTGTTACTCTTGATAACTAGTCATAAATATGGAAAACACCGGACGAGACACACTAAACTATGCCCATGAAAATGTAGTTGAAAAATTTGTTGTTACTTTTAAGCGAATTTGACGTCTACTTATAAAAACCCATTCAACCAACTTTTAAGTGAATTTATGTAGAGTTATAAAAGCCCATTGAACCACAACAAAATTATTTTAACACAAAACTTATTTTACACATTAACAATTTGGTCAAGAATCTAGAAATAAATAAAAATGGCCTCTGAGCAAGCATGGAGAAGAAAAGCCAAAGTAAGTGCACTGTGTGCTTTCCCTACTAGAAAGCCTAGGGCCCCTCCCTTGGGAGTCCAGTGACTCTTATTTTAGGTACAATTCTAACAAGTCAGTTTTTTTCTCCTTGTACACCAAAGCACATCAACAGCAATAAACAGAAAGAGATGAGATATTGCCAAAAGAAGGAACACAAGAACATCAAAAAACACAGACAAATGACCATGATGAACTTCTAAAAAATGATTCAAGAAAGATGGTGGCTGAGGTCAGAGGTTGTCAAACCACAGCCTGCAGGCCAAATTCAACTGCTGCTTTTGTTCAGTGACAAAGTTTTAACAGAAATCAGTTATGTTCATTCACTGTATATTTTCTATAGCTGCTTTCACAGGGCAGTGCCAGAGCTGAGTAGCAGTAACAGACACTACATGGCCTGCAAAACTTAAAATATTAATATCTGGCCCTTTAAAGAAAAGTTTGTTGATGGTAGAATCTAGCTCATTAAAAGTGTGGATAAACAGCTTCCCATAACTCACTGGGGCCTATGGGCATAGCATACCTGAGTTATCTAGAAATTACTGGCTTGTGTTTGGTAGGCTTCAGCAGGCATTATTTAATAAAGCATTGAAGGCTATGACCCATTTTATAAAGGTTTCCAGGAAATATTATTTTTAACTAACACAGAACTAACATTTCAGTTAACCAGAAAACTATGTCTATAGAACACCTGAATGAATTATGTTCCTAAAGGAAAATCTAGTATTTCAAAACATAAATGACTCAGAAGTCAAAATCGTACAGTTATTTACTGGCACAAGCAGGTCAACAAAATGAAATCATTTCAGATGCCCTTGCTAAAACACTTTTTTCCTTTAAGATCAAAGTTTGGGTTCTAATTTCCTTCAGGTGATCCAGTCTCAGGGCTATAGAAGTATCATGTTCCCTAACCTGAGCACACTGGAAACACTGATCTCAGACAAGTGAATTGGCATTTTTTGAAGAACTACCGCTGTAATTTAAACTACTCCTTGATCTTCCCCAAAGCATGCTAGGGAACCTAATTTCCATAAAACTTTCTAACCCAATTTGAACAGTATAATGTGGACAGTGGGGAATAAATGGGTTTGATCAATTATGAATTTATATGATATGTTAGTAAGCTATTCAGGCTACGTCTTACAATTCAGTATTTTGAACACTAATGCCATGCTACCTAATTTTAAAATGGTGCATTTCAGAAAAACCTCACTAGGGCATATTTGCATATTTGGAAATCTAATTAACCCAAGCATATCTTAAAGCTTTCAAGAGAGAACATACAATAACATTTTTGTCAGCTGAATGTTTGCTTGAGGCCATGTAAGGATTTTATCATCTGGTGTAATTTAACCCTTCAGCTCCCAATTTTTATGCAGGAGCTGTTTAACCTAGGAGTGAGGGGTGGGCAGATGGAATCTTCCTTCTCTCTAGGCCTGTAAATGTGGGGCTAAGCATGACCAAGAGGACTCTGACTACATCAAGAACACTATGAAGTGCCTGTGATGACTCTCTCCACTACCAAATCCAAGTCCAAAATGGTCTTTTCTCCCCCACCTTGGATAGCATAACAGAGCTGCTTTTCTTTCAGGAACTACTTGAATTAGGCGGAAAAAAAAAAAAAAAACCAAACACCACATTGCATAGGTGAAAAACATTCTGTTAATATTTTTTATGGGGAGGGGGAATACTTCAAAAGGAGACAGGGGCCCACTGAAGGACACTGCCTGACCCACCTCCCCAGATGCTACCTCCACTGCCCATTAACTATAACTTCCTCCAGTGGGATTTTCCTCTCCCCCTAGGCCTGAATCTAAGTCCACTCTAGAAAGCAGAAAGCAGAAAGTAAAGGCCAGTTCTTTGGACCTACTGGCTCCCTATGAAAATGAAGCCCTTGGATCCCTATATGCATCACTGTCTCTGCATGCCTGGTAGTGGAGACTGATCTTTGGTCAAAACCCCAATCTCCTGAGATATTTCCTTCGCAGTTTTGGCCATTTACCTTACCAGAATGAAAGAAAAGACCTCCTGTCCTTGTTATTGCATCTCCCCAGCGGTTGTTGCAAACATGGGGGCTCAGACTGCAAGACACTATTTGTACTCGCATGGCCTTCACCTGTTTTTCCAAGTTCCCTGTGGATGCTCCCCTGTTACAGAAGCCTAGAGGAAATGTTGTTTGGGGAAGAAACGGAAGTCTCTGTATTAGCATTAATTGAGCAGAAAACAAAATTTATGAGGAATGCTGATATGCCCAGTAGAATCTAAATAAGTGATACTTGAAATTTCAGGAGATATAATAAAAAAATTAT
Source organism: Panthera tigris (assembly GCF_018350195.1). Classification (NCBI taxonomy): domain Eukaryota; kingdom Metazoa; phylum Chordata; class Mammalia; order Carnivora; family Felidae; genus Panthera; species Panthera tigris. The sequence continues at coordinate 167,305,631 of NC_056660.1, forward strand.
GAACTTAATCTGCAACCATATACCGTCCATTCGCAATAACGCTCATTTTAAAATAAAAAATCTGTTCCAAGAGGACTGGTATATTAGGGAACACTCTGAGCATAATGTGAATTTTGCATTTGCTTATGTGGAGTTCTTGGTGAGAAATGTTAGGTGAGCACAGAAAACTGCACCCAGCTGAACTGTGTGGAGAAATTTACAAATCACACGTAAGCACACATTTTGAACTTCTCATTTCACTTCCTGTGTTATGACGCAGTAATGAGCCACATTGATGCCCCATCTGCTGTCACAACTTCCCATCAGATTTTAGATTATCCCCTTCCACGACTTTACCCTCTGACTCTGACTTCCACAAGTAAACTCCAGGTCTTTTTCATGGGACACTGCCATATTTATTATAGTATCTAAGTAGCACTGTAGTATTAGTATGTATTCCTTAACTAACTAACATGTGTAAAACCGCGCTGCCATTTTTTATTAGGTTCCTATCTGTTTGTACATCTCTGATGAAGTTTTTTCATGTTTGTCCCTAACCCCCTTTCCTAACCCTAAGCTATAATGTTCTGTGCAGCATGATGAATCTAGAAACATGCATGTCACCTTAAAACAGAACTGACTGTAAATCAGATTCATTGTTTTATTCCAGACCAAAGAAAGGGCAGAGGGCAGAATCAATATCATTTTAGCTGATAAAATGAAACAAATGTTTTTATGTGTCTTGCTAAGCAGAAACAATCAGTTCACACAGGGTAGTCCTCTTGGAATTTTAGAGCACACAGGGCTCCCCTCCCATCGCACCTCGATTCGGCTCAGATGTCATATCCTCCAGCACAACCTTCCCAACTTCCACAACCACCTCAATCTGTATTAGATGCACCCACTCTGTGCCATGTGTTTCAAAGCTGCCTGCTCACTCCTTTGGCACAGGCCTCATCGCATCACACTGCAACTCTGTTTACTTATTATTCTCATTCGCCGCACTGTGAGCTCTTTAGAGCTGTCTTTGCACATGTGTTTGGATTCTGAGCATGTAGCATAGTGTCTAGCGCAGGGGAGGTGCCCAGAAGATGTTTGTGAAGGAAGAATAAAGGAATGTCCAGTTATTTGTATTACTCACAGCCTTGAGCATAGTGCTTTCCACAGAACAGGCACTCAATAGACACTGTTGAATAAATGACAGAAAACAGAAAACGAGAAGTATACTTGTTTAGAGACAAGAAAATGGGAAGCAAAGCCATTTCTTGAATGTGTCAAATAAAGTCTTAATATAAATATTGTGAATTTGTCTTTATAGATGCATAAGAAAGGAAGAGGAGTACGACATTTTATAACCACGAGAGAACAGTTAAATTCCTCAAGAGGGGTCTGCCTCAGTTCCCCCATCAAGCCGGTTAACTGTAAAGCTTTCCAGCCAGGAAGGCTTATTCCATTTTAAACACCTTCAAAGATTGTATTATGTCTCTTGGTAGCCTTAGACAATGCTTAATGATATTTTATAATCAAGAAATCCCTACCAATGTAAAAGCAAGCTCTCCCTTGCTACTTTAAACTAATTTTCTTTTGTTCTTTATTCTGTAACGATGGAGAACTGGTCAGCATTCTTATTATAAACCTCTGTATACTATAAGACAGTTATTAAGTCATCTCTTAGCTTTCTATTTTCCTGGCTAAGCAACGGAACTCCTTTAATCTTTCCCCACATGACCTATTTTACATCCCATTAAGCACTTCCGTTGTTCTTCTACAGACCTTTCCCAATTTTCACAGTTCTTTTTCAAAGTCGACAAAATAGTTTAATAAAAGCTCATACAACACCAAACATAACAAAGGATTATTTCCTAACTCCCCAAATCCCAGTATCATACGAGTTTTATAGCATGCTTTGCTAAAAGCCAACCAGCTTTTATCACCTCCCTGTGCCTCTTAGTCTACATGCACTCTCTGAATGGGTGGTGTCTGAAGAGATCCTGACACCCAAACTCTCCTTGTGAACAGCTGTTCAAAGGTGCCCTGAGCACATGCGACACCCTCTGTGTCTGTTCCCACCAGCTTGCTGAACTAGGGCTCTGAGTCGCGAAGCACATTCCGTGTGTGCCTCACCTTAATTTTCTGTAGCCCAGACCACGAAGGAGCTAAACATGTCTTTTGCAGAGCAAAGCTGGCCTTTGTAATCTTGTTTTAGGCTGGGCACTACTCTGCTGACTCACCTTGAGCTCACAGTCCTTTTCTTGTCATTGCTGTGCTTGGATAATCTTCCTCCCTCTGCTGATAGTATTGTTTACTTTCTTCTCTCAGAATATAACCTTGAATTTGTTCCATTTTTTGAAATGTGATTTATATAATTTATTAAGATCATTTCGAATTCTAGTTCTAGCTTTCCAAATGTTTGTAACCTCCTGTTAGCTTAGTGTAATCTCCAAACTTAATCAGTATGCTTTTCATTCTGTCACCCAAGAAATAATGAAATGCAGAATGGAATCTAACATAGGCGCCAGGACTGAATCCTGAAGATCTCCAATTAACGGACCCCTATGGCTTATGATAAGGACTTTAGAGGGTAATAGCCTAAATAAAATTTTTAAAAATTAATTTAAAAAAAGCATATGTACCTAATTGTGATGGGATCTATTTAGACATAATCTTCTTATTTAATGATAATGGGTAAATGGGTAGCAGTATATGGGGTAGAATTAAAGGTGATCACAAATAGATAATTACTCCATCACATTGCTTTCCTTTAGTCTGTATAGGTTAATATTTCATCACAGAAGGAAATTATATCAGTTTGGGTAGCTTTCCCATTCGAAAAACAAAAAGATAAAATTATAACCAAGGTTTGTTTGTTTGTTTATTTATTAAATAGGCTCTTTGCCTAACGTGGGGCTTGAACTCACTACCCCAGGATCAAGAGCCAGGCATCCCTATAACCAAGATTTTAAAATGGTGGTCTCCTTTGGTTATTGTCACTGTGGAACTTAAAAGTAAATCAACAATTAAATATTTAAAATGTAAAAAGTAAAAAGATTTTTAAGTCAATATAAGAAGCTAAATATAGGGACCTGAACAATCTAAGTAATTGTGATATATAGTCATACTGTCTTGAGATCAAGTTGCCGAATGACTCAACAAAATATTTACCGCGTAACTGTACGGAAAGGCAAAAACTAGTGAAAAGTAACTTTAAAATTAAATATATTCACTAAAAAGATTCCATTACTTTCTAAACTTCAAACCAGATACTGTACACATTTAAACAAAAAAGAGCAAAGCAATTATGTCTTAATGGTTGTAAAGGCTTTCTTCATTGGTAATTTTAAACTAGATAAGTAAATTTAATTTCCACTCAAAAAATATTTGATCCTAGAGAAATTTCCATCAGACAACATTTTTGTCACTATCGCAACCATTTCCAAAAGTCATAAACAATACACTTAGAGACAATTAACAACAATGTCCTTAAAGAACAGTGTTTAGTCAGTTCATCAAAAATAACTATTGACTGGAAATTTGATTGCTATATAGAACCTTACCTGCTTACTTCTTTTAGCTCCACGTTCAGCTATTTTGTTATTTTAGGCTACTAGGTTGTTTTGTGCAGCTGTTAGATGTTTTCAAAACTGCACAGAAATGGGTCAAGGGAAAATTACAAAAAACTCTCTCACTAGAATCAGATTTATGGAATGTTTGATAAAGGGATATCTTCTGTTAACAGAAAAAGGGACATATATGAAAAAGAAGAAAAAAATCTGAGCTGTGCATTCAGCAAAGAGTGAACTGACCTTGGAATTGTATTGTATAAACATACAATTTTCCCCCATTTAGTTTTCTGCTGGCATATACACTTTGTCTGCATATAATGTTAATGCATCATTTATTTATATCAAAAGCCTTCTCTAGACAAGCGTCCTAAAAATATAGTAAGATTATTTTGTTCTGGGAGTAAAGAACTTAAGAAAATCCTCATTCTTAAAATATGCTCTTTTATAAAATCAATTCACAGATATTCAGTGTCTAGTCAATAAGCTATGGATTGCCAATAAACATGCTCAAATACTTCTCCTCCTCTTCCTTCCCTTTCTTCATGTATTGGCTTTGACTGCTCATTAGCACACCCAGGACAAGACAAGATGGGTCACACAAATCTATCAATTTAGAAGACTTTCCAAAAACTTCTGGAAATTTACTTCCCTTCAGTAATCTTGTTTTTCATTACAGTTCTTGAAATATGTTTAATTAATGGGATTAAGTCCAAGGTCAAGTAAACAGGTCATATAAAGAAATAATATCATAAAATATAATTTCATTTCTAACATCCCATGAGCTTACAATGTATTCTTACAAAAATACTATTTGATATTTGTGCTTTAACATTTTATATAGTATTCAAGATTAAAAATGGATACATGTTTTTTATTTGCTTGGGCACAATCTACTACATTAAAGAGTATTTGAAAAAAAATGTGTAAAACCTGAGATTTGGATACTTTTTTATTATAGTGGGTTTTTCTTTAATTGTAATGGCATTAGGATTAATAGAATTTGACTTATGAACTGAACATGCAGAATGAACTTACTGTTTTCTTCAGTACACACAAAGAATTCTAGAAATCAAAAGATAAAAGATGCATGGAATCTGAATCAATCTAGATGTAAATTTGACAGTTCATTTTTATTACAGATGATAGAGTTTTTGAGATAACAGGCTTATAAATAATATCAAAGATTCCATTTGTAAGGTTCAGCTAGGAGTCTTGCTCAACAATCAGATTGTTCTGATCTTCCTACTTTAGTTAAAGCGGATTTTTCAGAAAAGAAACTTAAAGATGGTTGACCTAAAACAGGTAACAAAGCTTCACAGGGGAAATGTTTAATATTCCAACATAAAGATAATTATACCAATAGTGGGCATGCTGTAAAATCATTTTATAATATCAAAATGAACATAAATAATAGTTTATGCCAGCCCTTTGTTTAATAATACATCCAACAAATGTGCATATGGTAGCAGGAAATTCAACAGAAGTTAGAAAGGTGATGTTTGTATGTTTGAATTCCTGGTGATGGCAATTTTTTCCCCCTACTATTTCTGTGGTTTTCAAATGCTTGACTATGAATAGCTATCATTTTTACAGACAGATAAAAAGGTGCTAATATTAAAAAAAAAGTTTAAAACCCAAATACAATTCTGAGAAGATTGGAAGATTTCTGCTAGCATTCTCCAAGGGATCATAAATCTCCAGATGTTATATATGATGTACGCTGACTTCTCTCAGGGTTGATATACAATCACTTGGAAGAATCATGACTTTATTTTAAAAGTCTATCTTATCTCCACTGGTTACAAGTATAAAGAATATTTTAGGCATTAAGGAAGCAGAAAAACCTAAGATTCTCTATCTGCAATTTTTCCTCACATTGCTAGATTTCCCTCAAACCAATTACTGAAGTTGATATAAGAATGTCTGAAATACAGGGAAAAAAGATATTTGAATCATTCAGGCTATTTGAAGCAAATTCATAACAGTGAGTCAACAAAGTGTTATTGGATTAATTTTACTCACTACTAGATGCTGGATAAAAATGACAAAAAAAAGACCCTACCCTTTTCCTCTCAGGTCTCAGTGATGTGTAAACTCAGAGTCTAGGTGGGGGTGACACTAGTGGCAGGGTCTGAGGCAGGACAGGTCTGCCCGTGATTTCTCGTGATTGTGTAGTTTGTGCTCTCCCTCTATTTGGGGACACCTTGTTCCAGACAACAGTAAAGAAACAATACAGGAGATAAGTTATGAGTAGAAAATGGAGCACGTTTCATTTTTTAAAAATGCTTTAAAAACTTTTTTTTTTTTTACTCTTTTTGAGACATCTCATGTAATAGCAAGCGATTAGAGGGAAAGAAAGGGTGAGACAATAAAAGAGATCATGGAACAGATTTCAATATAAATAAATAGTGTTTAAACTGAGGTCTCAAGCTATAATATCTAGAGTTAAAACAAGTGATTCTAGTCTTGTGGCGGTGGGGAGAGAGGAGCAGGTATTGTAAGTACTACAATGTACTTTGAGTGTATTCTCATAGAAGAATAAGAGACATTTTAAGTCTATATTCGCCTCCACTCTTTTCCCTCTTTCCAAGGTCATTATCACTGGGAATTGGCTGGAGAAGAGGGTTGGAAATTTCGAGGGTGTTTGCTATTTAAGTACAAGTTTAAAAGTAAAAAATGTGCATCCCTGCCACTATTATAGGACAAAGAATATATAGCTGGGTGTAGGCAGGCAGGGATTAAGTCCTATTTGTATATTACACTAAATTATTCATTGGACATAATTCTTCCTAAGCAGGTTGACAAAGAATCATAATAAAGTGTTTAGTAAAAGTGGGATTTACTAAACTGTGCATATTCCAAATGCAGTTTTAGAAATGAGAGGCAAGTGGGTTATCTCTACGTTATCATTTATTTAGGGGTTATCACTGATTTTCTTTGTAATATTCTGTATTTTTCAAATGATAAAGAATACACACACACACACACACACACATACACAATTTAAGAGTATCCTGCTATATTGCTAGGAGCTTTAAATTTATTACTGCTAAATTTTCAATGATCCCACAGTTTATAGAGAAGAGAGCGAGAGTATAGAGAGAGTTTATACCCCTAAGTTTATAGAGAAAAAAAGACTGTGGCTCAGAGAAGGTTAGCTGTGCTTAAGTTCACACATAGTTAATTAAATGTCACAGGTCAGATTTTTTTTTTTTCTTTAAGAAAAAATACTAAAGAACAGAGATGAACTGAGTATTATTGTTGCTATGAAGGGCATTTGTGGGCCTTGGATATTACCTTGACAAATCTTTCTTTTTTTAATGTTTATTTTTGGGAGAGAGAGACAGAGTGCAAGTGGGGCAGGGGCAGACACACACACACACACAGACTCAAAAGCAGGCTTCAGGCTCTGAGCTGTCAGCACAGAGCCCGACGTGGGGCTCGAACTCACTGTGAGATCATGACCTGAGCCGAAGTCAGACACTCAACCGAACAAGCCACTCAGGTGCCCCACCTTGACAAATTTTGATAGCCACTACCTGAGAGTCTTCACCTGAGTGACAGGGATATCCCATGGATTGGCTCCAAAGAAACATGATTAACAAATTCTACATGAACCTGCATATGTGTCTGGACAAACATATTTGTCTGGGCAGAAAGTTTCTAATTTTCATCAGATAATGATTAAAGTACTTGTTCAAGAGAAACCTTATACATAGTTTCTTCTTTCAATAAACTTAGGCAATATTCCTTGTACGGTTGGATTCATTAAACATAGCAAGTTATTAAAGGATGGGCTGGGGGCTTGTGGAGGGCGGGGTGGAGCTGAGGCAGATGCAGGCTGATAAACCTGGCTGGGAACTTATGCTTTGAGAATAGTGGAGCTTGATGATTCTCAAACTTCAGCATCATCAGAATCACCTGGAGGGCTTGTTAAAATACAGATTGCTGAGCCCTACCCCCAGAGTTCCGGATTCATTCAGGCTGTGGTGGGGCCCGAGAATCTGCATTTCTAACAAGTTTCCAGTAATGCTGCTGCTGCTGCTGGACAGGGAAGAACACACTGAGTTGAGGCACAGACTCGGGGACCCAATGGGGTTTAAGCCCCTGGCCTACTACTTATGAGGGTGGTATCATTAACAAGTTACTTAACCTCCTCCTACCTCTGTTTTCCAATCTGTAAAGTGGGCATGATTATATCTAATAAAATTAAACAGGATAACATATGTGAAGGTTATTCCAATGTATGACACACATTAAGAACTCAACAGATTTGATGCATAAATCAGTAAACTCAATAGTTCAAAAAACATTTATATACATCTAATAAGGTTATACACACACACACACACACACACACACACACACACACACACTTGGATTAAATAGAATTATAAAGTACTGAAACAACTCCCATAGGAGAGGACAATATATTAAATCAAAGCAAGTTGAGCATAGTAAGACAGTTTTAATCGTCTTTCAGATAAATAAACCCTTTTCAAATTATTGAGTCAAACTAATCATATCATTGCTATTTCCTTAATTTTGCAGCCTCTCAATCACCACAGGCCCATCAATGCTAAGAGAATCCATGGTAACCACACAAAGTAAACATCCACCTACCCATTAGTGCCAGCAATTATTTGGCATTTGTTATGTTAGTTAAACTGTGTAATGGTGTGTGAGAAATCAGTTTCTGCTTCCTTGACCCTTTGGAAAGCTGGTTTTCCAACCCAGCATGCCTTGCCGAGACTCCAAAGTGTGACAGCTGTGACTCCAGGCACTGATTCTCTCACAAGCCCCTTCTGGAAATGAGGCAGCAAACATCAGGGTCTCCTCCAAAAGAGTAAGAATCTATTATGGGCACATGATTATTGATAATGACCATTTCTATTTTGGGGCTAACAGCTAACTAGGACTTATATTGTTCGTTTTAACAAGTATTCATCATGAACCCTGAACTATCCCTCAGAGAACATTAATTTTGGATGCATGTGATACACAAGAACACAATGAAAGGATTATTTTCATGCCTTTAGATTTCAAGAAACATATCCTGTTTACTTATGTTGAAGATGTACAAAGAGATTTAAAAATAGTTAAGAATAGCTTTAAATGTAAATGCGTTTTCATGCTCTCACAAACCCTTGACCTTAATTCTACAGATATTATAGATCTAAAACTACACAGAAATTTTACTTAATAAAACAACATTTTGTTACCTCAACAGATGTTTACTATGTCTCCTTAGTAAAATCTCCTGTAGTAAATTCTGGGAGAGATACAAAAGTAAGTGCTTGACTGTCATTAAGGAACTGATAATTCATAGAGGAGATGAGATACAGTCATGAGGGGAAAAGGGAGGGCATCTGGGGCATGGCCAGGGTCACAGAGACTGGATTGAGGATAAAATGCTTATGGCAGAGTGAGAAGCAGCCTGGCTTGGCTTGCATAGGAGTTCATGTTGTAGAGACGTAGGACATATGGTGAAATAAAAGAAGACCTGGGGGTGAAAATGAGTTCTGTGGACCTGATCATCCCATTCATAGCCAAAGGTTTCGCTAGCCAGAATCCTAATGTCATCATAACGATGTTTTTTTCCTTTACAGTTTCTGCACCTTTGTGCCACTCATGGATATACCTAAGAAGATGTTTACAAGGAGTGACCACAGCCTGGCTTAGAGCTCTTCTCTGTCTCCACAGGCAGAGGAAAGCAACTCTTGCTAGAAGCATAACAGAAAGAGTAGAGGTGGAAAGCTGCTCAGTCAGGGCAGGGAATGGTGGAAGAAGAACTAACAAGGTCATCCCCTACCCCCTCCATTCAGCCTGCAGGGTCCCACTGGTCTAACGAACACTTGCTCTATTCTGGCCTGAAGAGAGTGTGTTCTTTTTAAAGAAATCTGGGTCGGCAGTGGCAGCTTCTGTTTTAAAGCATAACACAATATGGCACCAGGGCAGGGGACAGAATACAAGGAAAATATTCTCCTTGACATTCTTGTTGGCATGTGAAGGAGAGAGAAACCAATGAATAAACATAGTAAGTAAAACCAAATATTTATTCTACAGCCATGCCTAGATGACTTTTTATTTCATGTTGGTTGCCCTCTTCCACTACTTCCCTTCATCGCAGCCAAAACACAATGCCCCTCTATGGATAAAGCTATATGTACATGTGACCTTATCAGAGAAATGAACAAAGAGATCTGAACTAAGCCTGATTAAGACAATGTCAAACATGGCTGCTTGTTAACTGTCTAACATTTCTAATGTAAGTTTAGAGTAATACTGAGTGGGGTCATAACTATAAGGATAATGAGAAGAGTTTCACATAATATTTTTAGGTGGAAAAAAAAAAAAGGCAAGGATGAATCCTGAGCACAAAGGTAAATAAAATACATTTGAGAATACTTACTCTCCACTTAAAGCCAGAGAGATTCTCATCTTTAACTGCTATAAAGATGAGAATAAAAATTCTCATCTTTAACTGCAGATAATACATAAATGAATTTTCTTTCATTTGTAAGCAGAAAAGCTTAAAAGGATATTTGTACTTGAAGGTACATCAGGGCATACTTTACAGGATTACAGTACTAGGCCATCAATATTGACCTTATCTATACAAAAGATTTTTATATTAGGATGTCAAGGAAATGTACCAGGTTCATACAGAAACAAATTCTTCAACATTCAGTAACACAACTATGAAGTGAGTACTCTGTTTTATAATCCTTTCACTTGGTGCACTGATGAATATAATACATGGCAATGAACTTGCTATGAAAACAACTGATATTTCAAAATGAAACTTTCCTCTGCAGAGAACCAGAGAAAGAATGCATCCATTTGCTCAGGGCGCTGCCTGGCTACACTTCATTTATGCAAATTTTAGGTTAATTGATAGGACTCACAGACAAGGGTTCTATAAACCATTTTACCGAGCATATATCCTGATTATAATGTCATGTTAAGAAATGGAGTGCAATCTGTCTTCATGTCATATTTAATAGATTTCTAGTAAATAGCCCACAAGTGCTCCTTCTAACAGGTGATGAATTATATTAATGCCCTGTTGTACTTTCATAATTAAGGGTCTGGCAGGATTTCCATTACAATCAAGACTCATGGTAGGGAACAAAAGGAGTGGTTTTCATGTTTCCTGGCCCGGATGACCACAGTGCTCCCCTCATGCCCACAGCCACTTTGGGCCATGGGGAATACACCTAGGAGGCTACTCTCAGAAGAAAACTGGGGAAGTTGGCTGTTTGGTTATTAGCAACCTCTGTTGTTATGGAAGCATTCCCTTCCTTTTCCTGGCTCATTTGCTCCTTCTGAGTGTCTGTTCTCTCCTTTTTACTCATAAAAGTCCAATACACCTTCATCAGGAGCAGACATGATGGCTTCTCTTTGATGTTATTTCCTTTCCAAGCCTTGGCTGTTGCCCTGCTGCTTCCTCTGGAAGAAACCTGGCCGCCCTGTACCTGGGATGCACAGTGGCAGCCCTCTTTGCCTTTTGAATAACAATGCATGAAGTTCATAAACAAAACCAATACAGAGATGGCAAAGGGAGAGGTGAATATGATACATGGGAAACCTTTCCCCACGAAACAAAGATGCATTTACCAGAAAATTCAGGGGATAAAACTACAGCCCCTAAGGTCCATTCTAAAGTAGGTCTTCAAACAGTAGGAATGTCAGAAGAGTTAAGCCAAGGGAGGAGGTCAGAGTCCAGGCAGGACTGGAAACTGACCTGGTGTCATGTTCCCTATGTTCTTTTGTGTGGATGTATCACACCCTGCGAGTGTCGAGACTCATCAGAAAGAAAAATAGAAGGGTTTGAGTAGCATGGAGAATAACATAAGTAGAAGGAGAGACAGGAAGAAGGAATACATGATGAGGGAAAAGGTCAGAGGGGTGTTCTGGATTGGTTTAACCTGTTTCGAAGTAAAAAGAATTAAGGTCCAAAAGGGGAAAAATGGGGTTGCCAATCATGCCCCTCAAACATTAGCAATTTTGAAAATTCTTATTAATTTCATCACAGGCAGACTATGTGGCCTAGTGAGCAAGCACAGCCTTGGGGGTTTGTATACGTGAGGTTTCTGATTCTCGGCTTTCCCCCCATGAGCTAGTTGCATCAAATTTGCACAAGTCACCTGGGAATAACGACATTAACTTCCTAGAGCTATTATGAGGGCAAGCTTAGATATTTAAAATACTTTCAAGGAGTCACGGTCCCATTTCCATCTCCCTTCAAGTCATATAAATTTCAAGTTATTTAATTTTAGAAATTTGTAATATAAGTTATACTTAAGTCTTATTTTTTAAAGAAGTTTATTTATTTATTTTGGAAGAGAGAGAGAAAGACAGAGAGAGTGCATGAGTAGGGGAAGAGCAGAGAGAGAGAGGGGAGAGAGAGAGACTCCCAAGCAGGCTCCACGCTCAGCAAGGAGTCCGACACAGGGCTGGATCTCACAACCTCGAGATCATGACTGAGCCAAAATCAACAGTCAGAGGCTTAACTGACTAAGCCACCAAGGTGCTCCATTCTTAAGTCTCATTTTTACAAAACTCAGACACAGTATATTAACTAATGAGTAAATATGGTTGGAATGACAATATTAACAAACGTCTAGTCCCTCATACGGTGAGGTCTGCAGAGGTACTCTGGGTCTGGTTTCAGAGTGTAAGAAGCCAGCCATACAACTTCAGTTCCCAGATGACCATGAGTTCCTGTTACCTCCTAGCTACAACATACACTGTATCCTTCTAATGGCCTTTCCCTTTACTCTTACAACCAAAATAGCCTAAAACAATTGAATCAAAATCAGATAAAAATTAAAAACCGGTTATCATGGCATCCAAGTTCCTACCTGTTTTGCACTGGAATTATATGACCATAGAGGGGAAAATAATTTGTTATGCTTTTAAGGTAGATAAGATATTTAAATATTGAGAGATACTATTCACAAAACTAGTATCCATTTTATTTAGCATGCATAAGGATTTTATGCACACCATTCTCATATATGCATTTCTGGGCAAAAGTATTTTTGTTGCTAAAGTTGCACATACTTTTCTAGAATAAAAACTTTATACTAACCTTGTGGAGAAAATCAGAATGAATTAGTATGGTATATACAATAACCTACTATGTCATCGTGCCAGAAGTTTGACCAATTCCTTTTCATGGAAGTTTGAAAATGTCAAGTTCATTTTTAAACCCATGGCTAGTTTCATCTACTTTAAACCAGAAGTGACAAAATAGGAATTGACTGGGGGGAAAATTCTGCAATCCACTGTTCTTAATATTTGATAATCCATGTGAAGCAGGTTTACCACAAACTGCTGTGACAGAACAAAGATGACAGATAAACTCCTGTGACCAAATTAATTGGAAATAGATGCCTCAGTCTTGTGATCCTATTTCAGTTTTTGAAAGAATTATATGCACCTTCAGAGCATGCCACGTCTAAGGATGATTAGTCCTTGTACTGCTGGCATCAGGCTGATATGGCATGTTGCCAAGTGTCTCAAGAGAAAGCTAAAAGTTCAGTGGAGGTGGTGCAGACTGTGTAGCTATTCCAGGATTACCTCAGAGAACATCCTGGCTTTTCCACTGAAAGCTTGTCAGAGTTTGATATCTATTCTCTTTGTGCCTGTGATGTGTGTTTTCAGGCTGCCATAAATGGACTTCCTTAAATTGGTCTCTTGTTTTTCTCACTTTTGCCATATTGCTGAGAAACATAAAGTAACTTCAGGCATTTTATCAGGCCATCTATATCCACATATCTGTTTCCACTTTTATTATGATTTATACATGTCAGAGTGATCTGGTGTTAAACTATGGCAACCAATCCCAAAAAGAACTCTTAATAATGTCTTCCACTTGTCTGAAAACAATAACATGATGTTAATTATTACGTAGAGGTAAATGGTCAACCATCTATCAGTCTGCAGCCAGCCAAAATAGAGCTGAATATTAAACACAGCCCAAATTAAATGATGAAATATCCTACAAATTACTAATTATAAACATATCATAATGTCTCTTGAATTTGCTTCAAACTAATTCAGTATGCAGCAAGAGAGCAGAGAAGGTGAGACTACAGACAGAACCAGTTTAGCTGTCTATTCAACTACTGAAGTTGGGTACTACATACACAGGCTTTCATTACAGTTTTCTGTAGAAACTTTTGTTAACATTTGAAATTTTCCATGATAAAAACATTTTAAAAACATGAAACCTAGCAACTTTGGAAGGTTACATTATCTAATGTGGCTGAAACAAATTTACTTTTCAGACTAGAAATATAATCTACTGAATCATCAGTATCAAATCTACTCTACACAGGAACCATAATAAATATATGAGATAAAATATATCTGTAGCTAGAGTAAATATTTCAATGTCTCATATAGATATATGCTCTTTATACTGATAAATCCTCTTCTTGCCTTGTCAAACCGACCATAACTAATGTGATATAAGGAAACCAGAAAGAAATGATTAATTTTAAGAGGGACTTTTTTTGTTGGCATGTTTAACCTCAAATCACAAAAGATGTAAATGCTCTCAAATTAACCTTTTTTTAATGCTAAGGAAAAGGATTAGATTAAACATACGTAAAAAAGCAGTCCACTCAAATGTTAGAACAATGTAACACAAACTTGACACTAATTTATACATATTTATCCTTTTATTTGCAATGTGAATAATGTTGTAATAAGTATCCGCATTATAGCAAAAGAATTCAAGTCTCCATATCATATCTTGATATACTTTTCAATATAACAAGGATACATACTGAAATCCAGTAAACTGTTTAAAACAGACCTAATCATGTCACTTAATGTAAGTTTAAATAAAATAGTCTTTCAAATCAAATTATATCAGAATTATTTTGACAACTTGGTAGTCATTCTCACTAAGAAAACATATTACATATTAACACACTAAGTGTTTTAGTTAATAGAGTGACACATTTACAACAGTGCAGCCCTATATATAATGACAATTTCAAAAATTATCAGTCACTCAAAAATTAATAATACATTCCAAGAATCAGATCTGAGGATGTAAATATCTAACAAATGTCATAATTTTGTTACTTGTAAGATCAATTGTGGGAAAACTATGTTGATCTGGCTGAGCAAAACTTTTAAGTCTATACAAATTTATTGATACCCTAAATTGAAAATTACTAATAAACTCAGACATGAAAAGTCAGATTATTGAAACTTTAACACATTTTTGATCAACTGCTTTATAAAAAGATGACTGGAGAAGATCTGCTCCTTTGAGAAGAAACAGGGAAACACAGGAGTGGGAACTTAAAAGTATATTACAGTTCATATATTTTAGATATTTTATCTTTATAGTCTTTAATTATTAAAAACAGAAAAGGTGGTATTAAGAAAACAAATATTTTAAAGTGATATATAAGAGCCAAAAACCACATAAGTACTGTAGATTTTCAGCTATTTATAACTGTTACTGCTTAATGTGTTAGCCAACACTCCTCTTTTCTTAAAAAAAAAAAAATACATGCACAGAAAAACCCTTTAGATTCATAATGGTCATTTCTCCTGTGCTGGGGTTAAAACAAAATTTGTATTTTAAAAGAATAATAGCAAGGTGCCTGGGTGGGCTCAGTTGGTTAAGTATCTGACTCTTGGTTTCTGCTCAGGTCATGATCTCACTCGTGTTTTTGAGCCCAGCATCAGGCTCTGCACTGTCAGTGCAGTGCTTAGGATTCTCTCTCTCTCTCTTTCTCTCTCTCTGCCTCTCCCCTCTTCCCTCACACACATGCTCACTCTCTCTCCCTTTCTCTCAAAACAAATAAACTTAAAAATAAAATGAAATAAAATAAAATAAAATGTAAAATAAAAGAATAAGGACAATTATTGAATCAAACCTAATAGATGTGGTGTTTTGTACAAGTTCTCTCATGACCTCCTTCCTAAAGTCGTGAATTTATTTTCAGATTAGTAAGACAGTAAGTAGTGCCTTGCTCAATGCCTGCTCAGGCTCTTTGCATACTGTGTGTCCAGAAAATAAAACCTGCCTTCAGTGGGCATCTTGTTTATTGGTTTTAAACAATATTTACAATAAAGGTATTCAAAGCCAAGAAATTTAGCACAATTTAGAACATGTTGAATAGATGCTCTGAACCATGGGTGAGAATGAGAAAACGGAGAAATGGGTTTTGAGCATTCTTGGGAATGAATAAGAAGCTGTGGTCAGGCCAAGCAATGATTAAGTCTATACACACCTTAATGATAAAAGACAATACTTTGATAGTGTTTAATTCATCGTGGATGTATTAGGTGAAATTAAATTGATGCTGATGATTGAAAGAATTATTTTCTAAATTCATTTGATTCTCTTGTATAAATATTGGCTACAAGAGAATACCACTGGAATTTCTGTGTGCGTATGTATATGTGTGTGTGTGTGTGTGTATACTTGATAACAAAAAAATCTAATGATAAGAACTAAACATCATCAATACAAACAAGTGGTATCACCAGATTTTCTTTAGTGCATAGGGCCAATTTTAATATATTTCTTCTTTTATCAAATAAAAATAGTTTTTAAAAATAAGGATCAAATGACATAAAATTCACAATCTGCCCCATAATATATCCTGTGTGTAATACAACTACAATATCCTGAAATCCATGATTAGTTTGAAACCAAGTAATTCTATATCCAGGAGTCTAGCAAGATATCACCTTTCAACTCATTACCACTTTTTCTGCTGCAGAAACATTAATCTGAGAACTTACTGGTCAAACACTTTTCCTTTGCTTTCACAATTAAAAATTTTTTCAATCATTTTTTTGAAGATGTCATACAGGGTGCTAATGCTTTCATAAGCACAATCAATACCTTTAGAGCACTGAAAAGTTGATATGAGTTGAATATATAGGCTGTTACAAATAAAGTTCTCTAAGTAGTTCAGTTTTAGGAGTGGTATTCTTGTGAATCCAAACAAATGATTTTATAAAAAGTAGAGCAATACAGTTAAAGATCATTTACTATATATGAATGATACATCAAACACAAATAAACCAGTACTATTGAAAATAGACCAAATTTGAGTATTTAGTTTTAAAATGAGAATATTGATTAGATTAAATTGATTAAAATAAAATTAGTCATCTAGATATGACAGCACATTTGAATGCTTTGATCCATTAGTTTAAAAATGATTCATTAATTATGGGGCACCTGGGTGGCTCAGTTGGTTAGGCGTCTGACTTCAGTTCAGCTCATGATCTCACAGTTGTGAGTTTAACCCCCACGTTGGGCTCTGTGCTGACAGCTTGGAGTCTGGAGCCTGGTTTGGATTCTGTCTCCCTTTCTCTCTCTCTGGCCCTCTCCCACTCATGCTCTGTCTCTCTCTGTCTCTCAAAAATAATAAATAAATGTTAAAAATTAAAAAAAAATAAAGATGATTCATTAATAAAAAAGAGCATGATAATCTGATCTTTTATTTAGCCTAATGTAGGTAACCACCCACCTGGAATTTAACCCCAAGCTAAATTTTCTCTTAGACAGCAATGAAATTTGGCAAAGAAAGAATTTTGTGCAAAGAAGCCAACTTTTGACTAGACTGAATAAGAAAGAGGATAATCCCTAATGGCTATTTAACCTCATATCATGTCTATTTGCCCATAGAATGTTCTCATCTGAACATCTAAATAAGGGTGTATTTGATGTATTTGGAGTTGCTAATATTTCCAGAAAGATATAAGGACATATGTGACTCCCTGAATTAACTTAATTTCTCCACTAGGATCTCCCTGTTGGAACTGTTTATGGATTTTTACTCAAAAAGGCCATCATTACGGGGCTCCAGGAGGGAGCTTTGAAGTTCCTTTCTGTTCCTCCCCTAACTCCTCCACATTTCTCTCCATGGAGGAAGAGTGTGGACCTCAAGTTGGATTCTAGCATGGCAATTGAGCAACAAGTTCTAGGGATGAAATTCTCAAAAGAGGTAAGAGCTTTTCTTTACCTAGTATGGTGGTTGCCTTCTTCCAGCATCCTTCTGTGAGGTTCCACTCAGCATCTTCCCCACCATCCCTTTTCCTCCAGCATGGACAGACAAAACTGGAGCTACTGCCCCAGGAGTGAGAGGTGCAGATGATCGTGCCTTTTTGTTTCAATGTGGTTACTAATTCTAAGGATTGGTGTTCGGGGGCAGAAACCCACTTGGTTTGTTCTTAGATGAAAGGAGCACTCCATGTTTTTTTTGAGAGAGAGAGAGAGCATGAGCATGAGTAGGGGAGAGGGGCAAAGGGAAAGAGAAAGAGAGAGAAAGAATCTCAAGCAGGCTCAAGGCTCAGTACAGAACTTGATGTGGGGCTCGATCCCACAACCATGGGATCATAACCTAAGCAGAAATCAAGAGTCAGATGTTCAACTGACTGAGCCATCCAGTTGCCCCTATTTATTATTTTTTTTATTAGAGTTCTGTGTTAGGTTTGGGGCCAAAGATTTTCATTATCATTTCTTCATTCAACAATTAATTATCAAGTGAGTAATGATTCAGGGTGCAAACTCTAGAATTAGTCTCTATAATTTGAATGCTAGCTCGATCACTGAAAAAACTGCAGAACTTTGGATATGAATTTCTTTGTGTCTTACTTTTCTCATCTGTAATTTGGGGATAATAATAATAAGTCTCTAGTAGGGTTGTTGTAAGAACTGATTAAGTTAACAAATGTGGAAACTCTTAAAATAGACCTGACATATAACAAGAGCTCAATAAACATTAGTTACTATTATTGATAATTTTTTAATATAATAAATATTGATAATGCTAGTCTTACTTGGCAAGCAGCTAGCAAGGGAGGACACAAATATGCACATGAAAGATAAGGTCCCTGCCCCCAAGGAACCTGTCTTATGGTACCGAGTCTTCATCTTCTTTTTTTTTTTAATTTTTTTTAATGTTTATTTATTTTTGAGACAGAGAGAGACAGAGCACGAACAGGGGGAGGGTCAGAGAGCAAGGGAGACACAGAATCTGAAGCAGGCTCCAGGCTCTGAGCTATCAGCACAGAGCCCAGTGCAGGGCTCGAACTCATGGACCGCGAGATCATGACCTGAGCCAAAGTCGGACGCTTAACCAACTGAGCCACCCAGGCGCCCATGAGTCTTCATCTTCTTTGGGACTCTAGAATTTGTCTGAAACATGATTCTTGACGTAAAGTACCGTCTTAATACCAATCTAACATTTTATCTTTATAACAAACATCAACTTTCAGAATAAGACCAGGCTAAAATCTTTTGTATATTTAAAGAGGCCCAACTTTATACTTCAAGCTTGATTTACTAACAAATGATTTTTTTAAATGATAATATTAGATAATAAGACTTCATGAGAATGAATTGAAGTGTACGTGATGACAGATAAATGGAGGCCCAAAACATAAAGGATCCCAACCTTTCTCCTCAGTTCCTTATACCTGTCTTCAAACATGGGGTCTTGTTTTCTAAAAGCGTCTGGTTTGTTCAACATGACTACACAGCTATCATGGCTGTGTATGAGAACAGATGGCGCAGGTAAATGGGCTTTTTTTTTCTAATTTTTTAAAAACGTTTATTTATTTGAGAGAGACAGAGAGAGACAGAGTGCAAGCATGGGAGGGGCAGAGAGAGGGAGACAGAATCTGAAGCAGGCTCCAGGCTCTGAGCTGTCAACACAAAGCCCGACATGGGGTTGAACTCACAAACCGCAAGATCATGACCTGAGCCGAAGTCAGACGCTCCACTGACTGAGCCACCCAGGCACTCTGGTAAATGGGCCTTCTGAAAGCAGAGACAAGAGTGTAAAAGGCTGAGATCAAGGAACAGTGCTGAGGTTTTATGGTCTATGGTCCTGGAGGCCTGGGAAGTATCATGCATATGCCCATAGAAGATGTATTGTTTTTTTCTAATTTACCTTGTTTTGATTTAAAAGAACATAGGGTTCTTTGAAGCAGTGATATCTAAATATAACCAATCGTAAAACTCACCAGAGAACTACTAAATAACATTAACAAAAAACCACAGAGCTCTGCTCACCACTCCTAACTGTCACCCTACCCCTGGCAAGAGTCAGATTTAGTAGGTCTGATAGAAGGATGATCACTTGTAGTTTCCCCACTCCCAGAGCTGCCCAGAGTATTTGAAGAGAGTACCAGGGTAGGATGTACTCACCTCAGTTTGATCTTTAGAATTATCATGCAGCCCCCAACTTCCACAGAGACTGTGGTTTTACCAGTCTAGGGTGAGACCTGACACTGGTATTTTAATAACACATGCCCACCTGATTCTAAGGTGTAGTCAGACCTGCGGACCATGGGCCTAGTTCAACAGTTTCCTTCTGAGCAGTTTATAGCAAAACTGGATGTGATTTCTGTGCTTCAAAGCTAACATATGCCATTGTCATTACCAGTAGAAGTTATATGAGCTCTTACTCTGCATTACAGCACTGAGTGAAGACACAAACATAACTTGGGGTACACATCCCAACTACTAATGAAGCCAAATTATAGATAAGATTAAAAAATTAAATTCCAAAGTGACAGATGTACTATGTAATCTTCATCCACTCCCCCAGAAATAACCTGAAGACTGCTCTTTCATATCTAAGTTTCTCTTACTACTTTATCTCTTTCTCTTTTTGGTATTTAGATACTGCTGGTGCTGGGAGAAAAACAATCCTGCATGGTTTATCTGCTTTTTTACAATATCCTTTCATCAGCTTAGAAAAATGAAGAGTCAACATAATTTATTTTCAGGGGTACCCTACATAAAACACATATCCAAGCATTCATTCCAGTGCTTAGGGTAAGGAGATTTAATCATGGTATTTAGTGAAATAAAACCTACCTGCCTAAATCAGAATTTCTTCCAGATGAAGTGAGAGGGGTGATGAAACAGGACCTCACTTATTTGCATCTAAAAATACTGGGATAGGGGCGCCTGGGTGGCTCAGTCGGTTAAGTGTCCGACTTCAGCTCAGGTCATGATCTCGCGGTCCGTGAGTTCGAGCCCCGCGTTGGGCTCTGTGCTGACCGCTCAGAGCCTGGAGCCTGTTTTGGATTCTGTGTCTCCCTCTCTCTCTGACCCTCCCCTGTTCATGCTCTGTCTCTCTCTGTCTCAAAAATAAAAAATAAACATTAAAACAAAAATTTTTAAATACTGGGATAAAAAATAGACACAGACACACACACACACACACACACACACACACACAAACCCACAAACCCACACACTGACATTTAAAGATATAAAGTTGGGGCAGGTATAGGACCATCTAGACAGTATAATACCATGTAATACTAAGAGTTTCCTTACACCAAACAAGAATTAGGAAGTAGTACATCTCTTTGTACAGTTCAATGACCAATAGATTTAGTCAGACTGGAAAGGAACTAATTTCCCACTCTGGGAACATATCACAAATATCCAACCTAACATGAAAAGTACAATATCATTAAATACAGACAGTAATGAAATTTTCTATTAGTGCACATCAGATAAGAATACTTTGTCTCCTTGAGACTGGAACACAAATCCCAAAACTCTTGTCCTTGAAAAAGATGTATAAACAAGGCCATGACTCTGCGAATATCTATCATTTTTTTCATGTTAAAATCTTGCCTTTACTAAGCAGATTTTCCTCTTTGTCCCTCTACCTAATGTAAATGGTAACTGATGGCACATTGAAAATGGAAGAATTATTCATATCAGTTCCAAATGTACTTTGGGGGACAAATTTTTAAAACTTTTTATCATGAAAAATTTCCAACACACACAAAAGTAGAAAAAATAGTACAATGAACTTCCATGTATCCATCCATCCATCACCTAGCTTCAATAATTAATTAACCCATTCGCAAAACTGTTTTTGTAAACACCCCTACCTACTCTCCCTACCCTAATGGACACACTGACTGGATTGTTTTAAAGCAAATTCCAAATAGCATGGCAGATCACTGGATGGGGGCAGGGGGCAGGGCGGGCAGAGGGCATTTAGTCAAGCCATTATCCAGCATCTGAATAATTTGATTTTGTGTTCTTTTTAAATGCATATCTCTTGTACTTTTTTCATTCATAAAATTTTTTCTCTTATGTTTTAATGCTTTTATAGCTTGCCCAGAAAATAAAGGTTCTCTTAAACAGGCATACTAAAGGTGATGAGTGATCATTCTTCACACATGTGTATTTTAGATGGGTAATCTGAGACTCTATTAAAATAGATCATCAGGTAAGAAATTAGAGATGCAGGGATTTATTAAACACACATTTGCAACTATGTTCTAAACAAAGCTATTAAATACATGTGGTTTTCTCAACATTTTTCATATATCAGGAAAGCTCAACTTTTTCATTCCACTTTTACATTCATTTGACTAAGCAACAAACAGTCTACATAGATGCTTTTCATGTATCTAAAAACCAAGGCCCGCATAAATAGGACAATTTCTTATGTTTTCCTTTTTAATCTAATATATATTTTTCCTAGGGTGTTTCATTTTTACATGTAATGTCTTCCTTTAATATAATGTGTATTCAAACCTTCCTTCAAATCATAATCCTTTGTATCATGATGTTATCCTAAATAGTAAAGTCATGGCAGTACTAAGACAAAATGTGGTGGTAAATCAAAATTTGTATCTGAGAATTCCACAGTCAACCAATTTTTGAACAGAGCCCATCCCACCAGATCAAGCTCACTTCAAACTAACATCTTTTAGTTCAAGAATACATGTTCCCATTAGTGTCCTAGTCAGGACTGTGGTGCAGAGTTTGAAGAGCTAGTAGTGATTTTCAGTATTTTTAGTACTAGAAGAGCTAGTAGTGATTTTCAGTTAAAATCACATTGAAATTATCCTTATGGTTAATTCCACATATTTAAAAACAAATTTTAAAGGTAAAAATTGTATCTTGTTAAAGAATGCTTGGAAGAGACACAATAACACTGATTCATAAATAGAATAAACACTGATTCAAAAGCTGGATTGTTTTTTCTGACTATTCTGGAAGATTTCAAAACTACTTCCAATAAAGATTAGTGACATGGTATCACAAAAATTGTTTTTAAAAAGAAAATCCTCCATTTCGATGCTAACTAATTCCAAATGTTAAAAAGAAATCATTGAAATAGTGTTTTCTTGCTATTGTAGTGCTTTAAGTCAGATGAATTTGTGATAGGGCAAAATCTTATTGTGTGTGTGTGTGTGTGTGTGTGTGTGTGTGTGTGTGTATGTGCATGTGCGTGCAGGTACCCACCTATGCACAGATTATAAATCTCCCTCCCTCCCTTTTAGGCCACAGGTAATTAATTTAAAACTAGTTTATCTTCAGGCTGAAGACAGCAATGAAATTACATATTTAAAATAAAACATACAAGACAATAAACAATAAATTTTAGAGACTTCTATAATGCTACATTTATTTAAAGAAAAATGCTCTTGCAGAAAAGGAGGAAAAATTAATCTGTGCTATTAGAAGTAATGATACTGATTACCCTTGGGGTAGGGTAATCACTGGAAAGGGTCAGGAGGAGTGAGGATTGTAGTGTGGTGGAAATGCTTTCTGATCTGAATGCTGGTTACAGGGTATATTCACTTTGTGAAGATTTACTGAACTTACAATATATGTGCACGTTTCTTTATATTATACTTACAAATTAAAAAAAAATTAATGTTTACTTATTTCTGAGACAGAGAGAGACAGAGCATGAGCAGGGGAGGAGCAGAGAGAGAGGGAGACACAGAATCAGAAGCAGACTCCAGGCTCTGAGCTGTCAGCACAGAGCCTGACACGGGGCTGGAACCCACAGACCGCGAGATCATGACCTGAGCCGAAGTCAGACGCTCAACCAACTGAGCCACCCAGGTGTCCCTATACTTAAAAAATTTTTAAGTAGAAAATGAATTAAAAGGATATTACACCATTTTTGTTTATATTTTTATATATCAGTACATATTTTCACATTCGTAAATACACACACACACACACACACACACACCCAAATATATATATAGAAGCGGTTCTTTTAATTTCAGTGCTATACAAGGCAATTATTTCTTATTTAACCTGATTTATTTAAAATATATGCTCCTTTGAGCAATTCGGAATAATTTTGGATGTGACTTAGCCTCCATTAGGAGTAAAGATGGCTAAATGAACTCTTTTAGTATAGGATATTTAAACTATCTCTATCAGGTAAACCAAAAGAACCGAAAAACAAAGATATATTCTTCATCAATTCTAACAGGCCTTTTTTAGAGACTACAAAATTTCCCTTACTTTTAAGGAGTAAAAAAAGTAGCATGTTCCATAAAAATTTGTACATATGTGCATCAATGTAACCAAAAGCCTGATGAACTCAAATTTCTGAGGGCTTTTATAAATTATTCAAGATCTTTGAAATAGATCTTATTATTTAAAAATAAAATAGATCTTATTTTTGAAAAATGATATGAAATGTACAGTAAGATATTCAAGTAGTGTGGTCTCACTTAAAGTTTAATTTAATAATATTATCAGTTAAATAATATTAAATACCCAAATAGTATTAGGTCAATGAACATTTAAATGAATTCTATGAAACCTAATAAAAGACACAAAGCTATTATCCTAAAAGAAGGTGAAATTTCTAGTCATGGAACATTGAAAATGAAAAAAATGCAGACATCAAACAAAACCTGAAATCGGCATCTGGTGAAGTACACAGGATAGCTGAGCGTGGAAGAGACAGCTCACTATAACAGATTTATTTATTTAGACATAATTAGACACTCAGGCAGAGGAAGCTACTTAATTTTAAGGTTAGCTCATGACCAAAAGCTCAATAACTTCAACAAGGTTAAAATGATCAAAATCTTTACCAATTCTGAATATTCTCATATATAGCATATCTGTTTTCTCCTTTGTTCCTATGATACTGCTCTCTGTATTGCCCAGTTTGCCTGCCCAAATCGTTCCTTCGTTCCTCTACCAATCTGACATTCATCCTCTCTGAAATCTTTGATCACACCCCAGCTCCCAATGATCTTTTTCCTTCTCTAGAATCCTCTGGCATTAGGAGCTTAACTTTTATGTAAGATGTGTTTTATGAATGCAACTCATTTTTTTCTGATGGGAAAAGTAAAGAAAGGACAACTTCCATGTACCACATTTTCTCATTGAATCTTTCCAGCAGTCCAATCCACAGATGAAAAAATTTAGAATCACAGAGAGACTAAATAATTTGCCAGTCTTCACAGAGATATTAAAAACCAATATTGGGTTCTGTATACGGAGGCTGCTTGACTCCAAAATATTAGAGCCTCTATCTACCTTCAAGCAGATGGTGATTCTGAAGGACAGAGAAGACTGTACTTCACCATGGTACCTCTTCTAGAAAATGGGTTGCATGACTAACTCCACTACTCCTGTACATTGCCAGAGATAGATGTCAATAACGAATCTGCACGTGCTCAGACACCCTGTTAATAGTAGCACAGGGACTAGAAACTATCTTCTGGTTCCTCTGCCCCATGTTCCACTGAACACTCAAGGATGAACAATTATATCTAAGTGGACAGCATATTGTGGTGGAAAGGATACCAGATTTAGGGCAGAGAAATCTGGGTTTAAATCCTATCTCTAGCATTACTTTGTATCCTTAGGCAACATTTGCAAATACTCTCAGCCTATTTTCTTATCGGTACAACAAAAGTAATAGAGATATTGAAGGTCTGTAATGAGAAGACTAAATGTTAAATTACTAACAAAATACTCACAGCTAGTCTTCTTGTTCCCTCCCAAGTTACATGTCACAGTGAAATGCTGAATTCCAGTATTCTACTGAAATGTCATCATCTGCAGGGGTTCATCATAAAGCACAGTCCAGAAATGTACAGTGTATGTCCTCTACAGGGGATCTAGTCCACATGGTCTTCCATGACCCCTCCAGGTGTCTATAAGAGAACGGTGCTCCTGGCTACTCATTACTCAAGAGTATTAAGGAGATGGCATCTTGAAAATAATTTCAAGAATTCATTATCATATCAAATAAGACAGATTTCAATAGAAGCGGGCAAGGAGTTGTGAAGGATATGGGTGCCTTTTTATTTCTATTTGTTCCAGTCTACCTTCCAGGATGTCAGATGAACAGTCTTTATTTATAAATTATCCTACAGCTGAGAACAAAAGGATGAGATTATAAAAGGCAGGAAAAAGCTTCAGAAAGATGAAGAAGGAGGTAAACTTAAGGTCTATTAACTAGATGGATGAATTAACACCCTGAATCAACAAGGCAATAAAATAAATGAAATCCATGTTCAGTGACTGGTTGCATCATTGCCACAAAGGGGAAAAAAAAAACAAAAGAAACCAAAAGTCAAACTGACATCCGTTTTTCTCATGTTACTAAATTTAGAATGAATCCAAAAATGGAGTTTTACACTAAAAATGGCTAACCTATGGGGCACCTGGGTGGCTCAGTCAGTTAAGCATCTGACTCTTGGTTTTGGCTCAGATCATGATCTCACAGTTTGTGAGTTAGAGCCCCACATCGAGCTCTGTGCTGGCAGTGCAGAGTCTGGGATTCTCTCTCCCTCGCTCTCTCTCTGCCCCTCCCCTACTTGGGCTGTCTCTATCTCTCTCAAAATAAATAAATAAACTTAAAAAAAAAAGATGGCCAATCTAGAGCTGTACTGCAATACAGTAGCGACTAGCTATACATGGCTGTTGAGCACTTGAAATGTGGATCATCGGAATTAAGATTTCAAAGACTAAATATAAAAAAGAGAATGGAAAATACGTAAGTAGTAATATTTTTAATTAGTTATGTGCTGAAATAATGATATTTTGGATATGTTTTGTTATATAAAATACATTATTAAAATGAATTTCATCAATTTCTTTTCACTTTTTTCAATGCACTTTTAGAAAATTTGAAATTACATATGTAGTACACATTTGTGGCTTGCATTACATTTCTTTTTTTTTTTTTTTAGTTTTTTTTTTTTTTTAGTTTTTTATTTATTTTTGAGACAGAGAGAGGCAGAGCATGAACAGGGGAGGGGCAGAGAGAGAGGGAGACAGAATCGGAAGCAGGCTCCAGGCTCTGAGCCATCAGCCCAGAGCCCGACGAGGGGCTCGAACTCACGGACCGTGAGATCGTGACCTGAGCTGAAGTTGGACGCTTAACCGACTGAGCCACCCAGGCGCCGCGCATTACATTTCTATTAGACAATGCTGGCCTAGAATGAGAATCAAAGATATGTGACATTCAAGCAAGTGATATACATGAGAAATACTCTCTTCAACTCAAATAAGAGGAGTCGAACTTCATTAAGAATTGTATTTGCCAACTGCTTCCTGAGTCACAGATGTTCATGTGATATTATGCAGTAGGTATTTAGCATGTTATTACATTGTCACCCAAAACGTTTTTGATCTTTAAGACAGTGATCTACAGAGATAAGATTTAAAGAACTTAATTCTAAATATCTATTTTAATTGTAAATTCTAAATATATTTAATGACATAGATGTCACTAGAATACCAGATTTCAATGTGTGTGTGTGTGTGTGTGTGTGTGTGTGTGTGTGTGTGTGTGTGTGTTTACAAGGTCAGGAAGTCAAAAGCAAAAGCAAAAGCTCTGAGAAACCTGAGACTTGTCATCTCTTTCCCAGACTATTCCAATGTCTTCCTTACTTATTCGTCTCTTCACTGGTCTCTTCTCAGTGCAACCCATCCTCCACACCACTGCTAGAGTTCTGGTTTGGAAGATTAATTGGATTTTGTCACTTTCCTCCTCAAACACCTCCAACAACTCCCAACATTTATAGCATAAAGTCTAAATTCTTCAGAGTTAAAGCTTGCCAACATCTCAGTCCAAACCTCTTTCCACTCTCATCTCTGAGAATTTTCCACCACTAGCAAATGCTTTGCCCTTCCCAATCATGCCAAGCTTGCTCAGGAGCTCTGCTGCCCCCTGTCTCCTCCCTCTCTGGTAGTGATCTCCCCTTGCCTTTAGTGATATTCCCAGATGACTTGGGATGGCCTTTTCTATACCCTTCGGGTATCTGGTATATTGATATCTTCATAGATCACACTTATCACATTATATTGTACAGGGCTGTTGCCCCACTGAAGATCAGTTTGTGAAGGAGGAGATGAAGACAAGCATCTTGACATTATACCTTTGTGCCCCTAGATCTAGGAGAGTGACAAACATGAACTGGATCTCCAATAAATATTCACTTTTTCCCTTCATCTTAGGTATGACCCACATAAGACTCTCATGTTTTTGAAGCATCTAGTGCTTTCCTACAAATATGACCAACATCCCTACTGTTCTACCAGTTTGGAATGCTTTTCTTTTTGAAATTTGTTTCCTTTTGTTTTTACTTTTATCAGAACAATACATGTATATTGTTTCCAAAAAAAAGTTAAATACTACAACCAGCAGTCTCATGTTGTACACTTTCTCATTTTCAAGCCCTACTTCCTAAAGTCCATGACTTCCAACTCCTTTAGGTGTTTCTTTCTATTCTTCCCTTCATTCTTATATTTCTTAGACTGTGCTCTTAAGGAGCACAAAGGCAAAAGCAGATTTATCTGAATCTTCATGCTTCCTAAAATATCTTGTAGAGTTCTTTACACATAATAGATACTCAACAAACACTTGTTGGTTGATTGAATGAATGGGAACGTGAATATTCATGTTCTCTGGTGCTTGAGCATAAACTACTCAATAGTTTCGAAAGTGAAAATGCATTCATATACCACTGTCAAGGCAAAGAAATAGGATAAAATGGGGTACCCATTAAGAACAAACAAGAAGGAGATAATGAAAGACGAGACAAGGTGGGCAGAAACCAGGCATCTTCCAAACCAAAA
Organism: Panthera tigris; assembly: GCF_018350195.1. Lineage (NCBI taxonomy): Eukaryota > Metazoa > Chordata > Mammalia > Carnivora > Felidae > Panthera > Panthera tigris. The sequence continues at coordinate 167,334,071 of NC_056660.1, forward strand.
AAATCAGTCAGGGTAGCCAGGGAATATAGGTTACCTGAATGAGTTTTAAAATCGGATACATTTAGATTTGCATTCTAGCTGAATAACCTCAGGCAAATTACAGAACTTTCCTTGGTCTCCATTTACTTATCTGTAATTGGTGATAATGCTCCCCCCCTTCAAGATCTGCTATAAATGAGCTTCTATTATGACCTATAAATGAAAGCTGCTTTATTATTTTGTGTGCATATGGGAATAATAATAACAAAAACAACATCACCCTGACAACCTCAAAGATAAGGCTGACTTCTGGTCTAACCAGAAGCTTCTTGTACACTTACTGCTGAGGCTTCCTCAGGCGAGGGCGGAAACAGAAGGAAGTGGTTATAGTAGGTAATGGCAAATACGTGGGAAGACATGAGGACAGATTCCTTCCTTCTAAAGGCAGAATTCTACTTACATCTATATGTTAATCATCTTTTTTGTTGCTTGCTTCAGAGATTCTACCAAGAAAAATAAAGTCTCTTTTTTAAATGGCACACTCAAAAGCACAATAACAATATTTTAGAAATGACAACAGATATCTGACTGCTGCTAAAATTTAATTCATATACTTGATGGAAGAGTGTATTTCATAAACATCCTATACTAATGTAATCCATACACTGAGTAAAAACTCTATCTTCAACTTTCTATTAAGATAGATACGCCAGGATCTCAAGACAATAAAATCTCACTAGAGAGTATCATATACCAGAACCTTAAATTGCTCTCAGCATCTCACTGATGATTCACTGCATTAATGATAAGTGATTGGTTAAAAGCATTTAAATCAACCTTATGATCTTGAAATTTTCCATGAACAAAAACAATATCCATTTAGAAAGATCTTGCAAAAATGATTTTGTTGTATAGAAAAAGAGAAACATAGCACAATAAATTATTTTAAAGCATTTGGCTAGTGAAGTAATTCCCTTTACTAGGTGGAATATAACACAAGCCCCTGAATCGCAAAGTGCTTATAGGTGACGGGTAATCAAAAATACTTGTGCCCCCTTCCATCTACCCCAGACACATGAAATTATAAAATAGGTGATGCACAAAATCATTAAGCTGATCTGAAAATATAAAACCTCAAAGCCACTAACAATATCAGAATGTTGTCCTCATAGCCCTAAATAACCTAAGGGTGGAGGGAAGAAAAATTATCTTCACATATGGTGGTAGACTTTGCTAGTTGTGCAATATTTTTTATATATAACAACTGTAACTTCTTACTAGTTGTGGTCCACTTTAGAGAAAAGAAGACCCCAAACAGAGAAATAAGGATGGTTTAAGTGGGGATGTTTTTATGTTTTTAATGAAAGCACAGGTACAAACCAAGTCTCTGAAATGGAATTAATTTCGAATTAAATGACTTTATCGTTACAACTTTTTAAGTCAATGCTCATTCTAATAACAAAAGTAGAATTTAAGTAATCTGGATTTGGACATTTGAATAAATTAAAAGCGTATTTCTTTCAACTGAATTATTTGGCTGACAGGGCATAAGAGAAATTCACTTCTTTGGGGCAGGCAGCTCCCTGTGTCCTAGAATAAAAACTAAAACAAATGACAAATAAACAAAAATATATTGTGCCTAATACATTTGACATTCTATTGGTGTCTTCCTCCTGTGTTATTAAGGGCCTTTGATGACTATAATAACTACAGAGAGAGAGAGAGAGAGAGAGAGAGAGAGACAGAGGGAGAGAGTAGAAGGAAAGATACACACACAGATATGATCACTGTCTTGCAAGTGGATATTTTCAAATGTCAAAAATTTCAACTCACAAATTTCTGTTACTAAATTGTACATTAAAAACCCAAATAAAAAGCTTCTCTTTCAAATACTGTTATGCTCCAGATATACAAAAAAAAAATCTTTTTACTACAAAGTAGCTAGAAACGCTGGATGAAATTTAATAAGCATTCCTCAAAATACACAGCTGACTTTGTAAGAAAGCAAGCAAAAATTTAACATACAACTCAGCAATTCTTCTTATAATCATCCACTCAATATAAAAAACAAAAACAAAAACATGTGCTCATACAAAGACTTGCATGAGAGTGTTCATAGCAGGATTATTCATAATAGCAAAAATTTAGAAACAACTCAAATGTCCATTAACTGATAAACAGATAAACAAAATATGGCATATCCAAAAAACAAAACAAAACAAAATACGGCATATCCATGCAATGGGATACTATACAGCAGTAAAAAGGAATAAAACATTGAGATATGCCACAACATAAATGAATATCAAAAACATAATGCCAAGTGAAAGAGGGAGATGCAGAACACCACACCTTTTATGATTCTATTTATATGAACTGTCCAGACAAGGCAAATGTATATAGATAGAAACTAGAATAGCAGTTGCCTAAAGTTGGATATGGGAAGAGAGATTAACTGTAAACATACAAGAAGATCTTACTGGGGTGGTAGAAATACTCTAAAACTGGATTTTGGTGATAGTCATACAATTGTTAATTTACTAAAATAATTTAACTGTGTACTTAAAATGGGTGAATTTTATGTTATATAAATAAAGTTCTCCTAAAAAGAAAGTGAAAAATTTAAGGACTCCCAAATTAAGAAGAATGCCACAATTACCTGGAAGAGACTTGTTAATCTTGGTAGCCTGAGTTTAATGGCCATGTAGGCCTGAAGGGGGAAAAATGAACTCCTCTGAGAATTAAAGTCCTAAACCATCCTTCACATAAATTTGGACTGTGAATTACCCTTTAATACTGCTCTTGGAAACCTCCACCCAACTAATAAACTCAAACTCACCTGTCCAAATCGGTAGTGCCCCAGAGCTCCTGATGGAAGCAAACACAGATTTTTGGAGGCACATCCAGTAGCCCAAGTCCCACTGGAGTTCTACAGATAAAGCTCAAATCAGAGCTCACATTTAAAACACAAAACAAAAACAAGACTAAGTCCCAAAGGAGTTCAGATTTTAGATTACAAGATCATAAATGTAATAAATGTATATTTAAAGTGTTTGAGGAATAAAAAGGAAACTGAAAACATGAACAAATAAAGACTACATGAAAATGAATCAGAATTTCTACAAATCAAAACCATGATTACCCAAATTCAAAATGCAACAGACACTTAAAGAGACAATTAGACAGAGCTGAAGAAAAAATTATTTAATTGGAAGACAGATCTGAAGACAGTCTTTTATAACCCACGGAAGGATAATATAAAAGAGAGTTTAACAGACAAGAGAGTCTAATATATGATAAACTAAATTAAATTAATTAAATCTCCAGGAAAAAAGCATAGAGGTAATGGAGGAAAGGCAATGTTTGAGAACTTAATAATTGAAACTTTCCCCAAACTGATTAAAGAACTGAGTCCTTAGATCCAGGATGCTCTACAAAGTCTAAGCATGGTAAATAAGAAGAAATATATAAGTAGAGCTGTCAGAAAAACTGCAGAACGCTAAAAGGAAAAAAAAAGGATATTATTAGCATTCCAAAGAAAAAAGGAATCACTAAAAAGGGATGATGACTGTCAGCTCTCTCAATATAATAGAAGCCAGAAGATAGCGGAAAAGTATCTTCAAAATACTGAAAGAAAATAACTATAATTTTAAAATATTATGTACACAGCTACATATCACTCAAGAATTGGGTACCCTAAAATGTGATCTTATATTTTTAAAACATTTCTGCATAAAAGGCCCACCACACATCTTTGTTCGTGAACACAATGTTCCCCATTCTTGAATAAACTAACAAAAATGTGATCCTGCCTAATCTAAGCTATCGGGTAAGAAATTATATATTATTTTCTTAATGTATATAAGAAGTTAATAAAGAACATTTCTAAAATCAGTACACCAAAGAAATAATATCCTTTTATCACATAACATGACTTACTTGAGTAATCAATATATTTTCTACCCCCCATTGCAATTCTGAGGAAAGGTAAGCCTAGTAGGTCTCCCAAAGAAGGCTGACAGTGAGAGGTGGGAAGTCATATGGTCTGTAGGAGAAAAAGGCCTCCAGCTGGGGAAAGAGGACAGCTTGGTTTTGGCTCTGTTTCTTCCTCTGTAAAAAGTAGGGGCTTCATAGACATCAACATTTTCTGATGGCTGCTATGGCTCTCAAGCCTGATAATCTTTTAGCCCAATCCTATAGGATGAAATTTCTGTCTTCCATAATTTCAGAAGCCATAATAAAGCTAGTTGGAAATATTTCTAGGTGGAATTTGTAGCACATTATACAACACATTCTTGCAAAATTTTCCCACTAATAATTGTATTAACTAGAAGTTTCCAGTCTGGACTCCTCATCCCATTCCCCAAGCCCCAAGAGATTTAATAACAGAAACAACGGTTTTGAAAGAGGTTTACAAAACTGACAGCTTTTTTCCCCAAGAATACAGTGCTGGGTAGGGGATACTAGGTGCCAGTTTACAGGTCTTCCCAACAGTACCAAGTATATTGCTACAGTGGCAAATTTTCAATGACTTAGGTGATTTTGCTGCCTGGTGTTGGCTAGGCTTTCCCTCCCATGCAAAAACAAAATGGAAATTGAAAAGTGCTTGTACCTGCCGCTAAGTCTAGGCCATGTCTAAGCTTTCAGAATCCCCAGTGAGGCCAGGCCTAGCTAATCCAGAGTGGTCCAGAGGCTGGAACAGAGGGGTGTAAACACAGCAGTACTATCCCGTCAAATGGCTTACTCCTTTCACCTCAATTTTAGGAGTAAAATGTCTGTTTCTTTAAAACCAAAAACAAAATACAGTGCCAGGCAGAGAAAGCAAGAAATATGGTAGTAAAATGTCTGCCCTCTAATATAACATAATGCTAAATTTAAGGCCAAGTCTAACATGAAAAGATACTCAACATCACTTATTATCAGAGAAATGCAAATCAAAGCCATGAATAGATATTACCTCATACCTGTCAGAATGGCTAAAATTAACAAAACAAGAAACAATAGATTCTGGCAAGGGTGCAGAGAAAGGGGAACCCTCCTACGCTGTTGGTGGGAATGCAAACTGGTGTGGCTACTCTGGAAACCAGTAAGGAGCTTCCTCAAAAAGTTAAAAATAGAACTACCCCACGACCCAGCAACTGCACTACTACGTATTCATCCAAAGGATACAAAAATATTGATTTGAAGATATACATGCACCTGGATGTTTATAGCGGCATTATCAACAATAGCCAAATTATGGAAAGAGCCCAAATGTGTCCATTGACTGATGAATGGATAAAGAAGATGTGATGTGTGTATACATATATGAATGAATATTACTCAGCCATCAAAAAAGAATGGTATTTTGCCATTTGCAATGTCGTGCATTGAGCTTGAGTATATTATGCTAAGCAAAATAGGTCAAAGACAAATACCACATGATTTCACTCATATATGGAATTTAAGAAACCAAACAGATGAACATAGAGGAAGGAAGAAAAAAAAAAGAGAGACGGAGGCAAACCATAAGAGACTCTTAACTATAGAGAACAAACTGAGGGTTGTTGTAGGGGAGGTGAGGCAGGGAGATGGGCCAAACGGATGACGGGCATTAAGGGGGGCATTTGTTATGATGAGCACTGGGTGTTACATGTAACTGATGAATCACTAAATTTTACTCCTGAAACCAATACTACATACACTATATGCTAACTAACTAGAATTTAAATAAAAACTTGAAAGAAAAAAAATAAGAAAAATAAAATTAAGGTAAAATCTAACACTGACTTAAAAATCCTACAGTGACTAGAGAGCTAACAAGCTTGTCCCTTTCTGAATGAGAAGTTGACCTTTGGTTAACTTCCTAGATCTGTTCCCCTCAAACGGTACATTAACTATGTTACTAGGCAACACTGCTTATAGTAACAATGGCAGCTAATTGGTAGACAGCATCTAAGTGGTTTAAGAGAACTATAAATACCTGATGGGGACACCACCGCTTTGGATTTCTTTAGTGCAGTCATTCTTGTAACGATTCATGTAACTTTCAGGGATGCTAGATGTGTGCCTATTGACCATTACAAGAGACATTCGTTCATGGGGGTATGAAATTTCTAAGCCAGGGCAGTGCCCACACCCACACCATGTGGATCTCATCTCCTTGCACTTGAACTTTCATCTGGTGGTGAAAGAAAATACTTCCCTGACTGCTGGGTGAGCTGTGTGATGGACTGGTGCAAGGCCTCCTAGAGAAGAGGACTGTCCTCTGGCAAGCGAAGGTTCCCATCCTCATCCTTCTGAATAAACTGTGCCAATGGTGGTCTACGATGGCTAAAAGTCTAAGTGTTCAGTTGAAGGTGGGCAAAGCATCCGAATGTTTAATTTTTTGTGTTTCTTATGGTTTTAGGTCTATAACCCAGGACAAACAGCATAATGCTAAAGTCACGGACAAATTAATTTTAATAATATTTGTATTGGTTCTTTCATTCAAGAATTTTTTTAGAAGGTTCATTGTAGTTGCTCTATGATAAACAGATGGTAAGGTAAGATGACAAATAGGAAATACAATTAAGTGGCCAGTGCAGTTATCAGTGGAGCTGGCTTTATTTGAGATATATTTCAAGAGTAGAGCTGCCCTGGCTTATTAGTGGATGTGATGAGAGGTATAAAGAAGAGTGAAGCATCAGGGACACCTAACTTTCGGCTGGAATAACACGGTGAACAGCAATGCCATTTACTGAGTCAGAGGAGACCAGCAGTGGTTATAAAGAAGTGATAGAAATGGTGGTGAAGAATAAACAGGCTTCTACTCTGCATTTAGATTAACCCCCTGAAAAAGTAAGTACTTACATACGGCAGTGTGGGGAAATGATGCTTTGAGAAAAGTGATAATACGGATCCAGTTTTATAATCAGAATTATATACTTAATTCCTTTTACAGGAAGTGGGGATGAATAAAGAAGAAAAAGTAAGAAAGGCAAAACACAGCTTTAAGTGTGCAGCACATCATGTGTTAAATTGAAACAACCCCAAAGTTCAACTTCCTTTACTGTTCAAGGAGAAAATCCTTCACTATGTACTTCAGGATAAAGGATTTGCAACTATATGGTGCTTGAGAAATATGCTATTGCTGTAATTTAACTCACTGTATGTGGGCTTCAAGATGCACAGTGGCATTCCAAACCAACTTTTAAAGAAAATTGCATGGAATTTTCAAGACATCAGGAGCGTTCTTTAAAGTTATGCAGAGAAAACGGATTTTTGATAGTTATGAATTACATTTAGTGCTGCCAGATTGCAGGGAACACTCTCTTTGCCTCAGTATGGTTAGAATTACTGTTGACAAAGTTTTAATTTAAATTTTAAGGATTTAAATGGAAGAATATAGGTCACTGAATTTTCATTCATTGTGTAAGTATTACTAGTGGCAGAAAGCAAGCTTTGTTAGTGAGGGTCCAATTTTGGCCCTGGAGTCCATCTTTTCTGTAGTAGTTGGGAATTGAGTATGTGTTAGTGAGAATAATTTGGCCCTCAGTCAGTCAATCAGTGGACTGAACACGCACAGTTAGAAACCTGCCTGGCACAGAACAGAAGCTTGGTTCAGAAATAATAAATGCATTTGTGAGACAGACTCAAGTCCACACAAATCATTTATTACAATCACAAGCTAGAAGGGATTCGATCTTTCCTAGCAGGTTGTAGATTTAGATAGATTTGCAATAGTTGGAAAACACACTACACAGCCCTGAAGTCTAATTCTACAATTTTCAACTGGTTTCCTAAAGTTGAAAAACAGAGGTAAATATTTGTAGAGCCCACTGCATATAAAAAGATGTTTTCAAGAGCCTTGCCATATCCAGGAAACCATAAGAAATTATAGTAGGTGTCTAATTTAAACGTTGTATCTTAAAATAACAAATGTAAAAGTATATGCTATATAAACTATTAAAAATAAAGACCACTTCCTGGAAGAGGAATTTAAAAACTGTATTTTTTCATAAATCTGCATGAGTAGAGTAAGTTTCAGATCAACAATCTAGCAAAAGGATGAAGTATGAGTAGCACAAGAAAACCAGCATACTGTGGAAAGGCATAGCCTTTTGAGCCTTTGTGTGTGTAGGGGAGAGGGTCTTTCTTCAGGTTTGTGCTGTTTGGTGTCCCATTGTCCTCATTGGCCCCCAGCTCTAGAATCTGTGTTTTCCTCCAGAGAATGATGAGTATAATGGGTAATACTGACACGTATAGCACATACTCGTGTGCATTCCCTAAATGTGCTCTAGCCCCAAAACGTTGTTGAAGTAAGAACACAACAGAAATTTGGAGGGATATGCATATGGGGAGGAGGTGACTGGCTTTCATAATAACACATGTCACAAGCATGTAAATAATTAATAACAGTATACTGGTTAAGTACCACATGCCAAAAGCTGTGACAACAAAGAACCCATAAATTATGTGCAAATTTCAATATGCTTGCTAAACTCACCCCTCCTTCTGCTGCTCAAGAAAATTTTGCCAGAATCCAAGTGAGTGAAAAGAAGAAATTACTAAATTTGTTCTAATTTTTAATTCTTTAGAAAATAAATCCTTTCCAAACCTTGATTGCAAGGTGTGTTGTGATGGCAAAGTTGAAAACGAATGCTTTAAAGGATTTCATGTGATTTCTTATGTAAACCAGAGCAGAAGGTATAATTCTCAGAAAAAGCCAAGTACATTTGCCTCAACATAAAATAGGACTGATTGAATTTCAAACTCTTCGTTTATTTTGTAGAGCTGAAATGTTAAGTTCCTTATTGCTGTTCAAAATTGGCTTCAATTGTATGCTATTATATATGTATAATTATATATATATATATATATATATATATATATATATATATATATATATTATTCTCATTCATTTGAAAGAAGTGTTTGGTTACTATAGGATGTACGTGATTTAAAATTTCAAATATATTCTCCTCAAGCACATTCAGAATGTCATGCTGGATGATTTCAGCTTGGTCATGAGCTGCTTCACGCACGCCGGTCTTGTCCTCAGTACACCAGAGAAGCATCTCTGGACTTCTAATCTCCAAATCTGACTTTCCAAGGCTGACTTCAGAGAGATTCTCAGATAGACAGAGGGCAGGGAAGGGGATGGAGCCTACCAGGGTATTATTGTGATTTTAAATCTAAAAGAACAGAAGAATCCTTTCTGAGAGGAAATACAATATCTTCAAAGCAAAACTGCTTTCTTGGAGAAGCTCCTAGACATAAATGTGAAGAAAGAGATAGTAGGAAGGGAAAAAGTGGGAAATTTCATCTAAGAAAGAGAGAGAGATGATTAAAAGTCATCATTCAATCATCAGACAGTACTCAGCTAGTTTCTACTCATTTTTTCTTCTAAGAATGATGTACCACATAAAAGTATCATGGTAAGCAAGTTGTACATTCTATCACTATAAAGGTCGTTCATTTTGAAAGGCTACATTATATAACAAATAGAAACCTACCCTAACTCACTGAAGACAGACAGAATTTTCTTTTGTTTACTTCTTATTTCCAATTTTTAAAATCTCCTTTTCTCTGCCCACATTCAGTCATTCGTAATAAAAGACAAGTCGCTTTCAGGTACTCAGCACACATTGCACACAGACACACACAGGCTGGATCAGCCACGTCAACTCCACACAATTGTTTGAAAAGTTGAAAAGTTCAAACTATTTATTTAATGTCATGCAGATAAACCCAAGAAAAGGAACATATTTGACAGATAAATTTTAGGTGACTGAGTCTTATAAACCCAAGGAAATGTTTTAGGATAAGCGTTAAAATGAACACTTTAATATTTAAAAGTACACTGGATTTACCAAATTAGGAAATTAACAAAACTACCTTTTTGCCTCAGGAGAAAGTTCCATTTAGTAACTATCTAAGGTGAAATCAATCATCTAGAGAATCTCTTTGGTTCTCTTACTCCCAAAGATAGGAGACAGAAGCACCACTAACCCCTTATTCCATAGATAATAAAAGCAACATGTGGGATTTGATGAGCATGGGAAGATTGGCATCTGCTACCCCAAGAAGAATGGTGACCATTCTATAGCAAGGAAATTCATCAGTTTTCTACTCCTGAGCAGGTCACTGACAGACGTATTTCTTACCTATACACCGAAGGAGAAGTTGAACCACAGCAGCCTCAACTCCTGGTTATTCTGGTAAGTGATAAAATCAATTTAGTGAGAGTCCAACAAGCATTTTAAATGCAAAACTTATTTTTCACGGTAAGACAAGAAAGTATGAAGGCCCTGAATGAGATTATAGAAGACCATACAGTTTGAACAATTTTCTACTTACTTCCAAATGGATCCAAGAGGTCTAATTTTACACTTAACTTAAAACAAATGCAGCAAACAAATCATAAACAAAATCAGAAGGAAACTCCAAAAAGCTGGAGTAGCTAAAATGTAAAATTACTTCTCCCTTCTAATTCCCACCTCTAACTTCTCCAAAAGCAGAACATGCAGGTAAGATGAAGAGAGTGTTGGATACAAGGAACTAGAAATTTCTAGTGTGTTGGGAATCTCTAAATGAGGATGCTTTAAAACTCAGGGGCTGAATTGCTGAGTTGTAAGGGGAAGGTTGGACTTGTGATGAAATGCAGAATAAGTGTTAAGCTGGAGGAACAAAAGAAAACAATAATAGTCTTATATGGTGACATAAGATTCAGAGCACAACAGACTTTAAAAGATGAAATTTTCTAAATTAAAAAAAAGAGCCTAATTCACTCAAAGAACCAGAGCTCTTTAAAAAAGCAGCTGATGCCACGTCTCTAATATGAAATGCACAAAGCCTGTTGTATCTGACATAATCAGTCTATATCACAGGCACATAGGAACCAACTTGAAGAAGCTTCCATTACCAAAGATAGGACAAACTGACTGTAAGGGATTGCTGAGTTTATAATGATAATTCAACAACAACAACAACAACAACAACAACAACAACTCTTCACTGGCACCTTTGGAGGATGGAAACATAAAGAGAGGAAAGCTAGTAAATAAAGAGAAAAAGTCATGTATTAGTCTTTTCTTTCCTATATAAATTGAACGCAGGCAGACCAAAAAGTTGATCATGGAAAGTTGTTATCACTATAAGGAAGCGCTGCTAAAAAAAGAAAAGAGAAAGACCTTCTATAAAGTCTGTAAAGCTCAATCCTATCAGTGTTAGTGGACATAATGATGTGAGCCTAACTAGTGACAGACATGCAGTAAAATCAATTATTTTAATGTTCAATTTATATTTTATTGTAAGTGCTACCACTTTCTAAGGGGAAACATAATAAGTGTTTTTGTTTTGTTTTAAAATAAATCAGATGCCAAGTATCTTAAGTAGGTAATTAGTCAGCAAATAATGAAAAAAGATTTAGTCAAACATCAGCTGGGGAGAGTAAAATCATTTCAAAGAGAGGGTGAAACCCTAGAGAATGCTTGCAAGTGGAGGAGATGTGGTTTGATGTTTTAGAAGGAAGAGATGCAGGTCTCGTGTTTTTTTTTCCTCCCTTTCCACTCCTCCTTTTCATATCTCAGAAAATGGGGAGCTCTAAAATTAAAGGGCATAGAGGAGGTAGAGTGCAAAGCCACACCGAAGAGAGAGTCCATTCTGACTTTTCTGAGAACATTCTTGGAAGAGGCTCTCCTAAGGGAAGGAAAGGAAGGGTCACCTGAGACAGGTGATGACACTGAGGCCCCAGGAACCTCTGGGCTCAGGTTCAAGGGAGATGAACTTAAAGAGGAGCACAACTGCTTATGTTTTTGAGAACGGTATGACTGCTTATCTCTAGAAATAACTGTACTTTTAAAAAGTTGCTATGAAATTATGTCATTTAGTATTGGCTAAAATTGCTTTTAAAGACTGTTTCAATGAAAAAAATCATTTGTATATGAAAAACAGAGACATTTGAGGAGTTATCTGCACATAATCCAGTAAATGATTTGAAGTAGGAGATTTTAGTTCCAGATTTGCTAATTAATTAAAACCTGTCTGGGCTCAACTTTCTCCTCTACTAAAAAAGAGCAATAATATTTCTGCTTCCTTCATAAATTTGGGGGAAAATTAAAATTTTTTTAGTGTTTACTTATTTTGAGAGAACGAGAGAGAGGGAGAGAGAGAGGGAGCAGGGGAGGGGCAGAGAGAGAGAAAGGACACAAAGGATCCAAAGCAGGCTCTGTGCTGACAGCAGGAGCCCCATGCAGGGCTTGAACTCATGAACTATGAGATGATGAGCTGGGCTGAAGTCAGATGCTTAACCGACTGAGCCACCCAAGTGCCAATTCTGGGGAATAATTTAGGTAAGAGATGTAAGAAAAATTTTTTACTTATGAAGAATTATATATAGTGTTGAAATTATTAAGAAAATATTTGTTGAATACATGATTACACATTGAACGTCAATGAGAGTCTCCATCTTCTGGCTAGGGAATGTTTAATCACAGCATGCAACTGATATTTGGTGCTGGCATTAACAAACTTATGGTGAATAAGCACATTAAACCTATTAAGTTCTGTAACTATATAATTAGATCTTACAGGGTAGCTTTGTGACAGTGTTTGTCCACAGATGGACAAACATGGTGGCGTGCAATTCAGTCACATTTCTTAAGCTCTGACAACTGGGAAAATCTAGCAAAGCTTTCTTAGTAATAAATACTTTTAAGCACATCACTGACCTATGAGTGATTATACAAGAGACTGACTTACTATTAAATCCTTATCATGCCACTACTTAACAAACTATGTGAACCTGAGCCTTTCTAGGCCTCAGTTTCCACATCTGTAGGCCTGAATATTAACAGTACTATCTAAAGTGGGGCATTAAGGGGGTTAAATAATGCCTACAGAAAACACCCAAAAAATGTTAACTATTCTATCATTATGATTATTGTCATGAAAGTTTACATTAGATTTCTTTCAATTGAACTGGATACTTGATTAGTAGTTAGAACCCAAAGTAGTGTTTCCTTTTATATATGTTAAGTGAAGTTGTTACCATGGGAATGGTGAATAAGACAGGAAAAGTTGAGATGAAAGTTGGAACTTACCCTGAATTTTCAACTAGAATATTTTCATAAGGTTTCTTCAAAATTTGCCCGTGTGTGCACGTAATCACTTTGGATGATTTCTGTTCTTTCTTTAGATTAACCAACGCATACAAACTCATCCATTCAGACACCTGTTCTTGCTCTGAGCCTTTCCTAGGGCTGTACTACCTCAAATGCCCTTCCTTCTCATCTCTGTCCTCCCATGCCTCTTCCATTACAGACGCTTCCCCAGTGATTTCAATCCCTGATGACCGGCCCCTCAAAACCCTATATCTCGTAGGGTCTATTTTTTTTCTTTGACCTCATCATATTGTTTAATCTGTTAAAAAACTTTTCACTGTTTCTATCTTCCTTCTCAATGTTAAAGAGTAAACTTCCTATCCAACTCCTATCCTCCACGGCACCCAGCCAGCAGTTATACAGTAAACATCTGCGGAATGAAACAAAACATAAAACCAGTCCAGAATAAATCGCAGGATTAGAAGGAATTTAAACATCATATAGGTCAATTCCTTACTCAATGCTTCCATCTTTCCACATTCTCCTAAAGAGATTATCTCAGCTTGAATAACTCTTTTTTTAAAAAATTTTAAAAGTGATCTTTACAGTCAATGTGGGGCTCCAAACCACAACCCCAAGATCAAGAGTAGCATGCTCCACTGACTGAGCCAGCCAGGTGCCCCTCAGCTTGAATAATTCTTGTAATAGAGAACTCACTACTATTCAAGGCATCTATTTTCAAGAAGGTTTAAACACTAGGAAATTGTTTCTCATGTAGGATACTGGAAACATAGTATTATTGCAATTATCTTGGTGTTCATTGTAGTCCCCTTTAGATCTAGGTGTCACTGATAATAATAAAAATTCAATAATAATACAGCATACTACACGGAAAACAAATGCTTAGAATGCATACTCTCAAAAGTGTGTGATTTGGGACAAATTTCTTTATCTATAATAGGCCTCCTTTATAAGATTGTTAAAAACAGCTAACTAAAATTAAAATTAAATGCTAAATTTTAGAAATGTTAGAAGTAATTGAGGAAAGTTGGAAAGTGAATATTTTAGTTAATGATTCAGTTAAATATAGAAATTTAGTATTTATTTATAAAAAAACTAATTAATTTAGAGAAATAACATACATGCATCTGGAGGTATAAGAAAGTTTAGGAGCAAGCAAATAGAAATTGGTCCATTTGTCTTGCTAATGTAGGTTAAAGGTTTCTTAATTTAAAAAAAAAACTTCTTATATTAATGAAGCTAAAGCTGGCCTGTGAATTGGTTATGGGAGCATTAGCTTGAAGAAACGTCTTTAGTCCTTCTCAATAGATTTGAGATTCTGTAGTCTGTTATGTCAAGGCAGAGTGATAAGCATTGTTACTGCTCAGCCTTTTACTTCAAGGTTATGTAGATGCAGTCTTAGGATGACCTAGGAAATAGGGAAGAAAGTCAACAATTTCTTTGCTGTTGAGTAAAGAAAAACATTCAGAAAAAATTGCAATTAAATATCAAATGTTTGGTGAGAAATTACGACAATTACTGAGAAGAAAAAAATGAATATAATATTTGCTAAGTACAACAGTAGGTATATCAATCTAGCAGTGAGGAACTTCAGGAATAGAAATAGAGAATTAGAAGTGAAAAGAAGTAACTTTCAAGATGGACACATAAACAAGGGAAATTTGCAACAATAGAAGATTCAGCAATTTAGTACTATTTTGTTAGAAACAATAAAAGCTATCTATATTTAAATGATAGAATGGAAAGAAAGCATGAATAATCAACAGTAAACAATAAGACATTCTTTTTGACTTGCAAATGTATTTTCTAAAGTTCTTCTCTGTCACTTTACAACTATTAGAGTTATTCCTGCTGACAAAGGGAGCTGAATCTTACCCAACAATCTTGGAACACTTTGAAATACAATTTGAAAATGAAACAAAATGTAAAAGGAAAAACCAGAGATTTAATTTTAAATGGAATATCATTGTATGTAATGCATACCTAATAATATGAAAAATAAAGTAATATAAAAAGAGCAAAATTATTTTTGGTATGAGACTTTTTCTTGAATACTTTATCAGTGTTGGTTTGACAAGAAAAGATGAAGCCCTCTTGATACGAGTGTAATCCAGAATACTTGTCAGGGTTTCTTTTTGTCTCTTCAGCGTGCATACTTGTTTTGATAATGCATCCAGGATCCCAATTTGAGTTAACAAACAGCTGAAGAGATCTGGTATCTCAAGAAGAGGTAGGGAATGCACAACCTATAAATCTTTCAATAATGTTCAAAGTTCAACAAGGCTGGGGTGAGGCGTGGATTACACCAAAGCACAGATTAATGTCAGCAGGCCACTCCCTGCCATTCTTCCTGTCTGGAAGAAGATGCATTACTTTTTTTTTTTTTCCTTTTTTTTAAATGAGCAAGTTAGTCCTGTCCTCTCAATCCCATCAGAATGAAATCTCCAGGAATACAGAAACTATATATGTCTTGCACGTAGCATGGAACACATCACATAGTAGGTGCTGAATCAATCTGCTGACAGAATGAATACGTATCACGTCTTCTGTGCAGCAGGCCAACTGAAATGACATCTGAAATGATCACCATGGGAATAGTGACCTCCTTCACTTGGGAGACCTTTAGCTCAGAGCAATCCAAAAGCTTTTGTGGCAAGCCTTGAGGTTAGGTTTAAAAGTCCCAAATCAGGCAGAAGACCAATGGCAAGCAGAAGAAGGGGTAACCAAAGACTGTGCTGAAAGAGTAGCCCCAGGGCCTGTGGGAAAGACAGAGGAGCCTGTGGAACAGCACAGAATGACCCTGTGGGTTGTCAGTGACCTTGTAGGCCCCAAATATCGATGTCAGAGTTAAGTGTTTACAGTCCTCTTTAATTAAAGGTTATTTGACAACTTGAGAGGGAAAGCAAAAAGATATCCTCTAGAGTGTATTTCTAGGGCCCTTAGGAGTGCTAAGGTCAAAGGAAATGTGATAACAACCCAGAAAGAAAACAGGGCCCTTTTTACAACTGCTCCCTGACATAGGGCCACACTGGTAAAACTCACTATGGAAACGCTAGGGGAGGTAAGTGCTTTATTCATCCATCCCATTCATCCCACCACATGCTCTGTGCCATGCAGTCCAAGACAGACTGGCTCTGATGCCCACAGGCTTGAAGGATACACATGACTTTCTACACCTCGTATTCCTTTTAATCCCAGGGATACAATTTTCCAGAGGAGAACTTTGAACAGAAAAGCGTTTGAAGGTAAGCAGAAAGTAGGTTAAAAACTATCAGCTGACAAATTCTTATAGGAACAAAAGAAAAGCATAAGGGGAGCCAGGAGAAAATTATCCAAACAAAAATGAAGAAGCGATGAGGAAAAAACTAGGGAGGCAAACGAAAGATTTTAAACTTTCTGCTACATCTTTCCCTTTATTCCCTACTAATAAGAATGTGGTTGACATAGCTTAGGTATGTAAGTCAATGAGGCAAGTACAGGTCAAACTTCTAGATCATGATTCCCACAGACAGGAAAGCCACACTTGGAGGAAGAGGAGGAGGAGGAGAGCCGATTCTTCTTCAGAGAAAGAGATGATTCTATTATTTTAAGAACTGCTAATTAATGAGTACCCATTTATGCCACTAGGTACAACGCAGATGTTTTATATTCATATTCGCTACCTTTTATGGTACATTTTATTATGTGCTTAATAGATGACAAAACTAGGAGGTTAAGTAACTTGCTCAAGGTCATAAAGAAAAGTAGAAGCAAAGCTGGATTCTAACCTAACTCTCTGACTCCTAAGTTTGAGGGATTTTCCCCCCACGATACTGCCTACATAACATGTATTTGTTCAGGGAAAGAAGAGTGACGATATTAGATTTCTCTTCAGGGAGCAATTTCCCAAGACTATATTTTCCATTTAGCTGTGCCTGAATTATTGATTTGTTTATAATTGCCATCCTTTACCATAAAGATCTATGTTCAATATGGGAATAAGAAGCCTATTAGAATGATAGTTTTCTTCATGACGACTATATCATACATCAATTAAAATGAACATAACTTCATAACAGCCTGGCCAGGTGTTGCTAAGTACTATAATACCGCATTCAACATCTGTGAGAATCTTGACAAAAATTACAAATGACACGCCAGGCGGGCTGCTGTTTCTGAATCAATGCATTCTGCAAAAAACTTCAAAAATCTTGGGATACTATAATGAAAGCATGTACAAACACAGCATCACAGAGGGAGGAGATGAGGATGAGACTAACTAGCTCGAATATGAGTAAAGCAATAGGAAGCAGAATTATGGAGGAATCTCTTAAAGGATGAAACTCCCCCAGTATCAGGTATGCATCAAATTTCACAATTTTAAGTAGCCTTAATAATCTAAAAGTTCTACGGAATATATCTCTACTTATCCAGCTAAAGAAGAAAATAGGCATCTGTTTTTCCATCCTAAAATTTATAATTAACACAGAGCAAGGGATCACAGCCAGCCTCCCCCAGCAGAGCACTTACCTCCAATAACACACTGTTTCTCTGGTTAACAAAGGATAATCCTTTTGCTGTCTTTCTGACAAAAATTATTCATGTGTTATCAGCATGTTACCAGGGAAAAAGAGATGAACGGATCTGAACTTTCAATGATTTGTTTTAATTTGATAATCAAATAGCAATTATAGTACAATCGCATAAACTATCGACCTTTACCCCTCCTCCTCAATTGTGCCCCAACATTTTGAAGAACAGAATCAATAGATGAACACTGACTTTCACCATGAACCCTTTGAATACCTAAAACCTCAGGAAAGATGGAAGAGAGATGAGGTGAGACAGAGAGCTTAACGCTGAAAGAACTAAGATACTGGAAATATTGTGACAGATTTCTCATCAACATGGCAAGGAAGTCCCCTAAATGTCCATCTCTGGTGCTTTCAGATGGACTGGATCAGTTGTTCTCAACTTTGGCTGATATAACATCATTCAGGAAGGTTTTATAAAACCTTTGCCTGGGCCCCACCTCACAGAAATTCTGATTTAATTACTCTTGAATAAGATTCAGGAATCAATATGCTTTAGAAATTCCCCAGGTGATCCTAATGTGCAGAAATCCACTGACTTAAATAATTCAGAGACATGAATAAATGTAAATCATATTGGCAAGGTTTTAACATAGTTTTCACCTCACTGGAAGAAAAGAATTCTAAAATTTCTAAACACCAAAACATGATAATTTCAATAAACGATAGCAATAAATAATAACAACAGACAACAGCAACGTTAACAATAAAAACCTCTTCCAAAACCCAGGAAAGGAAAAAGGGTAGAAGAATTTTGTATAAAAATTTTTCTCTCTCCACCTCCTATAGAGGAAAGCAACATTTTTCAGTGCTAATCATTAGACCTGGTACCAGGTACATAAATATGAATCAGACATGGATTCCCCATTTTTAAAAATGAGGACACTGAGCCTCAGAGATGTGAAGGAACTTCTCTATGGCCAAAGGACAGATAAAGAACAAAGCTTGAACTTGATCAAGTCTCAAGTCCAAAGATTTTTCTCCTCTCTGTATCTTCTGAATCATTTCTTTGCACTTGCTAACTTAGGTGCTGGGACAGAGTGTCATTTTAGCAATATTTTCCACTGTAGGACCCTTGAAGAGTTCATTCTAAGGAACTTAATCCATAGCTCTAGTGGCAATTAGCAATCTGACATTGGCACTGAATAAGTAAAGAAGAGAAATATATAAAATTAGATTGGAGGGGCAGGTAGGAGACTAAGAGTAAAGGAGCTTGAATGCTAAGTAAAGAGTTTGGAATGAATGAATATATTAGCTGATTAACAAGTCCATAGGTATTGAGTACATGCCCTGGGTTGGACAGAGAGAACTCTCTAAGGTCTAGACAATAGGGAGATATTGAAGGTTTTAGAATTACTGTATCTAAGGGGCAATCTAATATGCCAAACCAGAAAACAAACTATAAGAAAAGAAAAACCTATCAAAACACTCCTTTTGCCTGGTATAAGTAAGAAAAACAAAACAAAACAAAAACCAACAACCCAAAAACATTATGAATAAATCAACATAAGGCTCATTTACCATTATAAAAAACAAACTCTGAAAAGAAATTAGCATTATTTTAAGACAAATCTTGTTTTATGTTATTTTTTATTATAGCTGCATAGAATTTTTCTAAAGGCTGAATTTAGTAGCCGATAAAATACAACTCTCCAACCCAGGACAGATGGTCAGCATGACATCCTAGGATTGGAGTCATTTATTAGCATATGTCAGAGTTAACAATAAAAAAACTTGATGAATTATTAGTTTCCCTCAAGGTAGAAAGCATATTCTCAAATTTAAATGAACAAATTAAAAAAATCAGAAAAGAGGAAAGAAAACCATTTCAGTCTCCCATAATACCAAATATCTGCTTAAAACTCTATATTTAGATTAAACATACAAATTAATAAGAAAAAATATATAAATGTGAAAAAAAAGAAAAGGCTAGGTTACTCTTTTATTACTCCAATGAGATGATTTCGTACTTTTCATTTTTTTCTAAAACAACTTGCTCTTCTCCACTTTAGAAAGCTATTGAAAATTAAGGTAATTTAAAATCTTGCATCCAAATGTATACCCTTTACTTTTTACATATCTACGTGTGGAAGTTTCCAATGCTTTAAGAAATTTAAAGCATTAAGTAGCATGCCATTTGGGGTGTCAGCAGGGAATGTATTTGACATGACATTAAATTAAGCATATTAACTCAAGTAATAACTTTTTAGTTATACTTATTATATCAAATATTAAATTATGCTGGTGCTTACTTTCACTGGACAGCTTTTTTAGACATACTTTTTAATCCAATGTGAGTGTGTATGTGTGCATATGCACACAGTGTGTGATTGCATGTGGTGAAAAATTGACACTGCATGTTCATTTTATTCTGGGCCCTCGTCTCATGATTTCTTAATTTACTTTGGTATCATCAGACATCATAAGATGAGCAGTCTCTATGAGATAGTAGCTCTTGATTTC
This sequence comes from Panthera tigris, assembly GCF_018350195.1. Classification (NCBI taxonomy): domain Eukaryota; kingdom Metazoa; phylum Chordata; class Mammalia; order Carnivora; family Felidae; genus Panthera; species Panthera tigris. The sequence continues at coordinate 167,354,169 of NC_056660.1, forward strand.
TTTTAAAAAGTTTCAAAGATTTTGTAACTTTTTAATTCTAGAAAAAGGAATAGGACAAGGACTGATTACATACCATAATCTGTGATTTTACAGGACACCAAATACAGCTCTTTCAGGTTTTGTCCTTCCTTTGCAATGACCTCCACACACCTGAAACACACACATAAAAAGTGGTGAGTTACACTAATGCGTTTCAAGTTAAATTAGCAAGAGTCTGGCCATGACTGTAACAGGCAGAGGTCAGCATTTGATGAATGCCACAGCTCTCTTCTCTCAACAAACTTCTTTCAAGTGTGTCAGGAAAAAGTGTTATATTCTCTGCTTTAAACTCAAGTGTAGTAATACCTAAATGACTTTAATTAAATACATTTATGACTAGTGTATATTTTAAAACCAAAGTGATGAAAAAGAGACGGTTCTGTAAAAGTAATGTCACATTTAGTAACAGATTAGTAAACACAGGCTATATAAAGAACATGTCATTTACATAATAAAATGATATATAACAATTATAATGAAACTAGAATATAGATGGATGGGCTCTTGGTTCAATTATTAATGATGGAGTTTGATAACACTAAAATATACATTTTTGTGTGCTTTATTCCACAAAAATCAGAAATATTTTTAAAATCTATAACATTAATTATAGATGAAAGAAAAATCTGAACACATAAGAACCTTAAAATCTATTACTTTAAAATGTTTAATTCTTAATATTTTAAATGAATTATTGCATAGATATAATAATATAGATAGATATGTAATATAAAGATATGTAAGATTTAAAGCCTTCTCTGGTTTCATTTAAGTTAAAAGGTTTTTGAATGGTGCACTCAGCTCTAATAGCTATAGTGGAACATGTGGTAAAGAACTGAATGAACTTTAAAAATAATGATTAACAACGCCATCCGTTTTGTGGCTCAGTCTCCCATATCAGAAAAACCTGTACAGTCATACTGAAATGTAGGAATATGCATCCTTCAATGTAGTCCCTGTTTTAATCTTTATAAATAACAGTTAAGTAAAAGGGTAAAAGCAAAAAGAGTCATTAACCTTTTCTAGGAAGTAAGGATCAAGTAATTTGATACCTGTGTGTATAATCCATCAAAAAATTACTGAGTATCCATCTCTGCCTTGCAGATATTTTATTTGCTGTCTGGCTTATTTGTAGGAATCTTCATAAAATGTCAGAAAAATTTATATGATTTTACTTCACATAATTCATTACTGAAGGTTAAATTAGTTATAAAGAAGACATACTTTTTCCTTTAAGATATTTTTATAGAATATTGTTTTAATGAAATGATAAACATTTCAAAGTTCCTCAGAATAAATGAATAAACATTGTTTTTGGCTTTTTTTAAAAAAACGATTTATGACAAAAACAGAGAAGTTATTCTATGGCTACAACAGAAAACTTAAAACAGCAATACAATGCAATTACCATTGATAGAGCTTATTATGAAGGGAAAATTTTAAATCTAATTCCATGTCATTTGGCTTTAATGTAATATTTGAATAAACTCATAAAAAAGGAAGGGCAAAAGGAGATGAAACATTACAGGCAACAACTATGTTTTATTTACAACTTTAAAAATGAATTTTCACACGCGAAGGATAAAAATAAAGACCCTAGATAATTACAAAACCCTTAAATTAAAAGAAATGACTACCTTCTCTCATGCCAAAGGTACGTTTCATCGTCCTCCTCTAACACCTACCAAAAAAGTTTAACAGATGCAGTATTCTGTATGACTACTACAAAATAAAATAAATTAGTACAGAAATAATGTTTGTGTCATTTATTTTATTCTCATGCTCTTTCCAAATAGCCCAAAATGCCTGATTTTACATTTGATTGTGAAAAAACTCTAACCAGATGCAATATCCTATCTGTGTTCCTGTCACTTGATTCTTTATAAGATATGCCACAAGCACATAGGAACATTAAAGACACACAGAGCAAACTACAAAGAGCAAATAACACAAATTGATTTCACTGTATAAGCCAGATCAAATGCTATTTCATAGGCAACAAGAACCAGTATTCATATAAAATAAGATAATCAATCAATGGATGAAAACTCTTGAAAAACTGATGAAAGGCCATGAGCATCAGGTTTCCCCACTGCGTGTCAGAGGAAAGTTATCATGAATAGATATGGCAAGTAAATTTAGCTTATTCAAGAGGCGACAGCCAAGAGATAACACATGATTAAGAAGGAAGCAGTAAATATCTTTTAGACAGAAAAGGAGAAAAGAAATATAAGAGAAAAGCACTTTGCTTTTACAAAGTATCACCTAGGATTTTTGCTGTTTTTAAAAGTTCAGCTGCATGAGGTTTTCCAAACACTTTTAATTACCCTGTAATCACAGCCAGTGTACTAGAAGTTACGCACAACACAGAGGTACTCCTTGAATAAAAATTCATGGAGAGAAAAAAAAAAACATTCCTTGGAAGATGTGTGGCAAAACTTAATTTTTTTAATGTACATATCACATCATTCCAAGGTGTGATATTTGAAGCAAGGAACCCCAAGTTCTGTGAATGTAGGCTGAAACTCTTAACACGATATTACGCAAAATTGAGTGTTTCAAATAAGTAGCTAAAATACCTGTTGTTTTGAGAGTTGAAAGTGGAAACGGTTTGTATTGTCTTGTTACCACAAATTGATGGAAATGGAACCCCACATCAACTGGCTAGTGCCTGAAATCCAGGGATTAGTCCAGGTCTAGTTTCCTAGGCAGCCTGCAGTGACAGCAGGTCATGATGAGACAGACACCTGCATGGTGATTGTCCTTTCCTCCTGAAACTTTTAGAGTCCATTACAGTATGTATTTACAGGAAGTATGTGAACATAACACTATAGTCTGTGGACCACATTTACTCTAAATAATTCTCTGTTTCGAGTCTTGGCTCTAGTCTGACCTTTAGTGTATTAACATTACAGCATTTCCCAGTTCACTGTATAGCACTATGCAGGCAACAAACAAGGTGGTAAAGCATAGCAGTTATTGAAACTTTTGACTACAGGTACTTATATAATTTTTTAAGGGTCAGTTTTTAAATGGTAGCAATAAAAAAGAAATGTTTGTAAAGTGATAATCTTTAAGGAGAGCGCGAGAAACAAGGACCACATTTAAAACCTTTGTTTCTCCATCCCCTCTCCTATTCACAGATAATGCATAGGAGGATATCCATTAATTTCAGTGATAAATTATAGTTTTGTCCTGAGGGACAAGCCATGAGTCCCTAAACTCAGAATCTAGAATTCAATTTTTACCCATTCTTCACCCCACGCTTGTCCCCACCATCCCTAAAGACAAACCTCAGAATATCATATGACTGACATTCTCTATGGGTCAGTACATTCAAAGCTTTCTCACTTAATGCATGACAACATAAAGAATTACAAAACTTGGAAAAAGAACTATATCCTTAGGGAAAGAAACAATCTATACGATTATTAAGGAGAAATTAATAATGAGAAAATGGCATAAAGGAAAACTTCAGATTATCAAATAAAAAAAATATCCAACACAAGTCTGCTAAACTTTTCCCTAAATTCTGAGAAATAAAGTGAGACATATCTTAACAAGAAGAAATAAAAAATCTGGCGAAATATACCCTATTCTCACGTCCATGGACCCACAGAACCACCTAGCTCCTTTGAAAGCCTGTATTATCATTCTCTATAAACATGAGGGCCTATAGGAACAATTTATCCAAATCAAATGTTCTAGGATCAATATATTTTAGTTTCTTCTGAATTGCCTCCCCTCAAATTATTTTCTTCTTTTATGCTTTGGCAGGGTTCTGAAAAAAAATTTAAAATTTGCAACCACTGTAAATTCTTGAGTAACAGCTGTTGAGTACATATGTGTGTGTGTATACATACATATATACATATAAACTCTTTTAGAATTCCAAAATGTGACAGAAAACCTGCTCCAAAGTATCCAAAGCATCCAGAATTATTACTTATAATAATGCAATGTTATGCTCACTTGCTTTTGATAATGTTTTAAATGCACCTGAAACATCTGATGAAATTCGAAAAGCAACAAAAAGGTTACTTTTGTCAGCTATAGAGGATTTTTTTTTTCAGAAGAAAAAGCATTTACTTAGTTTCAGTGGAGGGAAAATCTGTCTCCTTAGCAATAGATTCCTAATCACCTGATTTATGTGAAGGGTAAAGGTTAATGAATTAAGCTGTGTAAGCTTCAAAACTATCAAAGGAATTCAAAAGAGCCTTGAATTATGGAAAACAATGGCCCATTCTACATACATACCAAATTTTTATGTTTTTTGTCTCCTACTCAAAAGCTAGAACATGGCATTAGTGACAATTGAAAAGAACTAATGAGGAAATATGACTACATTGCTTGCAAGAGGAGTGTCCTAGGAGACCTTGTTACTGTTTGTGATGTGCTTCAAACCCAAAAGAAGCTAATTGGAGCTGCCAGACACTGGTTTGCAAATCTCACTTTAAAGGACAGGCTCAATCACCTTAGAGGTGTGGAAAGAAATGTCCCCATTAGAGATGCATTAGTATGTGGCTTGGTGAATTTCTAAATAAACTTTAGGATGTTCTTTCCTAAGTCACTTTTATATTTGAATAATAGATATAACTTCAAGGAGAGGAAAAAATGCAACAAGACAAAAACAACCCTGCAGATTTAAAACAAAAAGTATGAAAAGTGCTGTAAAGTAATTGGCAAATAAGTACAATGGGGAGGTAGGTATGTTTAAGGTTGAATAAACATGGAGATCAAACTTTAAAACTCCTGAAATGCAAACACATTGTAAAAGTGATCTATTGGGGGGTTTAAGGAATAGAACTTCATTTTCATCATTTCTTGAAACTGAGCAAGCCAATAAGCCACCTTATGCTATATAGCTTATAAAAGCATAAGAAGCTGCAACTCACAGACACATACAAATGAAAAAGGAATAAAAAGGATTTACAAGATCTAAGGAGAGCAACAACAGAGCAAACTTACTCCAATTCTGTGCTACAAAAGCTCATCCTGACTTCAGGTCATTTAAATGATAGCAGAGGTCACCAAAACACAATTTGGCATCTTATGGAAAGAATAATGATATTTGATTGATTTTTCTAAATCCTCCAATTGAGTTTTACTGAAGAATAATCCAATCCCAGTGCAGCAAATGAATTGGCATGATTTACAGGTGTATCTTGCTTTCAGAAAATGCCCTATATAAACGATTTCTATTTACAAAAAAAAAGACACATTTACAGGTAAACGTGTACAAGACGAATCGACCCAATAATCTATTAATAGTACATTTCTCCTTATTACATGTCACTATAATTTCATCTATAAACATTCCATTTATTACTTTTTCTAGTAATAGGACACCTTAACCTCACAGAAATGGTATGCAGTAGTTATTGTTGTATTTAACTTAAACAACTACACATAATGACAAATGAAAGACACAACAGCATCAAAATGATATGCTGAGTGTGCTTTGTATTTTATGATACACTTTTGTGTAAACATTCTTCTAGTCTATTCCATTTACAACATGATACCAAAAAATATGCAAGTCTATTTTCTCATGTAAACTTCCGAAGATATTCTCATAGTAGACATGTTCACCATAAGATATTTTTTTTAAAGGTTGACTTGCAATGAAAATGCTAAAAGCATTTGCTCAGAGCATGTTCTTAATATACCACAGGGGCAAAGACTAGCAGTGACATGCAAAATGTCACCAGCTCCACCAGTTAACAATAGTTATCGTGGGACACTCATTAAGTTCTCAGATATGAAATGTTATTCTCTGGAAAGCCAATATCTGATTAGTGGACCTAAGGTTAATTTAGGCATTTGCTACTTAAAACAGTAGAGAACTGATGCCCATTTTGTCACATGGATAGTGAAAGAGAGACTTACTACAATAAGTAGTACAGTAAGTAGACTTATTACAGTAAGTACCTACTACAATAAGTGACCTATAAATTGAAATGTTATTGAAACCTAAGTCCTAGGGGTTTGCACCTTTAGACACCTTTGAGGAGGCAGAGCAGATGTTGTCATTACTGATCCTTCTGGACCACCCTTTCCGTAAGCATCTCTAACATTAGGTAGGCTTCCCAACTGGAAAGCTAGTAGGAGTCAGTGCTGAAAAAGGAGTACACAACAACAAAATAATATTTTCCAATATATTTAGGAATGACCATTACAAATCAGCTCTAACTGAAATATTTTGCTTCTTCATTTATATAGTAAAATATGTTTTAATATAATTTGGATGTTTCTCAGAGTATTTTAAAAATGTTTTTTTGGACAGAATGAAGCCTGTACTATTTTAAAAATGTACATCTTCTTTAAGCTACTAAGAAACAAGATGGTTAAAGGTTTCCCCAAAGGGAGCTTAAACCAACTAATTTGTGACAAACATGGATTTGGCTTTAATATTTCAGATACATTTATCCAAAGTCTTGTTTTTAATTTTAGCCATTGTCCCATCCTTTCACCACAACTACACTAAATCATTATTTAACAACTTGAGCTCACTTAGTCTGAGCATTCCTCAAAATATGCAAGAAACAGAAAAAAGATCCAACGCTTTTATTTATTTATTTATTTATTTATTTATTTATTTATTTCAACCATGCTTTATTGAGTGCAAACTATGTGTTAGAAACATTAAAAGATATAATCGGAAAGCCACATTATTATAAAATAATGGACATAATACTTATAACCTTGATAAATCAACTGTTGTTTATTTTTGTTATTGTTAATAATAATGTTCCCACCTAGGTGCAAAAAAAAAAATCATATCATTGAAAACAGTTATATTTCAGGACTAAAGGAAATCCTAGAAAGAAAGGAGGAAGAAATGTAAAGGCAAGACTTTCTAATTCAGCAGTGTATTCATTCCTCAATGGGGGAAAATGTAGTTACTTTGAAACAGGAAAAGTTAAAAAACCTCCTCTTCCTTTAAACTTTTTGGGGTTCCATCAATTTATTACCAACATCTCTGGGGGAATACGGCACTGCACAATGTTGATACTGTTAAGACTGGTGCTACTTCTATGGTTTTCTGGCATATTTTTAGAAAAAGGACAAAAGAGAAGATTTTATTATTCTACATGTTACAAAAATTTATTGTGTGGAAGCAAAAGCCCAGGCCCTTAAAAAAAGACCCAGGAATATAAAAACATATAAAGCTATGGTCCATTTTAGTGAATAGTAATTCATCAGAAGCCACTCCCCTTCTGAAAAAAAGTGATGCAAGATTCTGGCAAGCTCCACACCACGCCCCACTACCACCACCAATAATAAAGAAAAACTTTAATGTTAAATCTAGAAGAGATTTTTAGGCTTCCAAACAACCAAAATGAAACTGAGGTGGGCTATTCCACATATAATTGATAATAATCTCCCTGCCCATTCCTACCCCATTTACCCTAACTGCTGTAAGTAGATAAGAAAGTCTCAATCTAACGGACATCATATACTTCGTGCTCACCTTTCATTTAAAATGGCTAAGACTGAATTATTTTACTGGCATATAAAAGCACCCAGAAGATGAGATTTCAGGCATCATTCAGGAAGGAGTTAAGTACTTCCTTACCAGAAGACACCACAAGTCGGCTTTGTAGTGACTAATTGCCTCTTTAACCTCTGTACTCTGGGAGCTGGCCTGTGCTTCAATACTAGTTCTGTGATAGAGCCAAAGACTGATGTTCAACATAGACCTCCCATGACCTGCGTAGCCAAGGAGTTAACTCAGACAAGATGCTGACAAAAGGTTTCCTTCTCACTTGGGAAGACACAAAATCTCTTTTTGGATAAGCCAAATTCTCAGAAGACTATAAAACACAGTAGGTAAAGACAATTTATAAAAGTCAAAAGAATGGTTTCACTCTGGCTAACAGTGATTCTAAACATCCAAATGTATAATTCAAAATTTTGCTTGAGAAATGGTTTTAGTGATAAGAAAAAAATAGATTATTTATTTTAAAATGCAATGAAGAGGGCACCTAATTTGATTTCTTTGAAAGCTTATAATTAGATAGCTGTAATAAAACACAAAGAAAGGAGGTCAACGTTCTCCATTCCAAATGTTTCCCCTACGCTTCAAGTATTCATACTCAGGAAGCCTGTACTTTGTCATTAAATTTTTAAGCTTGGAAAATTTCTGGCTTTAGCAAAAGCCAACAAAAGAATTTTTACAGGTGATTTTCAGTAGTGATTACACAAAAATAATTAATTCTGCAATTGGGAGAAAAGCATAGTGAAGGCCTCTTGTCAGGTTCTGAAAAAAGAAAGGGAAAGGAGTGAGTTCTAGATTAAGGAGCTGGAAAAGGGAGGGCACTGGGAACAAAATAACCTCGATATTCATCCACAAAGAAGAAAACAGAAAGCTCACAAAGACTTGATGAAGGCAGAGACATTACATACATTTGACTTTACTAATACTTGGCTAGACTGAACTCTGAACCCTTTGAGGCTTAAGGATCATTGCTGCTGAATTCATAAAAACCTATTCCAAAGCTCTGAAACTGCCACTGCTTTATTCTTGTTTTCTCCCATATCATTACATATTAATGTTCATGTCAGAGGTAAAATAATCTTTGCTCTAACACTTATGGGAAAGGGAAGCATTAGGTCATGCTTAATTGTTCTGCTACATTGTAGTTACACAAAGAGATATCTTTTTCACTTTAAAAAAGAAATAATAATTACATTTCTTTTTCCAAAAAAAAAAAAAAAAGAAAGAAAGAAAACAGCCCACATATTTCTACAAATGACAATAAGGGGCATTGACCAAGAATTCTCTTATGAAAAGTATGCAGTTTATATTTTGTAAATCCCAACAGAAGAATAATGGCTGGTTTCAGTTAATTTTTATCTATCTGAAGGATATAGAAACAAAGTCCTCCAAATTTTCTTCTTAAATAATATTTAAGTAAATACAACAGAATGAAATTCAGAAATTCCAGGGAAAGGCTATTGAATCTTACTTAGCTTTTCTGGCTAAGTAAGAATTTCTGGCCAATTCAATGATTCCTAATATAAAGTTCATTTGCCTATAAAATACACTTCCAGAGGATTCTCTCTTACCTCTATCCATCAATGAAAAGACTTGATCATCAACCATTTAATTTATATTCAGAAGAGCATATAATATATATGTGCATGTGTGTATACATTTTTGAATATAATTCTTTTGTTATAACTACTTTTTAAAAAGTTTTTATTTATTTTTTTGAGGGGGCGGAGGGGCAGACAGAGAGTGAGACACAGAACCGGAAGCAGGCTCCAGGCTCTGAGCTGTCAGCACAGAGCCCCATGTGGGGCTCGCCCGAACCCACAAAGCGCGAGATCGTGACCTGAGCTGAAGTCAAACATTTAACTGACTGAGCCACCCAGGCGCCCCTATAAATGTAATTCTTAAGAAATACATTTTCCCTTACCAATACTATCATTAAATGAGCAAACACATAATTGTTATAAATGCACTTAGTACAAATTTTAGCAGTCTTGACTCTGAAATATCATAATCACTAAAATCCAGGTTGCTCTGCTTGGACTAGTCATCGGTCTATTCCCTATGAAGGGGAAACACATTTCTGCTCCTAGGGAGAGTGGTGGAAAGCTAATGAAACCAGTGTGTAAGACCGATAGAAACCACGGAGGGAAGCATTGCCCAATTTCTCCTTGCAGAAAGTTGCAAAAACATGGGGAAGGAAGAATCATTTCACCATTTGTTTCAGACAGTGGGTACCTTGCAGGCAACATCATGTCTGACAGCAAGAACAAGCAACACTCCCAAACCCAGTACTCAGCTTTATGTTATTCTAAAGTTATATCAAAATGAACAGCACATCTCTGGCATATTTCTCAATGCTCTACTGTTGATTATAGTTACAGTTCTGTCTGCATAAGCAACAAACCATGTAGCAAAATGGAGTAACAGTATTAACATTCCTGCTCTGCATAAAAAAAAAAAAAAAAAAAAAAAAAAAAACACCACTTCTCTCAAGTACCCAACTAAATAAAGGAATTCATTCTGCTATTCTGAGAAAAAGCAAGATTGAGAGTTGAGAAGAGAGTTTACTGTTTTTAAAATTAGTGGAATAAAGAGGCAAGAACAATGCCAGGTGTTTGAAAGGGATGTCAGGTAAATGTGCTTGGAATCTGATGATCAGTTTTGTGCTTCTATAGGTCCTGAGAGTATCATGAGTTCTTCCCTGATAATGACAGAATTGTATTACAAAATAGAATTAGAGCACAAATTCCTTTTTGTGATCTTTTATTGAAAGGTAAATACATAGTCCTCAGAAACAAAACACACTTAGGCCATTTAGCAAAATTTGGGGCTTTGGGGAAAATAATGGCAATTCAATGACGCATCAAACTTTTAAAAAGGTGAATGAAAATATAAAGAGTAATAACTGTATAAGCAAGTCAGAGAATGTGATATAAACTCAGGGATGTACTAGTCAAACTAGTGGCTTCAGTTAAGATTGTGAAAAGAGTATTATAAAAAGGAAAAAGAAGAAAACAATATATACAACATGTAACAATACAAATATATAACATACTACATTACATATAACATATGTGTAATGATTCTTGTTATAAATAACATATATATGTAATAATGAATATATAAAAATACATTCATTTATTTCATCATTAGTAGGGGACTTGAATTTATTTTGTTTACTTACATTCAGGTTTTTTCCACTAGAAATGCATACAAAATTATAAAGAAAATATTTGAGGCAAGAAAGGTAAGAAATACGGATAGTAAAATAATGTCAGGGGTATACTCACCCTGAAGGGATTCATACGATTCAGGGCTGAAAAGCCTCTGCAAGTGGGTTAAGATTTTGGAATAAGCTTTCAAGGAACCAAAGTAAAGAGGAAAGTAGGATTATTTCTAAGATTCATAATATCAATGATTTTTTAAAAATCTAATGTTCAAAAGAACCTACAAAAAGACTAGATAGGCCTGAGGCAGTTCTGGGTAAAGGCTAATGTTTCAAAAAAAAGTATCAAAATATTCTGCATCATTTAGAAAATGTCCTCTCATTTCTTAATACCACTATGGACTTAACCCATGAGAAACTGGCCATTCAAAAAATTTAAAAATTAAAACTATATTATACATGATTAATAACAGTATAATAATAAAATATATTTAGTTACATCGGAATTTTGCTAAATTTTAATGTTTCATATACAAAATCAATCAGTTACAGATACTGGAAATATGTTTCAGATGCTCAGACTGTCATCATCATATGTGAGTGTGTGTATATGGGTGCATCCACTGTCCTAGTGTTGGGAATGGAATTCAACATTCCCAAATCAAACAAAAACATTCCCAAATGAACAAAAAGATCTCTAAATCTTTTCTGTAAAATGGAAATTACAATATCTGCCTCCAAGGATTTTATAAAGGTTACATTTCATAATGTCTGCAAAGATGCTTTTAGTTATTCAACAAACATTTACTAACCCTTACTATGCCCCTAACTATATGGATACAAAGATGGATAAGCCAAGCCTCTTCCCAAGGGGGATTCACAATCTTGTCAACTTTAACATCCTCCACACAAATAAGACAGGGTTATTTAGAATAGAATAGAATTTCCTAACATACGTTTCTCAGAAAACTAGCACTCTGGGGCTTTAATAGTTGGCATATACAAGAAAGAAATGTATGGTTCAATAAGTTCATGCTAAATCAAATTTTTTCTTAATAAAAAATTTAACATAAAACACATAGGACAGCACCTGGTACACAGTAAGCAATTAAATGTTAATTAATATTATTTAGGCCCTAGCACAGAACTTGGCACATAAAAAAAACACCTGTGGTAGGCTGAAAATTGGCCCCCAAAGATAACAATTCTTATTCCATGGAACCTATAAATGTAGGTTTTTTTACATTTATACATTTACATTTTTACATTTTTTTTACATTTAGGTTCTTTTTTTATGTTTAATTTTTAAATGTTTATTCATTTTTGACAGAGAGAGAGAGAGAGAGAGAGAGAGAGAGAGAGAGAGACAGCAAGAGTGAGGGAGGGGGAAAGAGAGAGAGGTAGACTTCAGGCTCTGAGCTGTCAGCACAGAGCCCCACGCGGGGCTTGAACCCACGAACCTGGAGATCATGACCAGAGCCGAAGTCGGAGGCTTAAGCGACTGAGCCATCCAGGCACCCCTAAATGTTTATTTATTTTTGAGGGGGGGGGAGGGGAGGGGACAGAGATGGGGGACAGAGGATCTGAAGCGGGATCTGTGCTGACAGTAGGGAGCCCCATGAGGGCCCTAACCCACAAACCGTGAGATCATGACCTGAGCTGAAGCCCCCTGTTTAACTGACTCAGACACCCAGGTGCCCCTATAAAGGTAACCTTATGTGGAAAAAAGGGTCTTTGCAGGGGGAGATTCTCCCGGACTATCTGATGAGGCTCTTCAAACAATACCTAGTGTACTTCTAAGAGAGGCAGATGGAGAAGTGACACAGAGGGTGGGGTGAGGACAGGTGGAGACCGCAGTGATTTGGCCACAAGCCAAGGAATGCTGGTAGCCACCAGAAGCTGAAAAGAGGAAGAATGGAGAGGCTTCAGAAGGAGGCTGACACCTTGACTTCGGCCCAACGAAACTGATTTTGGATGTCTGTCTTCCACAATCATGAGAGAGTAAATATTTGTGGGGTGTTTGTTGATTTGTTCTTTCTTTTGGAAATAACAGACACGTTTAACTGTGCCTGGTTAGAGATTTGTTTCCTTTTGGGAATTTTAAAAGGAAAGGAGGCAAATTTCTCTTCTACAAAAAGTAAACTGACTTGCCTTTCTGCTGTAGGTGGCTCCAGAAGAAGTTAGTTTTGGGGGTATTGCTCTGTAATTAGTCAGGATTACCATATGAAGAGTTTAAAGACAGAACAAAAGTCTGACTTGGCCCCTCGACCCCCAGAGGTCAGGAGGCTGAGGGAGCAGCGTGCGCTGCCCGGTCGCCCCTGTGGCAACACCCTGTGACCCTCAGAGCCATGCGAGCGGTCCGCCCGGCCGCGGTGGCTTCCGAGAGCGCCAGAGCCGGCCTCACTCGCTCCTCCCCCGGACGTCGAGGGTACAAACTGGGAGCAGGCGAGGAAGCGACGCTGGCGGCGGGAGGCTGTGTGTCCCGAGGCGCGAGTGTGTGGGGAGCGAGCTCAGAAGCCGAGAGCGGGCTGACGGCTGACGAGGCGCTGCCTGCCGACCGCCAGGGCGGCCGACTAGACGCCCTGGAACGGCTTCCGGCGGAAAGGACTCTCCGTTAGGCCGGGATCCGATCCTACCGGAAGAGTTTTACCCGTTCTTGCTTGCTGGCTGTGGTGCTGAGGAAAAACTATGATTGGATGGAGTGTGCTTCTTTTTTTCTAGAAGATTCCATGAAGCTTCCCAGCAACTCTTTCATTTCCTCCTCGTTACTGTCTGGAACATCCAGTTTTCTAGTAGGTTCTTTGTCTTTGGGTATTGTAAACTTCCTCTCTTTCCAGAATGTGCCTCTCTGTTCTTGAGAACCCTCCTGCCCCACCCGCTCTCGGTGAGACGAGTTTCCCGGGCTTGTCTCTGGGGGGTTTGTCTGTGTTGTGTGAAGGAAGTGCCTCTGTACTCCCGGGTGGGTCTGCTTGCCGTCTTGCAAAACCACCCATCAGAGGTCAGGTTCCACCTCCGGTTTCCTGCTGCTGATTTCCCTCCGAGCCTGCTTCGTGGGCGCGGGGTTGGCCCTGGGCTTCCAGGCGGCGGTGGCCCACTCCCCACATGGGCCTTTAATTTCGGGACTGTTTTACACCCTGAGTTTGGTTTCTTTTTAGAAATCTGCTATGACTGGGTGCTATTTTGGAAAGACTTCGACTGAAATTCAAGTTTCTGAATTCTTCCATTTTTGCATTTTCTAAGGAAATATCACTGAAACCACCAAAAATATTGCACGTGGGATGGCTGGTTTTTCTTGTTCAGGCCATTCTGCCAACGGGCTAACTTTTAGCTGGAAGGACGTGATGAAGGGGAAGTAGAGCGCGCTGGAATGTCGACACCTGTCTTTGTTCATGCTTGCAGCTGATGCCAGGAGAGGACTCAGCCCAGGCCATTCAGTGGGTGACAGGGAAAGCCTGACTAGGAGGCCAGGTATTCTGGCATCTTTGTTTTTAAGCTACTAAATTTGTGATAATTTGTTATAGTACCAATAGGAAATGAATCCAAAGCCTAATAAATGTTATTAAACTAACCATTATACATGTGGCACCAAGGAATGTGATTTATAAAGGTAACAAGCTAAGTGCAATTATGATGATGTTACTGGATAAGACAAAATTTTAATTTGTGAAAGGGACAAAAAAGGAAAACTTTAAAGAATGTAACCACATCTAGAGCCTGAATTAGAATAAATTCCAAAAAAGGTATGTCTTTTTTAGAATAAACAATTATTCCCCCCCCCAACATTTTATTACAGAAATTTGCAAACATACAAAAAGTTGAAAGAATTGTTCAGTGAAAACCCATTATCCACCACCTAAATTCTATAATTAACACTGTCTACATGTGCTTTATGTCACATGTATCCATCCATCTATTTCTCTATCCATCCAGGTATCTATCATCAATTTAACTTATTTTTTGGTGCATCTTAAAGTAACTGCAAACATTTCACTCCTAGCCACTTCAGCATATACATCATTAACTAGAGTTCAATGTTCTTTTTTTTTTTAAAGTAAGATTTACCTACTGTGAAATGCATAAATCTTAAATGCAATCAGTTTTGACAAAAGCACACATCTGTCTACCTTGAACTGCTATCAAGATTAAGATTATTTGTAGCACCCCACCAACTTCCCACATGCCACCTTTTAGTCAGTCATTGCTCATACCCACCCACAAAGGCAACTACAGTTGTAGATGTTTTGTTATTTTATTTTACCACAGCTTAGTTTTGATTGTTCTAAACCTTCATAAAAATAGAACATACAGTATGTACTCTTTTGTGTAAGGCTTTTTTTTTTTTTTTTTTACATAGCATAAAGGTTTGAGATTCATTTATGTTGTTTCATATTTCAGTAGTTCTTCCTGATTGTAACTTACAATTGACAAGAGGTATTCCATTATATTAATATACCAAGTTTCTTTATCCATTCTTCTCTGGAAGGGCATGTGAACTGTTTGCAGATTGGGGGCAACTGCGAATAATACTGCTTCTAGGAACATTGCCGTACAATCTTTTTGTAGATATATGCTTTCATTTCTCATAGGTAAAAACCTAGGATTGGAATTGCTGCGTCATAGAGTATTCGCAGTATGTATTTAGTAGATGATTAGTTTTAGAAGAAACTGACAAATCTCCTTCCAAAGTTGTAATACCATTTTACATTGCCACAAACGCTTTTGAGAGTTGTAGTTGCTTCCTGTCCTCACCTGTTGATGTTATCAGACATCTAGACATTCTGGTGAGTATGTAATGAAGACTAAACATTAAAAAACATAAATGTTCTATCACGATAATAATTAAATTTTTTATATCTGTTTTTTGAGTTTATTTATTTTAGCAATCTCTACACCCAGTGTGGGGCTTACACTCCCAACCCGAAGATCAAGAGTCAGATGCTCTTCCAACTGAGCCAGCCAGATGCCCCTACTCTTTTTATCTTTTAAGAAAATATTTACACAATGACAAACTATATTTGGAAATGGATCAATATTTTAAACTTTATCTTTGTATTTCCATAATTTTTTTTTAACGTTTATTTATTTTTGAGACAGAGAGAGACAGAGCATGAACGGGGGAGGGGCAGAGAGAGAGGGAGACACAGAATCGGAAGCAGGCTCCAGGCTCTGAGCCATCAGCCCAGAGCCTGACGCGGGGCTCGAACTCACGGACCGTGAGATCGTGACCTGAGCTGAAGTCGGACGCTTAACCGACTGAGCCACCCAGGCGCCCCTGTATTTCCATAATTTTTTAATGCACACAACATTAAAAGTACATATATATGATATGGATTTACTCATTATACAGACAAAGCTTGGTATAGACTCTTTGTAATAGCTTTTTGGCCCAGATGCAACATTCCATCTGCTAGGTCTTTGGGACATCTTCATGGCTAATTCCATTTCTTTTATCATCTTTATCCCAAGCAGCGTAACTAACAGTAATCAGATAATTTTAGGAAAGAAGTCTTAGTCATTTCATATAGCCCTCAATGTTACCTTATATGTTGCTTTCCACATTCTCTCTCGTAAATTGAACTAGAAGTTAGAAACTAATTTAAAATCAGCTCCAAACTATGATCTCCTCTATAACCACCAAGCTTTTCATCATTTAAGGTTTATAACCTAAATCAGTATTTGGTGGAAGACATTATAGAATGTTGTGACTTACAAAGTAGGCTGCTTATTCTATTACCAAGAACATTGTAAAAAATATATATAGCCAGAAACTAGATTAGGACTTTGGCATTCGTCAGCAAATAGTAAAAGTTGGATACCGTGGATCTCTCAGAATTTTCTTCAATTACTGGGGATAAAAACAAATGATTTTCCTTTCTTTTACTATTTATAATTATTTAAGTAAAATGGCCAATTTTAAGAAACTTGCAGTCCACTGATTTTCATAGCTACATATAATATATATAAAATAAAAATCTTAACTGAAACATACAGAAAATTTCAAGTGAACATTAAGATGCTTAGTACTGCTGAAGAGATAAAGTCAATGTTTTTCTATAATCATATGTGAACACAGAAAAAGAAAAGATCAAAGAAAATTTAACCTGACAGTTTATCTTTTTCCACTCCATTGTAAATTTTATTTATGTCTTACATACAATGATTCACCTCTGATCTAGATGATTTGGGTAAAGCAACTAAACATCAGGTATTTAAAGAACTCTGTAAACATGGCTTCCAAATAGGATCAAGGAGAGAAATCGTCATGAATCTTTTAAAGTATTCGATTAAGGCTCGAGACATATAAAAGTTCGTAGTAAGCCATACTAAGATGTGCCAAGCACATATTTGAGGATTTCGGCTACATCTGAAAGAGCCTTCTGACACATAACATAAAGATAACTTGAAGATATTAATAACTTTAAGCATATTACTAAAAACATTACATGATCAAAGTCTGGTATTCAGTGAGGGAAAGAGATACCTTTATTTCACAATTATGTAAAACTACAGTAAGAATTCTATGAACTACTGTATTATTTTTCATAATATCAATATTTAAAAATGGAAACCACTAAGAAATAATTGCAAAGTTATTAACTGTGTGAAAGCTTTTAAAAGTCATTTTATACTTCTACATTATTCAATTATCCCATATAACTTTCAAAACATTCAGTCTAATTCTTTTTAAAGTGAACTTTAAACACTGATTAGAATCAATGTCTATAAATCCCTGCAAGGAAAAATAAATGCATGTTTACTGCAAAAATTAATACAGAGCTGAAATCTTTAAGTTTGGAAATCTCTCTTAACAGTACAACCAATATCAAACATTAATTATAAAGAGGCATTCAGAATTATTTGGGGGAGAAAGAAGTCTTAATGGGCATTGGGCTGTGTATTCATATAAATAGTACAGGGCCATATTTGTTATTGAGCCTAACTTCTTTTTTTTTTTTTTTTTAATGTTTATTTATTTTTGAGAGAGAAAGAGAGAGAAAGAGGAGCTCAAGTGCAGGGGAGGAGTATAAAGAGAAAAGGGAGACACAGAAGCTGAATCAGGCTCCAGGCTCTGAGCTGTCAGCACAGAGCCCGACACAGAGCTCAAACTCACCAACTGTGAGATCATGACCTGAGCCGAAGTCAGCCAAAGTCGGATGCTTAACCAGACTGAGTCACCCTTATTGACCCCAGCTTCTAACACCCATACCCAGTCACCCTGAGTCTGGTCCTCAGCCAAACACCTAGCCCCTCTATTCTTGGAATCTTAAATTTTATTGCCTTATCCAGGCCAGATAAAGATGAGCAGAGGCCATGAAGTCCTCGACAAACAAACAAAAAACACCACATGGTTTCTCTCTCACCTGTAACTGCATAACAATTAAAAAATCCACTAAACTGTACAATTTATAAAAGGAAGATCAAAGTTGTTTTCTTTTTTCCCCCCAGATTGTTTATGTTGTCCCCGTGGTGCTGATACACTAAGCATGCACTTGGTCTGCTTAACAATAATCTAGTAGAATGCCTGATCTTATAACGACTGCTACTTCACTGGGAACACTCTATCCCCCCATTTTATGGACTACAATGATTCCACCACTTTTTTTTGTTCAAATTTTGTTCACCACCTATTTCTTTCAATGTAGATTGAAAACTAAGAATGACTTCTGGCACATATATTCTGCATAACTGTCTGACTTGGTGCACTGAACACATTTATTACCTAGATGTTTTCTCAAAACACTATGCCTTTTAATATATTTAGATCTTACCAGAGCCATAGATATAGAGTCCAGCCACATTTTATATGGCTGAGTCTGTGTTTTAAACAAACATTTGAATATGAATGCTTTTAGATCAGACATGTGCTCTTTAGTTGTAACAGTCCCCACCATTCCCTAATGAATACATTTGATCTACTTTACTCGTGTACATTCTTTGTCTGGCTTTTATGGGCATTTAGGTTTGCAACTCCTGAAAATACCATGTATATTCATCCACATTGGTTTAAAACCCTTAATTCAGACCCAAGTGCTGGTCTCTTCTCAGACTGACTATTGATCCTGACCCGTGGTTTTCCTTCTCCTCTGTTGTGACCACTGTATGAAGTATATAGCTCATCATCCTGACCTGACTTCTAGTTCTGACCTCATGCAGGGTCCATGTTTTACTCATCTGTGATGTGATGCTCAGGACAGGTTTGTTGAATGAAATGAGTGAAGGATTGGTGCTGACAAGTCATGCCCTTGTATATACTTAGAATTCTAAATAAAAGGACTAAATACATCACTTTTATTAAGAATAAGTCAATAAGGGGCACCTAGGTGGCCCAGTTAGTTGAGTGTCCAACTCTTGATCTAGGCTCAGGTCACTATTTCCCAGTTTGTGGGATCGAGCCCGTGTTGGGATCCCTTCTCGGGATTCTCTCTCTCCCTCTCTCTCTGCTCCTCCCCAGCATGCACAAGCTCTCTCTCTCTCTCTCTCTCTCTCAAAATAAATAGATACAAACTTTAAAAAAAGAGAATGTATCAACAAAGTAGGACATTATTTTTAAGCAGAAAGACTAGATAACTTGTAGTTATGAGGAGAAATATCTATGAAAAATCTGGCTACCATAAAGGATAAAAAGCATGTAATAACAAAATGTAAAGGGATTTAAAAGGAGAAAAACTGTGTATGGAAATCCATAAAGTTAAAAGTATAATAATAGGATAAGAACATGTACTAGAAACATGAAGTGGGCTCTGCTGAATTCCTCGTAGACTTATCTTCTACACTAGATAAGCCAAAATGATTCAGAAGATGCTATAATATTCATTTTTAGGTAAGCAAAAGAAGGAACAAAAACTGTAATAAACTCTTAAAAAATGTGACGGCTACTGAAAATTATAAATTGCTATTAATTTCAAGGAGCTCATCTTATACTTCTTGATATTGGAAAGGGAATATTTACCTGAGGGAAGTAAATTCACTTTCCATGACAAGTTCTACTTCAGGACAAAGAAAATACCACAATTTGTCAATGTGAGAGTAAATATCACAGCAAGAAAATAAATATGGTTTACAAGGTATTATTTTCAAAGAAGGAAGATGAGGTAAACAACATAGTTCAGAAGTACTTTTTATTTAAAATATATACCCTTTAACATTTATTTGCTTACAGAATTAAGACGGTATGTTTACTAGAAGGATCTGGAACACATTTCTTTTTAGTGTAATTTAGAAATGTCAGTGCTTTCAAGAGGCAGAATGGCAGAGTGCTATGGAGCACAAATTCTGCAGTCTGAGAGCCAGGGACCAGACCAAATCTGGTCTGTTACTAAACCTCCCTGTGCTTTACTCTGCTTAACTGTGCAGTGGGGTAATAACATTCACTTCAAAAGGATTTTGTAAAGATTAAAATAATATATGTAAGTTGTTTAGAATTCTACCTTGCACATATTAAATGATACATATCTTAGCTATTGTTACTTTATTTAAAATTTCCATTATCTCTAGATGTGATGCACCTCCTGATTTAATTAAGACATATCCGGTACTACCTATCCAGTATATTGCTGAAAAACCAGAAACCTCAATTTAATCAAGCTTCTAATTTACCTATCAATTCATAGGCAATATGGGGGACGGGCAAGTAGCAAAACATACTGTATGATACCATAAGAAGACAATCAGCTAAATCTACAATGTAAGAAATTTGTAGGACAAACAATTCATGATCTTCAACAAATAAATGACATGCAAATGCAGGGGGTGGGGGTATTATTCACCAAAAGAAACTAAAACATGTATCAACCCAATGCAACATGTGACCTAGTTTAGATCCTAATTTATTTATTTTTTTCCTAATTTAAACAAATAAGCTGAAAAAAGACTTTAAAGAAATTAGTGTTGCTTGTTAGCTGTAATAATAGTATTGTATGTGTACACTTAAAAATCTCCATTCATCGGGGTGCCTGGGTGGCTCAGTTGGTTAAGTGTCTTGACTTCAGCTCAGGTCATGATCTCACAGTTCATGGGCTCAAGCCCCACATAAGCTCTGTGCTGGAGCCTGCTTCAGATTCTGTGTCTCCCTCTCTCTCTGCCCCTCCCCTGTTCATGCTCTGTCTCTCTCTGTCTCAAAAATAAATAAATGTAAAAAAAATTATAAAAAAAAAGGTGAGGGGCACCTGGGTGGCTCAGTCGGTTAAACATCTGACTTCGGCTGAGGTCATGATCTTAAGGTTTGTGGGTTCAAGTCCTACACTGGGCTCTGTGCTGACACCTTGGAGCCTGGAGCCTGCTTCAGATTTTGTTACTCCCTCTCTCTGCCCCTCCCCTGCTCATGCTCTGTCTCTGTCTCTCAAAAATGAATAAATGTTAAAAAAAATTTAAAAAATTAAATAAAAATCTTCATTCATTAGAGATAACCGAAGAATTTACAAATGAGGGGAGTACCTGGGTAACTCAGTTGGTTTAAGCGTCAACTTCGGCTCAGGTTATGATCTCGTCCTTCATGAGTTCGGCCCTAAGTCAGGGTCTATGCTGACAGCTCACAGCCTGGAGCTTGCTTCAGGTCCTGTGTCTCCCTCTCTCTCTGCCCCTCCCCTGCTCACACTCGATCTCTCTTTCTCTCTCTCTCTCAAAAATAAAATAAACATTAAAAAAAAAGAATTTACAAATAAGTATTTGCTCAGCATTTAATTTAAAAGACTCCAGGAAAAAAAAAAGTTAGAGGGAAATCAATTGATGAATAAGAACAGCAAAATGTTGGTAATTGTTTAATTTGGGTGATGGGTACATAAGAGTTCATTTTTTGATTCTACACTTATATATGTTTGAAACTTTCCATGATAAACTTTAAATTTTTAAAATTTATCATATGGTAGTTTAATGTGTTTACCCTAAAATCTCTTTATGCTATCCATATTTGTTCTTCTAATTGTGCAACTTAACTAAATGTTATAATAAATTAAATGTGAAAGTGAAAAAGAGATAATTATTTTTATAAAACTACGTTGAATGCTTTGCATATATCTGATAAAAGTAACTCACTAAAAATGCTTTTGAATTAGGTGTGAGATAATCTTAAAAGTTTAGTGGAAAGTCTAAAATTTAGAAGGTTTGTACTTATATTGCTTCTTAGTGCTAAGAAGTATCTTAGTGCACATTCCACTTTAATGTACTGAAAACTGGATATCCCTGATGATGCAATTGGGGTTGGCAGAGGTGAGATGATATGAACACCCATCAGAACGCTCTTGTACAAATAAAAGGTCTTGGTCCTTCAGCAGAACACTGGTGAATAAGTGGGCATTTATAGAATTTTAAATGATACAAACTACTTTAATATTTTATTTTACAATCCCTACCTCCCCCTTAACTCTTGAAATAAACAAATACTAATCCCCATAAGGGCAGAAAATAAGAGTTTCTACTGAGTTACAAGTTTGTTTTGTTGTTCTTTAATAAATGTTTTAGACCCCCTTTTTAACTTAATGGAAGCCATAGATTACTTCTGTTTTAAATCCTGTCCCAAATATTATTTCCAC
This sequence comes from Panthera tigris, assembly GCF_018350195.1. Taxonomy (NCBI): domain Eukaryota; kingdom Metazoa; phylum Chordata; class Mammalia; order Carnivora; family Felidae; genus Panthera; species Panthera tigris. Next base: position 167,376,403 of record NC_056660.1, read on the forward strand.
TATTTAAGTTAATTGATTGATTCATAATATCAGATTAAAGTGGTATAGATTGAGAAAATAATATGATGTTTATAGTTTTAGAATGAAGATCATATTACCACAACTATGGCCTCAATAAATCAGAAGTTGGGGGTCTTTCTAAATTGCAAAAAGCTGTGTTTTGCATTTGACCAAAGATAAAATACACAGTAAAATGTATTGATATCAACTAGACTTAGAAAATGACAAATTATTTATTTATATTCTGCTTACTTAACAAAAGAATTGGCAGTAGCTTAAAATGAAAGTAAATGTTCATTTTAGCTAGTTATAAGACAATGAGATGATGACTTTGCTCTAAAAGGAAAACAAATGCTTAAAATAAGCTTCCTTTCCAAAAGCCAAGTTATGTAAGATATTCAAAGTCACTATAATAAAGTACCAGAAGTAAAATATCTTTTCCTGTTAAAAATTATCAGTCTTCATTTGTACAGTGGAATATCAGTACTAATTAATTTTGAGGTTTATTCATACACTTTGGGGACAATAATCACAGAAAGCTACCCTAAATCCTAGCTGTATGTTCTAATATACTGAAATAGAAAAAAAAATTATCTCAGTAAAATATATTTTGCTATAGTTTTGATTTAATTATAGCCCCTATCTCAAAGCTGTTGGAAAACATGACAATGCAGCAAATCAGCATAAAATGAATACATAATAAGTGCCTAAAGCCCCATGCCAGAATTCCTCATCATCATAAATTTAAAAATGACATTGTTTGGTACCTTATTTAAAAATAGTAAAAATGGTGAAGATACTACTTTACATCTTGGGAAACAAAATAGAAAACTTTATATTTTAGTTTCTCTAAACCAAACTTTCAAAATGATAAGAATTACATATTTAGGTATAATAAAATCTTGAATTATGAATAAGCATTTAGAAATCTGACACTGCCTTTTAAAACTGCAGTGGATATTATGACTGCTGTCTAGGAGCCACCCCAAACACAGCTGCCGCTATGAGTTTTGATCATTTGGAGCTTCTAGACTCACTCAAAAGGCAGTTTATTTATAAAAAGACAATGTGGACTTAGTTGTCAACTTTCATATCTGGCTGTGGGAAGGATATGGGGAAACAGATACACATGTGGCAGGAGCATAAATTATCAACATCATTCTGGAATGTAGTCTGGTATTATTCATCCCTTCATTTTATATACTTAAGGACCGCCATACATGGCCTAGGGATATTCTGGATCCTAGTGATATAGGATGAACAAAACTAAGAAAACTTTCAGTGACTGTGTCCTATGACACAGAAATTCTATTACTGCAAACATAAATAGAATAGGTTAAATAAAATTATGGTATCCAGATGCACACATGTAATAGGATGATACATATTTTCCTTGACATGTCAAGATTTCAAGAAACAGTCACAAATAAGAATATGTCACAAATAAAGTCACAAAGCAGAATGAATAACATGGACCCTTCTATATTACGGCTTTTTAATATTTCTTCCATCTTCTTTTTTTTTTTTTTTTAACGTTTATTTATTTTTGAGACAGAGAGAGACAGAGCATGAACGGGGGAGGGTCAGAGAGAGGGAGACACAGAATCCGAAACAGGCTCCAGCCTCCGAGCTGTCAGCACAAAGCACGACGCGGGACTCAAACTCACGGACCGCGAGATCATGACCTGAGCTGAAGTCAGCCGCCCAATGGACTGAGCCACCCAGGCGCCCCTCTTCCATATTCTTAAATTGGTTTAGATTTAATATCTTTCTTTCAAAACATTAATTACCAAAAGATTTGTAGGAATAAGGAGATAATTTCTGAGGTTTTGTGGGCATGAGATTTTTATCATCAAAGTTGACTATCAGACATTAAATATGTAAGAATATAAAGGTAGAGTGCAGATTTGGTAATGTAGGAGTAATTTGGTTTAGATATTTGGGGCAATAAAGCAACTATAAAATTTGTAACAATGTATCAGTAGATATGGAGCATTATAGCACAGGACTTGGAATCAGAGGTCTAGGTTCACACATGGTTTTGTCTTGTGATGTATGACCATGAACCAAATTATTTAACCTCTATGGTCTATGACCTTAACAATAAAATGGAGATAATGGCTTCACAGGATTATTGTGAAGATAAATGGTATAATACACATACAGTGATTCATAATCATAAGCACTCAATTATTATTTCAGTTGTTAGCCATTATTAATACTTCTAAATCAGAAAATATGTATTTGTAAAATATTTTAAGGGTTTTTTTTCTTTAGTATTTTCTTACTAAATTTAAATTAAATTACATCTTTAGGGGGCATCTGAGTGGCTCAGTTGGTTAAGCGTCCGACTTCAGCTCAGGTCATGGTCTCACAGTTCCTAAGTTTGAGCCCCACATTGGGCTCTGTGCTGACAGCTCAGAGCCTGGAGCCTGCTTCAGATTCTATATCTCCCTCTCTCCCTGACCCTCCCCAACTTGTGCTCTGTCTCTCTCTCTCAAAAATAAACATTAAAAATTTTTTTTAAAAATTAAAAAGATTTTAAAAATTAAATCTTTAGTATTTTATTATTAAATATTAAAATTATTGGCATGAGAATGTTCCTCTTTCCAATACAGGAGGCTCATGTTTAATCAAATTTCACGACTAGGTGTTAAGCAGAAGAGATTTCTCATGCCATGGTTTTGATATAGTGCTGTGCCCAGAGATGGAACTTAGCATACAGAAATTTATGGACTCACATGCTGTACAATAAACTCCTATAAAAACATCTATGAAGCACTCTTTGTCATCATTTATGGCATGAAAATAGACACCTGGCCTATGATCTTTACCAATTTAAGCATATCTTAGATGGAACACAATGTTACCAATGATTTACATGTTTTGAAATATTTTCTCAACAATTTTAAGACTTTTTCTGTCTACACACTTAACTCCTACAGGAAATTACAGAATGTCCATCTAACTATCGACACTTGGAAAGTGAACTATGAATAGATGGCTGCAATAGAATAAGCATCCAGGGCTTTAGAGACATATCCCAGAGGAATCTAGATCTCTCTCCTAAATATCCAGTAAGGAAATGGAGATTTATCAAAAAAGACAGGTAAGCTACCAACCACCCAAAAGCATTTTGCAAATGCCTTCAAAACCCAAAGTCTATTCAAGAGATAAGATATACAAATGAAAAACTTAGGAAAAAAAAATGTTTGACATAATGTAAGATAAACATATGTCTCAAAATAAAATTTAAATTTGTTTTAAAAAATTTTGTTTTGTACTAAACTGTTAAAATTTGACATCAGAAATAAACTTTCAAAACAAAATGCTTTAAGATAACTTGTACAAAATATCAATGCCAATAGTATCTTTGCATTGTGAAATTAATGATTTTCATAATGGTGTGTCTTTAATGTAATAGAAGAAATTAACATCATAAGTTTCATTATGAAAATTTCAACATGAAATTCTTTTCATGTTAAGAATTTACCAAGAGTTCGTTTCCCATAGTTCTAAAATGTAGTTTTAAGTGTCTCAAAAACACATTTTTTTAACATCTTTCCCATTTAAAGTTCCCAAAGACTTATAAATTTTTAACTCCATCTCCCCAGGCTGTATAAATTCTCTTTTTGGAGGCTTTCTGATGCACGGATTTGATCTATATACAATTTAGCTAAAAATTAAATGCATAATCTTCAAAAACTCTAAATCTTTTACAGTTGTGCTGTTGAAGATGAAAGAACTTGTATACAAATGTTTAAAAGTATATAAACCTTCCTATGTAAGATGGAAAACAAGAGGCTCAGTACTTTTTCTTAAATCTGTCCAAAGGGATTTTGTTAAAATAGTATGCTTAAACTTTCAGCAATCTCATTACAATAGATATTTCACTGGCAACAAAAAGGTTCCACTGTCAGAGTAATAGTCAATAATAATTTTACTGCTACTAAAAAATGGCATTATTAATTGGTACTTTAAAAATCTTTTGAAGTTGGGGCACCTGACTGACTCAGTTGGTGGAGCATGTGACTCTTGATCTTGGGAGTGTGGGTTTGAGCCCAATGTTGTGTGTAGATTACTTAAAAAAATAAAATCTTAAAAAACTGAAATTACACATCTATTATCTTAGTTTATACTTGAAAACACTGTGTATGTGGTTTTATTTTCATTTGATAATTGCGAGGACTCAGTTGTAGGGATATTAAGTCCTGGGGGCAACAATATTATATGTTGTGATAGTAGTAAAGGAATGAGACCAGGTTACTAGTTCCTATATCTAGGACCTCTCTGCTAGATAATGAAAGAATTAAGGCCAGTAACATTAGTGAGCATTCAATAGCTGGTAATCTGCCAAATATTTACCTATTTAATTCTGTGATATATTACTCCATTCTACCATTTTCCATTTTCCAAATTCAGAAATAGGAGTACAGCCTTACTGTTATATCCAGTAAGTGGCAGATTTAAACTGAGGTTGGCATGATTATGATTACAAAGTGTGTGCTTTTTCTCTAAGAGAATAAACTTAAAGCTAGAAATAATTCATAATCTATGATATGCACTCCTTCCCTACTAGTTATCTACACGGACACTTTCTTATATGAGAAAAGGGAGGGGAATGGAACTCAAAACACCAGGTAAATCTGGGCCAGGTCTGTAGCTTCTTACTATTCCGATATTTCTACACATCTTCCTAAAACTGAATTCCTAGCCTAATGCTTTGAGAGCCTTCCACAAAAGTTGTTTCTGGAGACAAAAGTAAGCTAGGAGAAGGGCAGACTTTAGGAAGAAAAACACTCACTATATTTGATGATTATTTAGCTGAATACTGAGAAGAGCCAAAAACATTGTTTGCCAGAATGCAGAGACTTTCCAAACAAAAAAGACAGACTTCGTTCAAATCAGTTGAAAAAACTGATTTGGGTCACAATGCATATAAGCACAGAAAAAGCTCTGAACAGTATTGCAGGCCCATTTCACTTGACTTGACCAAGTATTTTCCCAAGTGTAAATTGTTCTGGGGAACAACTTCTGATATTTCAAACTTGACTGTAATAATAATCTACACTATGCTTTTTTTTTTCCTTTTTACAATAATTACTACATAGAGGAATATTTATTTAGTACATTATCCACTAGGTACAGACCTATAGTGCATTTTCTAAAGGTATAGACAAAGACTAGCTCCAGGGCAGATGAGGCTAAATGGCATAATCTCTGGATATTAAATCTGGCAGGGCCTTAAGGGTTTTATCATCCTTTCATTTACATATGAAGAAGCAAGAGCCTAGAGGGATTGAGAACCTGCTCCCACATCACTGGACCCTGGAAAGTGGCTGCACTGCCAATGAGTGGTGGCCTCTCCTCATCGGGTTTGGCCATGGTGCCTTAGCAGGAGGACGTGTCAGAAGCTTTTTATCCAGCACTTCCCTGGCATTCTCTGCAGATCTGGTCCAGAGCCACCAGGCTAAGCAGGAGTAGCTACGGGCACTGAAAAATATTGCCTCAGGATGCTGTTGTTCTGCTTTTTTGCTATGCTGCTTTGTTCTCCAGAGGAACCATCACAAACATCATGGTCAGGTTGCAATTTTGAGCATGAAATGTTTGCAGTGGGAATATCAGGCAGGTTTCTGACATCTTAGATATTTGTTTCTAGACTAATATACCCACAATTTTCCCCCAACTACTATATTGACAGGCATTTATGACACTCGAGAGTATTTCTAAATTTTATAAGGATAATTTGCTGGGCGGGGGGGGGGGGGGGGGGGGATCAAGTGCTTTTCATCATATCTACATAGGGAGTGATTTTACACTCTACACAGGGGAAATAAATATATATACCTTGGAACTCAGGAGGAAATCGTCAGTATATATGTACTACTATTTGCTAAGTATATATCTACATTTTACCTAAATATCACTATACCCAAATATGTGTATATAGAGACATTGCACAGCTAAAAAATATATTGACTGGTATTAGTAAATTCTACTTCATGCCATTTTTCAGTTAGATGGAAATTAAAGTTTTTCTTAGAATTAATTCAGTAACTATATTACTTAGGAAATTAATCTGGTTTGCATTATAAATGGCAGAGAGATATAGTGAGATCACATGGACATCCCTTTGGTGTTCACCCAATCCATTATTTGATATACCAAGCTCTCAGCCACCCATCTCTAATAAGAGTCTATGGAACACACAGCACTTTTTAGCCTATTTTTTTCACCAGACAGAATGTGTCACATGCCAGCAAATTCAATAATCTCTTACAGATTAGTACCCTAGCCACTCGACTCTCACTATTAGTTACACTTCTGAAAATCCTTTTCAGAAAACTACCTTCCCAAAGACTCATTCATCTCGGAAAGCAACGACCTCTGACCTCTACATTTAAATCTCTAAATTCACCCATCACTCTCTCAAAGACACAGCCTTCTTTGGTTTTAATATTTCTCGTTCCATCCTCGCCTTCACATCCTATGCCTTCCTTCTCAATGTAAGTCAAACTCCCCCCACTTTCACCACCACCCCCACACATATTAAACCAAGTCTGCACAACACCACCATCACCAAAAGTGGAGGTGGCAAAAGACCTTCTAAGTCCTCCCCAAGGCCCTGCCCACAGACCCAGTGCAAGGCAGGTTGAAAACCACAGACTTAAGTCTAGACATACTCAAAATAAGATGGTCTTTTATTATTATTATTATTATTATTATTATTATTTCCCTATTTTCTGTCAATCTCTTACTCGCGCTTTTGAATTGTACCACTGAGATCATTTATGTCTTTGGCAAAAAAAGAAAAAAGAAAAAAAAAGAAAAGGTGTGGGGAGGTAGGGGAGGAAAGATAGGAGGGAGAGGGAGAGGGAAAGACGGAGGAAGAAACAGTGAGATTGATTAAATGAAGGGGGCTAATTCTGGAGACGGGCCTTTCTGGCTGCCCTACTAGACCCCATATAGAGGCTGCTCTTTCTTCGACCCTTTCAACCCTAGTAACACTGAAAAGCCCGACCCTAAAAAGACTTCTCCTTTCCCATTGAGCTCTTTTTATAATCTCGATATTTAAAGGCATTAAATGAATTAGTCAAGTTTATGAAGTTACTCTACATTAGAGCTCATTTTTGTTATGTTACCATTTCCCCTAACTGACAAGAGTGTGCTAGTATTAATTTTTACTCTCCACAATTTTGTTACTCTTCAAACATTGCATATAAATTGATATCCAGGTCAAGGAATCCTGAATACTTTCATAGATATATATTTAATTAAAATCACGACTTCCATTGTTGCAGGTGTGGGCCTCCTCCAGTCATTTAAGCTCTCTAGACTTTATTTTTCCTACTTAAAAAAAAAAGCCAGGGGAAATGCTACTTATGCATAAAACACTTTGAGCTCCCCAGATGAAAGCCCGCATATATAAGTGTGATGCGTGTTTATTGCCTCTTCTCTGATGAAAAGTGGCAGCCTTCTGCTTGAAATGGGATTAGAAATTCTGACTATAACAGAGAAGAGAGAAGCACAAATGAGTAACAAGCAGTCAGAATAAATAAAATTGAAAAGATGGAGAGCACTCCTTTTACAAAAGGAACAGCAGTTGTGAAACTTGTGGTTTAATTTGGTATGCTTTCCACTTTTAAAAAATTGGGCTCAACTGCATGTATAATGAGCTACAAGCAGAAGGTACATTCAGTAGTACATGAATAAAAAATGACCTTTTCATTTGCTCTTCCGTAGCTTGGCATTCCTATATTATTAAAATATAATGTATTAAAGATTAAGTAAGCATATTAGCATACAGACATCATACTTATGTGGCCATGGATACGAGGGCTATACAACATAAAGCTAGAAATCCAGCTATATAAAATTCATATTTTTAAAAGTATAGGTATCAATTAAAAAGAACACAAACTTTTCTAACAACAAAGTTGGCAATTCTACCAAGGATGAAAAACAAAGGAATGAGAGGAGAATCTCCAAAGCGAGTCACAAATAAGAATCACAGACTATTCAACAGCTGGGAGTAAGCTGGATTCTATGTTCTAGGGAACATACTAAATAGATAAACTCCCTAGCCTAATGAACCTAGTATTCTCAATCTAGGATTTAAAATGCTAAGGCAATTTTCATGCCAACATTTTGGAGGGTGGCAATAGCCATTTATTAAATATTCTTCTGGCATTTATTCTAAATTTTCTATGGCTTATTTTCCTTTCTCACTTTTTCTTTTTGACATTATAACATACAAATTTATAGAATATTAAGATTGCACAAAGGAGTGACTGCAAAAACATAAAAACATAAAATTACTACATTTCCAAAGGACAAGGCTTTCTTTTCACCTCATTATTATGTGAGCAATACAGGTTCATAAGAGAAAAGTTAGAGTTCAGGAAAATAAAAAGAGAAAAAAGAAATAATCCTATGAGTCTAATGCAGTCACCAGTCACTGCTTATATATTTCCTCTTATTGTTTTCTAATAATGTAGCTTTTTGTGTTTGTGTATGTGTGGGTTTTTCTCTCTTTTATCTCATACACTGTTGGAGACACAATGTTATATCACGCTGTTTTCAGTTAGTATGTCAAGAAACATTTTACACCCAAAGCATGCGTTTCTGTTTTATTTAAAGTTCATTTTTTTCATTTCAAAAAATTGCTTTATCCATCACAATGGAAAGTTGACATTCCCCAGAACTTTGTCATTTGTCCTACAGACTGTTCCCCAATGGCTTGAGAAATGATGGTGATGGTCTTATTTGGAACACTCTGAGAAAAGGAGATGCTGCAATGAATTGGTTATCTAAACCTAGAGAGGCACCATCATTTCTCCTAGTCGGCTATTCAAGAATTTAGCCTCCTGTCTCATTTACAAGCAAGCCTGAGGTAAGGTTCAGTACAAAGCATAGGCCATTCAGTAATCTTAGTTTAATGTGGCTTTTAAAGACCTGAACTGTCAATCCCCTACCTTCACGGCCTCTCATTCTACTGTTTTCACTTGAGGAGATAAGAAGCCCAGTCTTTGAACTATATTCCTAATCTGTCACAGTCGTGAGTGAATGATCTGTATGTGTACCCACAATGCAACCATGTATTGGAAATTCCTTCATGCATGCATTCATTGAAATGAATAAAATTCTTTCCTACGTTTAAGAAAATAGGTAAGACAAAAATCAAACAAAGAGGAAAACTAAATTGAAAAGTTGATGGAAGAAGCAAACCCTTGCTTTTAAAATGATGTAAATATGAAACAGGCATTTATAACAGATATGTCTTTCTTGTTTTCCCTGTCATTCTCTTGCATAAAAAGCAACGGTGATTTTTTAAAACAGTTTGCTATGAATAAAATTTATCATCTACTGATGCATTATTTCTCACTTTCTTTTTCATATTATCTCTCAGAGATAAATGGCAATAACAAAGACATTAAAATGACACTAAGAACAGCTTTTTATAGTTTTAATTATTTTTTCCTTTTTGGCAATAAAAATGATGTGGTATGTTTGCATGTGTTATATATTGAGAAGCCATAATACTGTTTAAATATTCATAATTGTGGAGATAGTTTTTACTTGATATTTTAAATATGAAATAGATTGCTTCTGGTCCCTAATATTACGGCCCTGTTTATTAATATATATTGCAGGCACACCTATATTTATGTCAGTCAATCACTTACCATGCTCTTTATTCTACTCTGAAGTATTCTCCACACAGATAATATTCTTTTATGGGTCCATCAAGTTTCACTTTCTGAGAAATAACTTCACAATTTCTAATGTAGATAATGAGCACTCATTTTCCTACTTCTCTTGGAATCTGAGCTCATTTTAGTCTATGAAATAAAAACTAAACTTCAGGGCAAGGGAGATCCTGATGGGTGGCAAACAACATGTGTACCCAGCCCTCCAACAGTCACAGAGCAGACATGGCATCTATGGGTGGGTGCCCAGTGGAGGCATGGCAGGCCTCTTGAGGATGACACTTCACCTGGGTCGGCAAAGTTGGGACCTAGTCCTCAGTACTCCAGGAATGATTTTGTGCTTTTAGGGAAACTGAGAAGTCTATCTGGGATACACTCATGAAAACTCAACTCCTATAATGCTACCTTACCAATTTAAAATGACACCTTTCTGAAATGCAAGCGGGGTCCCTGGCCTGGTCAGATGGGTGCATTCTCCCCCACATGGAAACTTACAGGTCAGAGTTTGTGAGATGGACAGTTAGACCTAAAGGGCTTGGTGTTCTTATTTCAGGGTTCCTGGGCTTAACAGTTTGGGGCAGTCTTTCTTCCCACACCTTTCTTCCATCAAAGGTTCTCACCTGGCCTGCTTCTTTTTACTTTTAATTTTAAACATCCTATCTATTTTTAGATATATATTTTAAGAGAGATTACATTTAAATGATACAGCTGTAAGACAGTGAAAATGAAGTCAGACTCCCCCACTCTTCTATCCCTAAATGCCCTGTTTCTCTCCTTGGAGGCTAGCTATCTACCCTTTAGCAATTTCATGAATAGCCTTCCACAGATAACCTATGCATTTACAAATATACACCATATGTGTGTATGTGTATATATACATGGGTAAGTTATATATATACATATTCATATGTATGTGTATATATATAGTTTGTCTCCCATAAATAGCAGTGCATACATGCTGTTTCTGCATTTCACTCTTTTTTTTTTTTTCTTTTTTAATAGCTGAGTCACAAGATCATTGGGAGAACTTTTCTTTGGACATTTTACCAACTTCCGTCTGTTTTGTTTTTGTTTTTTTGTGTGTTTTTTTTTGTTGTTTTGTTTTGTTTTTTGTTATTTGTTTTTTTTTTTTTTTTGTAGAGCTGCCCTGATTGTGTTTTTGCCCTCTAACTGTGTCTTAGATAAATTTAGTTTTCCTTCTACTGGTGTCTTGGGCTTTTCTTTACTTACTCTTTTTCTGTCTTTGACAGTTAAATACTTGGACTTTATCCCCTGAGATGTATCTACTTATCAAGACAAGTTCTGCAGGAGAAATATCTAAATCAACCTCCAATATTAGTGGGACCAGAAAGTCTGATGGTAATTTCCCAGTGATCTTTTAGTTCTTTTTTTTTAACCTGAATAAAAAAACACGCTTATAAATTACTTACATAGTTGGACTATATACCTCTCTAGGTATCTTTGACTAGAAACTAATTTCAGCTTTTAAGAGGCCTAGACCATCTGAGATCATTCTTTTAATCCTAATGAAAATTTATAATGCCTAAAAGAAAGATGCATTTTACTTTTAAACTTCTCATATAGAACTTGTTAGTTTTACCTTGTACATACAAATAACACATACAGTAAGCATCCTTAAATATTATTTTACACACATGGTTATTTGTTAGATAAGTACCTCAAAGTAGAATTCCAGGTCAAAAGGTATACACATTTTTTATTTGGAAAGTATTGCCAAGTACTTTCTCATATTTTATAATGGCAAAAACTTGAAATTCGAAAACACAATGTAGCAATTGACCCTTTCCATGTTGTGACTATAGAATGATTTACTATGAATTTTTACAGAGGAGGAAGACAATTCAAAATTAATAAATTCTGCTTCTAGTTAACCTCTTACTCTCGAAGCTAATAATTCAAGGTATATGTTTGATTCCTATCCCTAGATAGGAAAACAAGAAAACTACTTGGATTGAACCTGAAAGAAAGGATTTTAAATCTCAGTTTTAAAAGAGTCCTTCTTTCCAGTAGCCTTCAAATTGTAGGGCAAAATTCCTCTCAAGGAAGAGATGATGAGAAAAAAAAAAGAAAAAGGAAAAGAAAAAAATGAGAAAAATGAAATAAAACCACCAGGACTTGAGCTAGAAATCCTATGGTTACCAATACATCTCATATGAGAAAGGAAAGGCTACCAAAGAAAAAATGGACAATACCTGAGGAACGAATGGCTTCATAAGGAGACAGAGAACTACTGAAAGTCAGGTTCCTGGCAGGGATTTTTACTTTATACCGTTGCTGATGAGAACGTCTTCCAAATGCTAAGAAGGGAAAGAATGGAAGAGAAACTGGGCAGACCTAGGCTCTGAAACTCAAAATGCTTTTCCTGGGGGACATCATGAAATTGATTATAAGGAGGGTTATGAAATCTTAGAAATCACTCAAAGTCTGCAAACTACTACTGTTTATTATTAACTAAGTCCCTATGTTGGCCAAAGAAAGAAGCATTTTAAATTTCCAAGACATAATAACCATTAATGTTAATTTATGTAACAGGTAAGTTAAATATCTAGATTATCTTTTAAATCTTTTTTTACTTAAGAAGGCGCCTGGGTGTCTCAGTCAGTTAAGTGTCTGACTTCAGCTCAGGTCATGATCTTGCAGTCCATGAGTTTGAGCCACGTTTCAGGCTGTGTTGACAGATTAGAGCCTGGAGCCTGCTTGGATTTGGTGTCTCCCTCCCTCTCTGCCCCTCCCCTGCTCAGTCTCTCTCAAAAATAAATAAAAATTAAAAAAAAAAAAAAAGAAGTTTGGCATATAGGGGTACCCAGGTGGCTCAGTTTGTTGTGCAACTGATTTGATTCCAACTCTTGATTTCAGCTCAGGTCGTGATCTCATGGTCATTAGACTGAGCCCCACAACAGGCTCCACACTAGGTGTGGAACCTGCTTGAGATTCTCTCTCCCCCCATCTTTGCCCCCCCATTCTCTCTCTCTCCCTCTCTCTCTCTCTCTCCCTCTCTCAGAAGAAGAAGAAGAAGAAGAAGAAGAAGAAGAAGAAGAAGAAGAAGAGGAGGAGGAGGAGGGGGAGGAGGAGGGGGAGGAGGATGAAGAGGAAGAAGGAGAAGAAGCAGCAGTAGTAGTGGTAGTAGTTTGGCATATATACTTGGCCTGGTCTCATGCATACATGTACATGACCCCACCATCGTATCACATACTTAAAATAAAAGCATTGATCATAGTGCTTGCTTCGGCAGCACATATACTAAAACCGGAACAGTACAGAGAAGATTAGCATGGCCCCTGCACAAGGATGACATGGAAATTCGTGAAGCTTCCATGTTTTTTTTTATATATACAATGGAATACTACTTGGCAATGAGAAAGAAGGAAATCCTGCCATTTGCAGCAACGTGGATGGAACTGGAGGGTATTATGTTAAGTGAAATAAGTCAGGCAGAGAAAGACAGATACCATATGTTTTCACTCATATGTGGATGCTGAGAAACTTAACAGAAGACACTGGGGGAGGGGAAGGGGAGAAAGAAAAAAAGTTACAGAGAGGAAGGGAGGCAAACCATAAGAGACTCTTAAATACTGAGAACAAACTGAGGGTTGATGGGGGTTGGGGGAGAGGGGAAAGTGGATGATGGACATTGAGGAGGGCACCTGTTGGGATGAGCACTGGGTGTTGTATGGAAAACAATTTGACAATAAATTATATTTAATTAAAAAAAAAGCATTGATCATAGTAATTATAATCTCCATTCTAAAGTGACTTCAAACAACTGTATAATTCTTGGGAACTATAATGCAATCTTTTAAATTAACTATACATGAATTTTCCTGAATAAAGCAGGTTTCAAGTATATAATTTGTATCTAAAATTTGAGGCCAGTGTCAAAACTTTAAAGTGTTCTTTTCATTATGTATCATTTTGGAAGGTGAACAACTGCAATTTTTCTCCATTTTATTATCTGCTTTATAAACTTGGATATTTTCACAAGGCTATCACCTGTTTTATAACTACACTGTTTACCTGAAGTAGGATTTAAGAATTTCTCACTTTTATTCTCAGTTATTCAAAACACAACATATATGCCTTTAGAGTATGGTTTTCTGATTCATATATGGAAGTAAATGAGATAATTATATCTTACATTAAATAAAGCACTGGATCTTGAAAATAAGCACTGAGCATATAAGTGTAAAATCTAAATAACCATTTAAAGCAAAAATAAATTTTACAAATGGATTATTTAGTTTATCTTCTAAAAAAATAAATTATTTTCTTCTTAGATGTACAATAAAGCAAGGTCATGGTATCATATAACTCTGAATCTAGACTATGTTTTAAATAGATGTCCTAAAAGACATAAATAACTAGATTATATCTCATTGAATAGGTATTCTAAAAGGAAAGTGGTGGATATCAGTAATAATTTAAATAACAGAAAAACTTGTTATCATAAGAATGTGGGGGGGGTGGGTTATGCACTAACTAGAGGGTCTGAGTCATGTAAAATAGACAATACCTACCTCTTATGACTACATTGTTATATGTGTACTTTTTAAAATCTTCTGTCCAGGACCATATATATCATTGCATTCCTATTAGCAGGCACCAAATCTCATAAATATTAGCAGTTCAATAAATGATCATTCACTGAATACTGAATAAATGAATTGACTATAACATTCAAGTTTCAGTTAAAACATGCAAAGGCACTCCTAAAGTAAGTGGTAAAATAAGAAAAAATACTTTTTTTATGTGACTAGAAAGTGAAAACTTAAAGGAATAATTATAATCACCAGAAAATTAGTTTCTGTAATCTTCAAGCTTAAGGGCCTCTATGTTCCATGAGCCCTTCTAAGGCCTGGGAGCAATCCTTGCATTGTATTTGCCTGGTCATATGTTCTCATAAATTTTTTGTATGATATTTTAACTACGACTAAGACTACTGCACATTTAGAATTCAAGTTTTTTATTTATAATTTTGTGTTTGATTTCTTAAGGAACGGAGGGAAAGTTGTAAACCTGACAGGCTCTACCGACTGGGATCTGCTCCTCCACAGTTTCCTACCACCCAGAGCCGAGTACACCTTAACACAAGAATTGAAACTGAACCAACAGTGGGTCAGGAAGTCCAGATTTAGTGTACATTCATAAATATTTGTCACTGTTTGTAGAAAAATAAAAATATGACTGATTCTAAGTTAACAGGCGAGCACAGTATTCTGAAATACACTTTATCATCTAACAGATCACGTGGTGAGATTCCAATCATGTATCAGCACGTGTTCTCAAATTGCAGTCTTCTTTACTGGCAATTATGCTTGGACATTTATTGACAGATAACAGCTGCTCTAGTACCTCACTTATTTTACTTCATGTGTTGACATTTCCCATTTCCTCATATTTTCAGAAAGCCTAGAGTACTTGAAGAAAACAGACACTTTGATATTACTTCTTAAATCCTTTGTTTCATTCAACATGTGAAAATATCATAAAGTTGCTAATTCCTGCCTCTGTGATCTAACATGTCTCATTTTAAAATGTATAGCAATTAAAATACACATATAGCATTCAATTTGCAGTTAAATGTTTTGACATGCATACTCTACCAAAATATCTAAAGTCAACTATCATGAAAACACCATGAAATACTTTGAGCCAATGATGCTTTTGTTAAAGCACAGCACACAAAAAAAGTTCTCTTTATACAAATAAAATATAAATACTCCTAATTGCTCACAGACTTTTTCTGACAAGTGTTAGTCCAAAACGAATACTTACAGTCTATGCTGAGCAATGAATGCCTGGAAAATAGCATTCGCAGTGCAAACACTGACAGTTTTAACCAAAAAAACAAAATAAAACAAAACAAAACAAAAAACAAACAAAAAAACCCACACCAAAACAACAAGAAACCCAAAAAGCAAACTTGTACATTGGTGCTAACTAATGGGGCAACTGAAATACTCTCGGCCTTGAAAGGATGTAAGAAAATATTTCAAGAACATCTGATTCCGCTGAAAATAAGATCATTAGATTTCTTCTTAAAACAAACGCCTGAAGGTGTGAGTGTGATATTTTACACACACACCACACACACACACCATGATCTACAGCAAGGAATATTTTGATCCTTTTCATGTGACATTTTGTTACTTGGGGAGTAGAAGAGAAATATGAAAAACTGACACGGAGAAGATGTCCTAAAATGTACAAATGAATCATGTTTACTGCAGCTATAACATCATTTGCTTTTCCTCCCTGTGCTCTGCTATACCTACATTTAATGAGTGATTTTGTATTTTAAAGGGGGAGATATTAAGGATTTAAGGACTTAATTTAACAGTTTGGCTATTCAAGAATGCTTATTTATTCTGAAAATAGAAACCTTAAGGACATACCTTTCTTAAGTCAAAGAAGATAAGGAATATGAGTGATGTCTGTGTATAAAGAAAGAAAAAGGGGAAATCAGTTTTAAAGGATAATTTTGTGTTATCTCTGCTAATGTGCTTTTGTATATGCATCATGCCAGCAGTATGCATACATAGAAAATAAGGACTCATAGGACAAAGTCACAAAGAAAATTGTCCTCATTAAAAAGCTGGATTTTATAACCTGTAAGTCGGGGTATCACAGAGGTAAATTTAACTTCTTACTGATCATGGAGAAAAGGAAGATTATTTTTCCTGCACCCTCACTGCCCACCTTGGACTGGTCAGTAAAGAAGGGAGTCTTATTTTTTTTGGGGGGGGGGGTGGTTTGAAGGGTGTCATGCCCCCACGTAGCTGGAGGAAGAAATGAGAGCTGATGACTCTTTACATATATCTTTCTAATTTCAAAACCTTCCTCATGCAGATGCCTGAAATCAAGTTCTATAGTATTGATAACTGATTTTCTTCATTTTGTATTCTAGATTACTAGCTATAATTATTTTGAAGTACTCCAGTGGTCAAATAACAAAACTAATCTGTATAGAATATTCTTACAAAGAGAATTACCCATCTATGTTAGTTGCTTGATTCTTCCTTTATTGCTGTCCTAAGAGGTTTCTTTGGACATATAGCATATATTTCAAATTAAAATATTATGCATTAAAACAGCAGATTAAGTACAAGTATTTCTCCAAATAACAGATTTGTATATGAATCTACCAATGTTGGAAAATCTCAGCATAAATTAATATATTCACTATATCATTCCATTTATACTCAGTCAGGTCCTGCAAAGCCAAATTTGGCAAAAGATTTAGTAACACATCCAATCACAAGGCTCTGAGCAGGTTAACGATGGTTTTCTTCAGGATTACATTCATCTCCATGAAGTGCGGCTATCTTTGAAAACTCCTGTTAAGTTCAGAGACAGTAACTTTTAAAGATACTCTTAACAGGTCTTCCCTATTACTAAAAATCTTATCTCTCATGCTAGCAAATGCAAAGAGCTTTTCATGATAGCATGAAGAAAGAAATTGCCATAAAATGAAAACTGAAAAATTACACTGTTTTTAAGTCACCGACAGGGTTTATTTCGCAAGGGTACACTTCATCACTACAAATGCTTCGAACCCATCTCACAAGATGTATCTGCTTTCCTGCTGTTGTTTCTATTGCATAAATCAAACCAGTACTCATTAGTGTAAACTCATTAGGGTAAACCAAACCTCAATTGCAAGGATCTCAGCATTTTTGAAAACATAGATATAAAGATATCCAAATTAATGTCACTTAATTAAAAATATATAGTTTGCTTTGGACAGTTTTTACTAACTCTGATCCTTATTATCTGGACTAGTGAGATTAAGGTAATTTAGGGCTGTATAGTTCCAGAGTGCAGCAGAGCATAAAGACCTTCTAAAACAGAGAGGCCCAAACCCATAATAGCCACTACCATGTAACTAACACTGAGAAATGCAATTTTAATTTGCAGCAGGAGCTTAAGGAAACACTTTGGTGTAAATAAAAGTGAATCCTTAAAAAAATAAAAAAAAAATTTGGTAATTTTGCACATGAAGTGGATAAGGCACTGACATAACACTTTCTTTTTAAACCAACAAAATACAGTTTCTTGATGGAGAAAGAGCTGTCTGAGCTAATCAGAATCCAAAGCATCTTGAGATCAAAACAAAAAAATCAATGTGTGAAACATTATGTGCTACTGAGATACAAATGGCACTAGCATCTTAGGTGGCACTGCTGGGACAAATTCAGTCTCCCTGAAATTCCCAAAGTGTAACTTGGCTTTGTTGCCAAAACACACATTTTAATATACTGTTTTGAAAGTAGAAATGTAGACACTAAGAATTTCATGATCCTACTATACTCAAACGAAGTATATCTGTATGAAGTTTTCAGGTGAAAGGCAATGGAGCACAATCTGTAACAGGAACGACCTGCTTCAAGACTCAGTAACGCTGGAAAAACAAAACTCCATTTGTGTCACATATCTCACGCTTAGGCTTGAAATTAGATGGAAAACTGCATCTCACTCCTGGCATCTCCAGTTGTGAAGATGACTTCAGCAAACTGCATGGGTTTCTCTGCCCAGTCTCAAGCTAGCTCTAAACTGACACAAATCTGATTCCAAGTCACCTTCCTCATCCACAACCCCTGTGAGTAGGTGGGTGGGGAGAGTCATTCAGTCCTCTTCTAAACTTGCTTTGATGTCACAGAGGAAGTAGCTCTACTCTTTTCCAAGCCTAATCTCTTCAGTCCCTTTGTGATACCATGATTTATAATAAATATGTATCTGGTCTTCCTCCTTCTTTCTATCACAGAGCTCCTAAAACCCTTGGGGGAATATCCTAAGTGAAGAGGGAGATAAAGGCGTCTTTTGTTACGTTAATGAGGTGGTTTTTGGTCCTGTGCCCAAGGAAGGGTCTGGCTGCCAGGAGAACCAGCCCTGTGATTGGAGGGCTGTAACTTTCTGTCATTGCCCCACCACACCCCTGGAAGGGGAAAGAGGCTGGAATTTTAATCAATTCCCAGTGGCCAATGGTTTAATCAATCATGCCTATGTAATGAAGACTCCATAAAAACCTAAAAGTATGGGGTTTGGAGAGCTCCAGGGTTGGTGAACACATGAAGCTTTTGGGGACAGCCATTCAGGGATAGCATGGAAGCTCCTTGCCCTTTCCCGAGACCCTGCCCTCTGCTTCTCTTCCATCTGGCTATTATCTGCTTTTATATATCCAGAGTTATATCCTTTTATAATAAACCAATAATCTAGTAAATAAAATGTTTCTCTGAGTTCTACGAGCTGCTCTAGCAAATTAATCAAACCCAAGAAGGGGGTTGTTGGAATCTCCAAGTTACAGCCAGCACCGGTAACAGCTGGGCATGCACCTGGCATGTGAAGTAGACTGAGCCCCTCATCTATGGGATCTGATGTTATCTCTGGGTAACTGGTATCAGAATTGAGTTGAACTGCAGGACATCCAGCTGGTGTCAGAGTACTTCTGGCTGTGACAGAGATCCCCAAACACTGAAATTGGTGGTCAACCTTACCTACTCATTCTAGACTTGACCATTTTTTCTCTCTTATTCTTCTGTCCCAACCTTAGTCAGCCTCTCGATGCCTCTGTGTTTCTCAAATTCTAAAAGGAACTTCCCTTATTCTACTTTACTGTGAAATCATCATCACACATGTTCCTGCCCTTCGTGGTTACAGGCCAAATCATTTAACACTTGCTGTCCCTTCTGTTTCTCTTTCATTTACTCCTTGGTACATTCTAATTCAGTTTCTCTTCCCTACATTTTAGAGTACAACTCCAGTAAAATTGCCTATCACAGAATTTCCTAAATCAAAAATCTAGAACAGAATCTCATCTTAACACAACTTCCACAATGTCTGGATTTGCCAAAACTCATTGATGAAACTGTCTTCTCCCGGGCAGCCATCAGATTCGTTCTTTTCCTATCTTCCTGATTATTCTGAGTTTCCTAACACAATGTTGGAGATGTTTCCTCAGCTCCCTTGAATGGAGTGACCTTATCTATTGCAAGTGATGGGTACATGACTGCCTGAATGACTCCCAAATGCATCCCAGGCCCTGAGCTTTATTCTTAATCTTTATGCCCTCAAAACATCTCTACATACACTTTGAGATTCAACTTGTCTGAAACCCGTTCATCATCTTTATCTCCTTATACTTTAACCTAGATAAAGCTTTAGACAGCTCATTTGAAACAAATCTAATGAGTTTTAAAAAATCTTATTAACACCCCAAACTCTCACAATACATTGTATAAATGAGAGAGCTATTACTACAAATCAAGTACGACCAACAGCAAGTCAAAAACAGTTACACAGTCATGATCTGCAGAAACTCTCCCAGAAGGTATGACATGGAAGTCCTCAGCCATATCTTGATCCCAACCACTAATAACACTTTCTAACTCATCCCTCATTAACTCTTTTGCATTTTGAAACATTTGAGATGTCTAGAGCCAAGCTAAGGGGCACTCAGCATCTCTCTCAACATGAAATATGTTGCTTTTAGTGGAAAGATGTTAGGGAGCTAAACAAATAAAAGGACCTCATCTTAAATGAAAAAGATAAAGGTATATAGGCTCATGTCCATAAAATTATTGAAATACATATGCTTATTTAATGATAGCCTGCTTTCACTTACACATATTTTTGCTTCAGGAAGAACACTTTTAGTCGTCAAGTTACAAGAGTTAGAAGACCAGTAAGTCAATATTTTAATGATATTTCATGGTAATAGCTGGTTAAATGGCAGAGTAAAGAGGATAAAACGAAAAATGAAAAATTCTGTGTATATATTCCTACCTTGAATAGCACCAAATATAGGACAAACTACACTTAATGGGTAAAGATTGAACTACATTGGCTTTGAAATTTAGACCTAAAATGAGGACAAGGGGTGAAGAGAACAGTATTTTAAATAGTTATTACCACCTTACTTTTTGTAGCAGCTGTGAAGACTTGAGACACAAGTAAAATGAAAGAAAATGTTACTCGTGAATGTAATTACTACCAGTTATAAAGTATTATGTGTAGGGACGTAAATTGAAATCAAAACCTATCATGAAAAATATTACACATGAGGAAATGAAAGATAACCAAAATTGAAAAATAAATAAGTAATTAACCTGCTCTACCTGAAGGCTTAGGAGATGATGATGACTAAACAATACGGAGGCTTTTCATCATAAGCAAGTTTCCCTCTAAATCCCACACAAGAAGGCTCTTACTATGGAAAGCATTCAGCACTATATTTACAATGCATTTTCTATACTTAGACTGACATAGATATAAATTCTTACTGAGGATTAGGTCAATCTCATGAAACAGGCTCCAGAATTTAACTATATTTAGCTAGGAGAGAAGTAAAAAAAAAGGAGGGTACAGTATTACAATTCTATGGTAATGAAAATACTACTGGAAAAATTAATACGAAAATCTTTTCACAGTTTCTATACATGTTTTATAATAAGTCATATAATAACCATATCATGCAAAACCAAGTAGATTTTTATCATTTTCTTGCTAGAAAAAGGGTGAGACACTGAAAACTATATGGGTGCTCATTCATTCACTCTTCATCCAATATTTACCTGTTATCCATTAACTGATGGACTTGTTGCTAAGTAATAATGAAGACAGTACCTTTCCTCACAGAAAGAGACAAACAAATAGCAAGTAATATGGTGAGGGCCATCAAAAATGTTTGTGAAGGTGCTGTGGAAGCCTCGGGGAGATGTACATAACTGAGCAGGTCTCTCTTGTTTAATGTGAAAGAAACTCAGAAGTAGGCTGGATGCAGAGAAAGAGGATCTCTTTTTCACTGCTGGTGGGAATAAACACTGGTGCAGCTACTCTGGAAAACAGTAGGGAGGTTCCTCAAAAAATTAAAAATAGAACTACCCTACAACCCAGCAATTGCACTACTAGGTATTTATCCAAGGGATACAGGTATGCTGTTTCAAAGGGGCACATGCACCCCAATGTTTATGCAGCACTATCAACAATAGCCAAAGCAGGGAAAGAGCCCAAATGTCCAAAGATGGATGAATGGATAAAGAAGATGTGGTATATATATACAATGGAGTATTACTCAGAAATCAAAAAGAATGAAATCTTGCCATTTGCAACCACGTGGATGGAACTATGGGGTATTATGCTAAGCGAAATTAGTCAGAGAGAGACAAATATCATATGACTTCACTCATATGAGGACTTTAAGACACAGAACAGATGAACACAAGGGAAGGGAAGCAAAAATAATATAAAAACAGGGAGGGGTACAAAACAGAAGAGACTCATAAATATGGAGAACAAACTGAGGGTTACTGGAGGGGTTGTGGGAGGGTTGTAGGTAAGGGGCATTAAGGAATCTACTCCTGAAACCACTGTTGCACTATATGCTAACTAACTTGGATGTAAATTTAAAAAATAAAATAAAATAAAATAAAATAAAATAAAATAAAATAAAGGAAAAGAAAAGAAAAGAAAAGAAAAGAAAAGAAAAGAAAAGAAAAGAAAAAAGAAGTAGGCTGGATGCCCTGTCAGAATGGTTAAAATTAACAACACAAGAAACAACAGGTGTTGGCAAGAATGCAGGGAAAGAAGAAACCTCTTACACTGCTGGTGGGAACGATACAGTCACTCCAGAAAACAGTCTGGAGGTTCCTCAAAAAGTTAAAAATAGAACTACCACATGATCCAGCAATTGCACTACCAGGTATTTACCCAAAGGATACAAAAATACAAATTCGAAGGGGAACATGTACCCCAATGTTTATAGCAGCCTTATCAATAATAGCCAAATTATGGAAAGAGCTGAAATGTCCACTGACTGATGAATGGACAAAGAAGATGCAGTATGTAGTTATGTACGTATATGTACATATTATCATATATATGTATATATATATGAATATTACTCAGTCATCAAAAGGAAATAAGTCTTGCCATTTGCAATGATGTGAATGGAGCTACAGTGTATTTTGCTAAGTGAAATAAGTCAGGCAGAGAAAGACAATGCCATATGATTTCACTCATATGTGGAATCTAAGAAACAAAACAGATGAACATATGAAAAGGGGGAAAAAGAGAGAGACAGAAAGAAAGAAAGAAACCATAAGAGACTCTTTAGAATAGAAAACAAAAGGAGGGTTAATGGAGGGAGGTGGGCAAGGGGATGGGCTAAATGGATGATGGGTATTAACGAGGGCACTTGTTGGGTGTTGAACACTGGGCGTTACATGTACGTGATGAATCACTAAATTCTACTCCTGAAAACAATATTACACTATACGTTAACTAACTAGAATTTAAATAAAAATGTGAAAAAAAAGAAGTAGGTTGTATGAAATGCCAATAAATTGGGTTCCACACAAAAGTAAGGTACATTCAGGAATAACTGAAAGTAGAGATACTGAAGTCCCTTTCTGTCTTTTTCCTTTTTTTTCTAATATAATTTATTGTCAAATTGGTTTCAACACCCAGTGTTCATCCCAACAGATTCCCTCCTCAATGCCCATCACCCTCTCTGTGTCTTTTTCCACTTCTCTCTCTAAATTGACTTCATTCTCTCAGAATCATTTTGTCCACAATGCAGAACCATGGCTGAGGAAGCTCTGGGCTCACACTCTCATTCTTTGTGCTGGACTAGTGAGCTTGAGCTATATTTACAGTTGATCCAGAAAAATCACTCTCAGGAACACGACCTTAGAGGTTCAAAGCCAAACATATCTGATTTTGGGGAAGATGGTGGAATGTGAACAGCAAAGGTCACATGGCTAGTCCTGGTCCAGCAGGAATTGTACTTCCTGGGTATGCTTACTTTTAGAAAGCTGGGTGCTTCCCAAAGAGACCAGTGGGAAACTTTTACTGAGTATCTTGACTATTTTGCTGAAAAATAATTTGTATAACAGGGCAGAGTGATCCTGAAACTCTCTCTGTGAGGGTCCTTTATAGAATTTTGGATATATTCCTGAAACAGGAAGTCTCAAGATATAATCGCCGATTCCTGATTAATAATAAAATATAAATAATATATTTCATGTTGTTTGATGTGATGAAAGGTATAGGGTGGAATTTCAGTGCTGTTAAAGAGAAGACATTCTTTACCTGTACTTTAATCCCCTATACTATACAAGAACCAGAGAAAGTCATTAGAGAAAAATAAAATAACCTCAAAATCAAAAATCCCATTATTAACCTCTGTTTGAAAAAGTTAAATGTGTAATTATAGGCTCACTGGGAAAACATAACCAACGTGGTTATAAAAAACTGTATGGTTATTTTGTGGGTGCAAGCAATGAGGTTTTAAGGATTATCTCACAGGGGGGTTAGAAATGGCAAATTTGTGATGTATCTTAGGTTGCATAAAGCTGGCTTGTCTCCTGTTTACTACCCAGCAATTGCAATGGGCCTAATTTACACAACAATTACTTAGAAGTAACTCCTTTGAAATGCATTGTGTGATTAATTGACTTGGCTTCAGGAATGCAATGTTGTTTCTACATTGTTGTTCAGTTCAACCTAATGCCCCCTAGAGCACTGATCCAATTAAGAAACAAGACAGGAAGGCAGATATTAAGCATAGTATTTCTATATTACACAGCACTTTGTACAGGATCGAACACCACCATCTACTGTCTGCAGGCACTTGATTTATTCAGTGCATCCTTGTGACACTGGACATATGGCTCATGGAAATGAATAAATAGGATTTAAAGTAAGTATCTTAGAGAAAAATTAAAACCAGATAAATTTAACTTATTGAAGCATGCTTTTAAAAATAAAACCCTGTGGGGAAACAAAAACAAACTATTGGGACTTCATCAAGATTAAAAGCTTCTGCACAGAGAAGAAAACAACCAACAAAACTAAAAGGCAAACTTCAGAATGGGAGAAGGTATTTGCAAATGGCATTTCTGATAAAGGCTAGCATCTAAAATATAAAGAACATAAAATATAAAGAACTTAATCAAATTCAACACCCAAAAAACAAACAATCCAGTTTAAAAATGGGTGGCTGGGTGCCTGGGTGGGTGGTTCAGTCAGTTAAGCATCCAACTCTGGATTTAGAGCTCAGGTCATGATCCCAGGGTTGTGTGATTGAGCCCTGCGTAGGGCTCTGTGCTAAGGGTGAAGCTGGCTTGAGATTCTCTCCCTGAAAATGGGCAGAAGACATGAGTAGACATTTTTCTTTTTTTTCTTTTTTATTTTTTTAACATTTATTTATTATTGAGAGAGACACACACACACACAGAGCATGAGCAGGGGAGGGGCAGAGAGAGGGAGAGACACAGAATCTGAAGCAGGCTCCAGGATCTGAGCTGTCAGCACAGAGAACTCACAAACTGCAAGATCATGACCTGAGCTGAAGTCAGTTGCTCAACCAACTGAGCCACCCAGGTGCCCCTAGTAGACACTTTTCTAAAGAAGACCTACAGATGGCCAACAGACACATGAAAAGATGCTCAACATCACTCATCATCAGGGAAATACAAATCAAAATACAATGAGATATCACTCACACCTGTCAGAATGACTAAAATTAACAAAAAAGAAACAACAGGTGATGGGGAGGATGCACAGAAAGGGGAACCCTCTTACACTGTTGGTAGGAGTGCACTGGTGCGGCCACTCTGGAAAACAGTATGGAGGTTACTCAAAAAGTTAAAAATAGAACTACACTATGACCCAGTAACTGCACTGCTAGTTATCCAAAGGATAAAAAAATACTGATTCAAAACGATACATGCATCTCAATGTTTATAGCAGCATTATCAACAATACCCAAATTGTGGAAAGAGAGCAAGTGTCCATCAACAGTGAATGGACAAGGAAGATGTGGTGTATATACACAATGTAATATTACATACCCATTAAAAATGAAATCTTGCCATTTGCAATGATGTGGATGGAGGCAGAGTGTATAATGCTAATTGAAATAATCAGTTACAGAAAGGCAAATACCATATAATTTCACTCGTGTGGAATTTCAGAAACAAAATAGGTAAATATAGGGGGAAAAAGTGAGGCAAAGCAGAAAACAGACTTTTAACCATGGAAAACAAACTGGCAGGGGGATGGGTTAAATGGGTGACCGTTTTTAAAGAGGGCACTTGTTCTGATGAGCACTGGGTGTTGTATGTAAGTGATGAATCACCAAGTTCTAATATTACGCTGTACGTTAACTAACTGGAACTTAAACAAAAACTTGAAAAAAATAAAATGAAAATAAAAGCTTAACTACAGTTAAAACTTATTTTTCTCATAGAAGTAAAAAGGATAATGATCTGGCCTAAGGATTACTCCTGTCTGTAGTAAAATAATTTTCTTCTGGCATTAGATGTCTCCAAACAAATTGCCACGGGGAAACAATTCTTAAATTTCAACAAGGGTTTGCACTTCCCATTATTCTAAGAAGAAATCATCCACTTGGTTAGTAGAGACAAAGTCTGGACTCAGCAGAGTCACATACCAAATGCCCATGCAACACAACCTTTGCATTTTGATAAGTTAGGGCCCTGCCTGCTAAGACTGCCTTCTCTAAGATAAACAACCATACGCAGTCACAGGGTCTCCTTATAATCCTATGTTCAGATAGTACTCAAGCTTTGCCTGGCAAATAATGTCCAAGTCATTCCCCCAGGCCCTGCTCCATCTGTACCCAACCTCCCTTCCTTTTCTCTCCTCTCCAACTAACTTTCCACTCTACCTGCTTAAACTTCAGCACCCTCTGGGCTGTAACATCATCAAGAAGAAAAAGCTTAAGTCCACTCTCAATTCTAGATACAGCTTGAGGAAAGAGGCTTCCTGGTATAACACATCTCCAGTATTACCAGGGAAGAGCCCCAGAGGATGAGAAAACCTGAAACCAGAAGCACACCGGCTTAACTGTATTCTACCTCTATCCGTACCATCTGACCCTGGGAAAGATACTCAGTGTCTCAGAGCCAGTTACATATTTAAATATGGAGACATTTGTAAAATGAGAAGGGTGATAGAGGATTTCTCAAAATTTCCTCTGGTACCAAAACACTATTGCTGTAACGTAGAAAGACAGTGGTTTCATCATGTTCTGTAGGCTCACATTGCTTGGTTCAAATCTCACCTTCATCACTTCCTAATGGTAGATGTCTAGTTTCTCATTTCTAAAATGGCAAGAAACCTCATAGCATTGTCATGAAAATTAAACTACTTAATATTATTGGTAAGTGCCTAGAATAATACCTGACACATAGTAAGTACTCAATATATGGTAGTTGTTCTCCTTGTTACTCTAAAAATTTCCAACCAAAGACAGGTGTACAAGGAGACACCTGACTTGCTGCTTCTGTCTCACAGTAGACAAAATTCCACATAACAGCAATCTCGTCTACTTATGTCACATTTTCTTATTTCCAGTTGCAAAAATATTCCTTCATATTCTGCAATGTGCTCTAAGAACACGAACCCCCGTGACAACCCAAAGTGATCTACAAATCCTGTTAGCAAAACATCAGAATAATAATACTAATGAAAACAAAAATATCATATAATAGCATTGTTGTTTTGTCTCCAGTACCCTTTGCAAAATTTATTTCCAACCTTTGATAAACAGATTGAACTATGCTATGACTGGATCATCTTTGGTCAAAAGTATTAAGAAAAGACTGTGGAGCAAAAGTGAAAATAGCTGAATTCTTGCAATACCTAGCAGGAAGTGGAGCCTTTCAGCAATATCTGGATAATAAAATTTGTTATTTAGAGAAATATTGCACTTGTCAGTCAGCTATTTGGATTTGTTTAGGAAGCAACATTATACATCAGTATTGACAAAATTTTATGGAATTAATGCATTAATTTGTCTTTGCCCATGACTGAAGGTGGGGGAGATACAATGAAAAATATAATCTTATAATAATGTTTAAGAAGGTATAAAATGTGAAAAATCTTTAAATGGTAGAAAACATCCACCAAATGACTGTTTTGGGAAGAGGAAAATAAAGCAAAAAACACCCCTCTCCGTGGCTTTTCCTTCACTTTTACCTCAGAAAACACACACACGCACGCACGCACATACCTTAAGGTAACAGCTACTTTGATCATGCACACAGGAATAAACATTTTCCATTCCTTCCCCAGTTCCACAAGTACTCACAAAACATTACTCTCTAGGATTTTCCCATTTGTGAAACAAAGCATCAGTCTCATTGTTTATGAAACCATTAGACTATACTTAGCTTAAAGCATACTGGAAATGTAAATGTTCTCATAAAATAAGATTAGACATGAACAAAAATATAAAAAACGTAACTGCACCAAACAAAACAGAGCACGCAGTCATATATTGGGACCTGGACCTTGAGTCCTGACCAAATTTCCATAATTTGGAGACCAGTGCTTAGTATCATCCATGTAAAGGATCTGACTGACATCTCAGTGAAGAAAGGGGGAAAAAAAAGCAACTTTGCAAATGGAAAATAGTCTCAGACTGATTTTCATAAGAAAGGTGGAAAACTCACTGTGTTTAATCGTTTCTACTTAGCAAAGAATTTATCTTTCATATTCTTATAAAGTGGCTTTCTTCTGTGTTATCAATAAAAACTAACACTGACCTTCCTCCTGGAAGGTTAAACTTCTAGCTTCTGTTTGAAACGCTAGAGTGCCTTTTCTCAGAAGAAATGCTACATATACGTGCCGCAAGCAATGAGAAAGAATACACCATCTCTCCGACCCTTCATTAGTCAGAGGATCTTGGCAACAGCAATGCTACTTGTATACGGTCTCTGCATGAAAAACTGTTTTCAAAAGTAACCTTGCCAAGGGCTATGTTCTGTCTTGGCAAAAGGAAGCAAACTTTACTTTTCTACCAATCGGTTTGCTCTGCATGAGAAACAGGTGTTAAGGTATGAAACGGGGCTCGGAGCAGTAGCAAAATAAAACTCACCCAAAATAAGTTTCATCTGGAAAAAAATACAACTCAGATAATAAGCCTGCAGGGCCGACATGTTTTTGCAAAATGCAAATCATGAAAACTGGTTAAGGGATTAAATGCTCTTTTGCAAAAATGACCATGGAGATTATAATCATTAATTAAAATCATGTAAATAATTTTCTGAAAGAACTCTCCCTTTTTATCTCACAGGTTTCAAACAGCCTAATGGTAAAAAGGTTTAGTCTCAGAAGACATTCTCTAATTAAAACCAGAAATCTGGTATAATTAATAAGTGTCAGTCTGCAATCTCAACCACTTAGTAAAGGCAGAGAAATCAAATGCTGATATTTTTGTAAAAACTCCAATAAAACCTCCAAGAAAATGAAATTTTTTATAGAGTCTACTTCCTATCTATACAATAGGTGTCCCAAATGGGACTAGGAACTTGTTAAGTGGATAAATATTTTAACACTTACAATTCCTATATGTCAGTTTTATTCATTTTTCTTTTCTCTTTGGGCCCAGGAACAGACCACAGCTAAGTCTCTCAGCATCTTCTCTACCTCTGCCACTGGACTATGCTCCTGCATTCAGGCAGCGTGGTCCCGGGACTATGCCTGAGCTCTCCTAGCACATACATGATACTCCTTCCAGCTCTGGCCTGGGTGGTATGCAGACACAGGTCCCTGACCTTGGCTGCCTGCTCTACCAGAGGTCAACCAGAGGGAAGAGCCTGTGGTATGCTGAAGATAGCAAAGAGAATCCCAGAGAATGGAGCTGGAGCTGCTGGATTAAGGAAACTGGGAAGGCCACCTGACCTCTGGGTCTCTGTTTGCATGAGCCAATGAAGTTTCTGACCGAAGTGACTGTAGCTGCTTATAACAAAGAATTCAAACCAATATAAGTATATACAAAGCATTCGATTCAAATATGTGGAAAATTACATGACAGTAACGTTAGAGACAAATGAGCTGCTCAGAACCTCCTTCCAGCAACGGCTTGCTGCCAAGTTTGGGGCATCGGCAGCACCAGACTCAGATGCTGGCCTCTGCCACAGGGTCGACCTCCCTGTACACAGCCACTTCGCCTAAGCAGCAGTCTGCAAAGGTGGCTGAGCAGGGGGGGGTGGGGGGGGGAGACATCAAGAGCCACCCATTCAGCCCTAAGCAGGACACCTGGACAGAAAATGCTGACTCCGGAACTCCCTGCAGGGCTGGCCAAGACCTTCCTACGGCTGCATCAGTTTGAATTTTCCCTCAGCCCAAGCCTTCCTGCATGCTTCCTTTCACAAGGCTTGATCCCTAATACACACCTTAGACCCTGACCTCCATCTCAGTGCCTGCAGTCAAAGAACCCCACAGTGACAGACACAGTCTCTATCCAAGTGAGCATTACAACATATTGTTAACAAAGTAAGACAAGAGCATAAAAACAAGTATATATGTGAAACCATATAAGGAAAATCCTCACCAAATCTCTACAAACAAAATGTACAACATAGATTCTCTTCTGTCCCACCTCAGCCTCTCATTTTCCAAACTTTCTTTGATAATACAAATTCCTTCAGGCACATGTAGAGGAAATCTTCATAAGGGAGAAAGGCATTATTTAATAAATTGGATTAATACTATTAAGTTAGCTGGGAACCTACTTAAAATCGACAAGGCTATGAGCAATGTGATATTTCCCATGAGTCACCAGTTTTGCTTTTTTTAGTCACTCTGAATGTTGCAATGATAACCTTTTTTCTCATTATTGCTGTTTTTTATTAAAGGGGATTTGATGTACAATCTGGGTAAGATTTAAGTATTTAGGTGATGGCAAATAGATGTTTTCAATCAAAACTTGCTGTGAAGCAAATTTCTTTTAAGTGAATCCTATTTTTTTAATTAACTGCCATTATAAGAGATCAATTGAACAATAAAAAGATCACACCTGGGAATGAAGGTTTTCTTTAAAACTAATATAGTTAAAGATATAAACAACTTCAATAAAACAACCCCAATTTAGGGATTCTATCCTCATTGCCTCATCAAAACATTTCTTGCTCTAGACACCAAAGACATTCACAGCACAACCCCATGGACACTCGTTAATCCTTTCCTACAGACTTAATTTTCTGAAGTATTATCACTCCGTTGGCAATTCTCTCGAACATCTACCACATAACACTCTTGGCTTCCCTCTCACCTTTCTCCTTTTCCTGTGCACTTTCCAGGCTCGTTCCCTTCCGTGCAATCATGAAAAGACATCACTTCAAGGTTGGTCCAAGGACCTTAGCCCCCTCTCATTCTATAAGCAATCCTTAGCGTCCACACCATACCATGGTTCTAAAGCAGCATCCATCCAGAGATACACATAATCCACTCATACACAGACCACTCACAGAACACTTCAGATAAATGCCTCAAAAGCACCTCCAGTTCCACATGCCAAAGACTAAACTCCTGACCGCCATTCTCCCAAGTTGCCTATCTCAGGGAATGGTGCTACGGTTCATCCTATAATGAAAAACCAGAACCAAATAGCCTTAGTGACATCTCCCTCTAGTTCACTGTCTCCCCACATCCAAATCCATCATCAAGTACTGGTGGTTCAGCCTCAAAAATTTTCACGTGATGATAAATTCTTCATATTTATTTTTCCAACATGTGAAAACATAAAAAGCCACTTTTAGCTCTTGGGCCAATTTTAGCTCACAAGCAGTGAGGTGGATTTGACCGATGGGCTGTAGCTTGCTGACCTGGGTCTTATAAGATACACTAGGGGGTTCTCAAAACTGCATGCCTTACTAAGTTTATATTACATGAGGGTTTCTTAAGGGGTTTTCAAATGTCTGGTTCTATTTTGTAGGTTGTTACACATTAACACAACACACAACACTCTCTCTCTCTCTCTCTCTCTCTCTCTCTCTTCTTTATATACTAAAATAACCAATGAATTAACTTGTGCCACCAAGTTTTCTTTTTTGCTCCAGTGCGGGGAGGGGAGTCTGCTTAAAGGAATATCTTCTCTTGCCATCTTGATTTAACTGAAGACTATCATAAGGTGATATCAGCAAAGCAAACTATTAAAACCAAACAAAACCTTACCATGTAAAACTATGTATCTGTGTGAGTCAAGATTTTTCTCTGAAATGTGGAACCTGAACAAAATACAGAAAAGAATTGAAAGCTGAGGCTAACATTGTATTGCAACTGCTATCCAAAGCATATAATTTAAAACTAATAGCAATCACAAGAGTAATTAACATTTATCGAGTCCTTACTATGAGCCAACCCCTTTGCTACTTATTTAAATTCTTTGGTTCATTTAAATACCCTTGCTTTTTAAATATTTTCTTGAGTAAATATCATATACATCTGAACTTGTACAACAAAATTAGAGCACAAAAAAAACCACATTTCTCTGTCTTCTGTGTTGGCATTTTGCATAAAACTTCACTTGGGAAGGGAAGCCTGTATTTTTCCTTTAATATGCTACCCACTTTGACACTTTATTCCATATTCTTATTATTTGCTGCTCTGCTGTTTGCTTTATATAAACCTTGCTCCTTCTAGGATCAGGCTGTCCTTGAGGACAGGCATCAGGCCTTATGCGTTTTCTCCCACTCTTTATACTAACTCTTCACTCCTTATACACAAAGCCTGTATCCCACATACTCCCCTAAAACAGGGCTTAGCACACAGCAGGTCCCCAAGAAATGAACTACTGCTTATGCATGTGAATTGTTAACATAATTTGTGAATTCTTCAGTTGTACATTTTGTTTAAATGCACTTCAGTTAAACTGAGGTGCATATAAAAATTCTTGTAAATTTTTAATAAACTCTAATCCTTATATTACAGATCAGAATATATGTGGGTAGCAAAATAAAATATTTAGTTTTAGTAAAAGCAAAAAAAAAATCTGTAACAACTTGTTTTCTTTTGTTAATTTATGTGTCAAACTCTCCTATCCAGAAAACACAATACCCCTCCTATGTTTATACTCTGGCATTAGCTTTGCAATCTGCTAGGCTGGAAAAAAAGTGTGACTCTGGACACAATTAGTTCCATATATTACTTTACAAACTAAAATTTATTTGAATGTGCCAACGAAAATTAATCAGTGTCTTTTTTTGCAATGAAAAATCAGAGAACCTCTACAAAGCCTCTACCTTGTACACTTGGACCAGGCTATCTGAACTTTTCCTAATGACTCTCACACGCCAGAGAGAGGTAGGTATTCACAATGACGACAGCTAAATGAGACAAAGCATTGGTCTTGAAAATCTAGAGGGTGAGGCTGGAGCTGAGTGGGTCTGTATTTATATAAATATAAAATTTACAGAATTTGGAATTATTTTCTTTTCATTGCCAAGAAACATTTAAACGTCTCATTAAAGGCTTTCCCCTACATAAGTACACAAACAGGTCTTTTCAATTACATACCTGAGGGATGAATATTTCCCAAAGGGAAGAAAATGAAAACAAGCAGTAACTACTGGATTTGTGCATACTGTTAAGATGTATTACATATTTTAGAAAACTTGATCACTTTTGTTTTGTTTTAAAGAAAGAAAAGACTATGAATTGAGGAATTTAATTAGAGTATGTTCTCTTCAATTCCCAAACTAAATAAGTATATAATCAATCTGTGAGATAATTATGTGGAGAATCAGCAATGGAGAGCAAAATAAAACATTTCTAAACCATTTACTTAGACAAATGATAAAGTATTTAATAATTACATTTTTAACCTTACACACACAGACCTCTTCACACACATACTCCTCCCCAGTACCACTGGTCATGCATACTTCCAGGTATCCTTTTAGGGAGACTCATTTAAAATTTGGTTTTTATAATTTGTTAAAATTGGTAAATATTCCACTGTTGAAAAGATTCCTTTTTTTTTTTGTATTTTACATGGCATAATCAACTTTTATGATAATAATCCCACTTAAAATCTCTTAGTCTACTTTAAAAAAATTAAATGCAGTAGTTTAGCACAGTTACTATCTTCCTTCCCCTGGAACTACTGCCCTTGTGAGTTTTATAAGAAAACTCAGTCCTTCACCACGCCCCACAGCATTTTGCCAGTAATTTACTAAGAAAGAGAAAAACTTTATGAGGAAGCAAAGTTGAATCCACTGATGGGGAGCATTAAAATGATTACTAAAGAAGATTTCCTTTGAATTTCTAATAAGGAATTCATCTTGAAATGTATCCAAAAGCTGAAAAGGCAATTTACACTGCCAGATATTCCCTAGGGGTCACCAATGAAAAAATATTATATCATACAGTGTTTAGTGTCTTAGCGTCCTAGAATAATTTCCTTTACTCCCCATTCAAGTTCACAATCCCACACTGACAGTTTTTAACATCTTTTGATTTAGTAATTTTACTGCATTTATATTTGCCATGATTATATGCAGACCTGAGAGTTAAGTGGGTGGATCTGTCTAAGGGTAAGGACAATAGAATAAGATTTAAAATCTTTAACTCAGTAGGGTGTCTATGTTTTATTCTAATGCCTAACTTTATTTCAAGATGTAATGTAAATGTATGATAATGTGGAAAGAAAGGAGCACGATGTTTAAAAAATCAAAGCCATCAAGTACTTAGAAAGCCACAGATTCAGGATGCTAGAGCCAGAACACATCTGCATGTACTATAATCCTTAATTTTAGATGTTCATATTCCCCTTTGTAGTTCTTTGAACACTCGGTGTGCCAACATAGCATAAAGTCAATGGTTTAAACATCAAAATCTGTACTTGCACATAGTATGCTCTCTAAAGGCTGCACAGTCAAGACCCCTGGGCCCAGAAACTTAAAATGATTACTAGAACACAGGTATAAAACACAATCTGTGGCACTTAGCAGGGTGTGCTTTTTCAGTCATTATTTTGTGCAAATTAAGCTCCCTGTGACCAGTTAGTTCATCAAGAAGCAAGGGCAAGACATGAGGGACAAGCTCTTCTGCACAAACAAGTTATGAAATCATCTTTCTGATAAAATGGTTAAAATTAATTATGTATCTCTGTGTATCTTACATCCAGGAAGCTGTCCAAGCCCTGGTAAACTCAGCGATTCTAAGAGACAGAAGCAACTATTATATGATCAAGTTTCCATCATGCAAATGCCAGCAGGACAAGCGTATAACACTGGGTAAACAGCATGTGCGATTTGGAGAGAAACCAAGGGAGCCTCTCCCTACTCATTCATTCTCTTTCTCTCCTTTATCTTTAGAGAATACCAAAACTATTCCTCAACTCCATTTTGCATGTTCATGTGAACAATAAATATTTAGAAGTTTCTCATTCATGTATAAAAATGGGTCTTATGGTTAAATAACACAAACAAAAGCTGCAAGTGTGCTATTGTTTTATGAGAGAAAGAGCTTTTTGCAGTTGAAAATGGATTACTTACAAAATCTGTATGGGCTGTCATATTCTGCTCTAAAGATGTTACTGTTCTAAACCATTTCTGGGGACTAATTATTATATGATTTGCTATGATTAGGAACCTATGGAAACTGAAGCAAAGTGAAAATGATAAAACCTAAAGTTTGAAAGGCTCTCATCAAAATTGATAGAAACAAGGGTACAACTAAGTAAATCAGTGATGATCTCTTATGAAAAATCAACCTAAGGTTTAGCGAGGCCTGCCTATTTCTTATGCATTTTATCAGAGCATTTCAAAACGGATAGGGAAGCAATGCGACCAATCATCACACTGAGGAAAAAAAAAAAAACCTGCTTCTCTGGCCACATATGTTAAGTGATATATTTAGTTTTTCAATTTTATATATAAGTGAGTCTTCATAGAAGGCAAATGTGTTATTTATAACATTCATTTAAAAATCATAGCACGTTGTATGTTTACCCTTGAGGGACAGGAGGACTTGTATTTTTCTTCCTATTAATAGTGTTCTACATGTGCTCAGAATCCTACTTTTTATCTCTAAGCAACTTGTATAAATACCATCAGATGGCAAAGTTGTTTACCTATAGTATGAAAATGAAGAAAGAACGGGGAACAGAAATCAGTGGAAACCTCAGACGCTTTCTCACTTAATATGTGGTGTTTATTTAACCTTTACCATACTGTTAGAAAGAAAAAGAGAGGATGGTATTTATGCCCATTATGCGGGAAAACAAGCTATGTAAAATTTAAATACGTTATTTTAGTAAGCTATTAACAAAGAAATTAGAGAACAGAAGTTTCTTCCAGCCTTAACCCCACATACTATATTGAAAAAAATCAACTGAGTAGCTATTCTATTCACATTAACAAAATGCTATCTAGCATCTGACTTGATAATTTCCTGACAACTGAGAAGCTTTTCCTGTTACTTCAACAAATCTTAATAATACGTGTTGTGTTAGAAACACATTATATGTTAGGAACTTTTCTGTATCATTCATCACTGTTAATATTAAGCCAGAGGTAACAAATGGCAAATGTAGTTACATTTTATTCACAATAAGGGCTGATGTGATGATAAATGGCATCATTCATAGAGTTTTCACCTTTAAGTCAGATGTCAGAACAAAATGACACAAATTCAATTGTTTGAAAAGAACTAGGGAATTTTATGAAGAGAACTGTCTTCTTAGAAATAAGAAAAACTGATAAATCAATATCCTAGACAGGTAAAATCAATGCCGGACATGGACATGCTATCTATGCCAAAACATAACTTTAAAAATATAAACTTATTTTTTTTTAAGTTTAAAATTCTAAAGAGCTGAAAATGTTCTGGGTGTGTTTAAACAGCATGATTACCATATCAATCTACTTATCTTCCTCAATATAGACTTAGTGTTCTAAAACTGTTATGCTTGTTAGCAATATCATAAAGTTAAGGAGTGCAAAAATGTGATTGATTACTGCAATACAAAATATCCTATCTGATTTTGTTTTTAAATGTTGGTCATCCTGGTGTATAGGTACTGAAACAATAATTTATTTAGGCATGGAGATCTTACACATGAAACATTAGCAAAGTGATCTTTTCAGCTCAGTAAGAAGCCATTAATTCATTATTGATAACATTGTTACTGTCCAAGTGGAAAATACAGTGCTTTTCAGACATGAGCAGGAATAGTACTTAATTTAGACAGTTAACCCACATAGGACAACCTTAGTGTTACAAGACTCATTATCTCCATAATGTCTTTGGCAGCAGTCCAAAATTACCACCAAAGTTGTGGACCTTGTCCCAAAGAACCACCAGAAAATGTGCTTATGTTACCCTGAAGGGAGAGAGCATGATAGCTCGGGGGAGTGGAGTGAGTGACAGAGGAGAAGGTAGTCAAGCTTTCTGACATTCACATATTGGCTCAGATCTGGACATTAGATTATCCAGGGGTACCCTCTGGAAGAACAAGAGTTTGGCATCAAGCAGACAGAAGAAAACAAGTTAGATTTCCCTTATTTTGGGTGTGAGGGTTTAGGCAGTACCAACAATGCACCTGGATGGTCAGACACATGGAAGAAAAATATCAGGAAATAAGGAGGTTTCTGAGCAACCAGAAAGCAGTATGAAGTTCTGGGGGAGAGGGAAGGCCCCACAGCAATGGCTGTAAGGCCAAGAGAAACACGCCACACATAAGCATCCTGTTTTGAGTTTTACATTGGAAGTTAGAGAGAAGGGCTTACAATGTGTTATTGAATGAGGCAGTGGTGTGGATTCAATGCACTTCTGTGGAACATTTTAACCAGTCCACTGATTGGTCAAGTAGAATCAAAGTATACCTATTATTTGGATAAAACCCTACCACTATGAAAGTGAGGGAGAGCTTTAAGATTTAGTTTTTAACACAAAGAACTAAGCAACTCACTCCTGCAAGATTGGCTCTGTGCCATTCAGATCTCAGTTTAAACATTAAATCTGCATAGGTGCCCTCCCTGACCACCCAACATTTCTCTCCTGCCACTCTAACTCCCGGAAAAACATTTTATACTATCTGATCAGTTTCTTATTCACCTACCCACAAATCCTTAAAAAAAAGCTTCATGAAAGCAAGGAACTTGCCTATCTTATTCACCGCTGGATCTCTTACACACTTAGTAAACTCTTACTAGGAACTAATAAATATTAGTTGAATGAGCACATGCACAAGTGCATGGTCAGATGAATGAGCACATAGTTACTTCAGCATATCTTCAATAAATATTTGATGATTGATTGTACTCTTTAAGGACCAGAAATTTCATCTAGACTGCCAGGTACTACAGACATTTTTAATACCTGTTTATAAAAATCCACAGTGAGGGGCGCCTGGGTGGCTCAGTCAGTTAAGCGTCTGACTTCAGCTCAGGTCATGATCTCACCGTTCATGAGTTCTATCCCCACATCAGGCTCTGAGCCTGGAGCCTGCTTCAGATTTTGTGTCTCCCTCTCTCTCCTCCCCTCCTCTGCTTATGCTCTGTCTCTCTCTCAAAAGTAAATAAACATTAGAAAAATTAAAGAAAAAGTCCACAGTGGTATCACAGATGCATTTAAAAAAAATCAAGGCTTCAATCTGAGAGCATTTGCCTCCTGTTCATTTTAATTTGGAGTTAACTTGCCCCAGAAACTACTATTTTTTTTTAAATCCCTCTTGAACAGAATGTTACCAAACATTCCAAACTGAAAAAAATAATAACATATTTTAAAAATTTTTTAATTTATTTTTTATTTTTTAACATGTGTTTATTCTTGAGACAGACCAAGACAGAGCATGAGCTGGGGAGGAACAGAAAGAGGAGGAGATATAGAATCTGAAGCAGGCTCCATGCTCTGAGCTGTCAGCACACAGTCCAACGTGGGGCTTGAACCCACAAACCATGAGATCATGACCTGAGCCAAAGGTGGATGTTTAAATGAATGAGCCACCCAGGCGCCTCCAAGATAATAACTTATTTTAATAAAGAGGAAATAAAAGATTGTAAATATGAATACATGAAGGATGTAGCATTATTCAGAGTTTAGAGAACAGAGGACCAGTTACCTAGACTCTTAAAATACTTTACTCAAGCAAATATGAAGAGGAGCACCATAGCAAAAAAGTCATCAAAGACAAATCATGCTTACTTGAGTCATCGGCATCTACCTGATGTTTGCTTTGCCTCTGACACCAAAATTAACAGCCTCATTGGATTAAAGCTTTCCCACTGGGAATTCACCAAGTAGACAATACTATATACATAGGATATTTTTTAATGTTTATTTTTGAGAGAGAGAGCATGAGCCCACACGTGCAAACGAGGAAGACATAGAAAAAGAGGGGGACAGAGGATCCCAAGTGGACTCCTCCACAGACAGCAGAGAACCCCATGCAGGGCGTGAACTCACAAACCTTGAGATCATGACCTGAGCTTAAGTCAGACGCCTATCCGACTGAGCCACTCAGGTGCCCCTATAAACAGTTTTAAAAACTGAACTATAATGTAGTTGATTAGTGGTTAAACTAAGCCAAAGAAAAATGAAGTATAAAATAGTTTATTATATGACATAAATAGACATTAACATACTTATCAATTACCTTTGGTACACAGAACATCTTTCATTCTGTTAGCTGAGACTCTATTAACCAAAACTTTTCCATGTCCACAACAGTATGGTAAGTCTTAACCATAAAAATGTACCATTTTCTTAATTACTTTATGGAGAGTAGATTATGCCTGGTATGAGCTTACTGCTTGTATTACAATATAGCAGGGTTTTAGAAGATTGTTCATCTGTTTATAACCTATATTAGAGACAAATTAAACTATTCTAATTATGTCAAGGACCTTTGCATTTCAGTTAAGATACTATTTATAGTATGATTTTTATATCTAGATCTACCATTAGCATTCTAAAAACAGTCACTGAAGGAAAAGTTATTTATGTATCATAAGGTTATTTGAATATCACAAAAATTTTTAAAGTTTTTAAAGGTATTTTACATTTTGAATTTCTTTACCAAGAGGACATTTCATTCCATGAAACCATTCTGAACCACAAGAAATTATTGTTTAACTTTTTATTATGAAAAATTTCAACCATGTAAAAAAGTAGAGGAAATAGTATCGTGAACATTCATGTATGTACTGCCCCCGGTCAACAATGACCAACTCATAGCCGATCTTAAGTCATTTATACACTGACCTAACTTGTCCCCAACTTCCGTGTCCACTTCAAATTGTTTTTTAAGCACATCTGAGAAATTGTTATTATATTTGTAAGTATTTCAAAATATATATGTTTTTAAATTTTTTAATGTTTATTTTTTTGAGAAAGAGAGTGTGAGCAGGGGAGGGACAGAGAGAAAGGGAGACACAGAATCTGAAGCAGGCTCCAGGCTTTGAGCTGTC
This sequence comes from Panthera tigris, assembly GCF_018350195.1. Taxonomy (NCBI): domain Eukaryota; kingdom Metazoa; phylum Chordata; class Mammalia; order Carnivora; family Felidae; genus Panthera; species Panthera tigris. The sequence goes on from NC_056660.1 coordinate 167,416,355, forward strand.
AGCACAGAGCCCAATGCGGGGCTCGAACCCACGAACCACAAGATCATGACCTGAGCTGAAGTCAGACGCTTAACTGACTGAGCCAGCCAGGTGCCCCTCAAAATATATTTCTAATAGATGCTCAGATTTTTAATATTTATATACCACAGCTTTTTGATGGTTTCATTTATCTATTTACACCATACTAGGAGCCTGGTTTTATAACCCAGAACTAAAAGATGCTTTAAAAGGGCTTGTTAGGAGACTCTCCTCAATAATTTAGAAAATCTGAACCAGTTTTAAAACAGCTAAAATAAGTTTCTATTCTGGCTTCTTCAGGTACTTTCTGGCAGGCTCTGATTACAGAATTTTTGTTCTGTTTTTAAGAATAAAAATTAGAAAGGAAAAGCAAGTTATAAGGTCATAGTTTTAACCAATCACTAGGGCTTAATTTTTCTTCCTTTCTTTGCTTTCAAGGCGAAAATACTCAGAAGAAGATCAATTCATTCTTAGAATTTAGATGTACTGAGACAAATTTAGACATTTCAGTACAAATACAGATGGAGCTGTAAACATAAAAGATCAGAACATCAGAAATTCCATAGCAAAAATCTGTGGTAAATTACCCCAGCTTTAAGAGGGAAGACATTTTATGGAAGAGAAAACAGTGAATGTCCACACTGCTCTCTAGTTTAAAGAGTTTGTTCTTCAGGTCTTTGATGTGAATTTCGGAGAGCTATCAAATAAAAGGGTTGGGCTATGTCATTTTTACATCAGCCACTTGTTTCTGGGCATGCTAGGAGGGGAGGCATTCAAGAACCTCTTCAGAACTTCTCTTTCAAAGTTTAATTATGAATGGAATAGCATAGCAGGAAGACAGAAATTCAATGTGTGTACATAGACCTCTGTCCACAGGCCAAGATTTTACTTCCAAAGGACACAAGGCCTTCTCATTGAACAATGCAATGGTTAGCTCATCATACTGACACAGGGCCTGTGCCAGGACATTTAAGCCTTTCGATGTTCCACTATTCATTACTCTCTGATGCTTGCCAAGGACCAGACTGAGCCCATTCAGTATAAACTTAGTGCTGGGCCTAATCAAAGGGGTTCAAGGAAAACATGAACAAGTGTTTTGTATGCAGAATCCAGCCGCTGGCAGTGTCTATTAATGTAACACTGTTCCCAGCTAATTCTCATTTAGAAAATGGCTTTTGAACTAAATTGAGTTACCTCTCTCCTGTATTTTAACATTAACTGACACAAAAAGGAGAAAATGTTTATGATTAGTCATTTTAAAATGTACTTTATAATAGTGATTTCCCAACCTATCATCTCCTACGCTTTCAACGGCACTTGGGCAGGGAAACCAGACAACAAGTAGCAACATTTAATCATCACCTACACTAATCTGTTGCTTTTATTTTAACTAACAAAATTATTCAAAGCCACTAAAAATATAAAACGGAATGTATAAAGGATGCCACTTCAGTTGGGAGAAATGCTAAAGATATACTTGCAAAATTTTCAAAATAGACATCACAGAAGCAAAAAGCTCTTGAGAAAATGGTGTATGTGACAGAGACCTGTGTGAAGGGGTTCACCAGTTCCCAGGGTAGCTGAGCTCCTGAGCAGCTGGGACTCAAATGAGATGAAGTGAATCAGTTTGGGCAGCCTGTCCTCAAGGAACAAGGATTAAATACAGTCTACCACACCACTAGCCCTACCGCCCACGAAGAGGTGGCCATTACAGACTTAAAGGGTTTTTGTCTCTAGAGAATGAGATTCATGAAAATGGGATATGGAGAGATTCGGGGACATCAGAGATTCTAACCCGAAAAAGGAAACAAACTTGTAACATGTACTATTTTTAAATAGTAAAAGTTTTAGTCCTAAACTAGTTTTCAGTCTCAGATTAGGAAAATAATTTATTACAAGTTTCGATCCCCTCTGACTGAAAGTGGCTTTTTTTTCTACCAAACTTTTAGAATTGAGGAAACAAAATCCTAAGTGTGATGATAAAAGGGACAGAATTTTGCATCAGACATACCTGAGTTCTATTCCTGATTTCAACACTAATTGGGACCTTGGGCAAATTATTTAATCTTTCCGAGCCACAGATTCCTTATGTGTAAAATGGAAATAATGCCTACATTGTTACTTGGAATTTGGAGTGTGTGACGGTGGGACTCTTTCCTTTTCAGCTAAGTCCGCCCTTGATCAGGAATGCTCCAGTCCAAAAGCAACTGTCGCACTGTTGGCCCTGTCTTTGGTTTTGCTCTCATTTAAGTTCACCGGTGTACATGTGGCTCAACAACAAAAAACGGAAGACAAAAAACCTTCCTGACAAAACATTTCTGCAAACAGGACACAGGCATAGTTTTTCCTGTGTTTCACCAACGCTTAATTGTCTAAACGGTTCCTGGGAGAAGAAATATTTAAATCATACCTTTTACAAGACTGAGGCTCTTATGACAAAGCAATTCTCTCGTGAAATTTTTTTCTGCCAATAACATTTACTATTCCAAACAATGTAAAGTCAGAGTTGAGAGACTAAATAAAAGAGGTGATATTGACTAATAGGAAAAGGTAAATATGCTATAAGCACTACAGTGAAGCCAATCAGAGGGGGAGAAAAAGATATTTGCCATCAGAATTACTGGGTGCTTTGCAAATATGTATAACACCTTGTGAAGCTGTGGGACTATTTAATTTTTCTGTCTTTAAAGGTTTTATTTTATGTGAGCCAGTTAATCTGTCCTTACTTTGCTTAAAACCAGCAGCTGTGAATTCACTTGGCTAGAATTTAGAAAGCAGTCTGAGCAAAAGACACCCATTTCATCAGCTTTATACAATTATGGAGAAGGTAACCTGTATTCAGAAATCCAACTTCTAAAACTTCAGAAAAGTTGCTCCAGCATAGGGTTTTAGGCTGCAGCCACTTCGCTTTCCAGTGGCATGAAGAATTTTCAAATTCAAGAAGAGTTCATTAGAAAAAAGCATAAGGCTGGGCTATTGCCTCTGCCTCAAAAACAGTACACTAGTTATCTTTGTTGTTGTTTAAATGGTCCCTTGGTCAGCGATCCCATCACTGGTACCTTCAATGTAAACCTTTAGTATAAAACACTACTCATCTACTTTAAGAAAAAAATAAAATATAACACTAGTCAACAGATGATTATGAGCATCGAAAGTAAAGGAAAAAGCTGTGAGAAGATTAACTTTGATTTTTTTATGTCATGTCATGTATTTTATTAAGCAATCTCATACACTTCTGCAGTAAAGTACTTTATTTTTCAAATGTTTCCAGCCAATAAGGTATTTGCTCTTTCATTTACTGCAAAGCTTATACCTTTTTATTTTGATGGAATATGTATTTTGGGAGGCAGTAGGGTGGTCTCTTCCACAGTGTTTGTATTGACTATTTTACTTCTCAAGAAGTCTCCCTCTATTCACCTTTTTTTCTCAGTCTACAACAAGTTGTTCTTTGGGTTTTTGTCGATTTTCCCTTTCCATTCCCCTCCAGCTGCTATCCTTTTCCTTCTTCCACAAAGCAAACTGTGCCAGACACCAGCCTGTGCTGGACTTTCTCAAATTCCCTTCATAAATTTTATTGTCTTCCCTCACCCAAATATTAATTTCACTGCATTTCTAAGTGTTGTTTTCGTTAGAAAGATTATCTACAATGAAAATAAAGAAATTAATCAATCCTCTAAGGATTTTCCTGAATTTACCGAAGATCACACTGAGATACAGGCTCAAAACGTCCAACTCAACCTACAATCTTTAGTATCTCCTAGAAGACAGACCTCTGTGCATGATGGGGAAGAACAAAAGCTGAAAATACAGCCTCTGTCCTCCAAGAAGCTTCTTATTTTAGTTGGAAGAGTAAGGCTAACACACATGCGAAAATTAAATAAAAACAGACGAAAGAGTAAAAGATTCATTCAATGAATGTAATAAATGATTCATAGTTTTATGACAGAACAAGTGTGACAAAACAAAATGAATAGGATGTTTCCACTTCTGTTAAAAATGTATTTGGCTCTATATTAAAAATGACCAGGAGTATACATACAGAGAACTCTGGGAGTAGAAAGGACTTCACCTTTTTCTTCACATAGTTTGGATATGCCAGATTTTTTAAAGTATGAATTGCTATTTGTATTAACAAAGAACTGACAATAAATAAAATGGTCCATATGAGTAAAGAGAAGAGAAGCCTTCTTGAAAAAGGCAGAACACGAGTGAACCTTGAACAGGCAGGGAGTGATGGGCCAGGCTGGTGGCAGAGAAAGCTCAAAGCACTGTGGGAGCAAAGTTTTGGCACTCGCAAAAGATGATAATTATGCCAATGTGGTTTCAGAAGATGATTCAGGTAAAACTTCAGGAGAAAAGTCGGGCTGTTGGGGTGCCTGCGTGGCTCAGTCTGTTAAGCGTCTGACTCTTGATTTTGGCTCAGGTCCTGATCTGAGGGTTGTGGGATCGAGCCCCACACTGGGCTCTGGGCTGATAGTGTGGAGCCTGCTTGGGATTCTCTCACTCCCTCTCTCTCTACTCCTCCTCCTCTCGCGCACACACTCTCTCTCTCTCTCTCTCTCTCAAAATAAATAAATAAACTTAAAAAAAAAAAGTCAGGCTGTTGTCAAAGGCTTTGACCTGATGTTGTTATTAAGCCACTAACTAGATCTTACATGTGTTTCTGAAAGTTGCCTTTAACTACAAAAAGGGTAAAGGAGAAAACATAGCTTTCTTTGGATACATATCCAAGTTACAAACATAAATAGAGCAATTGTGGGAAAAAGCTTAAAATGTTAGAGAGAAAGCTACTTCAACTCTTAATTTTTGAGTATGTTATCGATTATGTGCTTCATTTCTTATCCTCGGCAAGTTATAAAATTCTTCCCAAAATGAATAGGACAGAGACAAACTTTGCTTTCAACATGTGTGCTAATACAACTACTTCTAAAGTTAATCAACAATAACGATGGGAGGAAAGAAACTTATTTTTAGAGTTTATACTGTATTAGAAAAAGGTCTTTAAAGCAAAAATACTTAATATCTCCCTCTATTTACTTAAGAAACAAGTATCAAGCAGAGAGTAAAAGAGATGGTGACAAGAAGGAACAGCAAGAAGAATCTGATGCTCTATAATTTGCAAATTATTTCTACATATTATTTTATTAGACCATTGTTGGAAAGTGGGGAATTAATCCTACTTGAAACAGTGGAAGACTGAGGCTCTCAGGAGTGAACTGATTGACCTACTCAAGGTCACTCAGGCTGGGTAAGAAGTAATCAACTGGATCTAGAAGCCAATTTGTCTAAGTTTAGTGTTCTTTTTACACCACAGCTAACAACTGCACCATAGTATGTGGCAGGAGAACTAAGTATAAAACAACGAAGCAGGACAGGAATCTAGTTCGTCTAAATATGAAAATTAAAGGAAATGAAAGTTAAAAGACAGATAACAAGTATTGGCCAAAACACAGAAAAATTAGAACCCTTATATAGTGCTAGTAAAATGGTGTAGCCACTTTGGAAATGAGTCTGGAGTTCCTTGAAAATATTATACATAAAGTACCATATGACCCAGCCCTTCTACTCCTAGGTGGACAGATATATATATATATATATATATATATATATATATATATATATATATATATAATCTCCAAGGGATGAAAATATATGCCCACATAAAAACTTGTACACAAATGTTCATAATAGCATTACTCATAAGAGCCCCGCCCCAAAAAATAGAACTCAAATGTCCATCAACTAATGAACGGATGGACAAAATATGGCATATCCATACAACGGAATAATATTTCCAATAAATAGGAATGAAGTACAGATAAATGCCAAAACCTGGAAGAACACTGAAAAACATGTGTTAAGTTACAGACACCAGATGCAAAGGGCACATGTTATATAGTATTCCACTGATATGAAATATCCAGGTAAATCTATAGCAACAGAAAGTAGACTGGTTGCCAAGGGCTGGAAGAAGGGGATAATGGGGAGTGACTGCTACTGGTAACAGCGTTTCTTTTTAGGTTGATTAAAATATCCTAAAATTAGATTTGGTGATGGTTGCACAACCTGTGAATATAGCAAACACCACTGGATTGCACACTTTAAGATGCTGGATTTTACAGTATGTGAAATACATCTATGTAAAGCTGTTATTTTAAAAAGAGGTGAAAAATTAGGGGTGCCTGGGTGGCTCAGTCGGTTGGGTGTCTCAGTCGGTTGGGTGTCTGACTTCAGCTCAGGTCATGATCTTGCGGTTCTTGAGTTTGGGCCCCGCATCAGGCTCTGTGCTGACAGCATGGAGCCTGGTGCCTGCTTCGGATTCTGTGTCTCCCTCTCTCTCTGCCCTTACCCCACTCATGGTCTGTCTGTCTTTCTCTCAAAAATAAATAAACCTTAAAAAAATTTTTTTAAAGAGGTGAAAAATTGAAAGAAATAGAAAAATATACATATATATACATACACACACACAGTATCTTTCTTAACAATGTCTGACTTTTAAACACAACTGTGGGTTTTTTGTTGTTGTTGTTAATTGACATAGCGAAATGAAGGATTTCCAACTCTGATTAGGCAGTATTTTATTTTATAATTCAGCTTCCTTTATAGTTGGAAAACATCATTTCAACAGCCTCCTATAAGGGAAACCTCACTCTTGTCATTCGCTAGTCTTAAAGACATGAGGAAGGTGAATTACAGAATCAAACTATCTTTGGAAAATACTTCATTTGAATGGAATACGGAGAGAGAGATAAAGTGAAAAATATTTTTAAAGGGAGGGAGGACACATACATAAAGTAAATATGCTTCGGGAGCCATGAGGACTTTGACGGGTCAGGATGGGCACCCATTTTCTTAGGACTGACTCATGTAAGTCCTTCCCACCTTTTTATTCAGCTCATCTCTCTTCAATGACATGTATCCTTCTAATGGATGTCTGCCCCCAAAGCCTCTTATTTTGATACTGTTTTTATTGAAACTGATTAATTATACCCTAGGCAACATTTTTTTCCTAAGCTTACATCCCTTTTTGTTTTTCTAAAACTTGAAAATCTGTACTATGAAATGTAAGGAACATTTTCCCGTTTCATTTGAGCCAACACATGTACTTATTCCTTGTGAGATGTATGGTGTAAAGCGTAAGAGCAGAGCAGCAGAGCCAGACTTCCTGGGTTCCAATCCTGGCTGTGCTATTCATTAGCTCTAATTCTATAAACCCAAGGTAAGTCACTTGACCTCCCTGGGGGGTCAGGTTCCTCATCTTAAAATGGTAAAATAATAGTAACTTCCTTGCAAGCTGTTGAGGATTAAAATGAATTAATATACATAAAGCACTTTGATCAGTACCATGCACATAATACAACATAAGCACAGCCTAAGAGTTAACTAATTCCTTAATAATGAAAACAGGAAAAATCTGCAGTCCCTTAATTTATTTACAGCTTGCACCAGGGTCAGCCTTATCCCAGCTGAGCATCTGGGCTGACAGAGCACGGGGCAAGGAGCTGGACTATTACCTGTGTTCCCTATTTCACCTACTCAACTGAAACCACTGAGTCACCTTTTGCTCTGTGGGTCCATATCAGAGAGAACAGATGTTGGGTCCATCACTAGAGAGAGAAGAGTATGCAGCAAAGAAAGTCTGCACAGAAACTCATTTTAAATTCCCAATGTTCCTTTTCACTATCCATTTATTGCCTCTATTTTCTGTTCTGTCTCTGCTCTGTAAGAGTCCTTTCTAAGTATTCCTCTAAAATTGTACATGGCTGTTAGTCACTCATTGCTATACTACTTGGGAATGGTTGCATGTAATAGAAGGGAGGAAACAATCTTAAAGAAATTGATCTAAAATCTTGAGTGTGTTTCAAAAAAAATGAAAATTTCTGTAATCTTCACAGTGATAAAATAATGTGTTCATTATATATGTAATGTTGATATCCACAATATTACCTCCTTATTTAAATGCAGAACGGTCTTAGTTTCCTGAATAGGAGGAAATGGAAAAAACGATGGATTAGAAAAAGAGTTCAACATTTTTTTTTTCTGAGCTAGCCTAGGGTCTGAAACAGAAGAAGGCTTGGGAAAGTACATTTGACCCTGGAACAACACAGGTTTGCAGGCCCACTTGTACACAGATTTTTTTTCCCACAGTACTATAAGTGTATTTTCTCTTCCTTATGACTTTCTTAATAACATTTCCTTTTCTCTAGCTTACTTTATTGTAAGAGTACAATATATAATACACCTAGCATACAAAATATATGTGAATCGACTAATCAACTGTTAATGTTATCAGTAAAACTTCCAGTTGACAGTAGGCTATTAGTTATATGCATATTTTTGACTGTGCAGGAGACTGGTACCCTTAATCTGGAGTTACTTAAGGGTTAACTATAAATAGCACCTTGGAAACTCCATTCCTTAGCTGCAGTGTGGACCAGCTGCATAGGGTTGGTGTAGGTACCAAGAGAGGTCAAGAGAAGCCATTCTCTACTCTTTAGTTCCCAAGACAGGCTGTAGCCTTAGAATGCACACTCTATCGGACCACTTGCCACAATCTCCACTGCTATCATCCAGGCCCCCACCACCATCAGATCTCATGTAAGCTAATACTGCATAACTAATTTCCCTGCTTCCATCCTTTCCTTGCTTTGTATTCTCAACTCATCAGCCAGCATGATTCTTTTACACCATAAATGAGGGGCACTGGGTGGCTCAACTTTGGCTCAGGTCATGATCTCAAGGTCCATGAGTTTGAGCCCCACATTGGGCTCTGTGCTGACAGCTTGGAGACTGGAGCCTGCATTGGATTCTGTATCTCCCTCTCTCTCTGCCCCTCCCCTACCTATGCTCTCTCTCGGTCTCTCAAAAATAAATAAATGTTAAAAAAAATTAAAACATAAATGAGATCATGCCATTCTCTCATTCAAACCTTCCAACAACTTTCCATCATATCTAAAAATTCAGACCCCTTCACATGACCTATGTGGCCCAACACAATCTGCCTGCCGGCTAGCACTCCAATCTTATTTCCTACCACCCCTCCTTCCTTTACTGAGTTTGCTCTGGCTACACTGCCCTCCTCTCTGTTTCTCAAACATACAAATGTGGTCCTGGTTCAAGTCTCTGCTCCAGTGCCAGCTCCTTGATGAGGCACATCCTCACCACCACAAACAATAACAGGCACATCCACTGAAACTCTTACACTTGTCTTATCACTATCTGATGTAAAGAGCATTTTGACTTGTTCATTTTCCATCCCTCCTACTAGAATGTAACTCCACAAAGGCAGGGTCTGTTATGTTCACTGTTGTAACTCCAGTGCGAAGAATAGGGAGCTCAGCAAGTATTTGTTGAATAAATGAATAAACAATCAGATGAGTCTCAGTGAAAGTGCTTAGAAAACTATGAAATATCATCAGCTCTTCAGATACAGCAATCATCTTAGTGCCCTTAGGGCTGAGCATCTAGTAATTCTGAAGGATGGATAGATGGATTTATGAATGAATGAAGTTATTGTGTTTAAATATAATCAGGTTAGGATTGAGCTATATATTTGAATAAAGACATGAGTAGCTATTACTAAAGAGTTTTAAAATTTCCTTTGGCTTTCCTATTATATATAAAAAAATTGTTCATCTCCATTTTTTTCAGCACTAAGTAGAACACACCTTACATAACCAGTGTCCTTACTTAAAACAAGACAAATTGGGGGAAAGCACACCCATTAGATCTCATTCCCCAGTGGGCCAAAAGACTCACACCCTCAGATAAAGACCTATTAGGAAAGCAGAAAGGAGAGCAGACAGAGAAACACACGAGGTTTGCAAAAGATAGGACAAAGGGTAATAGAATATAATACTTGCCAGAGCTCCAATTCCCAGGATTCCCAAACATGTCGTTTTATGATCCATATTCTTTTATTGCATATTCTTAATATAAGCAATATATACCAATAGAAGGGCAATATATGATTAAAACACTGTATGATATTAGGAATACTACCTAATACACTGCCCCCCTTCCCCTACCATAGAAGATGGGGTAAGATGGACTTCAAGCTGTACTACAAAGCTGTAATCATCAAGAGAGTATGGTACTGGCACAACAAACAGACACTCAGATCAATGGAATAGAATAGAGAACCCAGAAATGGACCCACAAATGTATGGCCAACTAGTCTTTGACAAAGCAGGAAATAATATCCAATGGAATAAAGACAGGTCTTTTCAGCAAGTGGTGCTGGGAAAACTGGACAGAAACAAGAAGAAAAATGAACCTGGACCACTTTCTTACACCATACACAAAAATAAACTCAAAATGGATGAAAGACCTAAATGTAAGACAGGAAGCCATCAAAATCCTCGAGGAGAAAACAGGCAGCAACCTTTGTGACCTTGGCCGCAGCAACTTCTTACTCAACACATCTCCGGAGGCAAGATGAACAAAAGCAAAAATGAACTATTGGGACCTCATCAAAATAAAAAGCTTCTGCACAGCGGAGGAAACAATCAGCAAAACTAAAAGGCAACCAATGGAATGGGAAAAGATATCTGCAAACGACATACCAGATAAAGGCTTGGTATCCAAAATCTATAAAGAACTTATCAAACTCAACACCCAAAAAACAAATAATCCAGTGGAGAAATGGGCAAAAGACATGAATAGAACTTCTCCAAAGAAGACATCCAGATGGCCAACCAACACATCAAAAAATGCTCAACGTCACTCACCATCAGGGAAATCCAAATCAAAACCACCATGAGATACCACCTCACAGCTGTCAGAATGGCTAACACTAACAACTCAGGCAACAACAGATGTTGGTGAGATATGGAGAAAGAGGATCTCTTTTGCACTGCTGGTGGGAATGCAAACTGATGCAGCCACTCCAGAAAACAATATGGAGATTCCTCAAAAAATTAAAAATAGAGCTACCCTATGACTCAGCAATTGCACTACTAGGTATTTATCCAAGGGTACAGGTATGCTATTTTGAAGGGGCACATGCACCCCAATGTTTATAGCAGCACTATCAACAATAGCCAAAGCAGGGAAAGAGCCCAAATGTCCATTAATGGACAAATGGATAAAGAAGATGTGGTATACACACACACACACACACACACACACACACACACACACACACACAAAATGGAGTATTACTCAGAAATCAAAAAGAGTGAAATCTTGCCATTTCCAACTACATGGATGGAACTAGAGGGTATTATGCTAAGCGAAATTAGTCAGAGAGAGACAAATACCATATGACTTCACTCATATGAGGACTTTAAGATACAAAATAGATGAACATAAGGGAAGGGAAGCAAAAATAATATAAAAACAGGGAGGGGGACATATTAAGAGAGTCTCATTAAGAGACTCTTAAATATGGAGAACAAACAGAGGTTTACTGGAGGAGTTGTGGGAGGGGGAAAGGCTAAATGGGTAAGAGGCATTAAGGAATCTACTCCTGAAATCATTGTTGCACTATATGCTAACTAATTTGGATGCAAATTAAAAAAAAATAAATTTAAAAAGAAATGGAAGAAGAACTGAATGGAACTGATAACAAGTTAAAATATAGTAACATAAAATTTCTCAATGTGAATGTATGAGTGTGTCATGCACGTATATATATTTTAATTAATTTACCCGAAAAATAATATTAGGCTCTAATAAGAATTTTACTTTAAAAGTTGACATTATGTACCTCCAAACTTAAAGGTAAAGTATAAAATAAAACTAAGTATGTTTTCATTATACTTTCCTATTTAGATCAATATTAACCACTCAATTATTTAAAAAAAAATTCCACATGAGCATATATGCTCTTTGAGGAGTATTAAGTATTATGTGAGGTCCAAAGATTAATAAGGCATTGTCCTTGCCCTAAACTGATTCAAAAATTGTTAAATATAATGTTGCTTAAGCATTCTCACCATACACACATACATAAAACATTATTTATGTTAGGGGATAGATGTGTTAATTATCTTGATCTTGGTAATCATTCCTCAGTGAATATGTCTATCAAATTATCACATTGTATACTTTGTATCACATTATATACTTTGTCAATTATCCCTCAATAAAGTTGAGGGAAAATAGATGTAACCTTCAGGATGTATCCTAATATGTTTATACTATTGTTATAATTTACAACTATGTTGGAGCCATAATTATTATTTAGAGTGATTTTTCATTTCTAATTTTTATTATTTTTAAAGCATAATCTTCTTCTACTGAGGTAATATTTACCACAAAGATTTCAAAATTCAAACTGGTTTTACAAAGATTTATATTTCCTTTCATTTAAAAAAAAAGTTGGGGGAAGAGGGGCACGAGATACATCCATTCTGTCAAAGTCAGAGAAACAATTCTTTTCTGCATAATAAAGATTTTCTTTTAAAAGTCTGTTATATGCATAACATAAGGTATAGAGAAGTTGAATCACTATGTTGTACACCTGAAACCAATAGAACATGGTGTGTCAACTATAAAAAAGTTTTAAGTCTGTCATATGACAGAGTCAAATGCTGTTACTCTCTTCTAGCTTACAGACCAATAAAGCAATTAACATCATAATTTACAGACGCTAAAGTGTGACCCCTGTTCGTCTCACAGCTCCTGGATGGGATGGGTGTGCCCCCATCTCACCCTGGCTCCCGGGCCTGCCTTGCCAGCCTCTCACTGTTCTGTGAGCTCTTGTTCTCACTCACCTTAAAATGGATACGAAAAAGATCCGTGGATTCAAGAACACCCCAGAAGAACCTGAAGTATAATTTTGAATTAATCTCTTACAAGATTGTCTCTTTGAGTTTAATTTGAAACAAATTCTTCAGGAATGCCAGATATTTATTTATATTAACAACAGAAATGGACTAAGATATATATTTCCAAATATAGGATTCCTGAGATTTCTTAACTGGACATTAATAGAAATAACCACAGTCTATTATAATCAGCTATGCCATTAAAAAAAGAAGAAATTAGGGGCGCCTGGGTGGCTCAGTCGGTTAAGTGTCCGACTTCGGCTCAGGTCATGATCTCGCGGTCCGTGAGTTCGAGACCCGCGTCGGGCTCTGTGCTGACAGCTCAGAGCCTGGAGCCCGTTTCAGATTCTGTGTCTCCCTCTCTCTCGGCCCCTCCCCTGTTCATGCTCTGTCTTTCTCTGTCTCAAAAATAAGTAAACGTTAAAAAAAAATTAAAAAAAAAAGAAGAAATTAATGAATTCATACATGTATCATAAGCAAAAATGCTATCTGACTGTAGGAATTAGATTTTGATTAATGGACCCTTTATCAAGTTTGTAAATAAAGTTGACTTCTTAAAAATAGTTTCCTGTTTAGAGTCCTACTTTCCACACAGAGGAAAAGAAGGCTTAGAATGATTTCAATTTTCAAATGCTGAGTAATGTGGAATATTTTGTAAGTATTCTTTATTTTACTATTTAAGAATTTGTTATTTTTGATGAGAATCATCACTTGCCAATCCTACTGCGGCTTTCTTTCTTTCTTTTTAGTACACTGTCATGCTTTGAGAAAGGGGAAAAAAAGCAATTCTGTGCCTGAAAAATATCACACAGCCATTTGCTGTACCTTAATTTTTTTAACACAAAAAAGCCCCACACATTTTAATTAGGATGGCATTTTATGCATTTCCTTGATCCTAATTAGTGGTTCAAATAAAATATCATAATAGTTACTAAACCTGGGATCTAAGCCTCCTTACCCCTCTCAGCCAGTACTGAAGAGTCCGTATTCACCAGCATCAAGCCTCTTTCATGAGGACAATGGCAACAAGAAATCTTCAACAAGTGCTGGCCTGACCCCCTTTCTTTTTCTACAATCCAGCTGAGCAGCAAAAACTGCTTGAAATTCAGCAATCACATTTCTCACTGTTCCAGAATGACCTATTTCGCACTAGAATGAACCAGTGAATTCATACATATAAATAACTATCTGCAGACACTGCTTTTCAAAATACGAACAGGAATAGCCAAAAAAGGGGGAGCAGCAGTTAAAAACGAAGGTTTGACTGAATGGGTACTTTTCGACTATTTGATATGACAATTAGAAACAAAGCAGGTCTGCAGAACTTAGATGTCAATGTTGTATTTAAAGTCTTTGAAATTATCAATACATAATATCCATGACAGTACTAGCTAAACCAAGTTAGATTTTTTTTTCTTAAAACATGTATTATCATATTCCTAGTGTGTATTTATTTAAACTGTCTTTTCTAGAGAACTAAGAAATAAACAAGTTAACATTTCTGAGCAGAATATGCTTCTGAAGGATCTGCAGCATCCTTCATCCACAAGCATTTATTGAGTGCTACTCTGTGCAAGATCTAATTATATGTTACATCCAGCAATCACAAAGTGTTCTAAGACCTTCTGATCTCTCAGGAAGAGTCTTCCCCATTCTCATAATCATTCAGTCAATGTATAAAATCGTACACGCCAGCTTTCTCCACTAGGCTATGGGATCATGCTTTATTCATTTCTGCATTCACCGTGACTGACAAAATCCGATCACATAATGAACTCTCAATGAATATTTGCCAAATGGATTGATTACTTAGTCCCAGCTCTTCAGTTTACAGAAGGTCAGGCATTGTTCATGGAGAAACCACTGAATGACTCATGTTACAATTCTGTGTCACAAATTCATAAGGTCCTAAAACCTATCTTGAACTGACTAAAAATTCTGACTTCAGGCTTCTTATCAGATGATCAAAAATCTTAAATAAATTAAATTCACGTTAAATATTTTTAAATGTTATAATAATAAAGTTTCAGTGGATTCTGTAACTTCTGCTTCTAGCCATGATGAGAAAAGAAACCAGATTTACCCTCCCACCTCAGAAAACCACTACGCTAGACAACATATATAAACAAACAAACAAACAAACAAAACTGATATTCATACATTAAACAGGCAATGCAGGACAGTGATCTCTGAGAGAAGGGAAAGAAAACAGGTGAGCCCTACACGTAAAACATTCCTGCCTAGAGAGTTTCCAGCTTGATGCATGGGGCAGGAGATCCCACACAGAGCACAACAGCAGTGCTCAGTTCAGGAGACAGAGTTCAGAGTTGTGAAACACCAAGGTGGCTAGAGTCTGCTGGACAGAGTGCCAGAAAGGACGGAGCTGCGTAAAAAGAGCAAATGAGCAAGCTTTGGAAATATACATAGAAGTCTGGTCAAGTATTTGTATGAGTACTGGTCTGACTGTGCATAAAAGAAAGCTACTGAGGCTAGAGAAAGAATCATCATTAAGAAACAACTGGGACAATCTCTGGAGCACACAAAGGCCTGGAAATATTTGAGTTTTCCAAGAGCCAGGATAGAAAGAGCTCCTAATCTATAGGGCATCAAGTCAAGGCCTCAGAAGGGCAATGCCTCACTGCTGTAGCCAAAATTTCCCTTGGCTAACGGTTGTTCTGGATGCACCTAACAAAGCTTAAAAGCAAGCCACAAATGATCAAACTGTGTCCAAGTAACTTAATTGCATCCCAGGACAAAATCCAGAAATATTTAAAGGAATACAAAAAACCAGTGCTCGACAAATTCATATTCACGATGTCCGGCATCCAATCAAAATTACTAGTCATGAAAAGAAACAACAAAATATATCCCATAACCCAAGAGAACAATCAATCAACAGAAATAGACAAAGAAATGACATAGATGATGCCCTTAGTGAAGAAGGATATTTAACCAGTGTTATAAATGTATCATTGCTCGGAAAGGAGAAGAGAAGCATCAGCATGAAAGAACTGAAAGATGTAAAAAAAAGATCCAAATTGAACTTCTGGAGATAAAATAATATGCTGATATGCTTTAAGGTCAAAATATTCTACATTTAAAAAATATCATATTTTCATAAATCTTTCTTTAACTTCTTCCTCTGATTTCCTCTGATATTTGAACTCTAAAATAAGGGTAAAGTAGGGGTATGTCACAGCCTATTGGTTCCAAACTTTCTCTTAATCTGATATTCATAGTCTTAATCATTCTTTCTAATATTTCTCATCATTGCACCCCCATTTGCAAGTAAATAGTTACTCTTCTAAAATTACATAGCATACAGTAATCCAGTTGAACGTGATCTAGATTTTCTTAATACCTCACCCTCTCTTTCTCATACTTTCACTCTAATCTAGATCTCTATCCTCCAGATGTGTTGGTGTTATAGAGGAGGTGTGGGTAGGACATCAGGAGACATGTACTCCCATCTGGTCTCTGCCTCTGTCTGAAGACCTCAAGAGCATATGCCTAATGTGGCCGGATCTCAGTCTCTTTACCTGAGAAGATAATCTTTGATTTTAAGATTAAGACCTTAATATTGCCTGGTGCGCCTGGGTGGCTCAGTTGGTTGAATGTCTAGACTCTTGTTTTCCGCTCAGGTCGTGACCCCAGGGTCATGGAATCAAGCCCCACAATGGGCTCTGCACTAAGTGTGGATCTCATTTAAGATTCTCTCTCCCTCTGCCCCTCTACCCTGCTCACGTACACTCTCTCTCTCTCTCTCTATATATATATATATATAAAGAAAAAAAACTTAATATTGTTTTCATCAGCAATTTTAAATACTTTCCAGTCACTGAGTCCCTTAGGCTAAATAAGCAAGACACACATATGCCATCCTACTCTTGGAATGGGTATATTGGAGAAGAAGCACAGGAGAAGGGATGAGACAAATCCCTTCTCACATATTCCATCCCTTCTAGTTCTGGTTATCTATTTTTAAAACTTTGGATTATCTCCACTAGTCACCTCCAGTGTCAGACTTATTCACTCATTCATTTACACGCACTTACTGAGTATCTGCTATATGTCAGCTATTGGGTGAGGCAATGGGATATAATGGTGTGTATGATAGCATGACTGTCCTTTACAAGGCTGTAGATGAAGGAGGAAAGATGGGAAGGATGGAGAGGAACAACATACCATCTTTTATTAGAGTAGGGTGATCGAGTGTTTATTATTATCAAATTACTATGCTATATCACTCTGATAATCAGAAAAACATTGCTGGATTGCCCTAATCTAGGTCCCATATATAGGCCAGTTTATTCCTAATATAGTCAAAATTTAAACAATGAGTATTTGTTACTAATAGTCCTGGTAGTTTTAAAATGACTAAAGCTGGTATCTGTGAATATAGAACGAAGTCATTTAACTATTGCAGATAATATAAAATCATGTGTTGGAAAAATTCTACCTTCTTAAATTTGGCTTTGAATACATAAAGAATGAGAGGAATTATGAACAGGGGTAATATATATGAATCAATCCAATAAGTAATAAATATTGGCACATAAAAGAAAGAAAAAAATACTTCTGCGATGTCTTTCTCAGGGGCAGGAAAACTACTAAGGGACTCTCAAGCAGACACCAAAACACCATCAAAAATGGATGAGTCTCTGAGAAATATCCCCTTACAAGTGAACACACCTCACATTAAAATAATCCAATTTTAGGGATGCCTATTTTAAAATCATCCTTTCACTGTTAAAAACTGAGAACAAACTGAGGGTTGATGGGGGGTGGGAGGGAGGGGAGGGGGGGTGATGGGTATTGAGGAGGGCACTTTTTGGGATGAGCACTGGGTGTTGTATGGAAACCAATTTGACAATAAATTTCATATATTAAAAAAATAAATAAATAGATTAATCTAAAAAAAAAAAATCATCCTTTCTTGTTTGTTAAAAAGAAAAACACAGGCCCTAAGACATCACTTAGGTTAAGGTCCCAAGTCAGTAAACCAAGACTTAATTTCCTGGTCAGCACCAGGAAATTTACTGATAAACCGCCTCTGTTCCCCTTAGGAGGGCGACCTTGTCTAAAACAATGGATGCTTTGCTCATAATTTCCTATTCTCTGCTCCCTCTCTACCTTTAAAAACCTTTCCTTTTCTGTAGCCCTTTGGAATTCTCCTCTGCTTGCTAGATGGTATACTGCCGCATTCATGAATGAATTAGTAAAGCTGATTTGATCTTTAAAACTTACTCAGTTGAATTTTTGTTATTTAACATTGAGAAACTGGAAAGTCTGTCCCCAGAATCTCTCTACACACTATGTCCTTCTGCCTTGAGATAACTCCTGAAGACTACACCTGAAATAAGCAAGCTAGGGATGTAGCTGTGTAAGCTATTCTTCAGAAAACTGGTTTTTCAAAAGAAAAAGTAAACAGAATTAAGGCACAAATAATTATGAAACATCGTTTAAATTTCTTCCATTTCTTTTAGAACTTGTGCATAGGGAAGAACCTTCTAATACTTTTGTAAATTATTTAAACAATAATCCTTTACATTCTTTCAGTTATAGAAAAAGAATTGTGGCAACAACTCTTTGGATTACACAATAGTGTTATACATGAAGGTCATAAAGCTGACCTTGATCATCATTATCCATAATAAAAAAACTAGAAAACACCCTCCCCCCAAACAGTTTATATGCCACTTTGTGATTATAACATGTATAGATTGTATATACTCCAACTCCTAGAACTTCCCAATTGTTTATAGATTTATTGTGCATGGTAACGATGTGTTTACTCTTAAAATACTTTTGATTTGTTAGTGTCTTAGTGAATTCATTTCTTCAATTCCCTATAAGTTGTTGTCTCCGGCTTCCAAATTACTATAAATTCAGTATGACATCAAGCATAAATCATCATTTATATTAATTGAGTGTTATTATTATTGAAAGACAATTAGGTACACATCACTAAATGTCTGATTGAAACAAATTAGGCAAGAAAATAATTTTATAGACAATAATGAGGAATAAAGTTGTTGTATGTTCAGTAGCCCCACATTCTTTGTTTGTGATGCTGTAGGATATCAAGTGACTTTTATATTCGTATCTGTGGACATTTGTTTTTCAAACTATGTATATCAGAAAGACATTCAAATGGGCAAATTTTACCCTGATACTGAATGGAGCACACAAATGCTTGGCACATTGCAAAATGTTTCAAGCTTGGTTGACTTTTAAATGCCTGAAAAGGGAATTAGAGATAGGCCACTGAATGCTAATCACACTGCTGCATCTACTCACCACAATTTAAATTCTTAGGGTGAACATATTTATCATTGACTTGTGATGCTACATCATTTTTTAATATTGCTCTCAAGCTGCTGGATAGAATTTCATGTCCTAAGTCCAGAGAACCAAGGTAAATGACAAACATGTTGCAGATTTCTTTTCTTATCTGGAATATTAATAGAGTGCCTCTAATCCTATATAAAAATGCAGTCTGAAAAACGCAGCCATTTCAATATGGTATGCACTCTTTTCAGTGTATACAGGATCACAGTCCCCAAGCAATTTTCTAAAAGAATGCATCAATCACACGACAATTGGGCAAATTCAAGACATATTAGAGAAAACTGAGGAATAATCATTAGGAAATATACGTGCAGGTGCAATAATCTGATAGAACAGTAAGTATTCAAGTTATGCAAACAAAACTATTTGCCCCTTCCAAGAACCCATGGTAAAATCAGAAAGTTCTTACTAGTGGGGAAACAAAACAAAAACAGGAAAAACATGGGCTTTTATTCATTGGATTTTTTAACGTTTATTTATTTTTGAGAGAGAGTGAAAGAGAGACAGAGATAGAGCGCACAAGCGGGGGAGGGGCAGAGAGAGAGACAGACAGAGAGACAGACAGAATCTGAAGGAGGCTCCAACCTCTGAGCTGTCAGCACAGAGCCCGACGCAGGGCTCAAACCCACAAACCGTGATATCATGACCTGAGCCAATGTCGGATACTTAACCAGACTGAGCCACCCAGGCACCCCTCATTGATTTTTAAACTTAAGTTTTTTACATGTGAAGATTTAATATATATTCATGCTGATTCTGGTATATAAAATGTCTTTATAGTAAATTAAATTTTTTTCTTTAAAATGCACATACCATCACATACATAAACATTAACCCTTAACTTCTACACTGCCTCATTTTTTAGACTTGTTTTTTGGTATAGCTCATAGGCTCACTTCATTACAAGAAGAGTGTGGTGGGGACTAGGGCAAACTGGAAAGCACAGGCCCATCCATCCAGAGGTGGTAATGAATATTCAGCTCAAGTTGCCTGGGGAGAAGTGGGAATGCAGATATGGTATTTCCACATCTTCCAATTTTTAGGAAAAAAGAAAAGAATTTAAATCTCTCAATTTTTAAATTATTGAAACTATTTCAAAATTGAAAAAGTTATTTCTCTGAGTAGTTTTAGAAAATGACCACATATATAGACCACGTCAGTAGTAAGCAACTGAGCAAGAAGAAAAGGAACAAGAATTGGAGCCATCAGAAATGAAAGAGAAGGTGGGGTGCCTAGTTGGCGCAGTGGGTTAAGCATCCGACTTCCACCCACATCGTGGTCTTGCAGTTTGTGGGTTTGAGACCTTACATTGGGCTCAATGCTGTCAGCACAGAGCCCACTTCGGATCGTCTGTCCCCCTTTCTCTCTCTGCCCCTCCCCTCTCTCTCTCAAAAAAAAAATTAAAAAAAGGAAATGAAAGAAAAAAAATCCAAAATACTGCCTCATTTGGACCCTGTGCTCAGTCAGGTAAGACTAAGTTTAAAAAGTTTAAAAAGCTGACATGAGGGGCACCTGGGTGGCTCAGTGGGTTGAGGGTCTGACTTTGGTTCAGGTCATGATCTCACAGTTGACGAGTTTGAGCCCTGCATTGGGCTCTGTGCCAACAGCTCAGAGCCTGGAGCCTGCTTCGGATTCTGTCTCCCTCACTCTCTCTCTGCCCCTCCGCTGCTCATGCTTTGTCTCTGTCTCAAAAATAAACATTTAAAAAAAAAAAAAAAGCTGACATGACCAAGGCTCAAAGGGATTAAAATAAACACAATCACACTGAAATTAAATAACATAACACAGTTTGGCCACTTTCCATGACTGTTTTTTGTTTGTTTTTGAGCTATATAAACACAGGTTTACAAATATCTTTTCCCATTCCATTGGTTGCCTTTTAGTTTTGTTGATTGTTTCCTTTACAGTAAAGAAGCTTTTATCTTGATAAGGTGTCAATAGTTCATTTTTGCTTTTTAATTCCCTTGCCTTTAGAGATGTGTCGAGTAAGAAATTGCCATGGCTGAGGTCAGAAGGTTTTTTCCTGCTTTCTCCTCTAGGGTTTTGATGGTTTTGTGCCTCACATTCAGATCCTTCATCCATTTTGAGTTTATTTTTATGAATGGTGTAAGAAAGTGGTCTAGTTTCAACCTTCTCCATGTTGCTGTCCAGTTCTCCCAGCACCATTTGTTAAAGAGACTGTCTTTTTTCCATTGGATATTCTTTCCTGCTTTGTCAAAGATTAGTTGGCCATCCATTTGTGGGTCCAATTCTAGAGTCTCTATTCTATTCCATTGGTCTATGTATCTGTTTTTGTGCCACTACCACACTGCACTGATGATTACAGCTTTGTAGTAGAGGCTAAAGTCTGGGATTGTGATGACTCCCGCTTTGGTTTTCTCCTTCAATATTACTTTGGCTGTTCGGGGTCTTTTGTGGTTCCATACAAATTTTAGGATTGCTTGTTCTAGCTTTGAGAAGAATGCTGGTGCAATTTTGATTTGGATTGCACTGAATGTGTAGATTGCTTTGGGTAGTGACATTTTAACAATATTTATTCTTCCAATCCATGAACATGGAATGTTTTTCCATTTCTTTGTATCTTCTTCAATTTCCTTCATAAGCTTTCTATAGTTTGCAGCATACAGATCTTTTACATCTTTGGTTAGATTTATTCCTAGGTATTTTATGATTCTTGGTGCAATTGTGAATGGGATCAGTTTTTTTATTTCTCTTTCTGTTGCTTCATTATTGGTGTATAAAAATGCAACTGACAAATGACATATCAGATAAAGGGCTAGTATCCAAAATCTATAAAGAACTCACCAAACTCCACACCCAAAAAACAAATAATCCAGTGAAGAAATGGGCAGAAAACATTTCTCTAAAGAAGACATCCAGATGGCCAACAGGCACATGAAAAGATGCTCAATGTCACTCCTCATCATGGAAATACAAATCAAAACCACACCGAGATACCACCTCATGCTGGTCAGAGTGGTTAAAATGAACAAATCAGGGGACTATAGATGCTGGCGAGGATGTGAAGAAATGGGAACCCTCTTGCACTGTTGGTGGGAATGCAAACTGGTGGAATCGCTCTGGAAAACAGTGTGGAGGTTCCTCAAAAAACTAAAAATAGATCCGCCCTATGACCCAGCAATAGCACTGCTAGGAATTTACTCAAGGGATACAGGAGTGCTGATGCATAGGGGCACTTGTACCCCAATGTTTATAGCAGCACTTTCAATAATAGCCAAATTATGGAAAGAGCCTACATGTCTACCAACTGACAAATGGATAAAGAAGATGTGGTTTATATATACAGTGGAATACTACTTGGCAATGAGAAAAAATGAAATCTAGCCATTTGTAGCAACGTGGATGGAACTGGAGAGTATTATGCTAAGTGAAATAAATAAGTCAGACAGAGAAACACAGATACCATATGTTTTCACTCATGTCTGGACCCTGAGAAACTTAACAGACGACCACGGGGGGCGGGGGGGGGGGAGTTACAGAGGGGGAAAAAAAGTTACAGAGAGGGAAGGAGGCAAACCATAAGAGACTCTTAAATACTGAGAACAAACTGAGGGTTGATGGGGGATGGGAGAGAGGGGAAAGTGGATGATGGGCATTGAGGAGGGCACCTGTTGGGATGAGCACTGGGTGTTGTATGGAAACCAATTTGACAATAAATTATATTTTAAAAATAAACAAACAAACAAACATCGGTTTGTTTAGAAATTTTACTAAAATGGTCCTGGCTTGAAAAAAGATAGAACAAAAATTTTGAAATAAAGAGGACTGTGAATAAAATCTCCTTTGAAGGAATGTAGTGAACCAGAAAGAAAACAGAAAGAAGAAAGAGAAGTCCTCAAGTCAAGGAAGCACACAGTGTGGGAGCTGGGAAGGCCTGCAGCCGGAGAGCAATAAAATGACTCCAGAAGGCAGCTCTATGAGAAAGACGGGGAAGCAAAATAGGAAGTAAGTGAGAACTAAGCCAGATCATGAGAGACTACCAGCAAGCCACAAGGGGGTAAAGAATATCAGCAATTCAACTAGGTAATTAACAACAGTAGAAGAGGTTAAAATAAAGAATAAGGGATGAAGGATGCATAACGCCATTTTACAGAAGAAGTTATGGGCACAAAAAAATCTCATCACTCTGTTCAAGCAGCTTAGAGAGATCCATCCTGCAATGAACACCCAGGTTTTTCATTTCCAGTTAGGCCAACAACCCTGAATCCTTAGCTTCAGCAAGGCTGGGACACTTACTCTTTCACATATTTCATCATGTATGTGACTCTACAACCCCAAAAAGAGAAAGGACACATACAAAAATCATGAGGTAGATCAAAACAATTTTAAAAATCATACTTTTGTTAGGGTTAGGAATGTTTTGTTTGATAGTTAGGGTGTCTGAAACATTTAAGGGATTCTGACATCTTAGGAAAGCTGTCATTTTAGGCTTGCGACTTTTATTTAAAATACTTAAGAGAAGTTGACTAATGGTAAACTTGAGATTTTCATTAGAGATATTTAAGGATAGTTTGACTAAGCTTATACACAGTGTTTGAAAAACTAATTGACTGACATATATGTTAAGCTTTCAATTTGTAAATTGTATTTAAGGGCTCAGGAAGATTTCTGGAAGATCTCTAAGGCTATCTTGCTAGAAGTTTAAAATGCTTGAGAAAATTAAGTATATTAGAGGTTAAAGTTTGAAATGTTTACAGGAATTTAATTAATCAAGTTTAAAAATGGTGTAAAGTGTTTAGAATTTGTCAAACTTATAAGCTAATTAATTGATCATTAATCAAGGAACACATGAAAGTGAGTATTTAAATCTAAATTAAAATTACTAAGTTTTATTTTTTTTTAGTAAGTCTTATTTATTTAAGTAGCTCTATACCCAACGTGGGGTTTGAACTCATGACCCTGAGATCAAGAGTCATAAGCTCTTCCAAGTGAGCCAGGTAGGCACCCCTAAAATTACTAAATTTTAAAATGACAAGATTAAAAAAAAATTTTAATGTTTATTTATTTTTGAGAGACAGAGACAGAGACAGAGAGACAGAGTGTGAGTGGGGGAAGGGGCAGAGAAAGAGGGAGACACAGAATCCGAAGCAGGCTCCAGCCTCTGAGCTATCAGCACAGAGACCGACACAGGGGCTTGAACTCATGGACCACGGAGATCATGACCTGAGCCAAAGTCAGACGCTTAACTGACTGAGCCACCCAGGCACCCCTAAAATGACAAGATGTTTAAATTGAGCTTAAAGGCTTATAAAACTTAGGTTTAAGATTTCAAACTTTAAAAAAATGAATAATAATTAAAAATGCAAGGAATATGAGTTTTCCTTTCAAATATAAGAGACTCTCAAAGATTAAAAGCCCAAATGACTGTATGAATGACATTAATTTCCCCAATCAAGCGATAAGCATTTTTTTCAATACCTTGAGATATCAATACTTAATGCATGAGGAGAAAGGCTGTTGCTTAAAATGAGAAAAGCTCAGGGGGCACCTGAGTGGCTCAGTTGGTTAAGTGTCTGCAGCTCAGGTCATGATCTCACAGTTTGTGGGTTCAAGCCCCGTGTTAGTCTCTGTGCTGACAGCTCAGAGCCTAGAGCCTGCTTCAAATTCTGTGTCTCCCTCTCTCTGTGCCCCCTCCCCCACTCACACTCTATCTCTCTCTCAAAAATAAACATTTTTAAAAAAAAGAGAAGCTCAGGAAGAAGCTATCAACTGCCTCCCTTCCCCTAGAAATTTCTAGTGTACATTCTTAAAGGTTTTAAGAAGTCCTGGAATAAAGTAATGTTTCACTTTTGCTTTTTTCAACGTGAAAGTTCATTTAATGCATTTTAACATCTTGCAGAATTGCAGAAGGTGCTCCACGGAACAGAGTTTGGGAAACCCTATACTAGATAGTTGTGAAAAACTCCTTCAAGGATTCTTCTTTGTCAGAATACTGGAACCATAAGGAATCAAAGAGCAGTTATAGGAGATCAAGGTTTCCATTATTTGGTACTATCACACAACAGTTGGCAGGTAGGTTGCCTTAATGAAATGGGATAATGTTCATATATTTATTGTCAGGGTCCACAACCAGTGTTTGTGCTTTCCTGAGTATTATACACGAGCCTTCTCTTTTCTTTAAGCCCCATCCATATGCATGATTTTCACTATCATCTACATCCTGGTGGCTTCAAAATCTTTATCTTCAGTTTGACTTCCATCTTTGGATTGGGATGAAAGTTTTTAGGTATTCCTAAGGGACATCTCTAGTCCCTCAAGCCTTCATATCACTAAGACTTGGAACACTCGTAATGACTCTCAAATTTATCCTTTCCTTTCCATTCTGCTTTTTACTACTGATGTTCAGGATGTCCACAATTTCTCCTGGACCTCGGCGATAGTCTTCTATCACGTCTCCCTGCTTCTGACTGCCCTCTAATCTACTTTATATAACTCTTTGGCTTTTCGGTACAAAACATTCAATGCCTCCCCATAATCTATACACAATAATTTTTTAAATTCTCAGTATGATACCACTATCCCTCATGCTCTGTCTCCTGTTTACCTACTTAGACTTCCCTCTCATTATGACCGCCACACGTAACCCTGTGTTCTAGACACTTGCAACTTCTTACACTCCCTAGTATCTGCCATGTCCCTCCAAATCTCTAAACGTTTTCACATGAGGCTTTCTCTGTTTGGAGTGCCCTTACTATTATTCCTTCTTCCAAAAAACTCCTACCTCATTCATTAAGACTCAAGTGAAATGTCTCCTCCTCAGGGAGCCTCCCCTGCCCTTTGCATACTTCCCAGTCTGGGCTAATTCACTGCACTTTATTCAAATATGTAAAAGGCACTCATTTCAAACTGCTGCAATTATTTGCTTTACATCGCTGCCTTGCCCACTAAGACTGAGGTGGCATGGATTACTTTCTAGGTATTTAAAATATGTTTTTAATTATCTAGTACACTACCTACATTGAGTCAGTATCTCTAAAATAAGTTTTTAAAATCCTAAGTTTGCAAAGTGATCATTTCCTTCTTTGCCTTGTTCTAATAGCCCTCTTCAAAACTCGAGCAGAAATCCTTATCTCCCATCCTCCATCTATTCCCTCAACTGATTTTCTTTCCTTCCCTTCTAGTCCTTTCCCCTCCCTTCTCTTTTCTTTTCTTTCCCTGGCCAATAATAAATTGTAAATGTCTCCTTCTGTCTTCTACAACTAAAGCACAAAATATCCTAAAGTTTCAAATACCTTAGTTTTCATGTGGGTCTCTCTTGGTCAGAAATCCTTATGCCTGAAGGATATGAGAATCTGGAGGTCCTGTGCTGACTCTGCTGACAGTGTCAGAGACCTCAGTCTCTCTTCCCTTAAGGAGAAAACTGATTCAATTCAACAAATGTTTACTGAACAACCACTAAGTAGAAGTTACTCTTAGGAGAGATGCAGCTCCAGCTAAGAAGACACAATTTACCCTACCGGCCAAAAACTACTCATGGCAGCTAGCCTTCCATTCTTTTGGACCCTACTGAAATATTCTAGGACTTCTAGTACAATTTACTATCTACAAGAAACCTTTCCTAGCTACCTTCTCTCTGTGATGTGTCCTTTGTGTTTAAATATAACTTAGGTATTTGGTTAGATCACAGTATGTACGATTTGATTCATTCATATCTTTTCTTCCATTCATTTCTCAATTTCTCCGTATCTCTAGGTTTTTCTTGCCTCAGGAACAGAAACATTGTTTCCTGTTATATTTTTGTTGTCGCAGATAGAACCTAGTATAGTGCTCTGCATACATTATAAACTCAAAGAACACATGTGTTCTAAAAGGCAATATTCCAGAATTATGATTTTCATGTATTAATATCGTTCATCTAACAACTCACTGGGTTAACATCCCTTTTGTTAATCAAGTTACTATAAAGTCAGGCTCAGATAAAAGAAAAAGATGTCCGTACCTTATTAAAAACACAAATAAATGTGAAAGAATGTGACATTCCCATAGCCTCTTATCACTCTTGTTAAGTGCTCAGGGTGAGGACTGCGCAGGGTCAGATGGGAAGCTCCCACCTGACCCTGGCATGGATAATCATGTCCTGAGGTTGTGCAAGGGGAATGCCACTAGTCCCAAGTCAACAAGCTCGTTCTATTCATAGCCTGGAATAAATTAGGCACTTCAGGGAATGGAAACTGCTATTCTCCCCAGGAGGAACCAGGGCTATATGAGCAGGTCAGAGTACCTGCCTTGGGCATGTCAGGTGCCCAGCCAGCTGTGAAGTTCTTCCTAGCCTTGCTCAGTTGGAAGCAGCATAATAGGGCCCATTGTTAACACTGTGAAAATCAGGAGCCTCAACTTTGGAAAGAATGTGTTTTCCATCTCTCCAAAACTCAATGAAGAAAGTTCTGGAATGTAGACCTTAAGGATTAATAAAATTGTAGCATTCATATTTTTGCCAGAAAATTAAATAAGTACATCTAGTACTCTAATGAGGAGTTGGCTGTATAGTAACTTGTTAACACGCATTAGATATTTTGCAGAAGTTTCTATGTAATGAGAATACAGGCAAGCATGATCGACTCATTTTGATATTTATTTGTCCCCTTACATCATAACAAGAACAGCAATTCCTGATCATTTCTCTACATTTTCAAATAATTCCAGAGAACCAGATTTTAAAAAGATTACCCTGTGTAGATTTCCGTGGTATAGAACTTTACAAAATAGAGAAGGTGGCCATGGAAATAGTGGTATCTGATGAGCCATCCACTGGCTCCAGGGCACTGCCTGATCAGGCCCTGGCATTAGCCTTGCTCCATATGGTGCATTCACCATTGAAATGCTATAGTGTTAACATATGCTGCATTTGTGCTATTCGTGTTGCCTTTACAATTAACATTCATCTACCCTTCATCCCATTCCAAAAGCAAGGTGCTAAAGAGAAATTGACTTGAGAGAAGTAACTTATCTTTACTAGGAGGAACACAAATTCCCTGTGGGGCCGAAAATTCCCCAATCCCAGCTCCTGGGCCTACTGGAACAAAGAGGATGGTCCACGGGCTAAATAAAACTATTTTAAATCAGGTAGCAGGGACCACTTATTCAAACTTGATGAAAACAGTGGCTCATGTCAAGATGGAAGTTCTATGAACAATCCCATTGTGGTTAATCTCCCCTTTGTAAGAGATACTGTATACAATATCTAAGGTATTTTATGGAAGAGAATAAAAAATCATTTGAACTACATAACACAGGTAAAGAAGAACTCAGTGACCTGAATATGTATCTGGATGTTATCAATAATTATGACCATGAGAAAAAAAATGTGTTAGTTTAATTCTGACCCAAAACTTTCACTGATGTATCCTACAGCCTAGAATAGTTCAAATTTTAACTTGTTGATTGATTGAATGAATGGGTCTATCCTTACCACCATGATTATTATGTTCTTTATATTAGTCAAAAGCTCAAAAGGATAAAGGGGTTTCAGATTTAGTCTGTCACTTTACATACTTTCCAAATAAATAGGCTACAACATTAATAAAATGTTAATGTTTTTTGGCAATGGAATATATAAAGTGATAATAGATAGACACACATGTATACTCCCCACATAAACAAAGGCTTGACAAAAACAGAAAAGAAGAAAAGAAATATTTCTAACTCATATGAATGGGGCTATGCATATTTTAATGTATAACTGTTCATTATACAAAAGGAAAAGGCTACATAAATCTAATGCATACAAAAATGTGGTTACAATTTAAATGTTTTCTTCATGTTATTTTTAAAGTCCCTGAAAAGTAACACTTCATTACTACTACACTTGGTATTATGATAATTCAGCCTAAACATTTTAAATTATTTTGGATAAGTAATACTTTAATTCCATGCACTGGAAGAGAGTGGAATCAAATTAATAAATAGTAAAAACATCTGTGAAAGTATTAAAATACTATTTTCTAAATTACAAGCCAAATGTTGACACTATATTGGGCCTTCAGAATGAAAATACCAACAATAGCCACAGCAAACTCTTATGAAGAACTTATTATGTACCGGATAAGTAGTATCTATGCTATATATAATTTTTTATATAATTTGTATAACATAATATAAAATACCAAGTTATATATAATACATATATATGCATATGCATATTCATACACATGTACATGCATAAATATACATATTTGGTCCTCATAAAAATCCTATGAAGTATATGCCATCATTTCCTCCATTTTAAACATGAGGAAACTGAAGCACACAGAGGTTAAGTAATTTGTTAATAAGTCACAAAGCTAATAAATAACAGAGCCAGTATTTAAGTTCAGACAGTCTGGCTCCTGAGTTCATAATATAAATCACTATGCTGTATTTCACAAAGCAATGATTTTAATTTTGGGGGAAGGTATCATAAATTAAGTGCATTGTTAGAATATGTAAAGTTAAATATGTGTAATATCTTCTAATAATTCCACTAATGAATTGCCCTTAAAATGTGGACCTAACCTTTATTACCACAAACAGGAGGTACACACATACAGGAGGCAAGAAACAAATAACCTCTAAGGACAAATATCTAAAACTAAAAAATCAACATTATAGGACTTTAGAACTATATGCCAATTTTGTATTCCTACAGAAACAAGGCCTTTGAGTAACATATACTCAAAGTCAGTGAGGCAAACGCAAATGACTCTCAATAGTGTCTGCTGCATTATTTGTCAGCAAAAGGCTTTACAGAAAATGCCCACGAGGAGCTGCTCAGACAGCATTGCCCGGCTTCTTCCCGTGGTGTGTTCTCATTCCTACGGCATTTCAGAAAAGTACGTGCAAGAAGACAGCATGGTCCCACGGTTACCCCCTGATTATTGGTGGGGCTCACACATTCAATAGTCCAACATTTAGTTCACGAGAGCATCTGCTTTTGATACGGCCAACACACGACCTTAACCTGGGCTGAGGGATGCAAACATTATTATTTCTCATCTCTAGCCTGATTTTTACTCCTTATTCCTTAGCTGCATAGATTTCCTACTTTACCATGCTGGATCTTTTAGGAAAAGGGTGTTTTTGTGGTGATGCTGCTTTGTACACGTATGTACTTGGTTGAGCTTTTTGCCTTTTTCTTTTTTTAATCGCCACCACACAGTTTTGGCAAAATCTTCCACAGGAAAGTCAAGATTCTGTAGGAATTACTCAAGTATCTCTATTTTTAATATAGCTTTCTCTAAGGAGAAGTGCATTAGCCTGTTAATTTCCCTCAGCCTCACCTCTTTATTCTCCTCTCCACAGGCAAAGCTCTGAAAAGTAACATCAAGCAACTTCAAGCAACTCTTAAAGTAATCGAAGGATGCTACCTAAAGATTAGCAATTAAGTATGCACGCCAATTCCTAAAGATAAATCTTCAATATCACTGTGGGCATAGATACATTCTGCTACTATGTGTACATTTCCATTTGATAACTTTAAGGTAAACAAATTACATCCTGGTGTTTTTGTATTATTGAATTCTTAGTAGAGACATATCATGAAGTCTTTCCCTTAGAGCTTACTTTCCAGAATGAAAGAAAAAAAAATAGCTGTCTGAGTGAAAGCAAAGCCTAGTTTTCATCCTATTTCAACACACCTCAAACTGTCGCCTCGTTGTCGCCTTTCATTAGCTGATGCTCCCTATTCCCATGTCTCTTCTATATACCAATAGAGAAAAAAAATACTGCAAAGCATGAGATTTCCTAGATTCTGCTCATGGGTAAAGGGGAAGCAAAACCAAGAAACTACACTCTGAAATGGTCAGTCAAAATCAATATCTTCATATACAAAACACATCACATTATTATTAGGAGAAGCCACTCACAAAACGAAGAATTGCAATTTCCTATGTAACCTCAGGCTGTAAGTTTCTCGCCTGAGTCCCAATGACACAGCACCTACCTGCTAGTATTCTTTTTGAGATTATATTAAAGGATGTACTAAGTTTGAGTCAGTGACTGCCAATTTATTTGGGGTGAAAAAAAAAATCACACTCCCGTTGTCGACATTACTAAACTGCCTTGACAAGGTGAGATAAACAGTGGATTTGCCTGTGCTTACTTTGTTCTATGGTTTTAAAGTTTTACCCAACTTCAAGTAAGTTCTACAAATTCATCTAAACCACTGCAAATTTCAGGTCATCTGGAGGTTAAATTAAGCTGATAAGAAGAAGAGGCATTCATATTCCTGGAATAAACATATACTAAGCATAGCAATTTCCTAAGGTAGGAAGTAGGTCGGAAAAGAACCAAAGTAAGTAATGAAAGAAAACTTAATTTTAGTTTCATTCATGCAAATTTCTAGGTCTCTGACCTTGGCATATATTCCTTAACTCCTTAGGCCTCAGTTTCTTCCTACGGAAGATAAAAAGGCTGGACCAGATAAACTCTATGGTACCTTAAATTTTTTAAACTTCAAATTTAAGCAAATTTATCAGCGTTTTAAAGAACAAACATAATTATGGGTATTTAAGCCCTGAAATGACTAAATTGGCCTATTACAAAAATATACAATACTACTGAAAACATTTCACTTTGGCTTAAAATGTTATTCTACTTTAATAAGAGTGCTACCCAGCTAGTAAGCAAATACCTGTACATCGAAAATATTTTTACAGCAAGCATAAACAGTTTGACAGTAATTTGTATCATTCTCACGGGAAAATAACTTCTCCAATCTCATCTTTCTAGTCTATGTAGCAGTGCCAATTTATAGGCATATAAAATTCGAAATCTCTTCTGTGCATCAATTATAACTTACGCAGCTCCCTGAGCAGCATTTAAAAAGCAAAGAAGTGCAAACAATATTCTGCTTGCTGACATAGTAAAAAATTTAGCTAACATAGCTTTAGAACTTCACAATTTAACTGCAATCAAATATCCTCTTTTTGAGAAAGTAAAACGACTAGGGTAATATCCAAAGTAGAAAACTCCATGTCCAACTAAACCATACCTGAAATTATCTAATTACCCAACGAAAAGGGCTATGGGTTGGATACCTGGTTAATAATATTTTTCCTTGTTATCAAGGTACTAGAAGCCACAAAATCCTGCATTTTACTTTTAAAAAGGAATGCAATTAAAATCACAGATATAGATATCTATGGAACATACAAGAAAAGAAATTAATGCAACATAAAGAAGGGATTGTAATCACCGGAGACTTTCCTGCGTTTCTGCACATACTATTCACAGAGACAACAAGATAAATGTAAATAAAAATAAACTAGACAAATTTGAAAGTTTCATGAAAGTTCCAGAAAAATCAATAAAATCAGATCAGGGTCAAAACTGAACAAAATGAGTAAGACCTAACATCAATTAGAATATAAGTTAGACAGAAGTAAGAACTTCCTGAATGAGATATTCAAAATTTATATCTATGAGTAACTATAGGAATCTTTGAGGGGGGGGCGGTTAGCTAATGGAATTCTATGAAACCTTTTAAAAATGGCAGGTAGTTTATCAACAGTGATAGCTTTGGTAGGCTATGTCAATGGATATTTTGGCAGACATTTGCATATAATTTTTATGGCGTTACTAGAACTATTTTACAGTTTGTGTAGGGGAGTGAGGGGATTCTTTCTAAGTTAGATGAATTTCTGCTATTGTCATTCAAATAATATCCAAACCCCAGAAGCAACTAGAAAACCTTTCCTTAGCTATACATGTTCTTCTATTTTCCTGAGAAATGTAACCAAGTGAACCACAACACCTGTATATTCTCATAGTCCAAAGGGCCCAAAGAGTCAACAAAAATTCTGAAAGCCCACAAGTGTAAAAATTCTATTTCTCAACTCCTTAATTTTAGATTGCTCTGATGGAATGGAGCTTTTGAGAGTTTTCTCTAGAGCAATCATGTGCAGTTATGAGAGATGCAGAGGCAAGTAGTTTCTGGTCAGCTGTCGACCAGAGATAGACCTAGGTTCCCTGCTAATAGCACATGGCTTAACTAAAATAGAGAGCATAATTTAGCCTCTAATTTGATCAGTTTAAAAATCAGGTAAGAAAAAAAAAATTGGGCCCTCGCCTAGAACCTGGCATTTGAGATATCAGCCCAAGGGCACATTTTCTTAAAAACTATTTCGAGGTTTTGTAGGTAAGATTAGCTAAGGTTTACTCACTTCTCTCTCTTTTCATTTAAGATTCAGTTTCTTTTGTTAAACCATGAAGTGTTTTTTTTCAATTTATCTGCTAAAGTACTAAACCTGAAATTTTCATAATTCAAATCAGACTATTTTTACTTCAGATTAAAAATGAGTTTATTAACATTCTAGACAGTTAAGACCCTATGAGAAACTGCCAGTTTGTATTTTTATCATAGTTATAATTTGTTTTACACACACACACACACACACGCGTGCGCACGTGCGCACGTGTGTGTGTGTATCATTGATTCTTAGAGCAAACATGCAGTATGGGTCAGCTAAAGGCCTATTTTCTCAAAGAAGGGGCAGATGAAAATACTTGCTGACTTTACAAGGCACATTTTAGATAACCAGGTTTGGTTTATTCTTTAGTTCACTGAAAGACACATTTGTGGGGGAAAGAGTCATTGAGGGTCAAAGAAGAGAAGAAAACATCTCTGTGGTCAGTGAAGACAGTATTACAAACATCATCAGACAGATTCTATTTAAAGCCACCAGAAGCCTTTAGGTATCTAAAATCCTCAAATGAATACAATTTCAATATTGTCTTTGCTTCTCTATATTGTGCTTTGTGGTGGTGGTGGTTTGGCTTGTGCCAATAGGAATAAGAAGAAAGAGATCAATTGGAAATTTAAGTCATTTTTGTCTAAATATAATTACAGATTTGGAAGATTCAGATATGTATGTCTTTGTAGAAGGAGCTTTCAAATTGCCTATCATCCTCACGATAGAACAAGTGAGGCAATGGTGAGACCACAGTGTCAAATTCTGATACTCAACTACAATGATGATGAATACCAAACTGCTGTCATTGTCCTGTCCAAAACATGATAGGAAGGAAAACAGTGTCGAAAAGCTGTGCAGCTCCAGGGGGTCATGCATCTTGATTCCCTTTTCAAAACTGCCATCACTGCTCCCTCCACTCATATAAGTGAGCTGCAGAGTCAGCATAACTAATAGGACTTTGAGTTTCAAAGGTTATTGACACACATTTGTTCCCCTGGAGAAAGGGAGGTGCTTTAGTGTTAGATGATGAGAAGAGGTGCTTAAAAACATAAGAAACTAGGAAGGAGGAAATTCTATAGCAGGCCATTTTTCCAACAACAACAAAAAAACCTTCAATATATTTTTAAAATTCTGCTTCAAACAACTCTATGTACTAGAACTCTATGTACTAGAACTAGAACTATGAACTAGAGATCACAGTTTTCAGCAATAAAAAAAAAAACAAACTTCTTCCCTAATACCAATTTCTTTTAATTAAATCAAACTACTAAAAAACAAGCATCAAGTAAAAGTTGATTTTTAAATACGCTATGTGGAAAATTCACTGAAACACTGAAAAATGTTTGGATAACAAGCCCACGTAAGGTTTTTTAATTAGAGTTGTGAGTTTTTATGAAACAATTTGTTTTTCTGCTTTTTCTACTTATCAAGTATTAAGAATTCCTCCATAACCTTCCATTAACCAGAAAATTCAATCATTGCCGTCATAACTCTGCTTTCCTTGGATTTCTCCTGTGATGAAGGTCAATGTTTTATGCTCTTCATTTCTGGTATTGTTTCCTCTAACATTAACAGTCAGTAGTGCTACTGGGGATACCTTAGTCATTGAGCCTGGCCCAGCTTCAATATTAAAAATGCTATTACAGTAAGAAAGAAGGCTATGAAACAGATGACAAGTGAAAGGGTTAAGATACCGACAATAACTTATCACCTTATTATGCCTTGCCCTGTGGCACACGGAAACTTGATGATAAAAACAACAGCCAAGAAAACTTCCTTTAATTCAGCACTTCTGATGTCCTGTCATGATAGCTGATTAAAATACCAAAACCAACAAGGGTCTACAAAGCACAGTTAAAAATTATGTGAAGATCCATAGCACAATTTTTTTCAAGCACTTTAAAATTTTAATGAGATATAGATCGCACAACACTAGCTAAAGAATGCAACTGGGATACGCCGGGGAGTACAGCTACCAATGTATAATTTCTGCAGATAATGCCAACTGTAAGGAAAATAAACTTTTCAATATGATATATAATTTCAGCAGGAACATCTGGATATTTAAATATCTGCAATATAAAAACAAGCTAAACCAAGTTCAATTATTACATTTATGTTCACAGTATGTAGAAATTCATTTCCCCATCTAGCTATTTAAATGGAATTTTCTGGTTGATGTGATTTTTAAGTAGATGTGATACCAATTGCTACTGAAAATTGCATTCCCAGAGAATTGCATCAAATAGATTGATTTAAAAATGCTCTCAAGTCTTGATTATTGTTAGCAGAAAATCTGAATTTAAGTATTTTCTTTCAACTGTAAGCAATCAATCTACCTATATTACCTCCTGACGGAGCACATGAGTTAAGAAAGAGAAAACCAAAAGAAAGGCTCTTTTAGCACCATCTTTTCACAAAGTAGGATTTTACCAATTTGTTCTGCAGTTGTATAGGGTGTCAGGTATTATGAAATCAATGCAATGTATTCACTAGTTGTCAGTCACAGGATGACAGTATTGTAAATTAAGGGGATGCATCTTCGAGCAGGGTTGCATACATATTTCCAAGGAATCCATTTGCAGTCTGATTTATGCTCTTAAAATAGAAAACCTACCACTATCTGTTGAAAAGTCTCACAGGTATGAAATTGTCTAATTGAATATCATTTTCCTTTATAATCAAAGTAGGCTCCCATTTAGCTTCAATCACTTTGCAGTTTTAACCTTAATATTTTCTAAACAGTGAAAAGGAGTCAAAAGACTTCACGAACAGTTTTGAATAACATTACTTATTTAAATATGTCTCTACTGAGATGAAAATTACTGAGTAAAAATATGTCATGGTAGTTACGTAACTCCTGAGAATATATCAAATAGTATTCCTTAAAGCAGTAATTCATTACCATGGTAGATGGCTAAATCTATTCTAAAGCCTGACTAGAACAAGAATTTTTCAAAATAAATGAAAATAATTACTGGCTGATATACTCAGATCCTTTAAATTTAAAATAATGTTAAATTACCTTTTTTTCAGAGAGGTTTTTTTTTTTAACAGGCTGCTTCACAGTCTGTTATCTAAATAAACTATGTCTTTTAATCACACATGCTTAATAATCTAATAAAAATAACCAGTATAAATGTAAGAATTTATACAAGTTCTGGTAAGTCTATATAAACAATTCTATATTTCATGATTTTGTTTATTAAAATAATATTTTAACAGAAGAAAACTTGTTTTAAAGGAAGGATAATTATATGTAAATTATTTGTATTTTTCATGTTCCCATCCAGACCGTGTCATACGTTTTTATATAACCATTTACATAATAATAAATATAACTGATTTTTGAAATGTAATTTTTATTATAGGTGAGAAAACAAACACTAAAAAGGTTTCATGACATCAAAAGTGAGACTTGGAATAGAAAATAAATGAGAAAAGGAAAATTTCTCTTTCTCTCATATACACATGTGAACTTGCCATTCTAACCTAAGAGTTGAAAACCTTAAAAGTGACAAAAAAATCACATATCTCACCTAGTGGGTGGGCATGGGAAAGAAAAAAAGAAAAAATAAAAAAAGTAAAAATATTCATAAATATCTGCAAGTAGTAATATAATTTGGGGAGAGGTCCTTAAAACTACACTGAAATGATTATGTGTCAATCCTATGGATAGGATACCAAGGGCTGATATTATACACGGATTCAATCTATATGGATAAAAGAAAAAAAGGCTATCTGTTCAAGATTTTACTCCAGCTGGTTAAATTTATAAAGTCTCTTTTTCTATATGCTGCAAATTTCCCAAACCAATTCTTTTCTATTGCTGCCTTTTTAAAGGCATATTTATCAACTTCTAGGGTTTAAAGGGTTAAAAAAAATCCGTTTTAATATCCCACCTTGTTTTTTTTTTAAACTTTACATTCACTGTCGGTTGTGTTCTAACTTCATAATGAAATTTATGCACTCAAAGATGGCCACGACCACACTCGCCAGGTGTGCTGAGATTAGGATGGTTCTTACAAATTCATTAATAGCTCACTATTGTTATGACCTCACCTAAAAGACTGACTTTAAGTTCCAGTTCTCATTTTTCATTTATTTCTTACTTAGATTTTGTTTCTGAGAATGAAAATAGACTAAGCAATATTTTTTATTATTCCAGATTTTGCAATCTTTCTAAACCTTCAAATTTTAGAAAAACAGCAAAACTCAAGAGACATACTATCCATATAAATCTCTATGCAATTCTTGACTCTGCTACTGAAATAAATAACGTATTTCAAGCAGGAATAGGAACAATTTTGCAGGTTTAGATCTATTCCTGTTTTATGTCTATTCTGACACAAACTTCTTGGTTCAAGTTATTCCTGACACCAGTAAATTATTACTTCCTGGTTACATTAAAAGGTTCCTTAAGCATCTAATGAATCTTAAATAATAAATGTGTTTCCTTGACTATTCACCATTGGAAGTTCTGAATTCTATTATAAATAAATCCATGACTGTTTGGTAATAATATTTTGCTCTAAGTGTGATTTGTGAAAGATTTGCAAGCAGCCCAAGAATTCAGGTACCAAAATCACAAATGAAGAGACCCCCAGAGTCCTCATTAATAGGATGACTATAAATGATTTAAAATTGTAGTGAGGCAGATGCTTCCATAGAAAGACCACTTACATGGGCACTATTGGTTTTAATAATGAGAATCCACACCTTTGAAGGAAAATCCTAATAAAACATTCCATTAGGAAAAAAAGTGGGAGAGAGAATATACTCCTCACAAGCTAATCACCACTGTGAATTCTCTTACATTCTCAGAGCAGCAAGAGACCATATTTTCATCAAAATATAAATTCTTACTACAGAGGGAATTTAGAACATGGACTGGTTAGTAAGACAGAAATAATTATTATAGTATTTATTATAATTATGAATGCTAATTATCATATAGCTATTGTAATTATGGTTCCATTATAACCTCTAGTTTTCTCTTGTAATTTCTAAAATTATCTCAATAAATGTCAAGGCTGAATTTTAGTGATTTTTTTCATAAAATCCTTTTAGTTATTTAGAGAAATTGGCACACAAATTTACATGTACAATCATACTCAAACTAGTATTCTATTAGAAGTATAATCATGTGTTTTCTCCAAAGAATTATTTTATATTAACTTTGACTGAAGGTAGTCCCCTTTAAGAAATGCAAAAATGTGAACAATTCACATGTAGCTCTGAAAACTCAAGTTATCTCTTACATACAGATAACAATGACCATATTAGACTAAAATCTCTGAGCTGTTATTAATGCTAAATACAAACTAATGGAAAACCCTAATTAGTTAATACACTAATATTTATGCCTATTAACAGATATTGGCCAAAGTGAACACTTTACCTAGGAATATTACTTGGGTGTGTGTTTTTTTTTTATGTAAACTCTACACCCAACATGGGGCTTGGACTCACAATCCAGAGATCAAGAGTCATATGCTCTATGGTCCGAGCCAGTCAGACCCCCCTATTTGGGTGTGTTTTGTATAAATGAATACACTTTTTTTTTGCTTTATATAACATGTTATGTTTATAACAAATATTCAAAACTTGTATAAATAATATTTTTTCTTTAAGAATTGCTAGAAGGATTTTCTAATTGATTTGATTGGCAAATTTAAAAGTTTACATTTCAGTAGACTTTCATTCAAGTAAACCATGATCTGCAACACACCTTTACCTTCATTATTACCTCTTCTTAACAAACATGCCATTTAACTAATAACAATCGTCTTACAGAACAAGAAGTATTCTGATTCTCAGGACAGTCTGCGTAAACATCACCACAAACCATTTAAGCTTACTTAGCCAGATCTCACCAACACTCTGTAATCCCAAATGTGAATAGAACATCTCCAATTGGATATCCTGCATTAGTTTACCTCAAACCCACCACATAAACATGGAACCAAGAGAAAGGAATGTTATATGCATAAAGGGGTTGCCTGCAGTATTATAAGCAGTGGGAAAAACTAGAAATAAGTTTAATAAATTATTCCTAGGAATACAAGCTGGTGCAGCCACTCTGGAAAACAGTTTGGAGGTTCCTCAAAAAACTAAAAATAGAACTACCCTACAACCCAGCAATTGCACTACTAGGCATTTATCCAAGGGATACAGGTGTGCTGTTTCGAAGGGACACATGCACCCCCATGTTTATAACAGCACTATCAACAACAGCCAAAGTAGGGAAAAAGCCCAAATGTCTATCGATGGATGAATGGATAAAGAAGATGTGGTATATATATACAATGGAGTATTACTTGGCAATAAAAAAGAATGAAATTTTGCCACTTGCAACTACATGGATGGAACTGGAGGGTATTATGCTAAGTGAAATTAGTCATTCAGAGAAAGACAAAAATCATATGACTTCACTCATATGAGGACTTTAAGAGACAAAACAGATGAACATAAGGGAAGGGAAACAAAAAGAATATAAAAACAGGGAGGGGGACAAAACAGAAGAGACTCATAAATATGGAGAATAAACTGAGGGTTACTGGAGGGGTTGTGGGAGGGGGGATGGGCTAAATGGGTAAGGGGCACTAAGGAATCTACTCCTGAAATCATTGTTGCACTATATGCTAACTAATTTGGATGTAAATTTAAAAAAATAAATAAATAAAGCAAGTTAAATTACAAAAAATAAAATAAATATCTTCAAAAGAAAAAAAGAAATAAATAATAAAATAAATTATTCCTTCAAAGAGGAAAATGGAAATGGTTACATAAAATGCAGTAAGTATCTACTCAGAGGCACAACTGGTAGCAATCTAGTCATTAATATGATCACTCAGAAGATCCTGCAGTAACATGGAGGCAAACAGTGAAACTGCATAAGCACTATGATTACTATTTAAAAACCACTACCAATAAAGGGATGAAAGAAGAAAACATTAAAAATTTCTGAAAAAAATTTTAACGTTTATCTATTTTTGAGAGAGAGAGAGGAAGAAAGAGAGAGCACGAGAGAGACAGAGAAAGAGAGAATCTCAAGCAGGTTCCACACTGTCAGCACAAAGCCCGATGTGGGGTTGGAACTCACCAACCGCGAGATCATAACCTGAGCAGAAATCAAGGGTTGGATGCTTAACCCACCCCAAAAAGTCTGAAATTTTTAAGGTAAATTTTAGCCTTCTCTCATAAACTATTTCCTCTCTGAACTATCCTCTTTCAGATTGCCCATACATCTAAAAATTTTTATATTAAGTTTAGCTTTTTCTTTGAGGGGTCACCAAATGATACTATGCCTGGAGGAAGTGGCCACCATTGAGATTTTAGTACAATGAATTTAAATATTTCCTAATAGGTTATGCATTTGAATTCTATCTGACAATTTAGTCTTATTTACTAATAGCAATAATAAGCTATTCGGAGTTATGAAAGAAATCTAAAGTTCTATTTTGTTTTCTCCATTCATTCATTTTTTCATTCACTCATTCAGAGTACAAATGAGCAGCCCATTCTGGAGACTGAACTTTAAACCCCCCAAGGGCAAGCCACATTGAATTCCTCATGCCAACCACAGTGTCAGGAATCCAGACAGTATACAGAGATTTGTTGGAAGAGAAGAAGAAAAAAATGGGGGGGGGGGGTGAGAGGAAAGGAAGGAAAGAAGGGTGGCCTGTATGTAGCAAATCAAAAGAAGGGAAAGAAAAGATAGAAGAAAGGAGTTAAAAAACATTTTGGCTTTGTAGTCAAACATCTCAGCTTGGATTCTATATCTATTCTTACCAGTTGAAAATCTTGAATGTATTTAAAATGCTCTCTTTTCCTTCCCAGTTAAAATGAGAGTCAAATGAGGTGGCATCTGTAAAAGGCTTAACAGAAGTCCAAAACATAGTAGGTGCTCAGTAATACCCTACTACTACTGCCCTACTAATATCTACTAATATACTTTGAAGAATTTGTATTTTAAAATCACTTCTACTGTTCCAATACTACAAATTTAAGCACTACAAGTAAAGTGAGGCTGGACATTGGCTGTCCTTATTAGCTGTTTTGAAGATATATAATCATTACTTGGAAAAGCCCAAAGACCTAGCTTTAATTTCTTCAAAAATGGCACAAAATAATAAAGAACAAATTTTTGATCAGTCCAATAGCAAACAACTTTAGTACTTGCTATATATGACTATAATAATCCACTGAAGGAAATTATATGTAAGGAAAAAAAGCCCTCAAAATTTGAGTTGAAAGCAAATATATGAATATATATGTGGTAAGAAACATAGAAAATGTACCAGGGGATCCAAAGAGTGACTCTTCTTTTTTGTTTTAAGAAATCATTCTATAATGAAAATAATCCCATCTTAACTTTGTCTCATTTTTAAGTTTATAATTGAATATATCAAGTTTTTCTTAAACTGGGGCATACTTGTATATCTACCCGTAAGTTTTAAAATAACAGATAGATGTAATTTCAGAAAATGACAAATAAAAAATGTAACTGCTTTTTTCTTCAAACCATGTAACCAAACTGTAGCCACTCTTTCTGGGATAATAACAGAGTTCTCTTTCCAAGGAGTGTCTGGCACAGGATAGTGAAAAAAAGAAAAGCACAAAAAAAGAAAAAGAAAAAGAAAAAGAAAAGCACACGGTATATGCAGAGGCACCACAGGGGACTAACAATGTGACAACAGTAAATACTGCAAGTTCTCCATGAAGGAGTCGATTTGAAAATCATACATATGTGTAAGACATGTGAAATATGGATGTATCCACTGATTTCCAATCCTAATTCCAACAGCCTCCTAGCTCCCAAAGTCTCCCACAGGTTGGCAGTTTCTTCTGTAGAAATCCTCAGATCATGATTCCTTACCCTCCATTCTGCTGCATGTTAAACCTGCATTGCATGTCCTTTTCTTTCTCTTCCTTATTGACAAATAAAGCTGTTAGGAACTTAGTGAAGTGTTTAATGAGTTTGTATTTTAATAATCACAACAACATCTAAATGATTTTTTTTGTCATTCCATGTTTAGGTAGAAGATATTACTGCTATTTCTTATCATCTAAGAAAATGCTTTGCGATCAGAGAGTTAAAAAGGTTAGCAACCATCTATCTAATATAGTCTATTGTCTTTAATGGCAGCTTCAGAGTTTCATTAGAGAAGGGACCCGGGGGGTGGGGGTGGCGTCAATCAGATGGGAGAAGGAGCATCCACAGAAACCATCTTACCCGTGTGTTCACATAACTGCCCCAAAGCTTTTATCTGTTCATTCAGCATAGCTCTTAGAGGGAGAAAACTGGTGGTGGTTCTGAGAAGAGCTAAGACCCCCATAAATCACTCCTTGATACAGCTCCTTCATGTTTAAAGGGGATGGTTTCAATAAGGAGTAGGGTTGAAGGTACGAGTCAAGAGAAGCTTACTCATAGTATGCTGCTTTTGTTCCTGGTAATAGTACCCTGACATTCAAAAGGGTAAGAATTATGCAAGCATCCGGATTTTGATGAGA
The DNA here is from genome assembly GCF_018350195.1 of Panthera tigris. Classification (NCBI taxonomy): domain Eukaryota; kingdom Metazoa; phylum Chordata; class Mammalia; order Carnivora; family Felidae; genus Panthera; species Panthera tigris. Next base: position 167,459,202 of record NC_056660.1, read on the forward strand.
AAATGGCCTTGGTTAACTTCACATACCCTTGAGATTCAAACCATGTTTGTAAGAGATTCAGTCCTTCACTAATGCCTTAAATACTCATCAGTAGTGAAATGAACAAATCTAGATTCTCCACTGTCGATTCTCCTTCACAATTTTTATACTCGTAAAAATTTCTTTCTATTTAAACAGTAAGGAACTTACGTTACACATGGAATTTTGACAAAACCAGAGAAGAAAGGGGGCTAAAAGGATCTTTATCTTAATTGTGGCATCTGGGGGCACCTGGCTGCCTCAGTCGGGGGGGCATGCAACTCATGATCTCAGGGTCATGAGTTCAAGCCCCATGTTGGTTGTATACATTGCTTAAAAATAACACCTTAAAAATAATTAATTAATTAGATGAATATTTTATAAGGCAGCAGGAAAGGGGCAAAACATTGTAAAGTTGTAAAACATTCACCTTATCCTCTTACAGCATCTACTTGTCAATGCTTCCAATGTAGGTCTTTGTAGGCACCTTGAGAATAAAGGGTATTTGAATCATCAATGAGCAACAATGGTTTCTGTTTCAGCATAAGTAGGATTACTTTTGAAGAAAACATTTTGTTTTCACCTCAAAACATATGTATACATGTGTGTCGTATATATGAAAAAGAAAAATATTGTAGATAGGTTAAACCTCTTAAATTTACCTATTTATAAACTTAACTCCAGAACTAAGTCAAACTACTACTGAATAATGTTTCTTTTTTTTTTAATTAGTCACTTTATTTATTTATTTATTTATTTATTTAAATATAATTTATTGTCAAATTGCTTGCATACAACACCCAGTGGTCATCCCAGGTTGATTAATGCTTCTTAAATCATTCATTTCCTCTGAATAAGTTTCATTCATTCTCACAAAAGGGAAAATGGGCTAATGTATTTTAAGCTTGCTGCATGTAAAAAAATTAAGTATTCAAATATCAAATTCAAAACCTAAGTTATAACCACTAAGTTATAGTGATAGCAAATTTCAGTAACATGTTTCTTGGTATGCTATAATCAAGTTTAAACAATGGTATTTCTTTGGGGCTGTGGACATAACTAGTTTTTCTTGCCCATTTGAGCAATACAGAATGAAAGACTATGGCCAAAGAAGTGGCTATAAAAAGTACTGTAGCCAATCCATGCAAACACAATTTGGTAGCACTCTGCTCACATAAAAAAAAATACACACACACACACACACACACTAATATATAAAATTGATCCTTCGGGGGGAAAAAAACATCGAAAATCATAATAAATTCGCAGTGTGCAGAGAGCCCAACCTAGCGAAAACTTAAGAGGGCTTGGTAATTACAGAATTTTCTAGAAGTGATTATTATTAGGTATGTGGTCTAAGCTCAGAAGGAACCTCATGTTTCTAAGTTATCCTGAAAATCTGTTTTGATTATTCTAGTTTTTTTAATACAGCAAAAAAAGTTAATGAATCCAGGAATAATCCAGATTATTTTGAAATCCAGCTTCAATGTATTGATTACTTTAAAGCTATAACCTAAAATTTTATATATGTTACTATATAACATACATGCATATACATATACATGTACCATATGTATATATATAGTAACATATACTTTAATTTCTAAGAAACTTTTCAATAATCAGATAACTTCATCCAGTTTTTTAAGCAAAGGACAAAAAGATTTAAAACCAGAACCCTCAGGGGGCGCCTGGGTGGCTCAGTCGGTTAAGCATCCGACTTCAGCTCACAGTTTGTGAGTTTGAGCCCCGCATCGGGCTCTGTGCTGACAGCTTGGAGCCTGCAGCCTGCTTCGGATTCTGTGTCTCCCTCTCTCTGTTCCTCCTCCACTCACGTGCTCTCTCTCTCTCTCTCGCTCTCTCTCTCTCTCAAAAATAAAGATTAAAAAAAAAAAAGTAAAAAAAAAAACCAGAGTCCTCAGAAATTAGATATTAACCTTAGAATTGTAAAAGTTGCCATCAACTGGAATTTCCTAGGAGATAAATACACTTCCTCTATGATGAACATCATAATGTTAATTGTGAAATAGGGAAAAATCCTAAAATGTAACTCAGTGTACATTCAGTATGATCTCTTTTAAGTGTACTTTATTTCATTCTAACTCTGTAGAAATTGGTTATCTGTGCATGATATATAGCACGTGTTGGCAACCTGAGGCTGGGGGGGGGGGGGGGAGGGTACAAGGATCAGACACGGCTCTCTCTTTTGCATTACTTGGAAAAGCCCCCTCCCTGCTCTTTGCCTCCACACTGTGACATGTTGCTCCTTATCTCCCCACCACCCACATTCACAAAATCAGGAACATCACTAATAACCTCTGTGTTTTTAAAAACTAGCATGATTGGATCACCTGCTAGTAATCAGGCATGAGAGTAAAGTGGCATTGCCACTTTTGAAAAAGCTGCTGTAGATGATAACTGCCCACTGACGAGAGTACTTAATTATCCTCCAGCTTATCACTGCCCGACAATTATCTGCTTCATAAAATGCACTACACTTGTAAATTATCTATTTGCAGTGAAAGTCATGAAGTCAGTTTGATAACCAAAATTTCTGGACAGGAATCTTAGCCGTGCCCTCTTCCTCATAATAAATAGTCTAACGTGACCACTTATACATTTATTTTGTATATCTGTTGAACTAAAACTTCAAATGATGGGAAAAAGAGGAGCATCACATTTAACTCTTGGTCCAGTGAAAATCAGATGAGTTATTAAGAGATGCACTATATACAAAAATACCAGCATAGAATCTAACATCAATAATGGAAATTTTAACACTATATTATTTGCCCACATACATGAAACAAAACAGGTTATTTATTAAAATGTAAATTTAATTTAAAAAATAAAGATTAGAAAACCTTAGAGAGATTGTCATTAGTTTCCATGGGATATCAAGTCAACAACAACAACAAAAAAATGGGGTATCAAATTGCCTTCATGTCATTAGTGAATGTCACTTTGTCAAAAGGGCCTATACCTAAATACTATGTAAATAAACCTTCTGTTTTCTATAGTTTTTCTGTAAAAAAAAAAAAAAGGCAAGATATATACCAAGCCTATTGATGATATGGGTGTAACACTTCTCTTTTTTTTTTTAAGAGATTATTTTTAGGTAATCTCTTTACCCAACATGGGGCTCAAACTCCTGTTCCCAAGATCAAGAGTCGCGTACTCTAATGACAGCCAGCCAGGCCCCTGGGTACAACACTTCTAAGACAAAAGCCCAGAGCTATTAAAACTATTTATAACTGCTTCCTACTTGAATTTTAAGCTGCCTTATTTTTCTATAATTTTTGTGCCTATTTTTTGTAACTTCCCATAGTTTTCAGAAGTAACATCTTTTATGATACCAAGATAACTTAAAAATTCTAAATCAAAAGGAAAAGATTATTGGCAAGATAATACTGTTCAATAATTTGTCCAAAGTTATTTTAAAAACAGACTCAAGCTAATTGGGGCAGTCTTATAAGCAAAACAAGGTCAAGCAAAGAGAATATGTTTTAGACTGCAAACCTCAAGATTACTGACATTTTTAGAAAACCTTTACTTCTTCCCATTTTCTTTTTCTCCCTAATATGTCTGGCTAATTTTTCATTGGCTTTGTTCAAAATATGCATTATTTATAGAACTTTAAGCATAGAAAAGAAAAGAGAAAATTTACAACTCTCAATTTTCTTTTGCCCATCAGTAACTTTGGTAAGACTTTGGGCTTTTGGATTGTATATGGATTTTATGCTTTTCTCCATTCCAATGCCCAGAATAATTGGGTCTGATATCAAACAGATAAGTAAACACCTCTTCTTGAATTGGTCACAGGTAAACCAGATGATACTGCAGTGGGGAAAAGAGGTAGAAAGAAATTAGAATCACAAAGTTTTATTCTTCCTTTCTCTCACTCATCGCTTTCACACTGAAGAAGTAATAAGTTATTCATACATTTATTATTACTTTTTATTCATGTACTTATTATTTACTTACTGCTGATTCAATGTCTAATTTGGGCCAGGCAATAAGGAGACACAGGAAATAAATACAGAGATGAGTAAGACTCAGTCCCTGTATTCATGGAATTCAAAAATATACAGAAAAAGTCATGAAATTCTGTGACAACTGCTGTATGGACAAGGTATGGAAAAGAGGCTGTAAGAAAAGGCAGGTAGAGGAGATCAGGTTATTTGTCCAAAAGGGGGGAAAACCTGAGACAGATTTTAAGGAGAGGGCCACATAAGAGCTAGACTTTGAGGTAAAAAGTGTCTTAGATTTACTAATTCATTTGGTAATAAGCATTTAATTCCCTTCAAGGGACATCACTCATCCAGACATAAACTCTTATTCTTACATGACCAATGTAGAAATTTTTAATACTCAGATGAAATGATCTGACTGAAATAAGGAAACTTCCAGGTATAAAATAGGCACTGGACTTAGAATTAAGATCACATCCTTGGGGGAGTGGGGGAGGAGGGTGGTATGCGTGGTGATGATGCACAGTGTTTAAGTAACTGAGGATATTCCTGAATAGGAAACACTAAGTGGAAAACAAATTATGTCTACTTAGGACCCAAGATACAACATTTGTTAATTTTAGAATTCACAGAATTATTCAGTCTACTCTGAAATCTACAAATTTGAATTCATGGAATTTGATAGCTGTCTTATGCCATCCTTGGTTCACAGAATCTCCAGATTCAGTTTCAATCAACATTTTTTGAGTTTTCATAACTGGGCTGTTGAGTTCTGCTGGAGGAAATACAACAATCATGTTGGACTGATGCCACTACAAATTTATGGTTTCCAAGCTCGCACAACCACTCAGCAATTCTACATTCTGCTGGTCAGCTCCCTCTGCCTCAGCAGCTCTTCCAAATGTTAGCTCCTGTCCCCAGGGGCCTACCCAACTCCCTCCTTTCCTCAGGCTTTTATCTCAGAACTTGTTTGGCTTCAAAGAACAATGAGGGGCCATCAAGTTGCACTCTTTCAATTTCTTATACTCCACAAACCCTATGAGTGTTTAATCAGCATCCACCCTCTCTTCTCAGAGGTAGAGGGTATCTCTTGGTCTTTCTTCTCAAGGTTAATTCCTCCTGACTTCTCGTATTCCTAACGGGTCCCTTGAATTCCTCTGAGACCTCACTTCATGAACCACCCCCTTTTACTTATATCTCTCTCCTTCTCTTCTTTCCTTTGCCTCCTCTGCCAAACATACTCAAGTGTCACCCACCTTAAAAAAGCACACAAAACTCCTCAATCCACTATAATCTGGGGTTTTTCCCCTACCACTTCTTTGCTAAAACAGTTTTCACTAGAATCAGCAAGATCCTCTGAAATGTTTAATCCAAAGGTCTTTCCTCAGTCCTCAACTTCATACCTACCGCTGAAGCATCTGATACCTCCCTCTTCCTTTGGTTTCAAGTAACATCTGACATGCTTCAAGAAGCATCTGACACCTCTCTTCCTTTGGTTTCAAGTAACAACAACTTGACTATTTTTCGGATAACCCTTGTTCATTCTCTCTCTCTGGGGCATCAGCATCCTCTACCCACTCGTTAACCAATGGTATTCACTGAGGTTAAATCTGGAACCTTACATTACGGTACTCGCAAGAGAGCACATCCACAACCCAAGGTTTTAACAGCCATCAAATATTGATATCTCCTAATACCTGGCTCAGATTTATTTCCCAAGTTCTACTGCCTAGATTCAATAGCCAAGTAGGTATAAACTCAAGGATACCCCACCTTATTCTGTGAATGGCACCACCCAATTACACACACAAGAAACTTGAATCATCCCTTTTCTCCCTCCCCACATCACACCAGATACCAAAACTCATTAAACCAACCTCCTAATTTTTTAATGTATTTCCCCTAATACTTCCTCCCTAACCCTGCCTTAAGCCTAGACATTGTCATCTCTTGCCTGGACCACCCAAATTGTCTCCCTACATCAATAATCCTGAATCCTGATCTTAAACTTCTATTTGTCCTGACATAGAAATGTGATGACATCACTCCTCCACTTAGGTGGCCCCTGTCTACCTCTCTTGTTTCATCTCCTACCCTTTATACTCTAGAATCAGTAATCTATGTCTATTTCCTGCTATGGCCTAATTCAGTCTGCCCAAAGTGACTTATTTACCTGGCAGAATCTCCTTGACAAAATTCTACTCAGCTTCCAGGTTTTAGGTCCAGTGTAAACCATCTTTGAATTCCCTCCTCTGACCCTCTACCAACACACATACAGACCTGGCAGTTTCTCACATTTCTTTCCTTTTTTTTTTTTATTTATTTAAAAAAAATTTTTTTAACGTCTATTTATTTTTGAGACAGAGAGAGACAGAGCATGAACGGGGGAGGGTCAGAGAGAAGGAGACACAGAATCCGAAACAGGCTCCAGGCTCCGAGCTGTCAGCACAGAGCCCGACGCGGGGCTCGAACTCACGAACCGAGAGATCATGACATGAGCCGAAGTCGGCCGCTTAACCGACTGAGCCACCCAGGTGCCCCACATTTCTTTTCCTTTTATCAAAATGACAGCTCTGACTGTAGACCTTTCCACACTATATTCTATTTTGTTGAAATGCCTGTTTGCCTGCTATTCTGTGAGCAGGACCAGTTCAGGTTTTCTTTGCTTTGTGACCCCAGAGTTTCAAATCATGCTCAAGCCACTGTAGGAACCAATCAATAGTTTTTCAATGAAAATAAGGGCACCAATCTTTTCTCTTTCCGATTACTTTTCTCCTTCCATACACCTATGAGTTCTACTTCTAAAGGCAGATCTGATCAGGTTACACCCCTAATTAATCTAAAGGCAATGAGGAACATTTGAAGAAATTTTCAAATACCTCAATTTGGCATCCAAGCACTACATGACCTACTTGATCCTTGTTTGCTTCTCCACAATCCCTTTCTACCCACCCTTACCCTTAAGCCAGACATTCTAGCAATATCAGAGTACATGTTGTCTTATGCCTCCAGGCTTGCACACATGGATACTTCATTCTGCCAGGGTCCCAGTAGGAAAATTCCCCTCATGCTTCAAGACATTACACCTCTATGAAGCATTTAGTGTCTGGGCATCACACCTCTATAAAGCATCAGAAGGTCAGAAATCTGACCTAACTACTGCCATCCCTGGCTAAGTTGATTCACCTGCTCTCTGGGATACCTTTCATGTATTTTCCATTCATTTCATGCACTTTAACTTATTTGTTTAAAAGTTTGTTTCTCCTACTAGAATGTTAACTCCTCCAGAGTAGAGACTGTAACATTTATCTTTAAATGTCTGGAACACAAAAGCCTACGTTTCACGTGGCTGAGTAAGTGTCAAGGATGAGTAAGAAGATGAGCATTGTACAAACACAAAAATACAAACACATTCTAACTCACTTTAGTTGACATTAATTTGTCTACACTTAAAATACTCTCCCCTTCCTCCCCATCTATTCTTATCATATTAGCACTGGCACTTTAGAAACTATAAGAGGCTATGCTTCTAATGATAATTATTTTGAATTCAACATTTTGCTTCCCCGGTAATCTTTTTTGCAAACAGTAATTTTTCAAAGACTGGTTAGGGAATTTTTTCCCACTCTGCTTCCAGAAAAGGAAATTCTTGAAAGGTGTTTAATGAGCTAAATCTGTACAGACCCAAAAATGATACAGTAAGTGGTAAATCAGTTGGGCTTGAATTTCCAGATGCTCCTTATTATTTCCTTAAATCAACTCAAAGCAGCAGTTCTCCGGCAATCACAAGAACATCTCTGTCCAAAAAATGCTGTCTGTTTATAAATAAATATCAATTTGTTAACTGATTTTTTCCCCTGGAGCATACATAAGTAATACTAATTATTGCATTTAAGAACTAATTGGAAACAAGGAAAACCACAGGAAAAAAATGTATTGATGAGGAATGCGGGCAAGATTTCTTTTAACTGTAAAAAGTACTTATATGATGAATTCCAACGCTAAAAAAAGAAATTTCTGTAGTTGCAAGTATTGCCATGTAGAATTATTCAGATATTAAATATATTCTTCAATAAACAAATACAGACTACTAGCGTGTCTTAACAGAAGAAGAGCATTCACATATTCATAAGAAGAACATGCCATTAATTTATTTATTCATTGCTACAGTGTTTTATAAAGGATTTCAAATGCAAACAAGCATCCCTTCATGCCCAGACTTTCTACAACAGACATTCGGTCATACGAAATACTTGGCCTTCTGACTATACCCTGCTCTCTCCTGCCTCTGCTTGTGCCAACATCTGCATCAAAAATCCCTCCATCCTCATTCATGTATGTGAATATTTAAATATATTTTGAAGCCCAACAGCCCTAACAAAATCACATCCAGTAAACCTTCTTTGAGCCCCTTACTTGAAGTGAAGGTGTTTCTATCGCTCTTTACACCTGTGACCTTACATTTTTCATGAAAACAGAATATACGCAAGCTTCCTTCTTAAATGGACACACATCCTGCCTGTGGGTGCTTCTGCAATATGCCTCCATGTGAAACTGGGGGAAGACCTCATTTTGGCAGGAAAAACACAACTCACATTCTTTAATTCTTGAATTTGTGTCCCAGGAAGCTAGTAAAGAGATCCTAATTAAAAAAAAAAAAAAAAAAAAAAAAAAAAAACTGAGCTAATGGAAAGAACTTATGACTGAAGAATTATAGAGAAATGTTGTAACATCTTTTCATTTGCAGCTTTTAAAAAATCAACTAGCAACTCATGTTTCTAAAGTCATAGTAGCACCAAGGTTGTGTGACGCCTTTGGAAACCTCTCTTTAGTTTTATAATTCTTTGGTATTTCTGACAGACTTAGACCAAATTGAAAATAATCAAAAGCTAAATAAAAGTTTTTTATTCAAACCATTTCTCAGAAAAAGGAAACTGACTACTTCACTAGATTAATGTAATCTAATACATTCGATTATACTCCAATGCCCTCCACGAGCTAATGCATGTGCTATGAGGGAAGGTGATTCTTAAAAGGTGTTTAATGAGCTAATCCTATATGAACCTAAAATGATATGATAAACATTAAATTATTTGGCTCACATTTATGTACTGTCACGGACCCAAATAAATATACTGGAATTATTTCTAACATGAAAGAGCCCTCATTTAATCATTTGTCAACTGGAGAAAGCAATTTCCCACAGCTAAAAATATTTAAAAATCTGATATGAGAATAAAATTGTATTAAAATGGCATAATACATGGACTGGCAACTTGCCAAGGGTAGATACGGACTTTTGCAGATTTCTCTTTCAAAGATATACCAAGCATTCCAACATTTCTAATCATTTGATAGTCAACTGCTGTAGGCAAAAAACTGTACCTAGTAATTCTGTACTGCCAATATATTTTAAACTATTTCATAAACATTGCTCATACAGTATGTCTAATAGATTTTGCATACTTTTTCTTATCAGAAACTTCTTTAACACATACAATCTACAGAAATTCTCAAACTAAATTAAATCATAATAGGAATGAAACTGACAAAATCTTTTAGTTGGCCTATTTTACCTGGAGAAACTAGTAAAACAGGGCTCACGACTGAATCTCCATATATATTGAAAATAAACATGTTTAATATTCAAGTAATTTGGTTACACTCACAGGCTGATAATTTTGCAAACTTTTCTATATTTAAAAATGTAAATGTGATGAGAAGCACAGTAACATTTTAAACACATTGTTTTAGAATTACTGACTTTCAGCCCAAACCCACCAGAACCAAGACATTAATAGCACTAAATAGAGAAAAGAGTTGCTTCATTATCAGAGTTTCACAAAGCTTTTTTTTTTTTTAAATGGTAAAACAGTACCCAATTTTCCATATACTTTGATGTATTCTAGCTTATGGCACTTGCCAATGATGAATTGAGAAACATAATTTGTGACTTAAAAAGTATGCATGAAGTTTACTTGACAGATCATTTTCTACTTCTGTCATCGTGCATTAAGAAATACTTGTAGAATAAATACATCAAGAACAAAACAATCAACTTCATAAAAGTAAATGAGTAAGGATCACGTGGCAACAAGCAGAACTCGATTCTTCAAGGACACCAGCATCTCAGATCCCCTCTCTCAGAAGTGTTAGCGCTAGACAGAACTTTGAAGTTTGTATAATCCAATGTCAGATAGGTCGAGACAAATTCCATTTTATCGCCTCACCAAACCAGCCTACTTAAAAATTTCCCTCATTAAACACATACTACATTAAACACATACTAACTCACAATTTCCTTCATTCTCCACTCACTTTCATTTAAAAACACAAATGTTAAAAAGCGTCTTACAATGTTTATTACTGTGGGAAGTCAAGGATATGAAACAGGTTATATTTTTAGACTGAGTTCTGCAAATAAAGAAAGTGAATTATTAAATAAAGAGAATTATACTAAATAACAGAAAGGTCAGTTTTAAAGACTTATTTGAAATTAGAACTTTAGGCGCCTCAGTAAGTTTCCAAAGGGTCTTTTTAAAGGACAGAGAAAAAACCCTTCTAGAATATAGGATGATGACAACATCTCGGTTACCTTAATTAAAAACAAACAAGCAAACAAACAAAAACCTTACAAATTAGAGTTAATCACTATCAAGACTGATAGAAAAATGCACAAAGATACTAAGAGTAAACATAAGCTATTAAGCCTCTCACTGCCAAAGCAGAATCTTAGAATCTGAATTAAATTGTCACTCTTTAACATAAAAAAAGGATTTTCAAATCCTCTTATTTACATGAGGATTATCTTAATTCATGGCCTCTAAATTAACTCTGGGGTTACTTTCTGTTTATCACTAGAGTAGGACACACCAAAAGTTTTCCCTTCCAGCTTAGGTCCTAGTATGCCATGTCCTTCCCCTAGTCCAAGTGGCTAGGACAATCTACTGCACAGTCCTAGAGAAGGGATCTTAGGAAAACAGAAGCAAACTCTTCTTTGAGTTTCACAAACCCAGGCTTTTAAGTTGCAATGACCTGGTTTTTAAGCTTCAAAAGTCTTACAGACTTAAGCTATGTGGTTTACGCCATCAATCAACGATCTGTCTAAAATTTCCCCACAAGAGGAGGAGCTATAAATTCAGAAATGTTGTGTCCTGGGGTGGGTGCACTGGTAGTGTAGGCTAGAGACACCCAAACAGGTTCAAGCAGAAAAGAATCTACCTAGCTGAGATCCTATCTAGCAAAGGCTAGAAAAACGATTATAAACTCGGAGGTTTCCACATGGAGCATGAACTGGGAGCAGAGTAAGAATCTACTAACGTAACAACATCCTCTTCTCTCACTCTCCACTTGCTCTCCCCCACCAAACATCAGTAGCAAATATTGTGCTTAGGAGAAAACTGGCAGGAACACAATTTTGATGACCTTTCCGCACAGAAAAAAGAAAACAATTACATTCTCACCTTTTTCAAAATAAAATACATAACATTCATAATTTATCAAATCCTATTTTTTCATTTATGTTTTATAGAGTTAATTTTTTTTTTTTTTTTTTTGGAGAGAAAGAAAATCTTAAGCAGCCTCCATGCTCAGGGCAGAGCCGACCACAGGGGTCTGCCCAGGACCCTGGGATCATGGCCTGAGACAAAATCAAGAGTCGGCTGCTCAAATTACTGAGCCACCCAGCTGCCCCTCTACAGAGTTACTTTTTTTTACAGATATTCCTTTTTGGGTATTGTTAAACTATTTACATTTTTTGAAGGCTTATTTCTGTCTCTTAAATATGTATATATACTTTTATATAATTTTTAACAATGTGTAATTATAGTGTTGTTATTTTAAAGTTTTTTTCTCCCCTCTAAAAGAACTTTCCTTAAAATAAAATCTATGGCCATGGTTTTTATTTCCTTTAAAGGACCTTTCTGTTTTGTTCATTACATGCCTTCTTGAAATTTAATTGAATTTTAAAAGGAATATCAAATTGTTCATCAATTCAAATTCAAATAAACATAAGTGTTCACTGATAATGAGAAGAAAAAAAGGAGAAAAATTCAGCTCTAGCTGAAGCAGGACTTTAAAAAGTAAAAGATTTCTTTTAAACTCACATTAGAAAAATTTGATACAGATGACAGACAAAAGGTAAAAGATGTAAAAAAGATTAAAAAAAAAAAAAGAAATAAAGAAAACCTTGAAGTTAGCCCTCGTTCTGTTGACTTGCTTTTCAAATTAAGAAGTGACATACAAGATTTTTGTGAAAGTAGAAAATAACTTTAGATACAATAAATATAAATCTCAATCCACATAATTATTTATGCAAGAAATGTAATTTTTTCACTTTTCTATAGGACCGTGTGATTATTCTACTGGAGTAAGCTATGGAGACAAGAGCAAGTTAATTCACTTTCATGCTTAACATTTTATTGAATATAGTACTAAATCTCAGTTGCCTTGACTGTATTTTTTTTTTTTTGTAATTTAGAGACTATCAAAATCAAGACCAACATAGTTCAAGATAAATCTGAGGAAATTATCCAGAATGGAGCACAAACAGATGGACACAAGGAGAGGTAAAGAGATATGGAGTAGGAGTTAAATAGGAGGAAGCAACACATATGTAATCAAAACTCCAGAGAAACACACAGCATGTGGGAAAGTGAAAATTTTCAAAGAGATAATGGCAAAGGTGTTTGGCAGCTGATAAACACCAATCCTCGGACTTAAAGAGCTCAATGAATTACAAGCACAATAAAAAGAAAACTGAACCTCAATACATCATGAAATCACACTACATGAAAGACAAAGAGGAGGAGCGCCTGTGTGGCTCAGTCAGTTGGATGTCCGACTTTGGCTCAGGTCATGATCTCACAGGTTCATGAGTTCCAGGCCTGCATAGGGCTCTCTGCTGTCAACTCAGAGCCCACTTCAGATCCTTCGTCTCCCTCTCTCTCTGTCCCTCCTTCTGTCTCTCTTTCAAAAATAAATTAACATTAAAAAAAAAAGAAAGAAAGACAAAGAGGAGATGTTCAAACCTGCCTGAATGTAAAGACTGATCATCTACAAAGAAATATTAATTGGACCTAAAATGACTTGGTAACAGCAACAAAGAATGCCAGAGGGCACTAAAATAATATCTTTATTGAGCTGAAATAAAATAACTTATAAACTAGAATTCAACACTCAACCAATCTTCCAAAAGAAAAATGAAAAAGTTAAGACATATTCAGAAGAACAAAAACTGAAAGAGCTTCTCATCAAAGCAAATTCTAAAGAATACCTTTGAAGGAGGAAGGAAAATGATCCCAGACAGAAAGAGAGAAATGCAAAAAAAAGGTTAATGGAAAATATTAGTAAATATATTGTAAATCTAAATAAACATCAATTTTATAAAACAATAATTTCTGATGGGAGGGAAAGGTTAAGTTTGACAAAAAAGTACATATTGATTATCTTTATACCTTGTTAATTATGCATATTAAAATAGGTATGGTAGGGGCGCCTGGGTGGCTCAGTCGGTTAAGCGTCCCACTTCAGCTCAGGTCGTGATCTCGCGGTCCATGAGTTCGAGCCCCACGTCGGGCTCTGTGCTGACAGCTCAGAGCCTGGAGCCTGTTTCGGATTCTGTGTCTCTCTCTCTCTGACCCTCCCCCGTTCATGCTCTGTCTCTCTCTGTCTCAAAAATAAATAAAGGTTAAAAAAAATTTTTTAAAAAATAGGTATGGTAACCATTAAAAGTACAAACCCAGGGCGGTGGGGGGAAGGTCAGTGAATCCAAAAGAAGACAAAAGGAGATGGGGGAAAGGCTGGGAGAGAGAAATAAATAAAAAATATAACTTTATCAGGGGTGCCTGGGTGGCTCAGTCGGTTAAGCGTCCAACTCTTGATTTCAGCTCAGGTCATAAGCTATCTCAGTTTGGAAGTTTGAGCCCTGAGTCAGGCTCTGTGCTGACAGTGTAGAGCCTGCTTGAGATTCTCTCTTCCTCTCTCTCTGCCCTCCCCTGCTCATGCTCTTTCTCTCTCTCTCAAAATACAGTTTTTAAAAAAGCTTAAAAAATATAATAACTTGGTCCAAAATATCCAAAATATGGACAGTTTCCAACTTACAACAGTTTAACTCATGATTTTTCAACTTTACAATGGTGTAATGATACCCATTTAGTAGAAACCGTACTTCAAATTTAGAATATTGATCTCTTCCCAGGCTAGTGATATGGGATATGGCACTCTCTCATGACTCTGGGTGTGGTAGCCACAGCTCCCAGTCAGCCAAGTGATCACAAGGCTAAACAACCCTTAAGGGCACAAAACTTAAAACCACTCTGCACCACACAGCCATTCTATTTTTCACTTTCAGTATAGTGAAAAATAGGACTCAATGAATTACTTGAAGCATTCAACACTTTATTATCAAATAGTTTTTTTGTTAGATGATTTTGCCCAACTGTAGGCTAATGTGAATGTTCTGAGCACGTTTAAGGCAGGCTAAGCTAAGCTATGATGTTCAGCAGGTTAGGTGTATTAAATGCATTTTCAATATAATATAAATTTATCTTAAAATGAGTTTATCAGGACCTAACTCCACTGTAAGTCAAGAAAGATCTATATTAGAAGTCACACAAATGCAAATAACTCAGCAGCTAAAATTAAACTACGTAAAAAGAAAGCCAATCAGCTATATTAATATCAGACAAAAGATACCTGACGTTAAAAGCATTAAAAGAGAAAAAGAGCATCATGATAGAATAATAAAACATTCTCTTCAACAGAAATATACCGACATTCTAAACTTGTAAGACTCTAGTAACAAAGCCCAAAGCAAAAAGAGTTACATAGCAATAGGTAAGAAACAAAACTGCCATCATTTATAAATGTTGTGACTGTCTATGTAGAAAACACCAAAGAATCTAACAGATAAGATAATAAGAGAGGACATTAAAGTTGCTGAATATAAAAATCAACAGTAAAAAGTCCACTGTATTTCTATATACCTGTAAGAGTTACAAAACTTTTTTTAAAAATACCATTTACAGCAGCAATACCATATCTAGGAATAATTAACAAACTATGTACTAGTTCTTGATGCAGAACATTATAAAATCTTATTGTAGGACATTAGAAGAGAACTAAATAAATTGAAAAGCATGCTATCTAATCCAGAAAATGCAAATTAAACTACAATGAGATTTCTTTTTAAACTTTACTAGTTCAAGCAATAATTAAGAAGTTGGTTTCACAAGCATTTGTGAGAATATGAGGCAAAGGGACCCTCATCTACTGCTGCTTTGAGTGTAAAATTATTCAACGACTTTGAAAAACAGTTTGGCATCCCATTGGGAAAAGGCACAATCCTACAATTCTTGAGGTATATGACCTCAAGAAACTTTTGCATATGTGCTTCAGAGACATGCATGAGAACATTCACATGAGCAACATTGCTCATAAGACCCAAAAATTGGAAACTATCCAAATATACAAAATACAATAGATAAATTAAGTGCACCCACAGATTAGAGATTATTATCTCAGGGAGTTTTCGAAGGGCGCAAAACATCAAGTAATTTCAACCTCTACATCAACATATATAATTCTGAGAGCTGCCATCAAGCGGCAGTTGATGCTATAGGTTCTGGAGAAAATATAGAATAGGGTCACAAAGATAGCATTATTATTATTATCTATGAAGTGCTAACTGTGAGTCAGTCACTGTGCTATGTTAGGACATTATCGCTCCTCATGACTTGGAAGCGAAGAGGGAGTTTCTCACTTTGCTCATGATAAAACCAAGATTCACTTTGTCAAGGTTACATAGTATATGGCAAATGATAGGATTCTACTTATGTGACTTCAAAGCCTGTTCTCTTACCACCATTGTTTTGTGGCATGTACCACGGTGCAGCTTGTAGGATAACCATGATTTGCAAACATTCCATATCTCATTCAACAACCTATAAATTCTAAGGGTAGGATTCACTGTCCTTATAGCCTTCAAGATAAACATTCAATTTAAAAATACCTGAATTATGTATGGAGTAAACATTTAAATTTCTCTACCCTTTTCACACACATGATCTCATTTAAACCTTGCAACAATTTCTCTGAGGAGGTACACAGAAGACATACTGACTGCTGAGTTGGAAGGTCTAGGCTCAGAATGAACCATGCCACCACCATGCTCAACCTACTTTGGCCTTAAGTCAAGTCATTTAATGATGTACATTCCACAGGCTTTAATGGAGAAGGAGGAGACTTTTATTAAAGAACTGAAATAGAACAACTAAATAAGTGACTGAATGTGAATAATCGTTACATATAAACATTAAGAGAAATTGTCATCTGAGGTACGTCATAGCTACAAATTTTTTCCACTTTTTTAGTGTGTCAAGCATGTGTGAAGCATAAAGGAGCTGGGAGCTGGTTCTAACTTCATTTCCTACCCTTGACACATGAGTCTCTGGATAGTCGGTGCCAGGGGCAGCCGCTCTGTATTCCAAATACCATCCCCCAGGGTTACCAACAGATGCTAACCACAGTCCATACTCTTGGTACTTTCAGGAAGTCACAGGCATTTCTTCTCACACTAAAGTCCAAGTTAATTATCCGTTAATTCATTATAATTAGAAAAAAGTCCTAACTTCAAAATATCCCATATTCTTGACACCTGGGTGGCTCAGTCAGTTAAGCGTAGGACTGTGGCATAGGTCACGATTTTAGGGTTCGTGAGTTTGAGCCCCATGTCGGGCTCTGTGCTGAAGACAGCTCAGAGCCTGGAGGCTGTTTTGGATTCTGTCTCCCTCTCTCTCTGCCCCTTCCCCACTCGTACTCTGTGTCTCTTTCTCTCAAAAATAAACAAACATTAAAAAAAAATCTTTTTAAATATCCCATATTCTCTAAGTGTTTTTTCATGTACCATATGACTTGTGTTTTAAAAACAATCCTCATTACTTTGATTATTTTTCCGCCCCTAACTCCAAGGCATACAGTCCAATGCAGGGAACTCATGGGAGATTTCCCCTTAAATTTTAATCCTGTATTAATTAGGGATCTGAAGCTTACTTGTTTGATTTTGGCTTTTACTTTTGAAAATTTGCAAACATGCTGAAAAGACGAAACAAGAAAATGTATACCTATAAAACTTTCACCTAGATTTATCAATTGTTAACATGTCACCAAATTTGCTCTATTGCTCTCTCAAAATATATTTTTTTCCTTTGCAGAATCATTTAAAGTAAATTTCAAACACTAAAACATTTTATCTATAAATACTTTATCTATAAATACTATAAACATATCTCCTTAGAACCAGGACTTTCTCCTATTAAATAACAGTATCTTCTCACACTCAAGAAATTTAACTTTGATACAATCATGTTTCTCTAATACAGTCTACCTCCATTTGTCCCAATCATGTTCTTTTTTTATTTTTTTTATTTTTTTAACGTTTATTTATTTTTGAGACAGAGAGAGAGAGCATGAATGGGGGAGGGACAGAGAGAGAGGGAGACACAGTGTCGGAAGCAGGCTCCAGGCTCTGAGCCATCAGCCCAGAGCCCGACGCGGGGCTCGAACTCACAGACCGCGAGATCGTGACCTGAGCTGAAGTCGGACACTCAACCGACTGAGCCACCCAGGCGCCCCGTCCCAATCATGTTCTTAACAAAAGTTTTTTTCAATCCGGGATCAAATGATGGATTATTCATTACATTTAATTGTCATGTTTCTTTAACTTTACTCTTGCCTTTCATTAAGCTACATTTTTAGGGAGTCCATGTCAATTGTTTTCTGGATGTCCTGTAATCTCCATTTGTCTTACTACTTTGTGATTAAATTCAGATTAAGCATTTTTGGCAAGATATACTGTACTTCCCAAAGGATCCCAAATGAAGGTACATAATGCCATTTTCTCCAGTATTGGCGGTAATGATTCATCACTCGATTAAAGTAGAGTCTGCTGGATTTTACCATTGTAAAAGTACATTTGCCCTTTACAATTAATAATTTACCCTTCACAATTAGTAATTATAAAACTATCTTTTCCCCAACAATTTTCCATACAATGACTTTCGCATCACTGATGAATATGACAACCTTAATTTTCACATGGGCCCCTCATTCCTTATGGTTGCTATATTAACCAATCTGTCCTCAGAATGCCTGCTTAAGTAACACACCATAAGGTCCTTTTGTGAGGCCTATAGTTTTAGCATAATGGTCTGCTGAAGTCCTCAGTATAAAGAGCCCCTCCCTTTTTTCCCCTTTCTAAATCTTATGAAATTTCTTTTAATAAGAGCTTCAAATATAGTATTTTACACAGTAGTTGTCTCATCGCTCATACTGAACAAACTCTAGTCTATTTGCTGGCCTTACCTTCTATAAAAAGAAAAAAAAAATCATCCATACACAAGCAGAACTAAACTAAACCCATCAAACTTGAGCCCGTCTGTCTCATTGGTTAATAAAGAAAATTCTCTTTGCTTCACAAAATTACAGGACAATCTGTCAATCAAGCTCTTAGCTTGTCTCCTAAAAGACTTGTACCAGGCTGTCTGTCATATCTCCAGTGTTCTGTATTTGCTATGGATCTTACTTTATCAGCTCTAATGAATCAAGCTGCTCAGGAAGGTGAAATAAGGTTTCTATCAAAATCTTAATTCCCAAATCAGAAGTCAAGACGGCAAGCACAGGAAGAGCATAGCCATCTGTAGACGCCTACAAGAAACTTCGCTAAGACATAAAATTACAATAGTAGAACTTTTTCAGAAAGTAACTGTGACCTAGGCTCAAATGTTACCCATAAAAATCAAAACTGAGCTTTCTATTATGCAAAATGGAAAAGCAATTTTAATAAAGACACCTATTTTTCCACTTGATATTTTTTCCTCTAGAAAAACCTGCAGACTTTTTAAGTAAGTAATCTAGGGATGAACAATGTGCATTGACACCTCCAATAATGAACACCGATATGCTCCAATGACATTCTTTATTCTCACGAACTTTAATACCAAAGGTAAAAAAAAAAAAAAAAGTTTGATTTAAATTATGCATTCTCCCACAAGGGAGCTTAACTGACCAGCAGAAACCACAGTGAGCAAGGAACTCTAGTCTGAACTTTGCTACTGTGATCATTTCTTCCTCTATGAAAAAGAGGATTAGATTTGATGAGTTCTAAAGATGTTATTTTCAGAGTCATCTATGAACCTAAATGTATTGCTGACTAACAAATAAAATAACCCCTTGCATTCCCCCCAAAAGATTTAACCAGAAGCACAAGATTTAAAGAGGCACTGAAAATACTCAGTAATCAAGATAATTAATAGTTTAGTACAATATTTTTTAAAAATAAAAATAATGCAAAAATCCATGATAAACAAAATACCAAAATGTTAATAAACAAAGACAGGTCGTTGTTTGTTTGATGACCCTGCATTACTGTATAACAGGAACAGATATTTACCATCAGCTGGCAGTTCCCAGTCCAGGAGGCTGTTTCCTGCCAGGAAGGTTTATTTATAAGGGTTGAGAAAGGTGTCCAACACATTAAGCAATATGTCTTTTATATATAATCATAATTTTGTTAGAGAGCTCTTTCCACTTGATGCAAAATATGGGAGGATATTTTGATAGGTACATACAAGGGCACACATTTTTTTAATAATTATGCCTTAGGCTCTAATGTGGTTCAGTAAGGCACTGGATTTAAGGATTCATTCTTTCAATAGGCAAAGCACCAAAATGTTTAAAACTAAATTCCTCTATTCTAGATTTCAGTCTCAAAGAAATGGAGAGTCAGTTTTGCAAAAATGTAAAATGAAATACAACGTACCATAGAGAGAAAACAAAAATCCTAGAATTCAGAGAGACCAGAGCTTCCTGTTTGGGAGCAGGAGTGGGGTGGGAACTAGAATTAGGGAAACAACCTTAGAAGTGGGGTAGAGCCCACAGTTAGCAAATAGAAATACAAACATTGCATGAGATATATTTCTACTAAAACATACTTGTTGTTTTTTATCTGAAATTCAAATTGAACTGGGCATCCTGTATTTTTTTTTTTTTTTTTGCAATCCTAAAGTGGTAGGTAGTATACAACGTGAATCATGAAATATGGATCTAAATAAGAAATTTCTATTTTACTACTGTGAAATTACTATTCAACAAATAGGCAGCATTGTGACACAAGGCACTGAACTGAATTCAAATACAATTCTAGCACCAACTAGGTGCCTAACACTGATAAATTACTTCTGTGTAACTTCACTATTTCCACTCAGTATTTTAATATTATTTGCCCTACATACCTTACAGAGTGGACAGGCTCAAGAAATTTAATATTTCTGAAAATGCCTTATGGGGCATAAGCATTAGAGAAATAAGATTTTAAGATAAAGCATTGTTTTATTTTGGAAGCCAACATCTTTCCAATCTAACAGGCGGTAACCCCACCATTCAATGGAATAGCACTTGGTCCAGGGACCGTGACATCTGTGACTAAGAGTTGGATAATTTCACTGAAAAAATATCAAGAACTAGCTTGCTGTCTTGAAAACAAAGTTTTATCCTCTGAGTAAAGGGTAAAATTCACAAGAACACTCACTTTCACTGTTGTCAGGACTGCTGACAGAGGATCAATTCTTATGTAAAAATATGTTTAAAATTGTTTTTTAAAGTCCAAAATGCTCAAACAACTTTGACACTGAGGTCCATGTGTATTACCTTGGTGTCCATGGCTCAGTCAACTTGCAAAAGTTTCCCTTGCAGGCAGTACTTTCTTCCCCGGGCTGTGTAGGGACTTCAACACATTCCAAAGACCCACTTGTCAAATCTGCTAACTGGACCGTCAGGTGAATGTCAGCATGATGTCAGTAGCAAGGGGTGGACTTGACTATGTTCCATGCACCACCAAACACCCAAGATGTGAACACTTGATTTGGAAGACAAGATTAACTTCAAAAGGGAAGGGTGGAAGACAGACAAGAGAAAGGGAAAATATAGAACCAGAGATAGGTGAACTCAAGACAGGAAAGAAAAAAAATCGTGTGAAAAGGATTACAGATCATCTCAAAGATGAAATGAAAGAAATAGGGGTGAGTGGGAAGGAGACATGACAAAAGAGACCAGAGAGTGATGTGGAAGAACATGAATAAAAGGGGTAAAAAGAGGAAACCTGGAGATTTGCCCAGCCATTAGCCCTGAAGAGACCTGCCTAAAGAAATCAGGCAGGACCATAATCTTCCCAGACTGCTCTGAAAGCAAGAAGACAAAACTAGAGTCAAGAAACTAATACTACAGGATTATAAATAGACTACCTTTTGTAAAAAATGGGGCACCGATTAAAACTTAATTTTAATTTAATTTTATTTTTTTTTAAATTTTTTTTAACGTTTATTTATTTTTGAGACAGAGAGAGACAGAGCATGAACGGGGGAGGGGCAGAGAGAGAGACACACACAGAATCAGAAGCAGGCTCCAGGCTCTGAGCCATCAGCCCAGAGCCTGACGTGGGGCTCAAACTCACGGACCGTGAGATCGTGACCTGAGCCGAAGTCGGATGCTTAACCGACTGAGCCACCCAGGCGCCCCTTTAATTTTAATTTTAAAGAAGCAACTTATATATAGTTCTGGTTAGTTGTGTATAGCCTTATCCACCATAGACTATTAAAATTTAGGATGAATATTTGCTACAATCCTGTTAAGGTTTTTTTGTTTGTTTTTGGTTTTTTGTTTGTTTTTTTTTTTTTTTTGCTTCTCATGACTTCTACTATAATAAGCATCATATCATACTATAGCTGTTCATTCATAAATCTGCCTTTCTACTTACTGACACCTGTGAGCAACTTAACACAAGAAATCACATTATTTATTTACCTTTTTGTGCCCAGCACTTAGCACAGTGTTAGAATAAATGCCTAATAGGTGCTCAGTATGTATGTGTATCTATGGGGCATAAGCATTAGAAAAATAAGATTTTAAGATAGAGCATTGTTTTTTGTGGAATATATATATATATATATAGAGAGAGAGAGAGAGAGAGAGAGGGAGGGAGGGAGAGAGAGAGAGAGAGAGGGAGGGAGAGAGAGAGAGAGAGAGAGGGAGGGAGAGTTCTTGAGTTCTTGAAGTTAATTGAGAGGACAAAATCCTCTATGGAATATAAAATGTAAATATATTCAACCTAGTAACAAAATCTGTGTACTTGATATCAATCAATAATTTCCAGAGACACGTACATTAATGTTGTCCTAGCTACAAAATCCTATTTGTATATCCTAGATATACTATGTTGAAGTATAAAAAAGAATAGTTGTCTTTTTTTCACAGCTTAAGGATTCAAAAATTTCTGGAGTACGGAAAGTATCAAAGCTTGCTGGTATTTTACCATCTTACTCTAAATCAACCTCTATTGTTTATTTTTCCTTACTTAGAGAAATTATAAATGTGTTGTTATAAAAGTACTTGATATCAAGTTTTCAACAATTTTCATACAGACAAGTTTTAGGAATCATTTTATGATTCTGTCTAAATGAAGTTTTTCTTAAAGTATACATCTAGCTTTACATGTCAAATAAGAAACAAAAACAAAAATAATAGTAGGAATTATACTCCTGCTCTATTCTGAAGTTCCAAGAATAATAATTTGATTTTAATATACACGTTAGCTCTTATGCATGACAAACAGACACCAAAAAATAAGGAAATTAAAATAGTGAGGATCAGTATTAGTTATACAAAGGGCTAAATTTAAAATCTCTTAAGTTACATACTTTTATTTTTAATCATTCTTGAAATGATCAAATAAAAAACAAGAGTTTTTTTATTCAAATAAAAAACAAGAGTTTCAGTAATTTACTTTATATAATGAATTAAAACACAGAGTTAGATCTAGCTGTTAGATATGCAAACATCCACCATCTGGTAATATGCATCGTGTAGTATTTGATTTTTCACTTCATGCACTCCTATGAATGGCACTGAACAAAGTAGAAGAAAATAGTAAGCTAAGGACAACATAGAAGTGTGAAATAACTGGGTAAGTTTTTTAAAATAAACAAATGGAAGGGGGAATGATTTTTTTCCAAAATTCTTTTCCATTCCAAATAATTAATTTTGCTGTGCAACAGAGTTATTAAAATACATTCTGTCAACAAATATTCTACAACTCTAAGTCACTAGGAAAGTATGTTTTAGGAAGATCTAGTCAGGGAAATAGCCCAAGTATCTCTTACAGGAAGGTTCTTTTTTTAAAAGAGAAAATGTAACAAAACTCAATCCAACACTATTTTATCTTATTTTATTTTATTTTAAAGTTTATTTATTTATTTTGAGGGAGGGAGGGAGGAAGAGAGAGAGAGAGAGAGAGAGAAAGAAACAGGAGAGGGGCAGAGAAAGAGGGAGAGAGAGAATCCCAAGCAGGCTCTGCAGTGCCAGTATGGAGCCCAATGCAGGGTTTGAACTCACAAACATGAGATCATGACGTGAGCTGAAACCAAGAGTCGGACACTTAACTGACTGAGCCACCCAGGCACCCCAACACTTTTTTATTTTAAAGATCATGTTTATTGTGCTCTATGGAGTTTTAGGAACAGTCTTTAAAGACTCAATAACCAGTGAATTCAACCTTGATCTTTCTTAAAAAAACTTTTAATGTACTCAACCATGACATATTCAGATTAGGAAGTTCAAGACAATAGCATCTAAAATCTAAAACTAGAAAAGAAGGCCTTGATAAGTTTACTCAGCCTTACATTTTCTCTTGAGGATAGAAGACACTAGAACAGGCAAATACAGCAATGGGAAGCTTCAAAGGCCCAAAGGTACAGCTTGAACCCTACTCAACAAAGAAAAGGGAACCAAAGTAACAGGTTCCTATAAAGTAAATAGTGGTATTTCAATCAGCAATCCATCTTTTGGATTTATAAAGGACTCAGAGAATAAAGATCAAAATGTGCTTGCCATAATATCACAAACACCCTGAATACAGATATCTACTCTAGAATATCAAGTGGTAGGTATGTTCTTATATCCCTCACAAGTCTAAGCTGGACAAACTCAACTTTCCCACCCCCTTTTTCATTGTTCCAAACACTATGCAATTTGATTTTTAAAAACTACTGTAGTAAAAGGATTACTTAGGAAGACAACCTTTCCAATTTGTATAAATCTGGTGAAATGTGACACATCCTACATAGCATATAAAGATATATTGAGAAGTATTTTCAGACTTTTCATAAGGGGTGAAATTAACACTAATATTTCATTTTCTATTATATTTTCTTAACTTGTACTAAATCCATGATGTCTTGTTAAAAATCCATAAATACTACATGAAGATATAAAAGTGAAAAGAGCAATGATAAATCAACTTAGATCCCAGAAATATTTTCTCATTAGGATAGTAAAAGTTTATACATTTTCCCCATATATAAAATAAAACACAACCACAATGAGAATTTTAGTTAAATAGTATATCCCTGAAAAAGTCACTGAAAAAAAAGTAAGAACACCTAAATCTCAACAGATTATTTTACTTTTGTCCAATACCTAAAAATAAAAGAATCAACCAGTGACTTGGAGTGCCTATTTCTACTCATTATAGTGACCGGGTTTTACAAAATCCAGATCCTAAAATCTATGAGTGAAAGGATGCACAATTAATACAAGTTGCCTGCAATAATCTCTTCTCTGCAGTACCAAAGGCCTTTAATAGGGTGAGTGTACTATAATACCAAGATTAGATTTATATATCCTAGAAAATGGGTTACACGCTGATGAACAGCATTAAATTGACATAATGGCTCTTAGTGGTTATAAATGCAGCTTTTTTCCTACTTTAATTGGCAATGACTACACTGACCTTTTCTCTATAATTGTAACTACAGTACAGTAATTAGACAAACCACTACTTACTTCTGAAATAAAGAGTAGAGGAAGAAAGCTCTCAGTCACTAGCTTCGAGGATGCAGAGTAAAAATGGGATTGGCATTCTACTGGGGGAAAAATGAGTTATCAATAAGAAAAGGGTTTTCACAAATTATATTCTATGTTTAGTTTAACATCTGAATTAAGGACAAAAATCCCAGAGGAAAAGTCCTTTTCATATACATAGAGGCAATCCCCCTACTTGAGGGCAAAAACTAGTACCGGAAACATGTTTGAATGATAAGGGGTGTTTGGTTGACTCCATCAGTAGAGCATGTGACTCTTGACCTCAGAATCCTGAGTTTGAGCCTCATGGTTAAAAAAAAAAAAAGTAAAAACAAAAAGAAAAAAGTCAGAAACCTGAATTAAGGATATTATTTGAGACAGTTGGAAGAAGGGCAGGAGTGGAAAAGTTTAGTCCCAGTGATCTAAAAATAATAATGATAAAAATCCCTAATTGTGGTCCAGGCAGGCATGCCTTCCTTGGGCCTACTTGATTCCACAGGAAGGTAAGAACCTTGACTGGGGCCTTGGAGAGAAGTCAGCTGCCAGTCATACCAGAGGACTCATGACTCAGGCTGTGAAGCAAGCAGTATCCCCTACCTGAGAGCAACCACCCTTTTCTCCACCCTGTTTCTGGGCCTCCAGAAGAGGTCAGCCAGCCCTCAACCCTTCAAGCCTCTATAGTGGGAAACATGAGGTCCCTGGAGGAAAGATGCCAGATGTCTTTTTCATCAGCCAAGATTGTGCTTCAGCGATCACCTGTGTGAGAGACCCTGGGGAGAAAATCATGGCGTGTTGGAAAAAAACAAAACAAAGCAAAACAAAAAAAACCCAATGCAAGTCAACCAGTGGGTCAGTTCTTGCTGCAAGTGGCTACCCGCTGGCATCTCAAGGCTTCCACACAAGCCAGACTCTTCCCTACCAGCTGCGGTAGCTGGCAAATAGTCACACCACTGGGCAATGATGAACCAACTCAAGACTCAGGATTACTTTCCCATTAGGACAGTAAAAACTTACTCATTTTCTCTACATGTAACAAGAAATACAGTTGGAATAGGAATTTTAAACAGTATATCCCTATGTGTCACTGAAAATAAGTTAGAAAATCTACATGAGAGCCAGGTACCATCTTTTGTCAGCTAGAATAATGAAATTTGGCATATGAAAGGCAGTTTATTGAAGTCACTGTACAATATTTGAAAATCCAGGTGATAGGAAAGTGCAGTGTATAGTAATTAAAAACTATCCACACATGCAAACTGGAGACCATTAATTTTGCCAATTATAGGAATAGCAAACAAGGCTTCAGAGTGTGCTCAACAGAGTTAAAAGGAGTAGAAATGATGAAAATGAAAAGTAACAGAAGTATTATACAATTATCGAGAAATCCCTTGACTATATCAGAGGCAAGGATTACTAAACTATAAACTCTGTGAAGGCAGGGAACACAAATGGTTCTGCTCACTGCCCTGTCCTAAATGCCTAGTCCTGGTAGGTGCTCAACAAATAGCTGATAAATGAATAAATGAAGAATAAGTGATATCGTACAGTAATTTTCCCTTACATACTCTTGGATTACACAAGTAATTACTTCTTATAATGCTTTTCAAACACAAAGCAGACACATGTGAAGAATGCTTCTCAAAAGAATTCACTTGGGATAGAATGCTGTATTCTACCTGTGCGACATTGGGCAACTTAATCTCTTGTGCCTTGGTTCGCTCACTTGAAAAACGGCAATAATGGGGCACCTTGGTGGCCCGGTCAGTTAAGCTTCTGACTCTTGATTTCGGCTCAGGTCATGATCCCAGGCTCCACGCTAAGCATGGAGCCTGCTTAAGATTCTTCCCCCACTCCTCCGCCCTCTGGCTCCCCTGCTCACTTGTTCTCTCTCCCTCTCTCTCTCTCTCTCTCTCTCAAAAAAAAAAAAAAAAAAAAAAAAGGCAATAATAACAGTATCAACCTGACAGCATTATTAGGGGTTTAATACACAGAAAGTAGTTAGAACAATGACTAAGTAAGCATTAGTGGTTTCTGCTGTTATTTTGTAATAATGTCCAAGGATGTTTTTAAAACCCTGTGGCTAGTCACTGGTTTTTTTAATTTTTTTTTTAACATTTATTTATTTTTGAGACAGAGAGAGAGCATGAACAGGGGAGGGTCAGAGAAAGAGGGAGACACAGAATCTGAAACAGGCTCCAGGCTCTGAGCTGTCAGCACAGAGCCCGACGCGGGGCTCGAACCCACGGGCCGCGAGATCATGACCTGAGCCGAAGTCGGACACTTAACCGACTGAGCCACCCAGGCGCCCCAGTCACTGGTTTTATTAGCCCTTTTCCTGACCCCAGGGCACAGACCCATTTCTTAGTTAATTATGTTTTGCCAGTACTAAGCACAATGCCAGGCACAAAATAAATGGTCCAAAAGAAAAAAAGGAATACAAATTGTGCCAAATCAAACACTAATATTACAATACTCTCATCAGAAAAAAGTCATCTAGGCCTGTTATGATTCAGAGTATGAATTTCCTACATAATAAATCCAGATGTGACAAGCATTCTCCTCTAACATTTGATAATATCTAATTAAGAGACAGTTATAATGAAAGAGCTTAAAATATTTCATTTTTGCCAAGGCTCATCATACAGTCAATCTCTCTTCCTCTATCCTCTTCCTTACCATTTATTCATCATGCAAAAACTAAACTCTCAATCCTTTCAATGTATTACTGTGACATCAATGACAAGGATAGCAGATAAGAAGGTTCAACTGACAATCAAATATTGGGAATGGGCTAAGATGTCAACAATGCAGGACATTAAAACATTTTTAAAAATCTGTACTGAAGATATGGAGAACTATCCATTGCTCCAAATGTGTTTAGCATTACAAGCACACTTCTGTGCAAAATAATGTTAGAACTCTAAGAAAGAGTGGATTTGTTTTATTTATAAATCTAAAATTTTCCACCCAACTGCCATTATTCACCCTGAAATATTTCTCCCTTTGGTTTTAGAGAAATAAAATCTCAATTGCTACCTCAATACAACATGCTGAATCATCTAAAACCTGGCAATAAAAGTTTTCCGTGGTTTCCCTCCTAACATTTTAAGCAGTACATGATAGGTAAGAATTAGCTTTCCCCTGAGCACCTAGAAACAAGACTGTCTCCTAAGTTAAACCATGAAATGAAAAAAGAGAACAAATGAGCAATGATAGTCAAAAGAACTATATTTTGACTACAAATAGTCAAAAGAACTCCCAGGCTACAACAAGAATTTAACATCACATCGTCATCACAATGACAACCACAGAAAGAAGATATCAACTGGCAACAGGGCAACCGTATCATTTATCATCCAACCATGACATTAAGCCAGACATAAATCAGGACCATGCTACACCAATTGAGACATACGATCACCCTACATTACAAAAAGTTTTGGTCAAGGTGGAAAATAAGAATACAAAACAGAGAGCAAACTTCACTATTGCCTTTCCAAGTACTCTAAGAGGGTCCTGTTGCATGAATATATCACATATTTGGTAACTCGTAATGTTTTAGCCCAAGTCTGTTCTGACGATGTAGTTTTGTGTTGTTATATTTAACTTACATTTGTAACTTTTCATTTATTTATGTCTTATTTCTTCTAGTATATGGTGAATGTTCTTGATCACTGTGACAATGTCTCATGGTTTTTTTTCAAACTGCACATTCCAGCACGGTATACTATATGCTACACACTGTAGATAGAAATTGAATGCTCACTGGCTGACAGTAATAATAATTCTTATTCTAGCTGGCATATGTTGAGTAATTAACTATGTGCCAGAAACTTTTCTGAGTACTTTACATGTATAATCACATTTAAATCGTACAAAAACTTCCTAAGTAAATATTACCGGAATCCCAAGTTTACAGATAAGAAAATAAGAGAGGTTAAGTAACTTGCCTACTGACAAACGTGTAGGAAGTGGCAGAGCCAGGTATAAATCCAGACTGTGTGGACCCAGAGCCTGTGCTTATAACCACTACGCTACACTGTCTCTTAGTGGAAAATACACTTGTGGCTACATAATTTATTACAAGTTATTTTTTCAGCTATTAAACCTTAAAGTCATTTTTAAATGCTCCAAAATAGTTGTGAGAGCATCAAGAATTGGCATAGATATGGAGAAACAGACACTCTTCTGCGGGGATCCAGACTTACATATTCTACAGGGAGTTAAGCACGATGTATAAGAAATTCAGGTATGTATTCACTTAGATGCGGAAATTCCCACTGAAGAATTTAACCTTAAGGACAAAAATAAAAGTGTACAAATATACAGGTATAAGAATGTTTACTTTACAGTTATTTATAGGAATAAAAAGTGGAAATAGCTGAATGTCTACCAATAAGAAATTGTATAAATACATTGTGCTGAAACACATGAAACCATAAAAAATGGTGACATAAATCTATATTCATTAAAACAAAAATAAATCCATAGTACACTGTTGACTTTCAGACACAGATTGCAAAATAGTATGCACAATGAAATTCCAAAAAGAAGCAGGGGGAGTACATATACATATGTGTACATCTGAAAAGATGTTCATCAAGATGTAAACAGTAGAAATGTCTGAATGGCAGTAATTTAGGTTGTCTCATTGTTTTAAAAATATTTACTAAAAATTTACTTAAGTGTGTGTGTTATTTTGTCATTCAAAGGAGCATACAAGAATTACAACAGTCTACAATCCAGAGACGCATTTTAGGCCATGAAAGAAAATAAGTGTTGGTGGCAAATAAGTGGCCGGCTAATAAGAACAATGAGAAAGGAGCTCAAGCAAAGCGGGATGCAGCAGCCTATGTATGAGTCAAGAGGAAGCAGCATTCAGGCACCACCTTCACCACCAGCAAGCTGAGTAAAGCTTGACAAGTTACAGATGATCTCTGCACCTGTTTCAGAACTGCACAATGAAGGAGCTACATGGGGTATTCTCAGAAGTTCTTTTCATTTCTAATGGTTTGTGGTGTAAATTTTCAGAAAGAACAGATATGAAAAGGACAACTCCTCTATCCCTTGCTAGTCACAAGTGGATTATTTTTTTTGTTTGTTTATGTTTATTTATCTTTGAGAGAGAAACAGAGTGGGAGTGGGGGAGGAGCAGAGAGAGAGGGAAACGCAGATTCTGAAGCAGTCTCCAGGCTATGAGCTGTCAGCACAGAGCCTGACAGGGGGGCTCGAACTCACAAACTGTGAGATCATGACCTGAGCCAAAGTCAGACACTCAACCGACTGAGCCACCCAGGCACCCCAGATTATTCTTTTTGTTAATGTCTATTCATTTATTTTGAGAGACAGAGAGAGGGTAAAAGAAAGAAAGAGGAGCAAAGAGAGGGAGAGAGAGAATCCCAAGCAGGCCACCCTGTCAGCATAGAGCCCAACACAGGACTTGATCTCACGAATCATGAGATCATGACCTGAGCCGAAATCAAGAGTCAGTCGCTTAACCAACTGCACCACCCAGGTGCCCTGGATTATTCTGCAGTTTGTTAGTATACACTTTAATTTGTTTGTGAAGGATGTGAAATATCAAAGTCTGGAAAATGAGAACAACAGTGCAAACCCACAAACCCACTCAGACAACTTGTTTTTGGAAATATGATTGTTCCTCAGAGAGTAGGATAGTATACTCTCCTAAGAAAGGAGCCCCCAGGAGACCCTCTCCATCCCAATAAAAGTTCATTTCCAAACAGCTGACAGTTCATTTATAACATTTCACATTTATACAGATAAAAAAAAAGTCTATATGATCCATCTGACATTGCAGTATTTATCTGTCTACTGACAAAAATCTAAGGAATAGTCAAGTGAGACTTTGATGTTGCATTCCACTGTTATTCAGATATATCAATAATCAAATCTGGAGAGCTGCCAATAAAAGCAGAATAAACATCATTAGCATTTTAATAAACCTGCAAGCCACAGGGCTGGAAAAACAGAGCGAGACAGAGCAAAGGGAAATCAGCATGTGCAATGTCTTCCCTCCAGCGGTTTGCCCTTTGGCAGCCCACTATGTCCTCCCTGCTCCACTCCCGCAAAACACACACTCCGGAGACTTCTCTGGATTTTAAAACCTCTCATAGACCTGTCCAAGCTCTAAAGTTAGGAGGGTGTATCACAGTTTTTTTTAATCAATAATAAATAACCTGATTTTAAAAACACTTTAAGAAACTGATCTTGTAGTTATAAGAAGCATTTTGAATGTCATATAGTCAGAGTATGATTTTGTATGTTAACTAAATAGACCCAGATGATAGATGAAGGAAAAGGTGGTACGAAGATGGAATGAAAGAGAGAGAGAGAGAAACACAGAGACAGAATATATGCAATGGATGAAGAGCCAGGAGCTCAGGAGCACAGAAGGCTGAAACTACTTCCAAATCAAATCCTGTGACTCTTGGAATATATCAAATTCAGAATAACATACAAACATTCAAAGTAAATAGCTAATTTTTCTTAATTTTCAGTCATTACATTTTTTCAACTGAACTAGAAATTAGAAATTAAAAGCCCTGCTTCATAGAATATATTGAATTTCACATAATCTCTCATCACCCACATCGTGCATGTATATGTGTGTGTGTGTGTGTGTGTGTGTATAATATTAAAGTATCTTTTGAAAAGTGTAACTCCTTAAAATACATTTGGATAAAAGCTGTGAGTGAAAAACATTTCACAAAGGTAAGTAGCTATATATAAATTATTTTATGGCAATATAAGTAGGTGACACTGTTGTGTTTCTTTTTAAATCTCTACTTCTGAAACTGAATGTACTTTGTCCATTTAATCTGAAAACTCGTTTGTGAAAATATATAACAATTAGTACTCTAATTGTCTTATTGTCTTCAGATAATTGTAACAATTGCAAACACTTCAGTGTTACTATACGATTAGCAATTAAGTAACTTTCAAGAGTCTGCTACTATCTTAAAAAACATGACTTAAGATGTCCATTGTCAATTTGAAGGAAACTATGAGGCTATAATGGTGATGAAGCATCAGTCATAACTGGTACCACCCAAGCCACCATTCTAATAATGAACTAATGATTCATACTCAAGGTGCTTTCGAAACATGATTAAGCCTCCAAACATTCCACTAAGGTAAGTTCTCATTACCCCAATCTTATAAAAGAGAACTTAAATAAGTTTACCAAGGTTACACATACAGTGACTGACTCAATGACAAAAGTTTGGAATAACAGAAAAACAAGAACACAAAGGGCCCCAGACTCTCAACTCCCACTGCAAGCCCCTATTCGTTAGTATTGCAGAGAAGCCTTTCAAGAGTAATTTATTTCTAACTGACCTTCTCTGGTAGCCACAGGCAAGTGTTTGCCAAAATGTCACTGACCAAAAAACTCCATACAATGCCATATATTATAAAATGAATATGTCAAGAATCAGATGAAAATGTCATCAGTGACACTGACAACAATAAAAGAAAATATTCTACAGATTTAAGGAACGAAAGAAGATCCAAGTTAAAGGGGGAAAAAACCACCTGAGAAAATGTCATCAGTGACTACAGCAACAAAAAATAGACCACAGCTTTAAATAAAAGAAGAAGACACAAATCAAAGGGGAAGAATTACCTGAGAGTCCAGTGCTCTCTAATGGATCAGAAAGGAGAATAAAGACTCCTTTTATGGAGGCTTGTAGAAAAACTACATCTCCTTTAGAAATCATGCTATTTTTTCTGGGAGGGATGGGAATAGGCAGTAGATGGAGGCAACATGTCTGAGCACCTGTGAGAGCTCTTTAGATCTGAATCCCAAAGTCAGTCATTTTCTCATTTGCATGTCAAAATGAATGACATAATTTGTGAATGTCATAAGTAGTCACAGAAAATTAAATAGAAACTGAACAAAAATTTCCTCCTTGTTGCCCTTAAGATAGAAAGTCAAAAGTTGTTGATTGTCCCATTTTACAGTCTTTGGAAGTAAGTTTCACTTGTAAAAATACTTAAAATTAAACAATCCAGTTGGATATGTTTACCGTTTTGAAATTTATATAAATATATATGATATATGTGTATACATGATTTTATTGAGAAAATTATTTTACACTAAGATTTTGGCTTTTTTTCTAAATGGACCTAATTTAAAAAACAAATTCATTAAATTAAATTAAAAAAAAAATGTACCTAGCTTCAAATGTGATTATTGAAATCAGTGATTACAATCAATGGGGCTCCTGGATGGCTCAGTCAGTTGAGATTATTGAAGTCAATGACTGCAATTCATGGGGCTCTTGGATGGCTCAGTTGGTTGAGGGTCCAACTCTTGGTTTCAGCTCAGGTCACAGTTTGTGGGTTCAGGCCCCATAGCAGGTTCTGTGCTGACAGTGTGGAGCTTGCTTGGGATTTGCTCTCTCTCCCTCTCTTTCTGCCCCTCCCCTGTGATTTCTGTCTCAAAACAAATAAACAAACTTAAAAAAAATTTTTTTTAATGATTACAGTTCATTACTGATGATCAGAATATATTTTTTTCTATAGTCTGGAATTTTCATCTGCATATGATTGGCACTTTTAAATAAAGCTTTAATAGAACCTTCAAAATAACACATTTACACTTTTGATTACCTGCCTGAGGATAAACTGTTCTGAAGATTAACCACAGTCCAAATTTAATTTTAGGCAGTTTGTTCTAACTAAATGCTCACAGGACACCTATCCTCCCAACAATGAAGCAAATGAATGCTAATATGAGTGTTAACAAAGCAGAGAGAGGTGTGCATTGGAATTTCTTGCTACCAACTACTATCCCATGTTTCTCTCATATACACTCCCAAGCCCATCAGTGTGGATCATCACAAATTCTAAAAACTTTGTCAAATGCAGTACGCACATACAGAACTTACTTAGTGGACTGAAATATACTGTGCAACAGTGACAAGTTAGTGAAGACAAATGCAACCATTCAAAGTAAACATTAGAAAAATACTGTCAATGGAAAAAGAATCACAAGTAAAATAAATGTGCATACAAGAATCAACAGGGGTGTAACACTGTGAAGTTACTGTGACCTTGTCCCTTCCTAAATAGCTACATTTTCAAAATGGGAGAGGACCTTCCAGTAGCAGCAATGTCTGTGTGGATGTCTAAATATCTGTCAGTGCCTCCTTGGTGCTACTTTATACTTCTCTGCCTCTTACAAGCTTCACTGTTACATTCTACTTGGAGATGGATGTCTGCCAAGAGACACCACCCCCAAAAAAGCGCTTCTGTAATATAATGATGTCTCCATACTGAGAATAAACTTGTGAAGAAAAATCTCGGAACCAAAAAGAAGATGGACATCTCTTTAAAGACATAAACTACTAAACATTTCTAATTTCAGTAAGACTATAATGAGCAAAATATTAACTGTATGGTAAGTAATGTATATTTTTCAAAGACAGTTATCCCATAAATGTCTATAAATCTGCAGAAAGAAATGTAACGGAACACAACTCTCTTTTTTTTTTTTTTTCCCAAATTGATTATTCAATTTAATGAAGCCAGGGCATTGTCTTGACACATTTTGTCATCCCTTTTCCCAATAAATGGCTGTCACAAGGATATCATGTTTCTTCTGGGTTTTTCTTCCCCCTACTCCACCTTCTTCATTCAGTTTTCTTATTTCCAGTAAGGTTAACATGTTGTCAGTTAGACGAAAATTGTCTCCACATATCTCACACACAAACCACCACTCTCTGTTAGAGAATTCAGTTAGTGTCTCTTTAACTCTTCAGTTAGAATCTCTTTAACTCTGCAAGCGTTTTTAAAGGTTATGTCTATACCCATTAAATGAAGATTACTATTTTGAATGACTTATTTTGACTTGCTCTATTTCTTGACCAATTTGAGCAGTTCTTTTTTTTTTTTTTTTTTTTTTTCCTTTTACCTTGAAGACAATCTTATGGTCTGATTGCCATGTAATCAATCAACACAGATTTACTGAACTTCCGGTTAGGAGCCCAGGAACATGGAAAAGTCACAATGTCCAGATACAGTTTTAATACCTATGCTGCTATCAATGTAACATTCTAAGAAATTTATAAACCATCTGAGTGTAAATTAAAACTAGTAGACAAAAACGCAACTTCTCTCTCCTCTCCCCAAACATCAAGTAAGATTTTCTAGATATATATTCACACAAAGCAAAATATTTGTTTATATTCATGTAATACAATAAAATATCAAAATAGTAAAATACACTGGTGATTTATTGGTTGAAAGAAGAGATTAAGCAAAACCAAAGATAAGATTTCAGCTTAAATTCAAATTAGAAGGAAAACAAATGGAAACTGCTTTTCCCAAACGAAACCAGTTCTCAAAATACTGTAATAAATCATGGAGGAAACGCTCCCAGACTTTATTTAACAGGCAATAAAACCCTGAGGCAGGTCCGATTAGTGTGCTGTTCTGGTAAATGATAAGATGAGCACTGATACATATGTCAAAATCAACTACTACTATTAACTGGTTTATTGATGTATAGTTATTAAGGTGATACTTAAAACTAACAATAAAAGCATTTCAAAAATGAAAAGATCCTCGCTTGTATTTGTGGGATTTTTGTGGTAGGTATTAAGTGCCATTACTTACATATGCCCTAGAAGCTATGTCCTTATAAGACTTATTATTAGAAGATACAAATGCTGAAGGTAAAAATATGGTGATTAAGCTCCAGCCACAACACTTCCTTCTAAGAGAGGGTCTCTTCCTTTTCATTTCTCCCTAACGTGACAATTGAGTAAAACAGAATATACTATTAAAACTATAAAACACCTAAAATTGTTTTTAATATAGGAATTGACCACTGAACAACCAGATTTGAACCACAATGGTCTGCTTTTACACAGATTTTTTAAATAAATACAATACAGTACTATAAATGTATTTTCTCTTCCTTATGAGTTTTAAAGTAATATTTTCTTTTCTCTAGCTTATTTTATTATAACAAGACAGTATATAATACATACAACATAGACAAATTGTGTTAACTGACTTCTTATGATCTATAAGGCTTCCAGTCAATGGCAGGCTATTAGCAGTTATATTTGGGGGAGTCAAAAGTCACACGCCAATTATCAGATGTGCAGGGGGTCAGCACTCCTAACCCCCATACTGTTCAAGTCTCAACTGTATGCATAAAATTGAGACCTTATATTTATGTATTTTTAAATCTATATTCACACTGTTCCCTTCAGACTCAAAGCTCGTATGACACCAGTAGAGCTGTCTTTGTTTCCACGCATCCTTTAGATGAATACTCAAGATTAAATAGTATCACGAGAAACTGCAAATGGATGTTATTTTATTGTAATATTTATTTCATTCAATGATATTTATTTTATTATAATGCTATTTAGCTAGCACTTCGATTCAATAGACTCCACTGGTAGATTTAACTGCTTATGGCAACCAACTATATTTTTAAACTCAGAATAAGCTGTTGGAGGCAGTTTGATAGATGGGATTGAGGTCAGACATATCTACATTCAATCCTGACTCTGCATTTACTAGCTGTGATCGTCAGCAAGATACTTTACCTCTGTGAGTTTCATTTCAGTTCACCTATAAAACAGGGTATAATGATACCTATGTCATAGAGTTAATGTGATGATGAAATAAGATAATAACTAAAACACTCTTGGTACCTTACCTAACAATATAAAATTCTCAACACAGAGTCGCTATAAAATCTCTGTAATTAACTGCTGTATAACAAACTACACCAAAACTTAGTAGCTTAAAAAAACAAAACAAAACAAACAAACAACAACAACAAAAAAAACAGCGCTTATCTGCTCACTACTCCATGGGCCAGCAATTTGGCCTGGGCTTAGCTAAGTAGTTCTCCTGGTCTCATTCACTATACAGGACTGCAGGAATCCAAAGGCTTGACTGAGGCTAGTCTTGGTGCCCCTGTTCACATATATGACAGTTGATCCTTGCTGTTGGCTTGCCCTCCATCTCCATGTGGTCTCTCATCTTCAAGAGACTGGCCTGGGCTTCTTCAGGTGATGGCAGCATTCCAGAAAGGCGAGAACAGAAGTTGCTAGGTCTCTTAAGCCAAAGCTTGGAAGCCTCAGAACATAATTTCCACTATATACTATTGGTTAGAAAAAGTCACAAAGCCTGCCTAGATGCAGAAGGATAGGGAAATGGATGCTACCTATGGATGGGAGGCTAGGCAGCATCACACTGCACAAAGGCATGCATACAGGGATGGGAAAAAGTTATGGCTATAATTTGCAATCTTCTGAAGGGTGCAAAATAGTGACAAATTCTTACAACTTTAAATAATTGTAGAATTATTTAAATTCTTATTCTTTAAATAATTGTAGAATCTAAGTTTGTAGAAAGCCAAGAAGAAGTACTAGCTTGAGTTTTCCACCAAACATTTCTTCTGCTGCTTCAATGACAGATTTCAAAAGATACCCAACAACCAGTCCCAGTGACTGATATCATCATGTAAGCTTCTTTGGTTGCTTTTCTGGTCTAAAGGTCCTCAGCATGTTTCTATTGAATTAATCAATACATTTATTTTCATCTGACTTGATGGCTTTACCTTCAACAAGAAACTGTCTAACTGAAGATTCCACAACAAACAGCATCACCAAGAAATTGGGATCGAGTATGAAGTACTTCTAGAGACTATGAAATGTGTAAAAGAAAATAAAGAAAAATCTATCACTGTAAAAAGTATATACACTTTTGTTCTTCTCCATGAAAATGATCACTAGAGAAAAATTTAGTTTTGTGATACAGTCAGCTAGCTATTCATCCTGAATTCAGGAGAAATAAAATAAAAAGAAATAAATTAAAGACAACAATTTTTATATCTTTCATCCAACAAAAAGTATAATGTCAAGCAAAACTTGAAACTTATCTTTAAATTATTGTGTCAAATCTCATTTTAATGAATATCTTTCTAAATTTCTTATCACAGCCTCGGAAAGTCACAAAATGATAACTGCTACCAAGACTTTCTTTAAGATGTGTGTCTCTGCAAGATTTATCTTGAGCCACAGTCCTTAATACAATAAAATCTGTTTGTTTTGGAGAATTTCATGGGGCAGGATATGCCACCAAACACACTGAATGGTAAGAATTGCTCCTTATGGAAGGAGAGAGGTGAAAGAAAGAGCTACTTGCTGTTTGACAATATGGTGAGCAGAGGAGGGGTCGGGTAATGGCTAATTCCCCCACTGACATTTCTACATTTTCCAATGAAGAACTCATTCCTAAACTTGCCATTTTTTTTTTCAGCTGAGAATCTGTTACAACATTGCTTCATAGAGAAACAGTTGGAAACTCAAGTAGTTTTCAATTTTAGACAAATTGATGCTGCCAAAATTATAATACTCAATAATGGAAAACTTCAATAACATGAAGTGTGCCTAATCTGGTTTTTAAGACATTAAAAATCCTGATTACTTTATGAGAAGCCACATGAGAAGCCAAATACACATTCGGCTAGAGGAGATATCACTAGCCGGTGCCATCTTCGGTGGCTAGGTATTTCTTCTCCTATGTGAACAAGGCAACTTAGCATGCATATTGAAATTAGATAATCCTAACTGATAATTAAAGATTAAAGATAACCCCATGCTACAGCTCCTGTACAGGTAATCTACTTCTCAATTTATTTTTATAGGAAATCTTGTAAATATCTAAAACACTCTTATTTTGCTTTAATTATTTCGCAGCCCTACACGAGTGATAGATACACTATATAGGTTAGTATGGAATAGTTACCACTTTTGAAAAATACTGACTATTCTAACATTCTTTAATTATACTGCTTACTAATCTTAATTGCCACGATTTCAAAAGACAGTTCCAAAGTGCATCTTGAACAAACAGAAAAGCAATTAGCCTAAATTAATTGCTTTGCTGATGTGATTTGCAGTAGGTATGCTTGGTGGTTTTGAAACTCCTGCCAGTGCTTTCACAACTTGATGTTCTGATGATTTTTTAGCCTATTTTTGCACCAGAGCAATTAACCAGATAATTGTTCTAATGTGAACCTGGCCTTAATCAGTATGTTTAGGTTCATGGTAGCAATTAACCAAATATTAAACATACTTTAAAGAACAGAACTTAAAAGTGCTACAAGACGAGTTAAGAACAAAACTGTGTTTTTTTTTTTCCCTCAGACAGTCATATTTTTCTCACCAAGAAGCAGAAAAAAGCTGTAACTGTCTCCTTTGCATCTTTTCAATTAACACAAGGTATCATTACATATGAAAGACAAGTGAAGTTTCTGGTTCTTCATTTAGAAGTATTCCAAAGACCCTATTAAAAGAGCAAACCCAAGGATCCCACATTAAAATCCTATCTTTGTTCAAAAAATGAGGCTACGGGTTTCAGATAAATAGCATGCAATACATAAAGCAAGCTCTATCCGAATCCAGACAATGACATTAAATCCTCACCTTATGAAGTTTCAACTTTATTCAGAAATAAATAAATCTGGAAGAAAGAGGGCATTTGAACCAACCGCCTGGATTTCAGCCAGAGTTCAAGCCAAATTTAAAGGCAGATTTATACATCCTACAAAAGCAGCATTTATAATTCTTGCACCATGCAGGTATTAAATGGCTTCTCTGAGCTGGGCCCTACACGAGATGCTAGGGGGTGCTGCGATGGGGGCAGGGGGCCCAAGATGAAGACACAGGTCCTCCTTACCAAGAGAGAAACTCATACACAAAACATTATGCAGCCACAAAATGATCTACGCCACCAACAGAGTGACTGCTGTGGATTCAGCCAGACAGTAACACGATACAGCACTTCATTACAAATACCATCATCATTTCTTCTTTTCTTTAAATATAAAGAAATTCACATTCAATTTAAGGGAAATCGTCAGTAGTGCAACCATAACTGTTAATGAAACAAGTCTGATCTTTTGGCTTCAGTAAGTGAGGAGTTATTTTATACTACTTTAAATTAAATATTTTATCAGCTGGGGAATAATATACCTAAAACCTTTCTGTTTTCACGAAGCAAAGGGTTCAAGCTGCAAGCACTCTGTCATTCTTCATGTCTCCACGTCTTCATGTCGTCTTTCTTAATTTCTGAAAGGACTGTCACACAGAAAATAGCCCAGGCACATATGTGTCAGGTCTGCCATTTTTAATTATTACCAATCAAATTCCAGCAATTTCTCCTCTGGTTAAACATGTGTGTACCTATCTGCTAAAATATTTCTTTATGCCACAGTTCATAAAATATTTTAGGCTGATGCAAATCCCTTGCACTAAATTAATAACTAATCACAGGAGATATTTATCATCTCAAGCCTTTTACAGGAAAATTGTCAGATTTAATCACCTTTCTCATATTTTCACTATTTACTAGGCTTCATTTATCATACATTCAAAAATTTTGACAACAGTGAGTTATTTTAATTACCATTTCTGGTTGGGGATTAAGAAAAAGACAACTCCTGGGGGAAATGGAGAAGGGAGGGATGGTCCTAAGTTTGTCCGAGCAATCAATAAACGATTACCATTTCGTCAATAAATGAAGATTTTCTTCACTGTTGGCAATTTTAAAGCCGGTTTGTGGTTAGGAAGCCTCTAACTCCATGAGCATATAGCGCTGCATCTATCATCGCATAAAACACACCCCATTCTTCCCATACTCTGATCATGAATTCGCATTTTATACTATGCAAGACATATGTTTTTTTTAGTCCCCCAAACTGAATGATTAATGTATGTTTACTTACATTTATATTGCCTGAAAAACACAAAAGCAATAGCAGTGTTTAGAGTACCACATCCAGGAAAGCTAGTGATATACTTGTATGGAAGCTCTGTTAATTATTATTTACAGAAATCTTTACTTATGTATTTATCACACAATAGGAACCACACACAAAGCAGAAATTTAAAGTTGCCATTACATGTCAGAACTACCATAAAATTTCACATTATTCTGTAAGACAAAATAATGTGAACATGGAGAATCAATAAGACAAACTCATCCACATCAAATCCAGCTTCCATCCCATCTTCAGAAATGCAGTTAAAAATTAAAGCAAGCTGAGACATATACATCTCATACAGATTTTCCTTTCAAGTGATTTTTGTTAGGTTAAATACTTTTGAACATATATCAATTAACATTTCCTTAAAAATGAGACTTAGCCACTAGATGTACTAAAAGAACAAATATCCAGTATCACTATGTACCAAACAATGAAAAAGTTCCTTTCATTTGAATGCACTAAAAATTTCATCTGAGGATAGATGCACAAATCATTTTATCAGAGACTTTGCCTTTTGTACAAAAATATCATCAGTTTTGTGAAAAATCACATATACTGGGAAACCGGTACAGACTAGTTATAGCAATTATTTTTTGCCAAAGGTACTGAGACATTCAATGAACTTCCTTCTTTTTAACCCAGAGACAACTTACTCAAAATATACACCCAGTATTCTCCTTTACTCTGCAATGGTTAAGCATTTGCTACAACTGGGAGGGAGCTTTTATAGATAATGAAATATCTGTAAAAACAAATGTGTGTCATCACATGCGTAAATAAATCCTTATTCAAATTTCATTTGTGAAATTCCTGTTGATACCAACTATGAACGAGGTGTGGTACAAGACACAAAAATGGGCAAGACTTTCTACTTCTCCTCAAGGAACTTAGTATGAAATGAAGAGTATTTACAAATAAAGCCGGTGGGGAAAATTTGCTCTTCACTACAAAATTAGCTGTTTTGTAAATCCACTTTATGTACACAGTAAGATATCCAAAACTTGTCACCTATCAAATATCCCAAAGGGAAAAGAGAAGGTAGCATTCTGATGATGTTTAGAGTGATCAAGCACAGCATGATGCCTGAGATAGGATGACCATATAATTTATCACACACACCAGGACACTTTGGACCACAGAAGGGAACAGTGAAGCACAAATGCTAAACCTGACAGAATTTCAAAATAACAAGAATGGGCTGGAAATGTTCTAGCAAATGAGAACACTAGGTCACTCCAGGTCTG
Organism: Panthera tigris; assembly: GCF_018350195.1. NCBI lineage: Eukaryota > Metazoa > Chordata > Mammalia > Carnivora > Felidae > Panthera > Panthera tigris. The sequence goes on from NC_056660.1 coordinate 167,501,168, forward strand.
AGGCAGAACGAGGTACTGGGAGAACATGAGCCCCTCGTGGTTACAGCTCAGACTTTGAAAACATATTAAAATGAATTCATTTTAATATGGATTCATTTTAATATGTTCTACCACTTACTACTTGTGAGCTATCTAACCTCTCTGGACCTTAATCCTTTCATTTGAAAACGGGGTTAATTTCTTCCTCAGGGCTGTTGTAAAGACAAATGAAACACTGTGTGTAAACACTTAGCACAGTGTATGGCACAAACTATAATAAATGATAGCTATTATTAGCTATCTTCATTATCCTTGGTTCAAAAAACAAAAGGGAGAAAATATTATACCCTCTGGCCTCTCTAACATTACAAGAACCAATCACAGTTTTAAAAAGATGGTCTAATGGATAGAAGGACACAGAAGACATATTTACAGATAGCTTGAGCATCTGAATAGTAGTTACTCTAATATCATACTATTCTTTTAGGGACAGTCTTACAAATAATTGTGAATATAAAAGAGAGTGTCAAAAAATATGCCAAGCTTAAACAAGTGTCACTAGCTCAGAAAGACTCCGTTCTGTCCCTAAAACTCCCTCGGAACTCAATAAAACATTTCTTATTCTTTTTGCAAAAAATATGAATATCAGAGAAAGCATACAAGATTATTCAGATTACAAAAATATGCTAAAATTCAGTTGCACAAAAGCTGGAGCTGAGCAGCCCAGCCACAATATTAGGCACCAAAAGTATGCAGACGGAGGGCTCCACATACTCTACACACGCAGGGCAGTGCTGCTGTAAATGCCACCACAGCGTTGCTTCAATAGTCAGTGTTATTTTTGCTGCCTCTTTATTTCCAAGTTTTCAGACTTTTATAAGAGAAAATTGTTCAAACTTCACACCACTCAATACTCTAAGGTGAAAAGTATTCCTCTCCTCCAGACCACTTAACTTTAAGAGAAAACAAAATATTCTCAAAACTCAAATTCAACTATGCCTGCTGGATTTAATGGATAGGTTTGTCCCCCCTGGGCAATCTTTAAACCTCAGTCTCTAGGAGAATTAAGTAATATTAGGGGATTGAAATGAAATAAAATTCTAAGTCCACTGTGACATGACATTCACAGGAAGATGGTAGATTATCCACCCAGTCCTCGAACACTTATAAATACAATATATAGCATATGCTCACAAAACAATTCTTAGAAATAAAACACAATGGACACTCAGCAAATAGTTTATATCACCAACACCTGCTCAAATCCTCTCTGAACTTTATTTCTAAATGTCACCGTTTTTTATTGAATCAACGGAAATTTGAAAGAAGAAACAGAATAAACATCCAGAGAAGATCAAGGGAGTTAGAAAAATCTTTATAGAAAGCCTCATTGAGTTTTCCATGAGCCAGGGCGCTGTCAGTCTCCCTCAAAGGGGTGGTGGAGTAATCTGTCATTCTACAACTTCAACCTAAGTACACCTAGAAGACTAAATAGGGCTACCCACAGAAGAAGAGGAGAAAGAATAGTATTAAGATTTTTCTCAATGCTACAAACAAAGAAATCAAGATTCAAATACTGAGCACTGGAAATAAATTCATTTCATTTTAAAATAAGTAACTTTAAATCACAGCCTTGAAGTTGGAGGGAATTTAATAAACTAGCTCAGCTCTCTTTGTAATTCAGGAAACTTTCTTTAGAACACTCTTGTTTGAACACTGAGTGGAAGTGTCCATTTTGGATGGCAGTGGATGAAATTAAAGTGTTTAGCTAATTTTAAGCTGAATTCTGTCTCTTGCTGTAACTTCTACCCTTTGGCCAAAGCTCTGATGCCTAAAATAATGAAGAACTAATTTAAGTAGACCAATTAACTCTCTATTGTCTGTTAATATAGTTTATCAGACTGGACTTAAAAAGAACGATTTGTTTTGAAATAAGAAATACCCTTTAAAAACCTCTACATTCTTGATTTTCAGCTTGTAGACTGGGGACAGACAGATAATACAAAAAAAGTACAAAAGTACCATGCCTGGTAGGAATGGTGGAGGACTGGAGAATCGCCAGAGAGAATAGCTTATTTGTCTTCCCAGAAAGACTGAGTCCAATGTTGCTAGATCTGCAAATTTCCAACAGAGAGCCCAACTTCATAATTTTTATGTGAACTATTCCAATTTTTAAAGTGTTGGCAACTAGTTCAACTTTTTAAATATTTTATAGGCCAAACAAAGCAGCTTTATGGACTGGACTCAGCTGTAGACCACCAGTTTGCAGCTTCAACTTATTTAAAAGTGTCATTTAAAGAGAAACTATCCATAATTACTATTCTAAACACTAGGACATATAAAGTGAAATGTTAACATATTATAGATGCTATTTCATGTTTGAAAGAAATCGGTCACAATAGTCTAAGATTTAAAATTCTCCAAATTTTAGAATGTCCACTGATAGAATAGACATGAATAGAAGATTCACACAGCACAATTAACTCCTTTACATGAATAGCAGATTCAAACAGCACAATTAACTCCTTAAAGAAAGTGTTCTCAATTACTAATGTTCAACAAATTTAATACATTCAATTTTTTTAACTGCAAATTCAAAACATAAATCGCTAGCTAGGCAAGTTTGACTGGTTGGCAACATAACTTACTTTAACAACCAACCTGGTATTTATTATGTTTTGTGACTTTAGCTGATAGATGCTAGAGAAATTTTCATTTCTCTTATATTGTTATCCTAATTCATTAGCAAGCATGGTCAACTGTTAATGAGTGGATCATATATTTGATAATGGGTATACATATCATGCGATTGAACTTTTTTCAAGACTAATGTTAAAAACTGAAAATGGGAGATTTATTACGTCTTTAATAACCAATTTAAAAATTTTAAATAGTTTTTGTAAAGATCTATTAAAATCAAGTAGATTTCATTTAATTCTTCTTGGCAAAAAGGAACAAAAGAGCCATTATAAGCCTATCACTAAAGATGCTCAGAACCGTTCAGTTTTTTACATATCAGTTTGTTATATCCAAAGCATGCTGCTTTTAGACTCTGTGCCAAACATACAAAAACAAAGAAGACCAAATTGGATGTGAAATAACAAAAGATTTATATCAAATACAAATAAACATTTCACTAAACTTAGAGTCAGAGAGAGAAGGGTAGATATAACAACCAGACGTTTAATTTAAGTCACTGATAGAAATAGTGTCCTCTTTTCATAAACCACTTGGATTTTATTTGTATTCAAAAGCAATGGTAAATGTCAAATGACTACTAGACCATCCTTCTGAATACAAGAAAATATCATGCTGTTTAACTCTCTAAACACAAAAAGTGCTTTTAGAAAAACAAAGATAAAGAACAGCATGTCTTAGTCATACACATCGACAGAAGAACCAAAAAATGCTAAAAGATACAAAGAGCATAACAATAAAGACCTTCAATTACTACATATTTTAAATTTTTGAACTTCAAAAGAAAGCTTACAGATAAGAATTTTTTAGTTCAAGATAAATCTTATGTGTAAAGTTCTGAATATCAAAGTTTATCTTCATGTAAGGATTCCTTTCTTAAGGCTAGCAGCATTAAACATAGATCCTTTTCAAATGTACTACATATAAAACAACATCTAAAGTTTCTATTATACTTTTATTAGAAAAGAAAATAATGAGAGTCCTTTTAAAAATTAAGAAATTTACATATTAATGTCAGTTGTGTGTGAATCCCAACCATGAAATGGAAAATTGACTCACTAGCCACCATGTGCTTTTTCTTATTTGTCCTCACCCAGTTTTTAATGCAGCAATGATGGAAAAAACATCTGCTGGAAAAGCTAAAGAAAAATCATACAAAGGTCTAAATTTAATAGAAATAGTATGACCTTCCACTAAACAAAAGATCTGAAAGAATTAAAAGAGAACATGTATAAAGTGCCTATCAATTACCTGGGTAGTAAAGGTTACTTTCCTCCCTTCTCTCCTTACAAGGCTCACTACACTCATTAAGTCTTCTGTCACCTAAAGAGAGCAACCTTTGAGAGCATGAGGGACTCAGTGACCTACAGTCAGAGACACAGTACCAAGTATTTAGTAGGGGGTTAATAAATGCTTCCTGATTTACTAGAGGATAATAATAATGAACAAATGTAAAACAGACGCTAATTGATAGGCTAAATGCATTAGTGCATTCCAGTGCCCTCTATATGAAAGGTTACTAACCCATCTTGGCTAAGTGCGGAAATTATAATTAAGTCTGACGAGAAGTCCTAGATTTATACCAATATAATTACGAATATTACTTAGCTTAGTGATAGAGTATGGTAAGAACAATGAGATGAGTAATTTAGATGATACTGCAAAGTGGGTTTTAATGTTTGAAACTTCTATTACAGTACACAGGATAAGTGCAAGTAGTGTAATTAAAACCTAAAAGAGTCTGATTTTTAAAACTCTACCGCTCAGCCTCATTAAAATGCATGTTTTCTCAATTAATCCAAACTTTTCCATTAAAAACATAAAAATACACTTTCATTCCTTGCAAATAAATCTCTACAGTACATATATTTAGGATCAAATACCAAATAACCATTACAGTTAAGTAGGAAAAAAAATTATTGAAATAGCAACAGCTTTGAAAAGATGGAGCCTAACAAAGGAAAGGAAAGGAAAGGAAAGGAAAGGAAAGGAAAGGAAAGGAAAGGAAAGGAAAGGAAAGGAAAGGAAAGGAAAGGAAAGGCAAGGCAAGGCAAAGTGAGGGGTGCCCATGTTCTCATTTGTAAATATCCAGTTAGGACTACACAAGCATTTGAAGAGCCAGAAGATTAGAAATCCCTAAATATCTTTATTTAAATGATATAAACCTAAGCAAAATGTTTACTTAGAAGACAACCTTTCTAATTATACATGGGCTGCTTCTTATTTACCTCTGTATTCTTTAATTACTGATTCTTCCACACATGTCAGCTACACAGAAAATTGTTGTGGAATAAAAGGAAATCATTTTCATAATCATTTTGTTGAAGAAACAGTTTTTTCCTTTTAATTCGTTGTATTACTAAGTAGTTTATCTCAATATTAAACTAAGGCAAAACATCACAGCATGTTCCCTTATGCACTTTATCTTATTAGATGTTATGAGAAACACTTAAAAGATTATTTTAAGATGTCATAAAATTGTAGAAGAATGTTGATTATAAAGAAGAATTCTTTAAAAAACATTTTTATCAATTTTCTGTAGATTTCAATATACTGTATATGGCAACTATTACTCAAAAACAATAAATACCTTTTATAAATGATGACCATGTGATCTGGATTAGAAAATTTTTCAAGAAAAATTTTACTAAGAAAGAGTCAAGTCAAAGGTTATCACATAACTGTAAGGATAATGTGGGTTAAGTTACAAAACTGTCACTAGAACTTACCATAATGGGGGAAAATGGAGTCCATGCAACTTTAATTTTAAGTACAAAATTAAAAGAGGAGGGGAAAAGTATTTTGATTTAAAGCATTATCTGACACAAACTTAATAAGTCATTGCTCCTATTTATGCAAAAGTATTTAAATTTAAATAGGTACTAATTTTAACTGAAATAGTACTATTCTGAAAGCAAACTATTTTTGGTGGCTTATCTTTAAAAAAAACAAAAACAAAATTTATCCCTCAAAGTTACTGGACCAACATCTTGTCTCTTGTCTGTATTTCAGAACCTACCTACATTAATCAGTAGCAGCGGAATAGTCCTACTCCACATTTGATTTCATTATAAAGAAGTCTACTCAAGGGCTCCTCCATCTAATTTTCTTTCATGCAATAGTTCAAAGAAAAATGGGTTTATCATTGCTTACAAGAAGAAAACTACCCATTTTATACATTTTGACACTATGTATTAAACTGTCCACCACGTGACTTCCATTTTTAAAACTAATTATATTGATGCAGAGAACAAAATGTCATCCTTGAGAAAGGACCTGAATGCATAATACTTGAAATCATTTCTTAGAATCATTCTCCTTGATAAGTGAACAGTAAATCAAGCACAAAAGTTGCAAAAATATTAGAGTAACAAACAATATATCCTGGATGGGTGACAAAGAAAAATTCAATAGACTGCTGTTATAACTGTTTAGGCAAACATTTGAATCAAAACGCATAAAACCTTGTTGTAAATATAAGCAGTGGATGGATTAAAAGCATACGTCTAGATGGTTTTCAAATCTTAAATATATCTATTTCAAAAGGCATGGCTACATTAAATTTTCCTTAAAATTGTCATGCCTTGTTATAATGATAATTAGTATTTGGTCAGTAGAACACATGTTTCCCTCTGGAAAACTGTTTTCAAGATGTTACAATGGTTACCTGTCATTTATGATCCAGTTCAGGCAGAGATTGAGAGAGCTAAGATTTTTGCACCTCTTGACAATTTCCATCACGGTTTCATTATCCAGTTCAGTGATATGACGTAGGTCCAAGCTGGAAAGATTTCGTAGCTAATGAGATAAAAAAAAAGTGAAAGATGAGAAAGATAAATGCTACATTCATTCTCAAAATTTATATAGTTTATTACAAAGTAGAGCATCACACTGTATGATACTGAAAATAGATAACAGTCTAATCAAGTTAAACTCATTCATATAATATTTTATGTACTAAATTAGAAATGAATGGAGAAGTATATATATATGAATGGCAATATATATATATGAATGGCAATAAATATTAAAATCAAATAGATTTTATTGACATTTCATAAGAATCAAAAATAGCAACATTATACGTGGGAAAGCTGTTAAACATATCACATTAAGTACCTACAGTTTAGTAAGATTATTCTAACATTGTTCAATTTCAGATATTTATCTTCAGGATTATAACACCACTTTTGTATAGGTTTTTGCACTTTTTAAAAGATGAGATATGAGTAAGTGGTTAATTCGGAGATACTCTGGTGATATTTTATCAATAAACTCCAAATAGAACTATTACGTGTAGTGTGTTTTACCAAGTGGAAAGCAATATAAAATGCTGTTTAAGTAAAGATTTTTCTCCAGGTGTCACCTTCCCCATTTCTCCCTTTTCTCTCCTCCTTTCCTGAGGTTTCTTGTCTTCCCCTGATGTTTAGTCTCCAAAGAAAATTAATAATATCATTTAAACAAAGATGGAAATCATCCTTTTCAAATAAGCTACAAATCAAATAAGGTATTTTTGCTTAATAACACGTAAAGAATTATTCTGGATGCAAGTGATAAACCAAGTAGCACCCCTTCCAAATATGTCTAAGCCCTAATATGTTACTTACTTGGCAAATGAGACTTTGCAGATGTGATTAAAGTTATGGATTCTGAGATGGAGAGATTATCCTGGATTAACAGGGTAGGCCCAATCTAATTACATGAGCCTTTATATGCAGACCACCTTTCCCAGCTAAAGTCAGAGAGATGTAATGGAAGGTGGTGTAGGAGACATTAGAATTGTGAAAGGGATTCAACTTGTCTTTATTGGCTTTGAGTATGGAGAAAGAGAACTAGGAGCTAAGGATTGTGGGCATCCTCTAGAAACTGGAACAGCCCTGAGCTGAAAGCCAGTAAGAAATAGGGACTTCAGATCTACAACCTTAACTGAATTCCATCAAAAACCTGAAGGAGCAAGAAAACAGATCATCCCCTTAAGCTGCTAGAAGGGAACACAATCCAGCCAACACCTTGATTTTAGCCTGGTGAGACCCATGTTGTACTTCTGACTTATGCAGCTATGGGATAGTACATTTGTGCTACTTTATGCTACTCAGTGTGCGGTAATTTTTATGTCAGCAGTAGAAAATGAGTATAGGGCATTTCTAGCACTGTGAGGGAGCTTTCCCAGAACTAGCCAGTCTTCTCTATGCTTACTCTCAAATCCTTCCATAAAGGGATCAGGTTAGTCCTGCAGGAAGCTGACCTGCAGGTGTAACCCAACCCAAAGGCCTCAGAGGAATGAGACAGTCAAGTTCCACCCAAAGGTTCATTGAGCTTCAATCCCAAGACAACGTAAGACACTGGAATCTCCACTGTTGTCAGGCTATAGGGAAAGAAATGCTCTAAAACAGTATGGTCCCAGAGAACTTTCTGATGATGGAGATATTCTATATCGCTGCTGCCCAATATGGTAACCATAGTCACATGCAGCTACTGAGCACTTAAAATGTCACCAATGTGAGGGAGGACCTGAATTTTTATCTTATTTAATTTTGTTTAATTTACATTTACTTTTTATATATGTATGTGGCTAGTGGCAACGCTGGGCAGAGCAGCTCTACAGAACTGAGTCCACTAGGCAGCACTCAAACCCTCTTTTCCACCTCAGCTCACAAAGGAAGTAGTGACACAGAGAAGGTTCACACAGAGCAACTATTCACTGCTCCCTGATATATGCTGCAGAACTGAGGAAAGAAACAGAGATAGCTAAGAGAGAGGAAATATGAAAATGTCCACAATAATAGATACATTCTTTCTAATTGAGACAGCAAGCTTCTGTACACTAAGGGCTGCATTCTGAAGATTCATAAAAAGATTTAGGAAAATGTCTCTATAATCAGCCTATAGGGTCAGATAATCAAAGCCACCAATCCAAAGTGAGACTCAGGACAACACTCCAGAATGGAGGCAGAACCAGGAAAGAGGAAATGGATTCAGGGGCACCTGGGCAGCTCAGCTGGTTAAGCATCTGACTTGATTTTGGCTCTGGTCATGATCTCACAGTTCGTGGGTTTGAGCCCTGCATCGGGCTCTGAGCTGGCAGAGTGGAACCTGCTTGGAATTCTCTCTCTCCCATTCTCTCTGCCCCTCCCTGCCCTTTCTCTTGAAATAAACAAACATTTAGAAAGAAAGAAATAAAGAAAGAGAGAGAGAGAGAGAGAGAGAGAGAGAGAGAGAGAGAGAGAGAGAGAGAGAGAGTGGGAGGGAGGGAGGGAGGAATGGGTTCTAACAAAGTTCCTACTCAAGTTACCATGGTCTCAGAGCCTTACCAACAACAGAATATGATCGGTACTTGGCAACCAAAGTACACAGGGAATGCACTCACTTTGTTAAAATAAAACAGACTGTTCTAACCACTTCAGTAGCTTCAGATAGCTCACCAGTCAGAATCAGGGCAACCTCCCTGTTTCCCCTTCCCCAAGGTTCTCCTCATTCCTCTCTCTGATGACAAGAATCAATACCAAGCCCAGGGCCCAGAGATGAGCTGCTCAGGCTCTAACATTCTGCCTCAAACGTGACTCCTGATCCTTATCCTTTACCCCTTATATATAAGGCAGACTGGCATTAAATAAAACAACAATGATCAAAACCTTTCGAAGTATCTACAGGAACAAAAAATAAATACATAAAATACAAAATAAACAGCAAAGTATGGTTTTTTAAGTTAAAAAAATGTTTATTAATTTTTAAGATGGGGGAGGAGCAGAGGAAGAAGGAGAAAGAATCCCAAGTAGGCTCCATGCTGTTCGCGCAGAGCCTGATATGGTGCTTGAACCATCACCTGAGTTGAAATCATAAGTCAGACGCTCAAGTGACTGAGCCATGCAGGCATCCCCGAAGTTTTTATAGTCTTTCTGATATTACTAAAATTCTAATAAGGAATCAAAGGGCTAATACATATGTTCCTTATTATGTTTTCTTTCTGACATATCTCTATGTGATGGGCACAGAAACTGAAGTCATTCAGAGTAACAGTTGGGCATGGAACAAAATGGAAGGCTGTGAGTCAAGTGCCAAAATCTTTGGCATCCAATATCTCTATGAAGGAGCAGGAGACACCAGGAGTATAAAAGATGGCAGTAAAATGGGAGACAACAAACACCAAATGGCACAGGTCTCAAAGTCTCAGTGTTTTATTAATTATATTTATTGTTATTATTTTTCATGAGAGGTAGAAGATTGATAATCTGAAAGCAGCTGAGAGCAAAGATCTTGCCCCTACCTACTGACCCTGAGAAACACAGTGAGAAAATAAACAAGTATGGAAGGCAGAATGCCAAAATAACCCAATGATCTAGGCCCTGCTATAATCCTGACCCTGTGTGTGAATAGGATCTGTGAATATAATGGGGGGTATCTTCCTTATAAGGTGAAGCTGAAGGGATTTTGCATCAGTAATTAAGATGCCTGACCAGTTGACACTGAATTAATCAAAAAAGACCATATCCTGGATGGGGCTGACCTAGTCAGGGTCTAGACTAATGGCCTAGAGGTCAGAGACATTCTCCTGCTGGTCTTGAAGCATTCATTACTCAGCCATATTGTGAGAGGAACTGCAAGAAACCTATAGGAACTGAGAGAAATCCCTGCATGAAGGCCAGCAAGATGATGGGGACCTCATTACTACAACTATAGGGAATTGAATCCTGCCAACAACTACATGAGCTTGTAAGAGGATCTAAGTTCTAGGAAGAAATGCATCCCCAGTTGAGACCTTGATTATGGCCTTGTGAGACACTGGAAAAAAGCCCACTTTGGAGTGTCTAGACTCCTGACCCTTGGAAATGTACATTGTTTTAGGTTCTAAATTGGTGTTAATTTGTTATGCAGCAATAGAAAATTAATACAGAACAGCTTCAGGGTTCTCTATCTTTGAAAAGAAGCCAAGTTTCTTTTAAGACAAGGGTAATATCTTTAACCACCTTAAACACTGAGGCCCACTTCCCTCCTTTAGATGTATATGCTCACAAAGGCATAGAAGGAGATGCATGGTCCATTCAGCCTTCTCCTCTAGGTGTATCTTCAAAGGCCAAGAAAGTACTTCCTGGGAAAATAGACAACTTGAATTGGCCACTCCTGTTAGCTCCATACTGTAGTGAGGGGAGGTCTTGTTAAATTTTTCAAACCAATCCTCACTCACGGAAAGATGAATTTATTAGAATTGCTTCATGAAAATGTTTGCATATCCCCTGGGTTTTACTCAATTTGTATTTCTTTAAATTTTTTGTTTATTTTTTTGGGAGAGAGAGCGCAAGTAAGGGAAGGAAGAAAGAGGGAAGTACAGAGGATCCGAACTGAGCTCTGGTTGAAAGACCAACAGCAGTGAGCCCCATAACTCATGAACCACGAGATCATGACCTGAGCTGGTCAGACACTCAACCGACTGAGCCACCCAGGTGCCCCCTCAATTTGTATTTTGTAAACAGTCACATTTCCTATAACTATCTTAATAGTGTAAGGACCTGTTTTTTTACTTTCACAAATCTTTTATTTTTCACAAGAATTTGTACTGGGACTTAAAAAAGTAGCTAATTGTTTCTTTGGTCAAGTTCTCTTGTTCTCAGTTAAGCAAAGATGAACTTGTACATATCAAGGATCAGTCACTATTACATTTGATACTCTTATTATTAAAGCTCCTCTTAGTAATGTATCCTATACTTGTATTTCCTATATAAAAAATAACCATTTTCTTAAACCACATTATTTTTATAGTTAGTTTTCTTTACAGGATATGTTTTTGTATATTTAAACTGAATTATAATTAACATACAATACTGCATTCGTTTTAGGTGCACAACATACTGATTCGACAATTCTTTACGCAAGGTTCACGACAAAAGTATAGTCACCATCTGTCACCATACTATGTTATTTTTGACTATATTCCCGGACTTTTCATCTCCATGACTTATTTATTTTACATCTAGAAGTTTGCACCTCTTAATCTCCTTTATCTATTTCAACTATCGCCACCCCGCAACACATGCCAAATTTCCCTTTGGCAACTACTTGTTTGTTCTCTGCATTTAAGAGTTTGTTTCTGTTTGTTTGTTCATTTGTTTTGGTTTTTAGATTCTACATATAAGTGATATCAGATGGCATTTGTCTTTCCTGACTAATTTCACCCAGCACTATACCCTCTAGCTCCATCCATGTTGTCACAAATGGTAAGATCTCTTCTTTAAATGTTTGGTAGAATTTACCTATGAAGCCACCTGGTCCTGGACTTTTATTTGGTGGGAGTTTTTTGATTATTGATTCAACTTCATTACTAGTAATTGGTCTGTTTAAATTTTCTACTTCTTCCTGATTCAGTTTTGGATTGTATGTTTCCAGAAATGTATCCATTTCTTCTAGGTTATATATCTGTTGGCATATAGTTTTTTTTATATATAATATTCTCTTATATTCCTTTATGTTTCTATAGTGTCAGTTGTTATTTCTCCTTCTTCATTTCTGATATTATTTGAGGCCTCTTTTTTTTTCTTGATGAGTCTGACTAAAAGTTCATCGATTGTGTTTATCTTTTCAATGAACCAGATGTTGGTTTCATTGACATTTTCTTTTTTTTTTTTTTTCACTCTCTATTCCATTTATCTCTGCTCTAATCTTTATTATTTCCTTCTTTCTACTACCTTCGAACTTTTTTCTTTTCCTAGTTCCTTTAGGTGTGAACACCCGAAAGTCTGTACTACTGTTAAGTATATACTATTCTGGAAATGCATAAAGAAACAAATAGCCTCTTTGAATTGCAGGTGCTGGATGGCTTGCTGGGCTTATGTCCTGACATATCTGTACCACAACAAAATCAGAAATACACAAAATGGACCCATAGAGATGCTAGAAAATACTTTGAAGCATGACTATTAAACCTGAGTGTTAAGGATGAATTTTGCTATGTGTAACCGTATGCATATGTGAACTATTAAATATAGCCATGTATAATACATATACAGCATCACTTTATTTCCAATTATTCTTTATTATAGTCCCTAGGAAGACGCACATTCATAAAATTTTTACCCAGTCACATAAATATTTCCTACACATGTATATTTTGGAGTCTACCACAGCTTCTGAGACAAAGTTTCCATGTGAATTCTTACATATCTCTTAGGTTCCTTCACTGTAAATTATCTTTATCATAACAGAACAGTGTAAATGTACTTGGTACCACAGAATTGTACGCTTAAAAATGGTTAAAAAGGTGAACTATGTATGTTAGGTACATTTGGCCAAGATACAAAAGAAAAATCACTTCATCAACCAGGACATAGAAGGAGGCTGTAATAAAGTTGTGTAAAGAAGAAAATTTAAAGCTGTTTGTGCAGTTCAGTCCCCTCACATTACGAAACATAACTGAGGACCAAACAGGTTTGAATAACTTATTAAGGAACAGATAACAGGGAGAGAGATGTTAGCAAATCTAAATTATTTTATAGACTTAAGAAAATCCAAAGATATCTTCTAAAATTAATGGAATAGTAAGAAGTAACAATTCCAAAAACTATCTCTATGTAATAAAACCTCTAATTTTAGTTGGTTGACTCTTTAGCTTTTAGAAATCCTGCATCCAGGACCATTCCTCACTGCAGGGCAGGTCAAATGATGACACTGGCCCACCTGTGGCTGATGCCTCCCTGTTTATTGTCCATAAATGGAACATTTCTTACTCTTACAATGGAGCTCAAACTCATACGTGGGGAAACAAGTTTACTTCGGCTATCACATGCAGCATTCTGAGATCTTGAAAAGAGCGTTTTACTCTCGGATCCAATTAAGGCTCATTTTATTATGAGCTGACAGTCATTGACTATGCTCATGTGGTCTTCCCTATGACTATTTTGGCCAGTTCAGCATGAAATACAACAGTATCCAAAGGCAGTTTCAGAAGGCTAATTCCTGGAAACCAGCATTATTACAAGACACGTACTGAGGACTTTTTATTGAAAACTCCACAAACAGCTCTGTCAAATTTATCACATTGCTTCCCTTGCTATGGGAATTTCATAATAGTGCCCTCAAGTGTTTCATAAAAAGTTACCTAAAATAATCCTTCATAGTATAAAACAAATAATTACATTTAGGAAACTGGCATTTTAATTAAACTTACTTTCCTTATAAATTCACTGGTAGCTGGGTTATACAAATCACTGAGGATCTGAATAAACAAAGTTTACAACCAAGATCTTCTAAACGCTTCACTCCAATTCTTAAACATGTAGTAAGGTATTTTAAGAGAAGCCCAAGTCAGAATGTAGACTATAGGTAATCAACTTTCAGTTTAATTTTGCTTTTATTGAGAAAAAATATTACTTGTAACTAATTTAGGTTAAAGACTAAAATTAGTCAATGATTGGTATGGCCATGTATGTACTTAAGTATAAAATGAGACACTAAAATGTTACCTAGGAAACAGTCTTGAAGGTTTATAAAAAGACCTCAAATGGCTTCCAAGTTCTTGTAAGACTCTGGAAAAGTAAAAAATTAAACAAAATCCTCAATTGTTCAAATTGACTATGGTGGATGAACCAACATAAGAGGACTCACGGGACCTTGGCAGAGGCAGCAGGGATGTTCCATCAATTCAGGCTAACAAGGATAATTCAGATGAAGCCAGTTGGAGGTAATAATTTTTAAAAAGAATAAAGACTTCTGCATAGTTTAATATGTTCAAAGGTCAACCAGTCCTAAATTACTTCTTACCAGCCCTGCAGATGTTGGTTTTATTGGGACTGGGTTTCAAAGCAATCAGTCATAATCTTTAGGGAGCAAAGTCAAGGGTTAAGACAGGCTGCCTTGTGATATCAGGGTTACTGGGGCTGCAGATCAGCACCACATACTCATCTGCCAAGATGGAGGTCATGGGAGAGAGCAGAGGCACAGGGAGACAGAAGGATCAGAGAAAGACAGTTTCTCTGGGGAAGAGTCTCCTATTAGCGACAGGGAGGGAGACACAAGAAATAAAGGAAAGGAGTTGTAGCACAGGTCTTGCATGGGAAAAACAGGAAAAAAAGCGGGGGGAGGGGAAAAATTAAGACTGCTGGGAATGGGAAGGAAAGGGGCAGAGAGGGAATTTCTGTCCCTGAGCATAGGATGGCTTCTACATCTTCACAGGGTCTGATATCTACATTTAGAGGATCTAGTTGGACAAGAGAGAATGAGCGGCATCCCTTCTGCTCATCAACTAGCTCTGAATCTCAGCTTGGTTAAGGCTTGCACTCAAGTATAGAAATGGTAATAAAAGCTAGATAAGCTACATTTAGGAAATCAGGTGAAACCTTCCCAGCACCTCACAGAACCAAGAACCTCAGGGTGTAACTGAAAGCTTTTAAACAGCCTGAGATCCTGGCATAGACAATAAAAATTTCTAAATCTAACCATGAAAACAGGACTTTCAGGGTATTGAATGCTGTCACATACACAGGAGCTACTATGTTAATTCTCTGACACTTTATGTATTCCTTCCATCCACTGCCTTCTTAATCACACTGGGCTGCTGTTTCTTTGCATTATTTCCAAATCCAAGGTCTGTTTCACTCTGCCATTCTCCTACTAGATCTGACATTTTTTGCCATTTTATTCACATCCTGTTTTGCTTTCTAGCACACTTTACTGCACTGTGTCTCAGAGCTGTAACTTCTAACTCCTTATTGGCACATTACCAGCCAGATTAATCTTCCTTAAATAACTTTGACCATATCTCTCACCTTCTCTGAAACTTTTAGGAAACAAAAATATTTCAACTGCAAAAAAGAACCCCAGAACTTGCCTATCAAAGCCCTTCACTATCTATTACTGCCATTTTCTGAAATCTGTTAAGCTAGCTGAAATCTTTCCCCAAATTTTGAGAGGCTAGTCTCAATGTACTCAAAGAGCTGTGCTCATTACTTTAAAATTGCTCTCACTTCACTCTTTTTATGCAGGTAACTTGGAAGTGTGTCTTCTTCTCTCCCTGACACTTATTCAACTGCCTAGTTCCTACCTCAACTTCTCCACAAAACCTTCTCAATTACTTTAGAGAGAGTAAAAATTAGTGAGTATACAATACTCACTTCAAGTATATTGAAGTGAGTATATACTCACTTCAAGTATATTGAAATACAATATACTTGCCTAACACAAATTATTAACCAGACAGTCTCCAATATTAACTATGCCCTTTAGACAGGAACCATCAATTGGCAGCAGCTGCCAAGGGACCAGGGTCCAACCTTCCCTTCCTGCTACAAGTACCTGGGAGACCCCTCTTTGTCTTTCCCAACTCTTTCACTTCCCCTCCACCTCCCCTCCTACTCAACCAGCCCTTCCCAGGCTCTTCTGCTCAGGAACAATCTTTCACCCCAAACACTTGCCATCCAGTCTTAATGCTTGAGCTGGTCCATATCTGGATAGTTGTGAATTTTCATTAATTTGTGCCTACTTACTTAAATGTCTCCTCAACACCTGACTCTAACTTGGCTGCACATTAGGATCACATGGGGAATTTCTAAAAAAATACTGATAATGAGGCCCCATCCTTAGGCATTCTGATTCACTGACTTGGGGTAAGGCCAGTCATTAGTATTTCTGAAAAAGATAGCCAGCTGACCGCAGCCTAAATTGGGAACCACTTCTCTAATACAGAGCTATTGAGGTTTAAATCCTGAAAGTGTAAAACTAATTCATAAAGCTCAGCCTCTTCAATCGCTCAAATAAAGAATGCAGAAGAGGGGCACCTGGGTGGCTCAGTCGGTTAAGCGTCCAACCTTGGCTCAGGTCATGATCTCACAGTTTATGCGTTCAATCCCCGCGTTGGGCTCTGTGCTGACAGCTTGGAGCCTGGAGCCTGCTTCAGATTCTGTGTCTCCCCCTCTCTCTGCTCCTCCCCCGCTCATGCTCTGTCTGTCTCTCTCTCTCTCTCTCTCTCAAAAATAAACATTAAAAATTTTTTAAAAAAGAATGCATAAGATATTATTCATATGATCAATAACTATTTATTGGGCACCTATCATGGACCAGACGCTATTCTAGTTGCTAAAAATACAACAGTGAACACAGCAGACAAAAAAACCCTGTCCATAGGGTGCTTATATTCCTACTTGGAAAAAAGTGAGGAGAAAAATAAATAAGTAAGTAAATTATATAGTATGTTAAAAGTCCTATATAAAAAAAAGTACTATAGAAAAAAAATAAAACAAGGCAAGGCAGATGGAAAACAGTGGAGGGAAGGGATGAGATGGGGTATGATTTTAAATAGGCAGTCAAAGATGATCTCATTGAAAAGATGATCATTGAGCACAGATTTGAAGGAGGCGAGGAAGCACACAAAACATGTTGATGTCTGGGCCCAGACTTAGTGCGAAGACCCTGGGATGGGAACAGGAGGAGCATTTTGGAATGGGGAGCCAGAGGTATTGCAGCAGAATGAACAGAAAGAAAACTAACAGGAGGCATAGCCAAAGAGGTGAGTGAAGACAGGGAGACTGTATGAAACCTTGTAGGACAAGGTAAGGATTTTAGCTTTTGCTCTGAGGAATTTGGGAAGCCAATGGAGGGTTTTGTGTAGGAGTATGACATGATCTAACTTACATTTTTAAATGACCTTCTAGCTTCTGCGTGAGTCTGTAAGAGAAGCAAAGGTAGAAGCAGAGAGAGGCTATACTGAATGTAGTCAATCAATATCTGACTTGGTCCACAGTGATAGCAGCTAGAGGTGGTATGAATATCAGATTCTGGATATATTTGAAAGAAGAATCAACAGAATTTTTTGACAAATGGATTATGGAGCATGAGAGAAAAAGAAGAATCAAGGATGATTCTAAGGTTTTTGATTTGAGCTCCTGGAAGGTATTGCTCCAATTAACTAAGATGGTTTGGTAGCAGATAGGAAAAGAGTTTGATTTTGAATATGCTATGTCTGAGATGCCCATTAGATGGCCAAGAAAAGAGGTCAAGATAATTTGGAAGTCATCAGCACACAAATGGCACTTACAATTGATTAAATCCGTTGGGTTAGCTGGATACAATGATAGTAGGGTACAATTAACAGTGAGGGAAAAAAAATTAATTGATTGATTAAATTAATATCCAAGCATACAAAAGCATAGTAATAGAATATAATACATAGTCGGCTAATCTGATTCTAAAAAAAATTTTTTTTCAACGTTTTTTATTTATTTTTGGGACAGAGAGAAACAGAATATGAACGGGGGAGGGGCAGAGAGAGGGGGAGACACAGAATCGGAAACAGGCTCCAGGCTCCGAGCCATCAGCCCAGAGCCTGACGTGGGGCTCGAACTCACAGACCGCAAGATCGTGACCTGGCTGAAGTCGGACGCTTAACCGACTGCGCCACCCAGGCGCCCCTAAAAAAATTTTTAAATGCATTAACAGCAATAGTATCCTGAGCTACCTTGGGGCAGTGACAGGCTGGCTTCATTTCCCATCAAAGCATAATTCAGCCTTCACAGCTCCAGGGCACATCCTCTGTAAAATCATCTGGGATGCCCATTGTCAGAGTCAGAGACTGCCCTATGTACACCCACTGATGGTGGTCATTCTCCCACCAGGGCCTTCAACATGCTGCTCTACAGTTTGGTCTAATAAGTGTTCCTCCCACTAGAGTCAAAGGCAAGCTACTATAGGTCAGGGCCATGGCTATTCACCTTCATGTCACCAGTGCCTTACACGGTATTAGGTATATCAAACTCAATTCATTAAATGCTCTTGCTGACTGAGTAAATCTGAAATTAGGGTCAAAATTTTAAAGATATTTTCATTTATTTACATTTCCAGAAATCAGGTATCTGTCCCTCTAACTCTATCAAATGCAGGATCTAAGGCTCTGAAGCTACGTGTTTTTAAAAGTGATATTTTTGAACATTAGTGAACATAAAGTTCACTAAGATGTAAGTATTAAATAATAAAAAAAAATCTCATTCCACACAATTAAAGGTCATTTTAGAACAAGAAGCACAATCAGTTCTCTATTTACATATTTGTTTTTAAAGTGAAGAACAGTTTTTCTTTTTTTCAAGCCTCTGTAAATTGTCAGCATTTTGATGTGTGTAGCAGGAATTCTGAAGAATTCACCAAAATTGTAATCACTGTCTTCTGCTGCAGAAATGTGAATTTGTTAATTGGATTTCTGCGTCTTGGTGTACCAATTCAGAATGGATGCTCTGCTCCTCATCTTGTACTCTGGCAGGCAGCAGTCTCTAATTGACTTTTTTCTAGGACTTTCCTTTCCACTAGATCCCTTTCTTTTCTCCACATAAGATTTCTGGAGCTCATAACAAACTACAAACAGCACTTAAAGTTAGCAGCACTAAGCAGCCCTGTCACTTTTTTACCCGGCAGGAGCTAAGAAACAGAACTTCTCCTCAATTAAAAAAATAAAATGTTCACACTGTTTCACTCACATAGGAAAAAAAAAATCAAAGCTTAAATAAACTAAGGGCAAATTAAGTCAAATGTGAATGCAAACAAGGAGAGATTATTTCATCTAACTGGACTGGTTGGGTACTTGTCCTTCATTTCTTTGCAACAAGGTCCGAGATCTATTATAAAAACAAAAGACAGTCCATGGAATTTGGAACCTATCTCAGTGACTGGCATCATATACCACACTTCAGTGTGTCAGAAGTTTGGGAGGTACCTTCCAAATAAAAGTTTCATGACCTAATTTTTTAAAGTAGGAAAATAAATGAAACTTAGCCCAGGACAAAAGCTTGTCATATCCAAGCCAAGCGACCTGTACGTTGACCTCTTGATCACATGCTACTCAGGCAAAAGTCTTATCATTCCAGTCTTTATTTTTAAATGTATGCAGCTGAAAAACAAAAGGATGCCATTAATGCTTTTTAACTTAAAAAAGTATTCTGACATATATATTTTTTTGGCATTTGAGAAATGTTACCAAAATGTTGTACCTACTCTGTAAAATAAAATGTCTGTTTTTTTCTTTCTTCCCAATTTAGAATATGCAACTGGGACTCACCTTCACATCGAAAATCTCATAGCCTTACACTCTCATTTCTGGGCCTCAGCCTAAAGCCACAGTTCAGAGGGAAAAGTGCTTAAATCTTAATTTCAGAAATGATTCTTCCTATTCTGCAACCAGGTACTGTGTCAGGGAGTGTGAACCAAAAAAACGCTGGTGCCCAGAATAACCACCAGCGGGGCCACCGACCAGTGTTTGGCCTTCCATGCCACCACAAAAAGACTTCCTAACACACATGGCGGAACAGCATGGGGCCTCTGTCAATAGGTACATGCAGCTTCTCTCTGAGGTTTGCCCTATAAGTCTGGAGCACCCTGAGCCACCAAGGAAGAAAACAGCTCACCTAGGCATCCATCAGCAGCATTCTCTCCTCTCAATCTCAAAGCCATTTTTATGAGAAGAAACATTCCAAAACATATTTGTCACACTTCTTTCTACACTCCCCCTTACAGTACCCAAGTAAAACCCCAAATATTCCTTCTAGTTGGAAGACACATCTGATACTAACAAACTTACAATTAATCAATTGGATCACCACTACTAGCGAGAAAGGAGTCACTGAATCCATCCAAAAAGAAATCAAGATGTAAGTTGGGAAAAAATGCTATTTCTTCCACAGTGTTCATTTCTGGCAATGTACTTGATTTAATTGTTCATGGTACTATCCAAGTGCCCCAATCACCTATGATAATGAAAGAATGAACACTTTCCACGTGAGAAAAATCTTAGAAGACTCAAACTTTTTAAAGGGCATGTAGGGGCGCCTGGGTGGCTCAGTCAGCTGAGCATCCGACTTCGGCTCAGGTCATGGTCTCTCGGTTTGTGAGTTCGAGCCCCGCGTCAGGCTCTGTGCTGACGGCTCAGAGCCTGGAGCCTGCTTCGGATTCTGTGTCTCCCTCTCTCTCTGCCCCTCCCCTGCTCTGTCTCTCTCTCTGTCTCAAAAATAAATAAAAAACATTTAAAAAAAAAAAAATAAAAAAAATAAAGGGCATGTAAAGATGTGTACTCAAAATCCAAGTCAGGAACTCTCCAAACACTAAATCAGATTTCAATTGTTTTACCTTTGTTCTATAATAACCATTTTGAGAAGCAACAGCATTTGGTTAAAATATATTTAAATTTGAAATTGGTAAACTTTAGTTCCTCACTCTGCTAATGGCACTCAAGAGCTAAAAGTGAATGATCTAAAAATCAAGGTTAATATCTATGCTACAGGCAGCATATCGGTTATCAGTAAGAAACGGTAATCATGGGACTCCTGGATGGCTCAGTCGGTGGCTTCCGACTCTTCATTTTGGCTCAGGTCATGATTTCACGGTTCATGGGTTCGAGCCCCGCACCAGGCTCTGCACTCAAAGTGCGGAGACTGCTTGAGATTCTCTCTCCCTCTGTACCCCTGTACCTCCTTCTGTACCTTCCCCATTCACACACACACTCTGTCTCAAAATAAATAAATAAACAAACTTAAAAAAAAAAGGTAATTAAATAATATAGACCTTGAAATTACATTATCATTAAATAGAAAATACAAGTTTTTCCAAAGTAAGCTGCAAAAATTTTATAACTTTGCCTTATATGTTAAAGTATCACATTCTGATACAAAGAACTATCCTTCTGTAATGCTACTCTCTCAACCTATTTTGTCCATCTATGAGTAAAAGGCTTCAACCGAGATGAATTTAAAATAAAATAGCCAGTGTACATCTAAGGTATAGCTTTAATATCAAGTTATGGTTTACTTTAATAATATGTACTCTGAGCCACTTATGCCCTCTCATATCAATAAAAAAAAACCATGACCAAGATTTTTGAAAATGAAAAAATAAACAGAAGTAGACATGATAGCATGTTATTTTTAAATTATCAGTCAAAACCATCTAAGATGTAACTTAAATTAACTAGTGACTAATAACCAATAACTCAGATAACTAGTTCACAACTGCTTATTTAGTCAAATATTTTTCTTCAAATTTGCCTCTATGAATGGACATTATAGATTATAGCACTGAGAAAACATTTAAATTTTGTCTTTCTAGGAGCATGTATACAAACTATCTTTTGAGAATTAAGCAGCTAGTCCATCATCCTATTTTGGGGACTCACCATGGCCTTGTAGCTTCATTGTTTTTAACTGTCACATAGCTAGCTGTCTCTATCTCTCTAGCTATAGCTTGTCTAGATCCAGAGCAGAAGTACAGGTAGTGATAATTCTGGGAAGGGTCAAGACTAACTTAAATCTTACATTATGTGCAATTCTCTGCTTTGTGCTTTGATCGCCACCATTACAAGATCCTCTGAGAGGAAATAATTATTGGTTCTACTCTCTTAAAGGGGGTCTCATATAAGAAACATGAAATGATGCAGAAAGAAAGATGCATTAGGATCAAACAGGAAAACAGAAACCACTATAAGTATTTATTAAAATTACACGAAGGGAATTTCATTAAGGAAATTGGTTATTCTGGTGAAGCAGAGGCTGAGAAGAAAAACTGGAGAGGCTAGTGTAAGCCAGAGATTTTGCAACAGCAGGAACAACATGCACCCAAGGAGGGAAGGACAAAAGGATGGGTCAGTGTTATTGGAATCCATGGGCTATGGCCATCCAATACAAGCTGGAGCTGCAGGGGATCTGTCCAGGGCTAGAACCATGGAGGAAATAAAGCTGTTGCCAGTAATATTACCTGAGACAGAGAGGGAGGGAGAGAAATACACTAGTTTCTCACTTCCTTTGGCCTAGCTGCTTCCCACTGAATGCAGCCTGGAGAATGAAGCCCTCTGTGATGCAGAAGCACATAGCTTAGAGAGAAAAAAGGATCTGAGGACTAATAGACCTAGGGGTGAGAACAAAGTAAAAGGAGAGGGTTAGGAGATCCAGTTTCCAACAATAAAAAAAAGTAGTCAATCTAATGGGAGTTCTTTATAACAACCCAGAAGCCTAACTGCCAGAGTATTCCTGCAACTTGCCTGAGAAACACAGAGTGCTAACCAACTTTGTTTTCTTTTCCAGCTAGATGAAATCTGTAAAAGTCATCACTTGTGCTGCCTTCTCAGGCACGGGGGTATTGTTTCATTTTTAAAGATCCAAGATTGATAGCCAATTGTATGTTGAAAAAGTACCTCTGATCAAACATAATAACCAAGCATTTCCTCTAGTGAATATAAAAGAGAAAGCTCCAGTGGAAAGCTTTCTCTTGGGAAAAAAAAAAAATGTTGATGGCCAATCATCCCACTAGGATACAATCAATTGAAGGGAAGTCTACAGGAGGGGAAGCAGCTACATTCCTAAAGGTTTTGTAAATACAGTGTGATCAACAGCTTTTGTGTAAATGCCTGTGATACCTCTGGGCTAGATAGCAAACATGTGAGAAGCTCAATTGCCTTTAGTCAATGGACTCGATTGGCCTCTATTATTGGGCCACGGTGTCTGGAGAAGAAGGAGCTCAGAACCAAACTTTATTCCAAAAATGATTATGGAAAATAATGAGTAAAAATATGTTGGCTCAAATTCTGGTTAAATACTGAGGATTCAAGCTAAAATTTCAGAACACATACCTCTACTGTCACATAAATAAATTAGCTTTTGACTAACAGAGAGTTACTATGGAAATGAATTCCCTATTGTCCAAGAATGCGACTATAAAAAAGGCACAACATAATTTATCTTCCTTTCAGTATCCAGGAGCCCCTTCATCATTATAAACATCATACAATATTAAGCAAAATTGTAAAGAAAAATCTGGTTATTTGGTTTCTGAGTAATGATTAATGATTGGCATGGTATGGGTGTGTACCGTATTTAATTATGTGTGTGAATGAATATAATATGTTCATACACAGGCACTTCCCTGTGGCTAACATGATCTGCCCCGGTGCAGTGAAATTAGTACTTAAGTACACAGTTAAATTAATTAAAAATAAAACGCTGGTAAATATTGTATAATCATTCAAAGCTATTAAGTGAATATAACTGTCAATGGTTTTATATAATTGACTATGTCCCTTAAATAAATTTGGTTTCTATTTAGCTCTAATTCTCAATAAATGTTTATTTTAAATTAATAAATGAGATCTGCTTACTTTATTTTTTCCCAGTAATATATTTCCTCATTAAGTTTCATTATAATTTATTCTCATTAGGCCCCAAATATGGTTTCTCTAATTCGGGCAGTCTGTTCTGTTGGGGCCCCATCCGTGTCTAATATTTCAATTTATGTATAAACCACAAGACTGAGTGAAGTAGACTCACACTGTTCCTTAAATAAAATTTCTCTCACAAAACAGTGTGAACGAATTTGAAAGTCTAAGAAAGCATGAAAGCAACATCTCCTAATCTTTCTTAGATAAAGACTGACCTCATGTGTTAGAGACCTGATAAATAAAGTTGAAATCCTTTTTCATAAGAATATAAGAATATCTGCCTCAAAACCACAATTTATGAATAAGAAGTGTGTGATAAAAATTCAAGGGGTAAAATGGGATAATATAAGCAATGTAAAACAATATTTAAAATATAAAAGCCAAGATCCAAGAAAGACCCTTTCAAAAAAGATTGCCCACTTTCTTCATTTTATATTATATATTTATATTAAAGCCTGAAGCAACCATTTTATCAAAGGATAGATATAACAAAGAAACTCATCTGCTCATTTTACTTGTTAGGACTTTCACAAACGGAGTCATTTGAAAGATGAATTCATTTATTTTACTCGTGTCACATTGATACATCCTGCCACTGTAGTTGTTGAAATGAAAAGGTAGCACAAACAAATATGTATTACAACTAGAATGTGAGCAACAGGGTTATAAAATATAAAAAGAGTAACCTCATTGGACAGGTGTTACTGATTTAACAGAATAAAAAACTAAATGTGATAAATTGCCATAGCTTATGTAGATACTGCCTATACTAATTTAGCAAAGTAAAAATCAAAGTCACTAATTTGTGCAATAATAATAAGGTACAACAGTATATTCCGATTCAGTGTACTGCTGCAGTTAAGAATTTATTAATAATTTTATTAAAAATACTATTTTAGTTGTTCAGTGCATGAACTTACCCATAAGGGTATTGGCAGGGAAAGGAAGAGAACAAAACAAAACAATGAAGAGCACACATATGGTTATTAATCTTAAGATTCAGTATTGGCACTGAGATAGAAATAAAAGGATCATAAAGATTTTAAGTAAGATTTATTTTACATTTTTATTTTAATGAAAGAATAGGAGTAGATTAGGACTAAAGAGTTACCAGGAACTTCTGGACACCAAGATGAATATTTTTCTCATTACTTTATTTATTTTATTTTTTTGACTACTTTAGTTACAGCCCAAGCACACTTCCTCTACAACCCGAGCAGCAGGTAGATGGTATTATTATCCTTATTTTATAGATGAGGAAATTGAGGCAAAGAAATTAGGTGATTTGCCCCAGGTCATACAATTAGTCATCATACCATCAGCTTTGATGACAGCAATAAGTGGTTTGCTGTCCATTGCAAACTTCTAAAAAAAAATCAATTAATGGATCACACCAGATCTAGATAATCATCGCCAATATTTTCAACATTCAGGTTTTGGGCTCAACTCCTAACTCTGGAGGCTAAATAGAACCAAAGCATGGTCATCTAACAAACACATCTTCATAATACTCACTGGCTCATACTTACTACAAAATATTTTAGAGCTGAATGAATTTAAGAACACGTATTTTTCCATATCTCACAATAACACTCAACTACTATAATTACTTAGAAACAAATGAAATGATAATCTATAACTAAACAGCAACATCATCCTTAAGGCAGCAAAACATTTTATTCTAACTGTAGAATAAAGTACTCTAAACTGATCAGTTGTTTGGAAATTTAAAAGGCAAGAAAGTTCATCTTTCATTTCTAGTCTCTGGATACACAAGAAAGGGAAGACAAAAATTGAGTTAGTTGCATGAATGAACATTCTTTCAGTTACTTAAGTTAAATTGACTGAAAAAAATCAATTTTGTTTTTCTTTAGAAAACATTTCATACTTTCAACCATAAGCACTTTTAAAATACGTGTTTGTTTTTTTTTTAAAGTTCTTTAAATGTGATTATGGCCCAAAAAAATATCAGAAGTTTGGGCATTTTGTTTAGTTGTCTGTTACCTTGCCCAAAAAATTCTGTTTAAAAACGGAAACAAACATTAAAAACTTCAACCAAAACCATACCTGACATATCCCAAGAATTCAGGTCATGTTTATAAACTGAATAACTAAAGCAACAATAAGACCTAATGTAGCATCAGAATTATATTATTAACTAATTAACACTCACAGCTTTATAATATTTAGTAATCTTACTATATTCATATTTTAAAATAATATCAACACTCATAACTTTAAAATATATCAGCAATCTAAAAAATACATTTACCTTTAAGTTATGACAAATATGAATTTTTTACATGGTATATAATAAAAGTGAGCTTTTTGTCAAAAATTCTTCCCCACCTTCCGTAGTAGTAATTTATTTTTTAATTTTTTTTAAAGTTTATTTATTTGAGAGAGGAGCATGGGTACACACAGGCACCCAAACAGGGGAGGGTCAGAGAGAGAGGGAGAGAGAATCCCAAGTAGGCTCTGTGCTGTCAGCATGGAGCCCCAACATGGAGCTCAAGTTCATGAACGGTGAGATCACGACCTGAGCCAAAACCAAGAGTCGACGCTTGGTGTGCCACACAGGTGCCCCCGTTAGTAGATATTTAAAGTAAGATCTAATAAAAGATTAAAATCATTTTAGCTGATCTGATGTAAACTTACAACGGATCTGTGGCATTAAATTCACGAACCCACAGCATTTCGGAAGTTTGTACTCCAACTACAGGTAAAAATAACTTTCCACTTTGACATTTCAGACTCCATAGATCTATCTGTTCAACTGATTTTTAAATTAATATTATATGCTAATATAAATTATTGTTAATTATTATCTTGAACACTTCCCATGTTCATATGCATTCTTAAAAAGTATGATACTGAACGGTGTGATTTTATCATGTGACATTAATATCAACATTTAAAAATTTTTGACCTCTTAAAAGCTTTTTTTATTATTGTGGAAATTTTCAAATTCAAACAACAGTAATGAGGATAAGGTAATAAACCTCCATGTCCTATAATCTAGCTCAATTATCTATAGTTTGCCATTTTTCATCGGGCAATCCACGTTTTCTTCTTTTTATCTTCTTTGAAATACTTCAAACCAAATGCCTAAACACTGTGTTACCAGTAAATACTCATGTGTATCTCTTACTGATAAAGTTTTTTAGTTAGATTGTTTATTTATTTTTTAAGTTCTACATCAAACATGAGGTGTAAACTCATAACCCTGAGATCAACAGATGCAGGCTCCACCACACCAACTGAGCCAGCCAAGTGCCTCAAAGTTTTTAAATATAACAAATATTTGGTAGAATTCACCAGTAAAGCAATTTGGGCCTGGAGTATTATTGGAGGGAAGATTCTTAAGTACAAATGCAATTTCTTTAACAGATACAGAGATATTCAGATTATGTACTTCTTGAGTGTGCTTTGGTAATCTTTCAAATGAATTTTTCATTTCATTAATTTATTAAATTTATAGGCATAAACACATACAAAATTCCCTTGTTATCCTTTTAACATCTGTAGAATCTGTAGTTATGACATGATATTGGCAAGTTGTGTCTTGTCTTTGTCTCTCTGTCTCTCCTTTTCTTAATCAGTTTAAGTAGAGATTTATCAATTTGATCTATTTTATCATAGAACCAGTTTTTAATTTCAATGATTTTTCTTTTATTTTTGTTTTCCATTTCATTGACTTCCACTTTGATCTTTACTATTTCCTTTCCTCTGTTTACTTTGAGTTTAATTTGCTCTTCTTCTTTAAGTTTCATAAGGTAAAAGTTTATAACATAGAAAGTCACCAAATTCAGATGTTCTTTTTTTTCTTATATAGGTGTTTAGTGCTATTTAATTTTACCTAAAGGGTAATTTAGCAGGATCACACTAAATCATCAGTGTTGTGTTTTCATTCTCATTCAGTTAAAAATACTTGCTAATTTCTCTTTTGATTTCTTCTGTACTCATGGGTTATTTAGGATTGGGTGCACAAAAGAGATCATCTACAGACCTCTGGGATTCCCTATGAGTTCTCTATGGGGTTCTCTCCACTCTGGTGGTCTGTCCTCTGAACTCTGGCTGCCTTGGTCTCCCTGGACTTCCTGTTCTGTCTTAACTCAAGAGTGTCTGCTGAGTTTTGCCTGGGTTACCACCCCTCCCCCATGCCCACCCTGTGCTATGTGCTGGAAATTCTTTCAATGCATTAGATGGAAGCAATCATAGGACTCCTCTTGCTTCTCATATCTCAGGGATCACTGTCCTTAGTTGTCTGACAGCCAGTGTCTTGAAGACTACTGTTACATATATTTTGCCTGGTTTGGGGGATATTTCAAGGAAAAGAGTAAATCTGGTCCCTATTGCTCCATCTTAGCTAGAAAAATAAATCATTTTATTCTGTTTTTTATATATCATTATGAATTCAAGATTTTTGTACATTTGGTTTGCTTTAACCCATTGCAGCCATTAGGAATGGCTTTTGATATTCAAAGTAAGCCAACTTAGGCCACTGGGAACCATTTCATGTTTACTTTGGGTCCTTTTGACGTGTTTCTATTAGTTCAGTGGCAAATGATATTTAGGCACCACCATCTAGACGCTAGGGGTTAATTACATATTTGCATTTGCTAAATCTGTTTTTGAAGAGTAGGAGGGAAAACAATATAGAAATATTTTATATTTATAAACAGATACATTGCAGTGAAAGAACAAACATACCTGTGTTGGAGAAGACTCAATTCTGTCACATACAACACGTCACTAAGATTCTCAACTGTTAAATGGAGACCTCAAAAGTTCTTATTATTGCTTCTTAAATATGGGTCTCAATGTTTCCAAACACAGCCTAGTGAACCTGACTTTATCTTCTCAACTTGGCTGCATTCAGTCTTAGCTATTTCTGGACTCTAATTTGCAGTCATAGGAGCCTAGAAGGAAGACCTCCTATTCAAAGATTATTTGATATTAGCAGAATTTATCTGAAGACTAAGGGTATTTCGTCAATAAATATTGCAAAATGAGTAACAGTCTAGTCAAGGCTGAGAGCATCAAAGTAAAATTGAGCCCAATGAACCATAGTAATAGGATATCAATATTTTTCCACCTATTCCAAATCTTCCCCAATTTTCCTTTCTAAATTATTAATTTGGTCTCTTAGTTTCAGGGAGACCCCCCTCATAGTCCCTTCTAAGTTAATGATTCTGTTTTTAAATTTATTTATTTAAGAGAGAGAGAACAAGCATGTGCACAGGAGAGGGGGGAGCAGAGAGAGAGGGAGAGAGAATCTCAAGCAGACTCTGCACTGCCAGCACAGTGCCTGACACAGGACTCAATCTCAAGAACCATGAGATCAAGACCTGACCGAAATCGAGCAGGACTCTTAACCGACTAAGCCACCCAGGTGCCCCATAGGTCAATTACTTTTAAATGCATAGGTTCTTCTGGGTACAAAAAACTCTAAAGATAGATCATCTAATTTAGACACATCTCTTCATAGACAGGAAACTAAATCATGGAGGTTTTATGTCATTTGCCTCTTTTAGCAAACTGAGAGCCAGAGACTTAGAAAAGTAATATATTGGAAAGAATTTCTAAACCATATAAACTTAAACATATTTACACCAATAGCTCTCAACACTCTGCATCTCACATCTCTTAAATCATAAATTTAAAAATTATATACCACGATGATAAGAAGGGTAACACAACTTCCTCGGAGCATTTATATATTTATAAACATTTTGTGAATGTAAATTACATTTTGTGCAATATCTGAGTATGAAAACTGTCAGAATGCAAATATTTTAACCCAAAAGCTTTTATTTTATTAAAACCTGAGTTCTTTTTTAAATTTTTTTAATGTTTGTTTATTTTTGAGAGAGACAGAGACAGGATGTGAGTGGGTTAGGGGCAGAAAGAGAGGGAGACACAGAATTTGAAGCAAGCTCCAGGCTCCGAGCTGTCAGCACAGAGCCCCATGTGGGGCTCAAACTCACGAGCTGTGAGATCATGACCTGAGCGGAAGTCAGACACTCAACCAACTGAGCCACCCAGGTGCCCCTAAAACATGATTTCTACCCTTAGTTTTCAAGAGATAAAAACAATTAAAATAGCTTTAGAGAAGCTATGCATGCTTAAAATTCTATCTTGCCTTTATTTGAATCCAGGAAAATAAGCAATATTATACCACCAACTAGTCTTCTCATCAGAGCAAAAGACTTTATTGACCAACAAAGAATGATCCTCAAAAGTCTGTGGACTGGCTTTGATATTAATCCAGTAGATTCGAACTACTGACAGTCCAAACCACCAATTCTGGCCTATAATCTTCAGAAGAACATTCGCAGCAAATTCAGCCCTCCAACGCAGACATTTGCTATTTGCTATAGCTGCTATTTTGTCACTGAGAGTAATTCTGATCTTCTAAGTACCAGTGTACCATAATTTTTGGCCATCTCAAAATGCTCAGGGAAGCACTTACTGATCTAATAAGTCTTGTTTTGTCTTTAATGAGTACAATTTCTAGCGATCATAAAAATCCCACATATGGTCATTATAACACTTGTTGTGCACAATCTGTTCATCCAAAGGCATTTATACTCTACACTATAAACAACATTAGATGTGACTAGAAAAACATTCATCCACCAAGATGTTCCAGGCCAAGGTTATAGGAAATGATTAAAAATTATGGTCATGTATGGTCTTGGTTACACTAAGATATTCTGATAGAACAATAATTGAGAATGATGTGTTTTTCCTCTCCACCAGCTTTGGACTCTGATCCTCAAAAAACAATTAAAGTTGGCCAGTTATCAGTCATTTAAGACACAGGACAATCACAGGATCTGTTTCAGACACACCAGACCAAAACAGTGATTTGATATTCTTCTCTCAAAGTTTGCTCTGATTTTCAAGCAACTTAGATATAACAAAATCCATTTTAATATTAGGAGTAACATTAACTTAGCATTTACTGCAATTTTGACACTGAGGCAAGCACCTTGCATGTATTATTTCAATTAATACCCTGAAAAATATTTGTCTACTCAGCTAATAAGTGCCAGAGACAAGATTCAAACTCAAGCTAACAACAGAGCCCAGGCAACTATCCCCTGTGCCTTTATTGGAGAGTCCCACGTAACTCATTATCATTTGCTCTCTTCCTAGAAAGAAAAGAAAAAGATTATTTCCCACTAAACTGTAAGCTTAAAGAGACCTGAAGAGACCAAGCCCTAAGAAACCTGGGATCTCAAACGTTTTATTTCAACATTGTGCTGCTAACACAACAGTTTCCTAAGAGTAGTGAAATGAAGGAAAGGTGAATGAAAAGGTTACTCAACTACAAAGTGGGAAAGGCAAGGACTCATACCCATTATCCTAAGTATAATATGATGCAGTTGAAATCTATCCAATGACAAATTTTAGGTAATACACAGGTAAATTTTATAGTCATCCATTCTTCATTACACACATGTAAGAATTAGCTCCTAATTATTTTAAAGCTCTGGAGTAAAGATGAGACATAAGTGAGAGATTACAAAGGAACTGGCATTTTCATCATTGCCAAAATATGATATTTTATATATTTGGTATAGAAGTGAACTCTCCTAGAAGGTTAATTTTTGACATAAATTCACCTCTCTTTTCACCTTTCATTTTCAGCTTAATCATATGCATGAGCCATATGTACTTCCTAAAAGCCAAATGCAATAAATTAACATTTAAATAATTTTTGTTAGATAGATCAGTTTCTTTAATGCATATATTTATCTCATAGTCATTGGCAATGAAAAAGCAAGAAAGTAAGCTTTCTTGTTTAAATGAATGTTCCATTTAAGAAAGGATAAATTTTGTATTGTTGCTTTAAACTGATCTCAACTACCAAATCCTAGTACACTTTTATTTTTTTTTTAATGTTTGTTTACTTTTGAGAGAGAGACACACAGAGTGTGAGCAGGGGAGGGGCAGAGAGAGGGAGACACAGAATGTGAAGCAGGTCCCAGATTCTGACCTGTCAGAACAGAGCCCGATGCGGGGCTCAAACTCAGGAGCCTCAAGATCATGATCTGAGTCGAAGTCCGATGCTTAACCAACTGAGCCACCCAGGCACCCCAATCCTAGTACAGTCCTGTAATGGTCTGACTGTTCCTCACTCAAATACATTTACCAATGCTAGGGTGCTGATATGAATGATAGAAAGGCTAAGGAGATGCAGCCACAGAACCTACCTTGGTTAGGTGAATGACTCCTTTAGAAGTAACCGAACAACCCATGAAGCCAACGTACTGAAGTTCAGGACAGTGCTCAGCAAATGCTTTCACTGACTGATCTGTTACCTAGGGAAGGGACATGAATAAAGTTATTCAAGGTGGCATCCCAGAGAGTTTAAGGATTTGGCTCCTGCAAATTCCCTCTGCCCTACCTCGCGTCATTAATATTTCCCTTTCCGTTGGCTCATTTTAATCTGTTTACAAACATGCAGCAATATCTCCTGTGGGTTTTTTTTAACTTTATTTCTTTTTCAAGTAATCTCTACACCCAACATGGGGCCTGAACTCACAACTCCAAGATCAAGAGGCACATGCTCTTCTGACTGAACCAGCCAGGCACCCAAGATGTCAACACTCTCTCTCCATCACCACTTCTTCCTAACAATCTCTCTCAATATACATATTTTCTATTGACATATAATCCACACACTATAACATTCACCCTTTCAAAGGGTACCGTTCAGTGGTTTTTAGCATATTCACAATTGTGCACCCATCTAACCCTAGAACATGCTTATCACCCCCAAAAGAAACCCCATGTCCATTGGCAGTCACTCCCCTAATCCACCTCTTGCCCTCAATTCTTGGCAACTTTCCACCTCTATGGATTTGCCTGGTCTGAACATTTTTTATCATGGAAATTATATAACTGGTTCCTAAAAGACAACAATGGTCTCTTTATAAGGTTTCTACCTTCAAGTGTTTCTTTCAAGGAATCTGACTTTGCCCCTCGCTGCTTCAAATTCTTTAAATTTGGGTGGTGTGATGATTAATTTTATGTGTCAACATGGCTATACAATGGGGCACCAAAATATTTGGTTAAACAGTGTTCTGGGTATGTCTGTGAGGATATTTGTGACGAGATTAACATTTGAGATGGTGTACTGAGGAAAGCAGACTGTCCTCCCCAATGTGAGTGGGCCTCATCTAACCCACTGGAGTTCTGAATGTAACAAAAAAGCTGAGTAAGGGAGACTTGGCTCACTCTCTCTCACTCTAGCTCTTTTGTTCTCGCTCTCGCTCTTTCTCTCTCTACCTGGCTATCTTCAAGCTGAGACATCAGTCTCCTACCTTCAGATTCAAACTTGGACTAGAACTTACACTGTTAGCTCTACTGGTTCTTATGCCTTTGGACTCAGATTAGAACCATATCATCAGCTTTTCTGTGTCTCCAGATTGCGACCTCAGGTTTTGGAACTTCTTGGCTTCCATAAATGTGTGAGCCAATTCCTTACGATAATCTCTTTATAGAAACACACACACACACATTTTCTCTCTCTCTCTCTCTCTCTCTCTTTCTCTCTCTCTCTCATACAGATTCTGTTTCTCAAGAAAACCCTGACTAATGTAATACATATTAGAATTCCCTGAGGAGTTCATTAAATATTCAGAGCCAAAAGGGTGAGGCCCAAGAATCCCTATTTTTAATAAGCCCCTGAGTGACTCCTAGGCATGTAAAAGCTTGAGGCCCAAGTGCTGCCAAGAAGTTACCCTGACAACTTTTGACATTTCCACCTGGCCCTGCTTTAAACAAAGGGCAAAGTGAAATTCCTTTTTTGTCTTCCCCCACCTCCAGAAAATTTCAGTGTATAAAATTATCTCTTGTAATTGTGCTAAAATTCTCTTCACTGTTCCACAAAGTGGTATTTTATAAAAGAAGGTCCAAATATTCTCTACCATAGGCTTAATTTCAGTTTCATTTTCTTCACAGTCAAGATGAGATCAACAAGTTAAACACCTTTGTTAGTTTTTCAAACAGCAGTGACAAATCTCTTTTGCATTAGCTTTAATATGGGTGACACTTTGTATCTTCCTTATCTATTCTGAATAGATATTGGAAAATAAAGGTATGTGGGTAGCATTAATTCTAAAACAATCACAAGAACATTTTCCTAAAATAATGAAACCAACAGCATCCATGGTACATCTGATAAAAGATTAATTCTGCCCTCAAAAGTAAAGTATGCTTTAGCATATTAAGGCTAAGGGTGCCATTGATAAATTAAAAATGGGCCTTCCTGACACTCAGCTTTCTAAAAAACATTATGTTAACAAAGAATGTTTCAAGCACTAAAATCGCCTGAAGCCTCAATGGAAACCAATTTCTATTTTTTAAAAAGAGGGTAGGGGTTAACAGAGGTTAAATACATATGGTCAGGTGGTTAAATACCCTGCCCAATCTCACTCTAACATCTAGCCTTTCCTACCTCCATCTTCAAGGAGGGGAGAGGAACTCAGATAAGGATTAAGGACACAAGAAAGCTCAGGTCCAAGGTGTTAAATCTTGCAGAGAGAAGAAAAAAGGGTATTAAAAATTTGGTTTGCGGGTCTTCCTCGTTCAGCTCAAGCAATCAGAACAAGAGAACTCAGAGGAGCCTCCAGCACCAACAGAGTCCTATAAGTCAAGCAAGACCAGAGTAAGTCCTTGGGGTATAGAAACACTCTTACTATGCTTGGGTATGTTTTAGGAGACTAATCAAAGGGCCTTGAAGATTCGGGCAGGGTCTGGCTCCATTCCGAAGAATAGACGATATGTTAGAAATTTGGGGTTAAATATCTCACTTGTTTCAGGCAGAAATAAGTATAGACTGCAAGCAGCAGGTACTGGTGAGTATCAGCTTCTCTGGGACCCAGTAGTCTGCCTAACTCTTTTCAAATCCCAGGTGGACCACTTATTAGCTGTGTGATTTTAAGCAAGTCATTTCATGTCTCTATACTTTGTTCCTTCTATAACACAGAGAAAATAACAGTACCTAGCTCACAGGGTAAAATATGAGGCTAGATAAATGCATATAAAATGTTTTGAACAGGACATGGTTCATTGTAATTGCTTAACACATTTTAGCTATTATCATCATAATCATCCCAGGCTCCCCTTTCTTCTGTATTCTAGTTCTTAGCCAGGACTAAGGGGTTGACATGTGTAAGAAAATAATTCAAAAAAAAAAAAAGTGTAGTCAAAGCCTGCTGGCTTACCCTCCTACTTATTCCAAGAGATTCTGATCATAATTTGGGGGCTCTAAGTTTTGGGCTAAACTGTGGGACAAGAGTGAGGGAGACATTGGTAGAAGCTTATTATTGAACCATTATGGTAAAAAGAATCCCATTTTGTTAAGGTTCTCAGCCTGACTGCACATCAGAATTACCTGAAGAGCTTCCTGATTTAATTTCTGGTGGAGATCTGCCTTAATTTTATTCTAAAAGCTACCCCCCCAACCCAGAGAGAGTCTAACATGCAGCCTGAGTTTTGAACAAGTTCAAAAGCCTTTCATTCAAAATGTGGCCAACAGCACTGGCATCAACTTGGAGCTTGTTAAAAATGCAAAATCTCAGACCCCATCACAGACCTACTGAATCCTAATCTACAGTTTAGTAAGATCTCCAGGTGATTCCTTGTTTATTTGTTTGTTTTACTATTTATTTAAATAATCTGTACACCCAATGTGGGGCTCAAAATCACAATCTCAAGATCAAGAGTCTCATGCTTTACCAACTGAGCCAGCTAAATAGCATCCCCCCCACCCAGGTGATTCTCATGTACCTTAAAGCTTGAGAAATACTACTGAAGGGACAAGGAGCTATGACATCTTCTTGGGGAGAGGGGAGCAAAAACTGGGTAGTTATCTCATAACCCAAGTGCTATGGAGAATTATTTAAACATATTTATTGGGGTATAGTTTATATACCATAAAATTCACTCATTTTATGATATAGTTTATTGAGTCTTGGTAAGCTTATACAGTTGTGCAACCATCACCACAATGCAGTTAAAAAAAATTTTTTTAAGTTTATTTATTTTGAAAGAGAGATGGTGCAAGTGGGGGAGGGGCAGAAAGAGGGGGAGAGAGCGAGAGAATCCAAGCAGGCTTCTGCTGCCAGCACAGAGCCCCACGTGGAGCTTAAATTCCCAAAATCGCGAGGTCATGACCTGAGCCAAAACCAAGAGTGGGACGTTGAACCCACTGGCCACCCAGATGCCCCACCACAATCCTTTTAAAGTGCCTTGACTGCACCATCCCCAACATGCCCTTCATCCTTTTTGCCCATATGCAGGCAATCACAGCTCCCACCCTTAAGCACCCATTGGTCTTGCTTTCTATCTCTATAGTTTGCCTCTTCTAGAAATTCCATATAAACAATTGTACCATAAGTAGTCTTTGGTTTCTAGCTTCTTTCACTAGCATAATGTTTTGGAAGTTCACCCTTGCTACATGGATCAGTCGTTGGCTCATTTTATTGCTGAGCAGAACTCCACTGTATAGCTCTACTACCTATCTATTCACCAGATAATAAA
Organism: Panthera tigris; assembly: GCF_018350195.1. Classification (NCBI taxonomy): domain Eukaryota; kingdom Metazoa; phylum Chordata; class Mammalia; order Carnivora; family Felidae; genus Panthera; species Panthera tigris. Next base: position 167,537,568 of record NC_056660.1, read on the forward strand.
TATTTGAATTGTCTCCAGTTTGGGCTTTGATAAATAATCATGCTGTGATCATTCACATATAATACTTTGTATGGACATATATTTTCATTTCTCTTGGATAAATATCTAGAAGTAGAGTTGCTGAGTCATGTAAGTTTCATTTTTTACACATTTTAAAAACTGGTTTGTTGTCTTACTAAGTTTAAAAGCGCTTTATATACTACAGACACAAGTCCTTTATCAGATATTTGTTTCATAAATATTTCCTTCCATTCTATGCCTGGTCTTTTCATTTTCTTAATAGTGGTCTTAGCTCTAACCTTTAGGTCTATTGTGCTCTAGGAGTTAATTTTTGTGAATAGCGCAAAGTAAGGTAAATATTCACTTTTTTGCATATAAATATCCAACTGTCCTACCACCATTTGTTTAAAAAATTACATACTGTGGTTTCCAGAGTACAGATCTTTTACCTCTTTGGTGAAGTTTATTCCTAAGTATCTTATGGTTTTGGTGCAATTGTAAATGGAATCGATTCCTTGATCACTCTTTCTGGTGCTTCATTCTTGGTGTATAGAAATGACACAGATTTCTGTATGTTGATTTTACATCCTGTGAATTTGCTGAATTCATGTTATCAGTCTAGCAATTTTTTGGTGGAGTCTTTGGGCTTTCCACGTAGAGTATCATGTCATCTGTGAAGAGTGAAAGTTTGACTTCTTCCTTGCTAATTTGGACGTCTTATATTTCTTTTTGTTGTCTGAGTGCCAAGGCTGGAACTTCCAGTATGATGTTGAACAACAGTGGTGAGAGTGGACATCCGTGTCATGTTCCTGACCTTAGGGGAAAAGCTCTCAGGTTTTCCCCATTGAGGATGATATTAGCTGTGGGTCTTCCATATATGGCCTTTATGATGTTGAGGCATATACCATCTATCCCTACTGTGTTGAGGGTTTTTACAAAAATGGATTCTGTAGTATTTTATCAAATGCTTTTTCTGCATCTATTGAGAGGATTGTATGGTTCTTTCCTTTCTATTATTAATGCAGGAATGATAAAAAGCTCCAACCTGGAATGGTTGGCCTTGAAGGATCACACTAACTCAAAGACTGTGGGAAACCAGGCAGCACATAGGAATTACTATGCAAACAGAAATGTAGCTCAGGTTTTGGAAAGAAGCAACAAAAAATAAGGGAAGAATAAGATCAGCTTACAAAGCAGATTTTAATCTTTGAGTCAAAGCTGTGATGGAGAGAAAGAGGAAGATGAACCTCAGATTCAATAGCATTATCTCTTCACATGGCAGAGGTAGAGAAGGACCATATCCCTAAACTGGCATTCTAAAAGCCAGGCTACACTTTTATATCTGCATAAAGAGGATGCAGGTCCATTTAGTGTTCCAATGAGAAAAAGCAATGATGGCAAGGAGTGTATGTCTTCAGAGTTGAGAGAACCATGAAAAGCCTGAATAATACAAACATGCACAAAGATTCTAGTAGAGCTTCAATCTGTGAATCTTTATTTAAAATTTTTTGAAGTTATTTATTTTGAGAGAGAGCACAAGCAGGGGAGGACCAAAGAGAGAGAGAGAGAGAGAGAGAGAGAGAGAGAGAGAGAGAGAGAGAGAATATCCCAAGCAGGCTCCACACTCTCAGGGCAGAACCCAATAAGGGGCTCAAACTCACAAGCTGAAATCAAGAGGCAGATGCTTAACCTAATGAGCCACCCAGGTGTCCCTTAGTTTGTGAATTGTAAGAGGGCCTTCTCCAGTGGCTAACCTAGAAGTAAATGAAAACCAGAAATGCAGGGTACAAAGGGACAAAGGAAAAAGATGTTGGTTCTCATAAGCTCTTGGGAACTACACTCGATCAGATATATTTCTTCTGAGATCTAATTGTGGAGACAAGAGAGAAACATCTTCAGGAGGTAGAAATAATGGGCTATGGGGCACCTGGGTGGCTCAGTCAGTTAAGTGTCCAAATTCGGCTCAGGTCATGATCTTACAGCTGGTGAATTCCAGCGCCACGCCGGGCTCTGTGCTGATAGCTCAGAGCCTGGAGCCTGCTTCGGATTCTGTGTCTCCTTCTCTCTCTGCCCCTCCCACACTCACACTCTGTATCTCTCACTCAAAAATAAATACTTAAAACATTAAAAAATAAAAAAAAGAAAGAATTGGCCTAGAAAATTCTAATACAGGGGAAGTGTAATAGCCACTGTGGCAGAAATGGCCATATACGACTGAAAAACTCTTGTCTGGAATAGAAAGAGCAGAAGATGGACAGTACAGGGTCACCAATTTTGCTTGGTGAGTAAATGTTTATAAATGTGCTTTTGGATTGTGTTTTCATCTCTTGACACAGCTCACACTAAACCAAGATTAGGGGTACTAGCAGCCAAAGAGTTGAAGAGGGAGTAGGTAATAAAACAGCTAGATAATAATAAACGGCCCTATTTACTAAGGCAGTACTGTATGCCACACTAAGTCTTCTCTATGCATCATCTGGGATCTTCATAAGAGCTTTAAGAAGCATCATAATTTCCATTTCATAGGCCCCTAACATAGGCCTATTAGAAATTGACTTCCTCAAAATTACACAGCTAGAAGGTGGCAAAGTGGGGCTTACACTTTAGTCTTTTAGGTTTTGAGACCCATGCTCTTTACCTTATACAAACTAGAACCCTATCCCTAAACTGGCATTCTAAAAGCCAAGCTACACTTCTACATCTGCATAAAGAGGATGCAGATCCATTTAGTGTTACAACAAGAAAAAGCATTGGTGGTAAGGAGTGTCTGTGATTCATTTCATGGTGCTAATCTCACTCAAATGCAAGAGCTAAGTCAAGGCCTTCCCTTCAGCCCCAAAGAAGCAGAGTGACAGGGTAACATATAGTGTAATAATGACTTCAGGAATCGAATTTAGTGATTCATCACTTACATATAACACCCAGTGCTCATCCTGGGTGCTCTCCCTAATGCCTATAACCCATTTAGCCCATCTCCCTACCTAACACCCCACAAGCAACCCTCAGTTTGTACTTAAGAGTCTCTCATGGTTTGTCTCTCTGGTTTTACCTTATTTTTAGATGCAATTTATTCTTATTTTAACACTTAAAAGTTTTCTTGGAACTTGGGAGGAGAGATCTATCTTTATCAGAATAAGATAGATTCAATGAAAGGGATTTTTGTAATCTGAGCTGAAAGATTAACTTTGGGGAATGATTGTTAGCATATCTGGGAATGAAAGGAATTTTTAGTATTGACTCTAAAAAGGTAGAGCAACCTTTCGATATGTTTATGCTGCTGGCATTATAGAACGTACGAGTGTACTAAATAGTACATGAATGCACTAAATAATATAAAATTATTTCTTGACCTTGCTCAGAAAACTTCAATGTTTTTCCTAAACTTCACCCCAAAACTACTAATCCAGGACCCAGAAATACACACTTTTAACAAGTTTCCTTGATTCTTATAGAATCCATCCAGAAATAGCCCTATTTTTGCAGTCTTTAAAAAAAAATTTTATTTAAATTCCAGTTAGTTTACATACAGTGTAATATTAGTTTCAGGTGTACAATTTAGTGGTTCAACACTTACCTACAACACCTGGTGCTCATTATGACAAGTGCACACCTATTTAACCATCTCCTTCTCCTCTGGTAACTATCAATTTGTTGTCTTTGGTTAAGAGTCTGTTTCTTGGTTTTCCTCTCTCTCTCTCTCTCTCTCTCTCTCTCTCTCTCTCTCTCTCTCAAAAATAAACATTAAAAAATTTTTAAAAATAAAGATAAAAGAAACAAATGATCAGATAAAAAAGAGACAGACAGACAGAAACAGAGACAGAGCATGAGAAGAGGAGGGGCAGAGAGACAGGGAGACACAGAATCCAAAGCAGGGTCCAGGCTCTAAGCTATCAGCACAGAGTCAGACACGGGGCTAGAACTCAGGAACAGAGATCATGACCTGAGCTGAAGTCGGAGGCTTAACAGACTGAGCCACCCAGTGGCCCCTGATCATTTGTTTCTTTAATTCTGCATATGAGTGAAATCATATGGTATTTGTCTTTCTCTGACTGACTTTACTATAATACTCTCTAGCTGCATCCATGTCGTTGCAAATGACAAGACAGAAACAATCCTATTACTAAATCTAAAAACCATAGCTAACTACAACTTTCAAATATTAGTATTTAAGATGGTCTTGGGTACACTTCAGGGTTATCTCTTTGCCACCTCTACTGCCACAATACACCACCATGGTCCACGGTGTGCCAGCCTTCTCCTGCACATTTTCAATATCCTGCACACTGGACCTCTTTCTGCCTGCCCTTGATTCCACCTATCTGTTTTCCACCCATCAAGCCACAGTGATCTTTCAAAAAAAAAAGTGATTTTAAAAATTAGATGTCAGTCTGCTATTCAAAATCTTCCACTGGTACCAACTACTCTAAGAATGAGATCCAAACTCCTTCTATAACCTACAAAGCCATACATGATCTGCCTCCTTCCTGTCTCTTATCTCTCCTTTAATCCCACCGTCCTCTCTCCTTGTTCACTATGTGATGGTCTCCCCATCTATCCCATTCACAACTGTATCCTCAGTGCTGGGCACAGGACCTGGCACACAACAGAAGGTCCAAAAATAAAAATGAACGAAGTACTGTTTTGTTTTGTTTTTGTTTTTGTTAATTTTTTTTAACGTTTATTTTTGGGACAGAGAGAGACAGAGCATGAACTGGGGAGGGGCAGAGAGAGAGGGAGACACAGAATCGGAAGCAGGCTCCAGGCTCTGAGCCATCAGCCCAGAGCCTGATGCAGGGCTCGAACTCACGGACCGTGAGATTGTGACCTGAGCTGAAGTCGGACGCTTAACTAACTGAGCCATCCAGGCGCCCCAACTGAGCCACCCAGGTGCCCCCGAAGTACTGTTTTGATGCACATTAATGGCTTGTTGGCCCAGTATTGAAAAACAAATCCTTCTAATGCCAAGAAAATGTGAATTTTTGGTCTTATTTGTTCCAAGAGTCTAAGAATGAGACAAACGGCTTCATGAAGTGAAGGACAGGATTTTCAAAGAAAGCAACAGCAGCACTTCGATTCTGGAATGGACTGGAAAACTAAGGTGGGGAAATTATTGGCATGACTATCTAATCTCACTCAAGACCTCAGAACCAATTAAAAGCCTTCTTTCTATCTCCAGGAAAAAAGAATAACAAGGATCAAGGGCAGAGTCAATCTACTTCCTAGGGAATTTTTCAGGAGGAATGCTAACCTTTAATTATTTTTTTCATCTCTTACAGCCAGAGTGGTCAGTGGGCCTGTAGAGTACCCTCATCTTCTGATTGCAAAATAAAGCCAGCATAAAGCAATCTGCTTAGGTTGGGTTCTAACTGAACATTATAACCAAAGGGCAAAATATTGCCATGTGTTCCAGTTTACAAGATTCACCAGAGAAGAAAAGCCTTATGGATTCTGGGCAAAAGCCAGGTGGAAAAGAGTTTGGTTGTCTGAGTAATAACCATTTGGTAATAATCATTTGAATGAATTATAAGTTTAAGAAAGAAAAGTGACCCCAGTAGTAAATGACTACCCGAGTCTACTAAATCAGCAATATCTTTAGAAATAAAGACACACTTACAGTGTTTTTAAGGAAGGGCTTATTTCACTCAGGGTTGCTCAGTTTCTTAAGCCCCTTTCAATCACCAAATATTTGAGTACCTATGATAGTCATACCACCTCATGTTAAGCACTAATGCAGTATCAAGATAAGGTACAGTCCCTGCCTCTAAGAACAGAAGCTACATGTTGGAATAGGAACAGATCTAGCTCCCACAACTATCAGAAAGCTTCCTGGGAATATTTCAGTCTGTATACTGCATCCCAATTTAGTGGAGTTCAGTTTCCCAAGGCCTTCTGATTAGATCTGAAGCCAAGATGGAAGACGTAACCAGATTACGGAGGGCTGAAAACCAGACAGGATACTTAAGACTTGATAATGAGGGTATCTATCCTATTGGCAATGTATGAAATGTAAAGCTAACACATACTGCAGGCCCATGACTAACAGAGCCATTAATTAAAGGCTTTAAGAGAAAGGTGATGGAGAGTTGTACTTCGAAGTCCAGCAGGTACACATAGAACCAGCCAAAGGGAGATTTTGGCCTCAGAGAAGCAGGCCAGAAGGCTATCACCACAGCAGGGTCCATGCCCCCTAGGAAACAGCAGAATACCACACCACAGGTTACCTCGGTTAGGCCTAGACACATGCCATAATCAGTAAGCACCCACATCTGACAACTGACAAAGAATATGTCAAGTACCATAATGATAAAAATCCCAAATGAAATAAATTTTATTTAAATACCCAGTGACTATACGTTATACTTATAGGAGCTTTAAAAATGGAACACAATAGGGGTGCCCGGGTGGCTCAGTCGGTTAAGTGACCAACTTTGGCTCAGGGCATGATCTCGTTTATGAGTTCAAGCCCTGTATTGCGCTCTGTCCTGACAGCTCAGAGCCTGGAGCCTGCTTCAAATTCTGTCTCCCTTCCCTTTGCCCCTCCCCTACTCATGCTCAGTCTCTCTCTCTCTCTCAAAAATAAATAAACATTAAAAAAATCAGAACAGAATAAAATGTCTCCTTTTGTTCATTCAAATATTGAAAATCTACAAAAACTATTTCATTTCCATCTTCCTTTGCTTTCCTATATTATACCTTTCAACAGAGTGCAGTAGGTACACTCACAATTAATGCATTAGGAAGCTTTCTCCTTTGACACAGTATTGCAAAAAAAAACAGCAAAGAATGGCACTTGTCACATTAAAGGAAATACCTAATTATGAAGACAAACACTTAGTATAGCTTTGCTTTATAAATCATTTCAGTAAGACCTTCATCACTGGGCTCTTCATTTAATAATAATTTCGTATCTTTAATACATTTTTAAATGAAATCTAAAGGCAGATTATTTAAACATAGTTTTCTCTTAAACCATGACCACACAACAATATTTACTGAGCATATGTTATATTCTACACACTGTGTTCCACACAATGATTAAGACCTACAGACTGACTTCATGGAGTTTACAATTTAGTGAGAAGGACAAATGTTAAACATTTGTTACAAATGTGTTCACTCTATTAATATAGTCATTGAATTATTATTTTCTATATATGCCATACTTAGGTAGTTCACATGGAAAGGAACCAAAAATATGACTAAAAATTGTACTTGTTACAAATAAGGTTTTTCCCAAACACTTTAAGCTGAGTCTTAATTACATGCCTCATATCTTTTTAATAGAGAGCTATAAAAAATATTAACTTTTAAAATTTTTATTTTTAAGCAATCTCTACACCCAATGTGGGGCTCGAACTCACAACCGCGAGATCAAGGGTTGCACGCTCTACCAACTGAGCCAGACCGGCTCCCCTGATTTTATAGATCATGAAAAAGACAAGGATTTTTTAAGACTTCACATTTGCCAGTACAACTCTGACTTTAAATTAGCATGACACAATTATTTCACTAAGTATATCAGAAACACAAAGTACTAAAATTTAATTTTAGGTTTTTTTTTACTATTGAACTGTAGTTTACAATGTTAGACCAGTTCCAAGTATACAACATAGTGATTCAACAGTTCTATATATCACTCAATGCTCACCACGATAAAGGTAGTTATCCTCTGTCACCATACCACATTATAACAATATTATTACTATATTCCCTATGCTGTACTTCTCATCTTCGTGACCTATTTACTTTATAACTGGCAATTTGTATCTCTTAATCCCCTTAATCTCCTTCACCTATTTTACCCATCCTCCCACCCACCTATTTTTATTATAAAAAATATCAACAATTTACAATAGTAGGCAAAACAGTAAAATAAACCTGCGTTTGCCAATCATCGAGTTTCAATAATTGCTAATTCATGGCCAACCTTGTTTCATCAATAGCCCCATCTACTTCTAAAACATCACAACTATCAGCAAGTATTTCAAAAGATCTCTAAAAGATAAGGCTCTTTAAAAAATCATAGCCATAATACCATTATCTTTTCAGTAAAAATGTTTATGTGAGACTTAATATGAACTATGTATCATTTTTTATGCAGATAATAATCCAACACAGTGATTTAAAAATCTCATTAAGATTTTACCATAATTTTACAAAAACTGACCCTTTGTCAACAGGGCATTGAAATTCATAACTAATCATTTTCTAAAAGTCTAAAATTCCATTAGTGTCCAATGAGAATCTGATCATCTGATTGCTTATTTGACCTTCCCTGATTTTTACTCATTCTATCTTGCTTAATGTTAGTCTGGGTTTGGAAAAGTCAGATTGGCTGATAAAGAGATTTATAAGTTATGCATTAAAAGTCTTGTGAAAGGGAAAGACATTGGTCCAGAACTAATGGCATAGATATCTGTCCCTATTAAAAAGATGTATGATAGGCTGGGTATGACTTAACCACTTCCTTGCAATTTGCTGACCAAGTTTCTTTGACTAATACTGCTTTAGTTTATTGAAATTCAATATTTGGATAATCTAAATGAAACAGAATTAGTCTATTCTGTATCTGCTCATCTTTTAAGTAATGGAAAGGGGAATCTAAAAGCAATATACTAATGTAACAACCATAGGTGTATTTAGCAACAATATCTACAAGGTATTTTCTAGTACACATACACATTTGCATACTCACCCAGTGAGATAAACGGGCAGGTGTGATTTCAATTTTACAAATAAAGAAATAGATAAAGTAACCTGTCCAAGTTTACATATCAGCCCAGTGCTCTTTTCATTGCAAAATAATCAGTAAGGTACTTAAAATAAAACCAAATAATCTATTTGAGCACTAAATTTGGAATCAATTAAGTAATAAGTACACATAATTGAAAATAAAGTAGTTGTTTCATAAACATATAATTCATTCTTTGGTCATATCACCAAAAAAAAAAAAAAAGTTTCATTCTCTGAAAGTAAAGTCTCTTCTATTCTGTCAAACTTTATTTTGTTTGTAAATAAAACCTTTAAATTAATAGATATGGCTAGTTTGAGGATTCATTTCAAAAGTATAAAAGAGAAATTCACAAGAGTATGATTGAAGACTAAATTAAATCCATCAGACAGATCACTTACCAAAATTTCATTATGCAGATGTGTATCATGAGTTATGTAAGAAAATAGGAAAAAAAAGAATATATACAACTTGAATTCTGAATCATCCAACTTTGAATGAAGTTTCACCATAAAGGATGAAATGAAATTAAGTCCCAGAGGGCTAACACACAAAGAAGAGTGAAAGAACTGTGAATTGCAGAAAAGTTAGTATTCCAAAAGGCACGCTGAAACTCACAAAGCAAGGGAAAAGCCAGCCATGAAAAAAGTAATTTTACTTAGACTTCTAAGCTGTCTCTGGTTCTTTCCTTACCTATGTAACTAGCATTCTCTGCTTCCTTCCTCAACCTCTGCCAGAATCCCTCTTCGTTTGTTGTCCTCTCCCCTTTCAATCGGTCACCTCACCTCACCTCCTTTCTCTGGGTCCTTCCTTTCCTTTTCCTCATGTTTCTTCTGCATCTTTTATGGCCACTGTCATACGTTTTCATAAGTGGCTGGTCATAATGTGGCATGAAAGCTTTTTAAATATAATTATTGCATTAATTTCAAATCAGTGATATTACATTTTTTATTTATCTCAAAAAGAAAGAGCAGTATTATACAGCTGTCTAAGAAATCACTGAGCCCAGACTGCCTGGGTTGCAATCCAGATCAACCTCTCTCTAGCTGTGTGACTTTAGGGAAGTTATTTATTATCCAAAAAGTGTGAAAATAAGATATGAACCTAATGGAATTCTTATGAGCATTCCAAGAGACGTGTGCTACACACCTACCATGCAAAGTGCTCAAAAAATTTAGCCACTACTCAATGTATACATTTCCTTTCCCCAATTCCTTGGAGCTAGAACATTACTATACTAAGTTAATTTTATTGCTACCATCGTACTTGATAGAATGTAAATCGGCACTTAATGAAACTCTCTGTTATAATATGTCCCACCTATCCACCACCGAGTCATTATAAATAGAAATACCAATACCTAAACTGTTCTACTCTATACATGTCCACCAGTCTGAAGTTTGGTATCGAAGGGAAAAAAACACAAGTTAAATGAGTCTTTGGGTGGTAAAATATCAGTAACAAGTTTAACTGTACACATCAGGTTTACCTGTATTTTGCAATACATTTTAAATAATAAGTAATAAAAGGAAATAACCCAAATAACTTTATTTTTTTTGGGTACATTGATTCTATTATTAATGTTCTAACTTGACAAATTATTTTACTCTAAGCACTTTGGTTTGACAGCATATTCCTACTATTGTTAAAGACTTTGTAAGGCACAACAAAGTATATACACCCAAAATGAGGCTTTGTAACAAGCTTCTAAATATACAAGGTGCTGGGTAATAAGTAGAATAGCAAATTTTTTTTCACCTGTGTTTATAAGGAAGGTTTCTACAAAGGTGTTTAAATCATGAATATATAAGTAGACTTCATTTGAATGTACAATATTCTATAGCAACAAAGAACACACCCCTCTCTGAGAGGCTGATGTATAATATGCAAAAAGACAATGCACAGAAGCAAGAGCACAACCTTCAAAAAGTCACTTGTGTTTGTGAAAATATTTCAGATTAGGCTTTAATATTTTAACAGGAGAAAATGCTTCCCAGGATGAATAAAATCTACCAAGGTATAAAGCCTTAACAATCTGTGTTTTAATCATAAATGAAAGACAATAATGACTTGTTTTAAAAAAAGAGTACAAACACCCTAATGTATGAATATAGAACATTTCTTACATATTCACGTTAACATTCTTTAAACAAGAAAACCTATCATCAAAAAACAAAACCTAAAATTAGGTTATACATTTTTCATCATGTCAGACAAATACATTCATAGCTCACTAAATGTTCTTTCTTACATTTCAAACAGCTTATGAAATCCCACCTCATTTAATAAGGTTCCCACAATAATTGGAAGTAAGATGGTGAGTCCATTACCCACCCTTGACCTAGTCCACTTGGTACACACACTTAACCTTCACAAAAGAAGTCATGCTAAGTAACATGAATGCAAAGGAGGCATTTTCTTTGTCAATTCTGGCAGAAAAAAATTAAAATGTCAATTGTATAAATCTGTTTCACTTCATTTTTTTTGTAATTAGAAGCTCAGAAGGGGAGAGCTCATGTTGTACAAGATCAAGAACTGATTCATTTCTCTAGGTATAGGGGTCAAGGAAGTTTTCAAGTATTTCCATGATGCTTTCCCCAAGTCCAAGTTAACATGTACCAGTAGCACAGGGCCTGACAGATAGTAGGTGCTCAATAAACATCTACTGAATAGATGAACGAATGAATAAAAGAAATCCAGGAGGGGCAACTTGCTACCTTGGTAGGTAGAGTATGCAACTCTTGATTTCAGGGTCACAAGATCGAGCCCCACTTTGGCTATACATTTTACTTTTTTAAAAAAAATCCTGGAAAGGCAGGTAGTGGAAAATCAATTATCAATGAGGATGAAACAAATAAAATGCAGAATTTCTACTGTTAAGAAAAAAGTCAGTATTTGAGTGCCTATTCGCCAGGTACTATGCTAGATGATTTCATTTATATTTATTTAAACTACAGTGTAAAGTCTTAAAGATGTTTACACATTTTAACCCAGGAATAACACTTCTGGGGACCTCTATACAACAGGCTAAGCAGAGAAGCAGACAGATTTGTGGACCAGAATGCTCACTGCAGCACTATCTGTAGTAATGAAAAAACTAAAAGCTCCCAAATGTATTAAAATGGTTGAATGATGGCATATATTTTTGATAGAGTGCTACATGGCCAGGAAAAATCATATTTCTTAAAACATTTAATGAAGTAGGAAAATATAATGTAAATGAAAAAGCAGAATATATAATTATTAGTAGTAGAAATATGATTCTATTAGGTATATATGCAGAGAGAAAAAACTGAAAAATAAAATGTTAACTACCTCTTTGGGGTGGGATTATCTAAGTGTGATTTTAATTTTCTTTATGCTTTTCTCATTCTCCAAAGTTCTACATCAATATTTTTACTCTTATAGTCATAAAAGAAAACTGCTAATAAAGGAAAAAGCACAGGAGAGGGCTTTTTAAACTTTATTCTTTTTCTAAATTTTCCAATTAGGAAAAATTTAAGAAAAAACATAAATTTTCTTAGAAATTGGAAAAAATAGAACATAAGTTATTTTAAGTTTTAAAATATTAAATGTAAATTAGTACTATACTTCTCCCCGGCCTTTATTTTTTTAAGAGTTTATTTTTAAGTAATCTCTATACCCAACGTGGGGCTCAAACTCACAACTCCGAGATCAAGAGTTGCATTCTCTACTGACTGAGGCAGGCAGGTGCCCCAATGGCCTTTATTCTTCTAAAATTGCTTCTATAAACTACACAATAAGAAGAAAATATACTGGGTTGCTCTGTTGGTTAAACATCCGACTCTTGATCTTGGCTCAGATCATGATCTCACGGTTTGTGAGTTTGAGCCCCATGTCGGGCTTTGCGCTGACAGTGCAGAACCTGCTTGGGATTCTATCTCTCCCTCTCTCTACCCCTCCCCTGCTTGCTCGCTCTCTCTCTCTCAAAATAAATAAACTTAAAAAAGAAGAAGAAGAAAATATACCATAAAGCAATATATAATACATCTAAGTACACTTTGCTTGGATAGACCAAAGCCAATTTTTTAAGAATCTGCTTATATCTTTTTCCTATATAGTAAAAACATGTAAATTTTTAAAAATTATTAAGGAACAAGAAGAATACTATATAGTCAATTCACTAATTTAGAACCAAAATACAAATAGGAAAATTTTCCAACACACAGCTAGATTACAAAACAAGATATACGCTAGAACTCAGTATTAAAAGATACTTTCAATGTACAGAAATATGTGATGTTTAGTGGAGGGATGCATTCCAGGGATTCACAAAGCAAACCGCTTCAGCAACATAGTGATAATATGCTTGTATCACACAGCTTCTCACCTGTATTTTGTCTGAAAACAATACAAATCAAATGTATCCCAGACCTCACTCATATGGGACTATAAAATAGGGTCAAATTTGCTTTTAATGACCTAATTAGGGAGCTAAAATTTCCCAGTTGCCTGATGCATGGAAATTAGCAACTCTAAATTTTCTCCACAGTCATTTGTGAGGTGTCCAGAGTAATGCCTCACTCCTGCCCAAATGCCCATCTGTTAGATGCTATTCCCATAAGGTGTTGACCTGTTCTGCTCCTCCTGCTCTGGCTCCTGTTGCTCCATGTCTGTTACAGCACAGCCTCTCAACAGAGCTGCAGGTTTGTCCTGGCTCTCATGACCGCCCCAGTGTCACAGGGTGATCTCCCGCAGCTCCATTCCTGGAATCTCAGCAGAAGTAGAACCAATGGAACCAGGGCAATCAGTCCTCCATGACTTTTGCCAACCCCCTTCACCTGAATCACCAAAGCTTTTCTGTTGGGACCCACTACCTCACAATGTCTGTCTGTCTCTCATATAGCTTCAGGCCCCTTCCCTCTAACCACAGAAATTAAAACCAAGTACAAGGTGTTGAATGAGGAAGAGATGACATACAACTTGCCCCTTTCCTTAGTCCTCTGACCACAGATCTTTCCCACTTCTTCCTGTTTTCAAAATGCACACACCAGACACTGGCAAACACTATGCGTATAAGCATGAATATAAAATAAATGGGTGAACAGCATCTCTACAACTTCAGATGGTTAAGACTTGGATCTAGAGTTACAAAAATTGGATTTGAAATACTAATTTACCACATACCAGCCACATACTTAATCTGTCCAAATTCCAATATTGTCATCTTAAGTAGAGCGACTATAGTATTTGCCCCCATCAAGTTGTAGTGAGAATTAAGAGATGATGCATGTAAAGGACCCATGTATAATACAAGCTCAATGTAACTGCTTTCAAATGAATCTGTTAATTTGGCAAAAGATAGAAAAGATTATATGTTAATCTGGAGTAAAACCTAAGTTTTCAGAATTTCATAAAGAAAACAAACCACTAAAGCATCAAAACAAACATCTTTGTTCAATCAGGCTTTTGGTTTAGTTACGTGAAGAGGCTTGGTCTCTTAAAATCTTGGGCAATTTGTACCTACCCAACACTGTATACTTCATTATATTCAGAGAATGCAATGCAACATAGGAAAGTAAGTCCCTAGCTGGGAGTCAGATTTTAATCTTAATTCAGTTAATAAAGTTTATCAACAACTATGTAAAGGATCACTCTAACATGTATGTGTGTGCAGCAGTAGTGGAGGGTAATATACACAAATACCCATAATAACATGGGACAAATGCTAAAATAGTTTTGCAAAATTGCTTTGGGATCACAGAAGACAAAGCAATTTGTTTTATAAATGTGTAAAGGGACCAAATGGTATCATGAAAGTTGAAAAAGGAAAGACCTTTAAAAGATCATTCCAGGCATGGAGGTAAGGAAGGACCACAACAAAATAAGAGGCTCAAGGGCCTAGAGATGTGAATATAGAAAGTATATGGAAAGAATGAAAACATCCAGGTATCAAATTCAGCTGTGCCCTAGGCAGCACTGTGGCCACCTTGGATACATTACTGAATCTTCTGTACCCCAGTTTTGCCTTCTGTAAAATGAAGATAAGACTATCAGATTAAGGCTTTTTCATAAATAAGGTCACTCACATAAAAATATAAGATATTATAATTAAATTTTTTTTCTGTTAATATCAGATTTATTCTAACCTCAGATTTGAAATTTTTAACACACTGCGCCCTTAAAATTAATGTATATAAATTTATGATATTCAAATTTGATTTTTAAAAAGTTTTGAGCATATTTTAATTTTTATTCATGCCACTTAACTTTTACTGCCTTCTAAACATCTTCGGAGGGCTCATGGCTTCTGACAAAGCTAGGAAGGGACATGATTCCTACCCATCAGGTGTCAGGGATTAACATTCAAGCTAGCACTGTGGTTCCAGAATAGGATGAACTATTCTACTCTTCCTCCTAAGTACAGCAAAAACCCTGGGCATCATATATAAAACAAACACATTCAGACTCTGATCCTTTGACCAGAAACAGTAAGACAGCAGAGTTTTCCTGAGGCCATTTTCTGAGGGGTTTTTCGTTTGTTTGTTTTTTGTCTGTGCTCATTGATGTTTCCAGATTGCTGGCTTCTCCAGCACCCAGTCAGGGATATATAAGGTAAAAAATAATCCAGAGAATTTAGCTACTTAAAAAAATTAGTTAAAGAAATAAACCTACAAATTCAAGAAGATGAGTGAACCCCAAACAGGACCAAAAAAAAATGCCAAGATGTATCATAATCAAACTCCTAAACATTAAAGACCAAACAAAATCTTGAAAGCAGCTAAATCTATAGTGGAATTCAAAAAACAATTCAATATTACAATAGGTTTCTCAACAGAAACCATAGACACCAGAGGCAAATGGGACAATATTGTTCAAGTGCTGAGAAAAGAAATGCAAGCCAGAATCCCGTAACAAGCAAAAATATCCTTCAAGAATGAACTGGAAACCAAGACACTCACAGATAAAGAGAAACTTAACAAACTTTGTTGCCAGCAGACCTACTCTAAAGAACAAGAGGAAGTTCTTGAAATGAAAGGAAATACTAAAAGAAAGAATCTCAGAACATTGGAAAGTACAGAGGAGCAAGAGAAAAAGTTAAAATATAGATTAATACACTAGATTTTCCTTCTCTTGAGTTTCCTAAATTATATTTGACATAGAAACATTAAAGCAGGAACAGGCTGAGAAAAATTCAAAGCCAGATTCAACCAGGGAGCCCATTGCAATCTCCATTTCCCATTCCCTTCCCTCTCTCAACCAGCAAATGGACACATGATCTTGATTCCCTGGCCTAGAGACCTAACTCCTTCCTGATCCTGCACTGTAATGACTGAGCATGCTTTACACCCCCTCCCCCCTACAGCTTTAAGAAGGAGGATTTCAGTCTCTCTCTCGCTCTGCTACAAAAGGGATGCAACAAGCCAGGAAGGCACCTGACTTAGAGAAAATCCTGAACATTATTTTTAACTATGGTAGGAACAAAGGATTAAAAATGAAAGCTGATTCTACTTATGATCTGGCCAAACAGTATAAAATATACTGTTTTATTCTGTACCAGCATGTTAATTTACAGAAACATATCTAATCAGTATTACATACAGCACCATGAATATTTTGTTGCATGTTAGGAGAACTCTGTATTTCACTTATTTGCGTTTTTTTTAAATTTTTTTAATGTTTATTTTTGAGAGAGAGAGAGAGAGACAGAGTGCAATCAGGGGAGAAGCAGAGAGAGAGGGAGACACAGAATCCGAAGTAGGCATCAGGTTCCGAGCTGTTAGCACAGGGCCCGACCCGGGGCTCAAACCCAAGAGCTGTGAAATCATGACCTGAGGCAATTCCAGACACTTAACTGAGTGAGCCACCCAGGTGCCCCTACATTTAACTTATTTGAAGAGTGAAGATCTGCTACCTTTGTAGGTCATCAACTTGCATAGGAATGCAACATATACAGAAAGAAAATGGAACACTGCTCTCCTGTATTCAGAAATACTCTCACCTCCATTCATAATCCACTACTCCAAGCAAGATGCCCTGAGGAGCAGTGCAGAGCTAAGACCCGTATTTTCTGGAACATGCTATTAGAGGTCACCTGCCCATAATGAGACACGTTCCTATACTAACAAAATGAGTGCAGGGAAAATCCACTAGAGCCACCACATTAGAGCAGGGAAACCACCTTCTCTTTCCTTTACCCAAAAGTAAACCCCAATGAATAAAGAGATTGTAAAAACAGTTAAGGAAAGCTGACAACTCTCCTCTACATCTAGGAAAATACATTTTTCGCATGCAAGAAAAAAGTGACCTTATTATTTTTTAAGAACTGTTACATATCTAAGACGCCATATAAATCTCTTCAAAGGTTTTTAAAAGGTTTAAAAGCCAGGAAATTTAGATGTTTCAGCACCATTAATGCTAACCTTGGCACTGTGACTGCTACCAATCAATTTTTTCCTTTTAGAAAGAATGAATAATTTTGACGAATACTATTGCAAATTACACACCAAAAACATAATTTGTCATACGAATGGGGCCAATGTCTTTTGGCACGCTTGTCACCATCACAATATAACTGCTAATCTTCAAATACAGTTATTAACAACTTCAGAAAATCATTTAGAAGACCAATTCTCCTTTTTAAGGTCAATGATTACCACAGTTAATGACCAATTGGCTTTAGCCATTACTGTCCTGACCTTTGCATCATGTTTTAAACTAACAAGACAATAAATAACTATTAATAATGACCTATTTTGAAGGGTGTTTTTCACCGTCTCTGCTCACTGAAAACATAATTGTTTTTGTGTTTTAAATAACCCCTCAGTCGCTTGCTGATTTTTGTTTGTTTCCTTGTTGTAGCTTGTGTCATTTTATCATTAAAGGAGGAATGAGGGTGGAGGGTAAGGAGACAGAAAATCTGAGGTAAATCCTATTGCCATTTTAAAAAACATTACATTAACACGTCTTAGTTTAAAAAATATAAAGTGTAATTAAAGGTACAAAATGAAAAGTAAAAGCCTTCTCTTCATTTTCATCACCCAAAAGTAATTATTCTTAAGATTTCTTATAATCGCTTATAAAAAAAATTGTTCGATGTATATGCTTGTGTATAGTATATGTACTTGTTTATTTTTCCTTTTAATTTTATAAAATGACAGTTTCATACTTGATACACTGCTCTGCAGCTTTCTTTTTTCACTTACAATATCTTAGAGACCCTTCTATCTCAACAAGCAGAGGTCTATCTTAATCACTGCACCGTATTCTATCATGTGAAAATACAAATTTATTTAACAAATCCTATACTGATGGATATCTAAGTTGTCTCCCATTTTGTTATTTATTTTGTATTGCTATTGCAAACAGTACTTCTGTGAATATCCTTATTTATAAGTACAATTTAAAAAGCATGTGCAAGGTATCGGCAGTCGCTCCTTAGAGTGTGACTCCTGGATCCAAGAATATGTGCCTTTTTAATTTTGAGAGATTTTGCTACACTGTCTTCCAGACAGACTACACTGACTGATACGAGCCACTGAAGAGAATACCCCTTCCTGCACATCCTTGACTCTAGTGAGAATTATCATACTTCTCACTTTCACCAACCTCCAAAGTAAAAAAGATAACAACATTGTTCTCATTTAGGGTTTCTTCATTATTAATAAGGATGCAAATCTCATATGTTTATTCAAAGATGGCTGTTTTCAGTTATTATTATTATCTTGTTTAGTGAGAACAAGAAAATCAAGTCTGATCCCTTTAGTTTGGAGCTTGATATATAGCAACTACTCAATAAATGCCTGATTCTTTCTGAGATAAATAGAACAACAGTTTAATAGAAATCTTCCCCCAGCCAGACTTTATTATTCTGATACAATCTAATATCTGCTTTTGTAAATTCACAAGATTCTTTGACACTGAGCCAAAAGAAGCTGGCAAAACTACAGGACAAGCAAGTTACAAACAGAAGGATGCAGAACAGTAAACACATTACACAGCCACTTCCCTGGAGCTATAATCATAGACAATTTTCTACTCTGTTATACACAACACACATTTCTCCACATTGTATAAGCCCTTTGTAAAGCCAAATAATATTCCACCATCACATAAGTGGTGTTTTACAGGTTTTATTATCTATATAAATCACATATTGTATATATATCCTTCTACAATTTGCTTTCATCTTTTCATTCAACATTACGTTGCTGAGATGTAGACATAGTGATTGATAGAGAGCTACTCCACTAATTCCTTCCTATTTCATTTTTGTTTTCTTTACAAGAGAAAATGAATAAAGTATATCGGATCTTGCCACCAGATGACCCCCCTACTTGGCTCATCCTCCTCGGTTCTAACACCTAGCAGTAGTCATAAGGGATAATTAGAAGTAGCAACACTTTAAGAAGTAATTAGGCAAGTAATTTAGAATTTGTAAAGAAGTATCCAGATACAAGCACTAATAAATGTGAAACCACCTTTTCCCACAATATAGGTATGCTTAGGTAAATTTGCATTTTTGTACTCATGGAAACAAGACAAGAATACTTTTTATAAAATTTAAAACTCCAAATTAAAAGAGTTTCAAGGTACATTACATTAAAAAAAAAAACTTACTGGTAAATGAGAAACTTACTAGTAAAATAGCTCTTAAACAGTAAACTGTGCTTCAAAATGAGAAAGAGGAATAAAGTTTAAAAAAAATTGTAACATATTCAAGTCCATTTCCCCAGTCGAGCTTGAGTTGGCTAAATTACATATTCTCTTATGTTTCAGAAGACACAAGACACCAATTACTAATGTCTAAAATTCTCTGCCTATACATAGCTTCTTCCCTAATTCAATACCCACCTAGAGAGAAAACTCTGTCCCCCATGCTTTCCTTTTTTCCACTGTTTAAATCACTGATGTGACTAAGTTTGAAGATCCAGTAAGGACACGAAATAATCATCAAGACATCCTAAAGACATCAGTTATTCCCAAAGGGTAAATCAAACAGAGAGAAAATGGAAATCATAAATGCCTCTAATTTCTCAAGCATCAATTCTATAATATTGAAGAGTGACAGATTCTTATTTAATTGTATTCCAAGGAAAGATACAATATGATAATTTGTAGAAATAAGATTTAATAATTTAAGATAAGCTATAATTTCACAAAAATATACTTTTATCCCACAAAGGTGAGATAAATTATAATGGTGAGAACAGAGAACAAAGGACAGCCCTACCCTCTGCTTTTCCCTCCATTAGGGCTTTCAGAGGTACTGCATTATGCTCTTCAGAAAACCATTTAGTATCAATGTTTAAATTAACTCTAATGTCCTCCTCCTCGAATTGGCTACACATATGCTACTCAGCTATGAGATTTATTGCAATGGAGCACTATACAATCTGCATACGAAATATGATGCTTTACTCGCTCATCACTGCTATGTGAGATAATTAATGTGGCTTCTGTGAGTGCACAAAGAACTTGTACAACTTAATGGAACAGAGTGTTGAGCAATATCTCCATCAAAGAGATTATGTAATCAATCTTAAAGAAAGGTCCATATACACGTATCTCAACATACATTTATCGTTTATTCTCTGGCAAACAGAGATATATTTTTTTCTAAAATCATGAAGAACATTAAGGCAGAACATAATTGTGGCAGAAGATAATTATTTTATAAATAAAAAGAAGTATGTTCCAGTGTCCTGAAGGCTTAACATGCAGAGTATTTTATTTTTTTTTATTTTTTTTAACGTTTATTTATTTTTGAGACAGAGAAAGACAAAGCATGAACGGGGGGAGGGTCAGAGAGAGAGGGAGACACAGAATCCGAAGCAGGCTCCAGGCTCTGAGCTGTCAGCACAGAGCCCTACGTGGGCCTCGAACTCATGGAGTGTGAGATCATGACCTGAGCTGAAGTCAAACGCTTAACCGACTAACCCACCCAGGCGCCCCACATATAATAACTTTTTGAAGGAAAACCCTGTCCTTGCCTGAATTAGGGAATTGGGAACAATCCTATGAAACTGTGTGTGCTTTATCAAAGGTTGTGGAAGAAATTGTGCTTACATCAATCTGCTATCTCCTCAGACCTTAACAGTGATCCATTAAGAATTATAAGGCAGGCATGTCAGCAGCTCTAAGGGATGCTAGCTACTTCACAGGGTTATGATACACAAAGCATGCTATGGATTGTTTTGCGTTCCTCAAAAATTCATATGTTGAAGCCCTAATCCCCAAGTGACAGTATCTGGAGATAGGGTCTTTAGGAATTAATTCAGGTCAAATAGGGTCATAAGGGTGAGGCCCTTATGGGACCAGACTATGGCCTTATAAGAAGAGAAAGAGATGAAAGAAAGGAAAAAAGAAAAGAAAAGAAAAGGGAGGGGAGAGGAGGGGAGGAGGGGAGGGAAGAGAGAGGAGGGAAGGGAGAGGAGAGGAGAGGAGAGGAGAGGAAAGGAGAGGAGAGGAGAGGAAAGGAGAGGAGAGGAGAGGAGAGGAAAGGAGAGGAGAGGAGAGGAGAGGAGAGGAGAGGAGAGGAGAGGAGAGGAGAGGAGAGGAGAGGAGAGGAGAGGAGAGGAGAGGAGAGGAAAGGAAAGGAAAGGGAAAGAGATCTTTCACACACACTCTCTCTCTCTCTTTCTCTCTCTTCCTCCCCCATCCCTCTCCCTCCACCTTCCCTTCCCTTTCTCTCTCCCTCCCCCTCTATCCCCCTCCCCCACCAGGTGAAGACACAGCAGAAGTAGCTGTCAAGAGAGCTTTCACCAGATAATGAACTACATCTTAGACTTTCCAGACCCCAGAAGTGTGAGAAAATAGATTTCTATTGTTTAAGCCACCCAGTCTATGGCATTTTGTATGGCAGGTCAAGCAGGCCAACACAGAGCATCAAAGGAGAAGGGACTTAATAATGTTAGCTCTCTTTTTTCTTTCTACACTTTCACATGTTGGGGGAAAAAATAAGTAGCAAAGAAGTAGTCAGTTGTTGAAAAGAAAAAAAATGTGAGATCCCCTACAAGAGAAACAGATTCAAATAAAAAATACAAACTTTCTCTGTACCATTCATTAAGGAGATTAAGTGGTATAGTTTAAAGAACCAGAGTTGGAGTCATAAAACCTGAGCTCTGGGGAGGCTTAAGCCCTTATTTGTAAGATGACTTTGGCCAAGTCATTTAATCTTTCCATTTGCTCAGATATAATCAAGGAAGTCAGGCTGGATGACCTTTAACTTCTTTTCTGCTAAAACACTGTAGGATCCTATAATCTAGGTAGTAGAAAACTAATCAACAAAGAGTCTACTCTAGATATAGTCCTAGAGTGATAACAAAGAATTTAAAAGAAATTCCAATGACACAAATTAGATGCCAGTAATCAAGAGAAAAACTAAACATAAAAAAAAAAAAACCTGTGAGAGGCTAAATCCAGAGACTACATATTTCCAAGGCAGTCTATAGATCATAATGAAAACAATTACACAATTTCCATTTAAATAACCAGTTTCTATGATTCAAAAGTGGCAGATGCCCCCCACCAACAAGAAGTCCTTGGCTGCTATCAGCTATTTTCTCAGCATAATTTGAATTGGAGAAATTTCTTTCTCCAACACAAACAACACTGTTTTTCAAGCTGTAAAAATCGGGAATTGAAGAGATTTGATCTAGGAGAAAAGTCAGGTACAAAGCAAGTATGTTGGTTTTTTTAAAAAAATCCAGTACAACCCATCAAAAATGCCTGTCAATATAGAATATGTGGGTTTGAGAAAATCTTTAACTTAAAAGTTTCTAAGCGGCAAAAACTGTGAAACTCATTTCTCCACAAAGAATAAAGAATAATTAATAATTTTCAAAGAAATCAGAGGATTCTAATATGAAAAAAACTCCCAGTGTAGTTGTAGTGTAGCAGACAGAGTCATGGAACTGAAGCTGGTCCTAGGTTTACATTCTTGCCTTGCCATTTGTGTCATTGTGTCCAAAAAACTTGACCTCTCTGAGCCTTACAGTTTCCTCCACACAATGTCAGTTATAAATGAATACAATTAATATATGTGAAAGAGCTCTGTAAAAATGTTGTTGCTAAAAAATGTGACACCTTCCAAGAATCCAGGGCATGTTCAATTTCTCAGTGTCGAAGATGTGATAATATGAGATATAAAAAATACAAAGCCAAACAAAAGGCAAAAGGAATTCCCAAAGTGACGGAATCATATGAGGATACAGAGTACCCTAAAAGAAAATTTTTTCAATAGCTAGTGAAATCAAAATATAAATACCAGAAGGCAATGCAATAAAATACCATTTTTAAATTTACCAACTGGAGACTAATTGTTTTTTAACCTAGGCTAAGAAAAAATTTGCTTCGTGGTTACCTATAAGGTAATATATTTTCTTGTTCCTATCAAGATGGCAAACTCCCTCTACTACTGACTTCTTCCACAACAATCAATCCTGGGCAAAACCATAGCTTGATGAAGGAAGTAGTTACATGGAACTTAAAAAAAAAGAAGAAAAGCAGACAAACAAAAACAAAAAAACTATGTTAGAGTCAGACTGCTGGAGCCTATGTTGGAAGGAAACAGGCTGTTGGAAAACTTTTTATTTCTACCCCTGCCTCTCCTCTGAGATAAGCAAAGCATTCACCTTCACCATACCATAGAAACTAGGCAGTAGGTAGCTGGTCGTTAATGTCAGCAAGGTAATATGGGGCAGTTTAAAAGTTCTTGTGAGGTGGGGATGAAACTTCTAGGCAGAAAAGAGGCAATGAGTGATCAACAGGAAGTCAGTGGTGCCTGTAGTTCAATGCTGGATTAACAACCACAAGAGGCTGGCCGTCAGCCCTTCCCAATTCATATTAAGAAACATAGCGATTATATCCTAGGAACAAGATTAGATCTAGAAATCTAGATCCTTGGACAACTATGAAGAACATCCATAATTAAGTAAATACACAAATCTAAACATCTAAGATGGACTTACCTCTCTGGGATGAGTAAGGAAAGAATGGGAGATAGGGAGTGAAGGGGAAGACAAATCCATGCCGAGCAACACCATTCCTAGAAGCAGGGAGGGAGAGAGTGGGTTCCTATACTTCCCTATTTTTCCCAGACTAATCATTCCAATCGGCCCCACAAAATGAAAGACAATTAACTTAAAATTATATTTGCTGCTGCTGCCTTGCAGCTCACAAAAGAAAACTAAATTGTGCCCATGGAAATTTAAGCCAGAAGAGGCAATGGCCAGTAGGGAGCACCAAACCACAGCAAGGACCAGGACAGAATGGGCTGTCAGTGCAAGACCCAGAAATCCTGGATGGCAAACTGCACAGGCTTCCTCTAGTTATTTTATCAATATCAACATCACACATTCTTGCACCTACATAATTAAAAATTTGGACTCTCTTATGATCTTCTGGAGGAGTTTTACGTATCTACTAAAGCAGAATTATTGGAATAGTTGTATTAATAATTTAAAACAAATACAATATAGCTATGGCAATAAAGAAAGATATCAGCAATGTGAGTCATAAATAAGAAATCATTAAAAATAATTTAAAATATTGGTATAGGGGTATTGCCTGGGTAACTCAGTCGGTTAACCCTCCAGCTCTTGATTTTGACTCAGGTAATGATCTAACGATTTCCTGAGTTCAAGCCCCACATAGAGCTCTGCACTGAAAGAGCAGAGCCTGCTTAAGATTCTCTCTTCCTCTCTCTTTCTTCCCTTCCCTCACTTGCTCTCTCTCTCTCTCAAAATAAACATTTTTTAAAAAGACAATATATATGTGTGTGTGTGTGTATATATATATATATATATATATATATATATATATATATATATAAAATATAGCAGCTGTAATAGAAAATACAATAGAGGAAATAAATAGCAGGATGGATACCACTAAGAATGAACTACGACTTAGAAAATCAGATTGGAGTTTCTTCCTAAAAGGCAATACAAAAGGATAAGATATAACAACACAAAAGGGAGGCCAATAGATGGAAGCAGATGTGAACAGCCAGATAATAGGAATCCCCAGAAAAATGGTGGAGAGAGGGAAGTAGAGAGAAACACTGAAAATTTCTGAAGGAATAATTAAAATAAATGTTCCAGAACTAAAGAAAGATGAAATATCTCCAAATGATCAGAGTCTTTAAAAGAACAAATAAAGACTCTATACCATAACACACCATGGATAAATTTGAGACCAAAGAGAAAAAGACAAAATTCCTAAAGCTTCCAGAGAGAAAGGAGATAAATTTTGGAACAACACTAGATACAATATAATATAGTAACATTTTAAAGTGTTTAAGTAATATTCACTCTAGAGTTTTATATCAAGCCAAATTATTTCTCAAAGGTAGGGCAGAATAAAAATCACTCAGGCATACAATGGATCAGACAGTTTGCCTCACAAAAACCCAAACTGAGAACATTCTTAGAGAAGGTACCCAAATTAAAAACAAACAGGGGTGCCTGCCTGGCTCAGTAGGCTGATCATGGGACTCATGATCTCAGGGTCATGAGTTTGAGCACCACTCTGGGTGTAGAGATTATTAAAATATAAAGAAACTTAAAACAAGCAAACAAACAAAAAAATCAGGAAGAAAATGAAAACACACAGGATTATAAGGGTTATCAAATATCTTACTGTTATTGTCCTATAAACTAAACACAAAGAAAAGGTGAAAACAAAGAATACTCACAACTGAGAACAAAAACTCTAAACAAAAAACAAGAAGCAAAGATATAACATTAACAAGAACAAGAAGCTAGGAAATAATAAATAATAGAAATCAACAAAATACCAATCAAAATATCAACATAACAAAGATTGCTTTTCACGGATTAAGAATATTAACAAATATTGACAATCTTTTCATCAAAAATAGGTGTGAGGTTGGGATGTGGAACAAAGAAGCAAAATACAGAATGAAAAGGGGGAGTATCAAATGCTAGATTTTTTTAAAGTGGTATAACAAAGTTGAATATTGAGATGAAGTGGATAAATTCCTAGAAAAATATAACATACCAGAATTGGCAAAAGAAGAAATGAAGACCATGAATATACCAAATATCATGAAATAATTTGAAATAGTCAAAATTCCACTCACTCTCACAAGACCAAAACCCAAAAGGGGGGTTTTAATAATGACTTTCTAATATGAGTTGTACCAGCAAATAGGAAGGGTGAAAATTCCCAGTTCAATTTCAGAAGCTATTAATGGAATCTTGATTCTAAAATCAGATATTATAAGAAAAAAAAAGGCCCATTTCACTGATGAGTTAAATACAGAAAAAATAAATCAAAAAGAATCTCTAAATAAAATGTTAGCTAACTGAATCTACAATTATATTAAAAAATGATAATACATAATGACATCATGAGGTATTCTATAATGCAAAGGCAGTTCAGTATCATATGATTATATCAACTAATACAGGAAAATACTTGATAAAGTAAATTCTTATTAAATTACTTATTCGTGATTTTTTTCAATGGAATAGAACTTCTTTAGGTTGGTATAAACTATACAGGGATACTGTCCCATCTGAACTTAGCTGCACCCCTACCAGTGAAACTCAGTAACAAAATCAATTCAAATACATTTTCAGTTTCAAATTTTCCTCATTATCTTACTTCTCACCACTCACTACTCAAAATTCATGAACCATATATAACCAATTAATTGAGATCTCCTTGCTCTACCATCAACTAACTATTTAAATTCAGGCTCCAAGCAATCTTGGATAGCCAAGAATACTCGTATAGCAAAAACCTACAGGAAACATTATATTTAATGAAGAATCTTTAAGATTGAGAACAAAAGAAAGGAGACTACTAGCATCACCGCTCTTAAATTCAGTTCTAGAGGTCATGGTTAAAGTAAAATAGAAAAGAAAAGGAAATGTGTCAAGCTTGGAAAGGAAGGGAAAAAAACATTATTTTTAGATGATATAAATATCCACCTGGGGGGGAACATTTTTTTAAGGTTCCAAATAAAAGAGTTCAGGAAAGTTGTCAGATAAAGGGTTCTTGCCATAGAATCTGTTACCTCTAATGGATATGTACATTTGGATGGAAAAATAAATTACATTTTTATATTCAGTAACTTATTTACTTTCCCTATAACATTTTACTTTCACTTTCCTCTACCTAGCACTTACTTCAGTTATGAATATAGGCAACAAAATACAGTGGTTATCACCAACAGAAATCATGGTTCTTTCCACATTATATTATAGTTGTTGCAGATATCTTGAAATGGCATTGATGTTCATTACGGTTTCAAAATTATCAGTTATTAGCCAATATTATTATTTAATACATTAAAAAAATACACATCTACGTATTTTCACATATCTTTGTATTTTAACTTTATCCTGAGAAAGTTTCCATAGTCTTCACCAGATTGTCAAAGTGTTCATAACACTAATTAATTCTTCAAAACCATAATTATGGAGAAAGAGAAAATTATCTTGATTTGAACACACTATCCAAAATGGAAAGAAACATTCAGTATATAATGTGGAGTATTTGTTTTTAAAGAATGTCTACAGTTTTTCCATTAACACATTCTTTTCAGTAACTCGTTTGGTCCCAACTGAGTCAGAAAGACAACGGGTACTCTTGTCCTAGTTTGGTCTCTATAATTTAAGAGCACTCACAACATTCAATGGGTCAAGTGCTCTGTCCCAAATTATCAAAACATAAGGGGAAAACCAGTGATGAATAGAAAAAAATATTAAACCAAATTTATGAATCATTACACAAAGATAACAAATTAGTCCCTGTCTCTGTGCTGCTTCTTTGGTTCAGTGTTTATAAACTTATAGGAATAAATAGGGTTAAAATGAAAATGAAGTGATTCCAATTCAAAATAAGTTAAAATTTTCTGACACTGAAGTGAATTACCAAGTATGCAAGATTTTCATATGGAAGACTTTCTAAATAGATTTTCATTTGTTAAAAAAAGGTTCAAGGCTGAAAGAAAAGACAAAATAAGTTAAGCTCTGCCAGCTTTACTGATCCATGACAGTAACTTCAGTAGAACAAATCTACTAGTATGAAAGTACCAATCATAACTCTTCAAATATCCATGAAAGATGAATAAACCAGTCTTTTATTTTCTTTTAAGATTTTTTAAAGTAATCTCTATACCAAACATGGGGTTTAAATTCACAATCTCTACACCCATCATTGTTGTCAATCACAGGATCAAGAGTCACACATTCGGGCACCTGGGTGGATCAGTTGGTTAAGTGTCTGACTCTTGATTTTGGCTCAGGTCATGATCTCACTGTTGCTGGGATCGAGTCCCATGTTGGGCTCTGCACAGACAGCACGGAGCCTGCTTGGGATTCTATTCTCATTCTCTGTCCCTCCCTCACTCGCTCTCTCTCTCCCTCAATTATTTATTTTGAGAGAGGGAGAGAGAAAGAGAAAGGACACAAGCAGGGGAGGAGCTCAGGGCTGTCTGCCCTCCCTCCCTCACTCACTCTCAAGAGTCTCAATCAAGAGTCAGGCACTTAACTCACTAGGCCACCCAGGCACCCCTACATAAATAGACATTAAAAAAAAAGTCACATATTCTACTGATGGAGCCAGTCAGGAACCCCACCAGTCCATTTTCTATTTCCCTAGTTTACATTTCCTAATGTTATGTAATATTAGTAAACATAAAAAAATTGTGAAGAATTATAACAACAATTGAGAATATATTTTCAACTTTTATTGACATTGTGATAGGGCCAAAGCCATATTTCTTTTATCCATGATCCCTGGATTAGTTCTATATTCAAAAACTATTAGATGAATTAATACTATCAAGAACACAAAACTCTATTGTAGGAAAAGCAATAGAATAATTTAGAATTGTGTTTTAATCAATGATTTGTCTACATTGAAACATCTTTTCTGTTTTCATGTTTGGACACTTACTATTTCATTGCCCTTTTAGTTGCTTTGATGATATGACTAACCCCAGGCAGTTGCTCTCTAAAATACTGATTTATCATTCTACGTAATCAGGGAAAAGAACAAAACAAAACTATTGGTACTCATCTTCAGGAAAGGACTTTCATTTTGATATTCAGTGATCCTGATACAATTCTTAAATCTAGACAACTGACCCAATACATATTTTAAAGATGTTTTATTATTTATTTTTGACAGTGAGAGAGACAGAGCACAAGCAGGGGAGGGGCAGAGAGAGAGGGAGACATGGAATCTAAAGCGGGCTCCAGGCTCTGAGCTGTTAGCACAGAGCCGGACACGGGGCTCGAACTCATGAACCACAAGATCATGACCTGAGCCAATTTTGACCACTTAACCAACTGAGCCACCCAGGCATCCCTGACCCAATATATTTTCAAGTGACAGAGCCAGAAGCCATTATTCCCAAAACTACTTACTCTTCTCAACTATTCCCATTTACTATATCTAGAGTATGTTCAACCTAATACTATTTTATAATAAAGATTTAATGGAAAACACCAGCACACAGTGAAAAGATCCTACTTGTGATTTCTCAAAGCTCCAGTGACTTTTGTCAGTCTTGTATCATTTACAAGAGATAACTGAAGCAACCACTGTTCTCAGGGCTCACATAAACAGTAACATGCCTACTCCCAGCAAGACTTATGGAACTTGTGCTATTATTAAATATCTAAATCTCTGAAAAACAATATTCACCACGCTAAAGTCAGGCCCTGTTTTCATTTTTATTTGACCAGCTTATTCTAAACCAGAGCACCTCAAACTTTAATGTGCATACACATCACATCTTGTTAAAATGCAGATTCTAACACGGCTGAGCCTGATGGGGGGCCTGAGATCCTATAATCTCTAACAAACCTTAAAGTGCTGCTGGTCCTCAAATCATATTTTGAATAGCAAGGTTCAAGACTGCAATTAAGTTCAACTTCTACAGAAATGTAATATACTTCTCTTCATATACAGAAATACTTAAATGTCCTTTGGCTTTCTCTCACACAGGTGAACTAATTCCAATTCCTTCAAGTTTCCAAATTTTAGAATGTGACAGATGAGTGAGTGTGGTAGAGTTGAAATATAGATACTACAAGAATCTTTTCAAGACTTAAAAATATGAAGCAAGATTTCCTTGAAATTTCACACTGTAGCTTTACGTAAGGTGCAACTATTAACAGTAACCACATTACTAACTTTAATGTTTGAATACTGGGAAATAATTTTTAATAACTCTAATGATTGGGAAATGTAGATTTCTTCTACAGCATAATAAATTGCAACTACTTACAGTTCTCAGAAAAATTATTAAAAAAGTTTTTTACTATTAAAGATAGTTAACACTATACTAGGAAAAATTTTTAACTAGCATAATGTTTTCAGGATTTTCCCACAACAGAGTAGTAATAACTATGTAGGGAATCACTAAAAATCTAGTTGGCATTACAGAACCAATTTCTCTAAATAAAAGTAACAACTTGAACTAAGAAAAATTAATTCTATTATCAATACTTTGTATATGTTGCATTATGTTACATAAACCAAATATCAAACAAAAACTGTTTACATCTAAATGTTCAAAGTATTTGTGGAAAATCCTGCATAATGTGTATACCTAATCTTATTTTTCTGGATTGTATGGACTAAAGGTTTGTTAAACAACACTTGCAAATGCCACTTTGAAAATACTGTGAAGTCTGTAAGTGCATTTTCTTTTTTTTTTTTTTTAATTTATTTTTGAGAAAGAGAGAGACAGAGCATGAACGGGAGAGGGGCAGAGAGAGAGGGAGACACAGAATCAGAAGCAGGCTCCAGACTCTGAGCCATCAGCCCAGAGCCCGACGCGGGGCTCGAACTCACGGACCGCGAGATCGTGATCTGAGCCAAAGTCGGACGCCCAACCGACTGAGCCACCCAGGCGCCCCCTGTAAGTGCATTTTCTAAAATGTTTACCCTTACTATTATTCCTAAATTTACACACACCAATCTCAATATTTGAGATTACTTTTTT
This sequence comes from Panthera tigris, assembly GCF_018350195.1. Classification (NCBI taxonomy): domain Eukaryota; kingdom Metazoa; phylum Chordata; class Mammalia; order Carnivora; family Felidae; genus Panthera; species Panthera tigris. Next base: position 167,568,254 of record NC_056660.1, read on the forward strand.
CAATAAACTTCTCAGTTAACATGTAATAGAAAATCTAGAGTTTCTGAAAGAGCTATATACAGAATTCTCCAAACATAGCAAAAGCAGTATTTCAAAGATATGCTTTAGAACATATTTATAAAATAGACCAAATTTTTATTACTGGACTGAAAGTCAAAAAACTCCATTATGAAATGATACATAATTACAAATTATTTCACTTCTAGCTTATACACAGATTAACAAATTTAGGTAGTTGGAAATTCTTACTTATGTAAATTGTCAACACTTAAGATATGCATTGTAAGTTTCAGGGTGTTACTCAATCCTACCCCCACTAGGAGTAATTTAACCTTGGTAAATTATTATCTTTAATTGTTACTTTTTATTTGTATAGCACAGAGAAAATTGCTTCCTTTGTCTATGGTTTATTTAACAAATATTTTGTGCCTACTCTGAAGCAGGCACTATGCTAGAGTAAGACCAACTACCTCCACAGCACTTGTAATATAAACCAAAAGACAATACACAGGTGGACAGATGAATTAAATATGCCCTATGAAGACGGATGAGGTTGGGTAAGAGGATAACAGTGAGTAAGTATGCTTTATTAGTCTGGGTTAAATCAGGGAAAGCCTATCTGAGGAAGTAACATATGAGTGGAGACCTACCTGTAGGATGTTATGAAAAATTAATGATCATGTTGTTTCAACTACATTTTCTGAATTTTATTATTTAAAAAGCCAAATTTCTGAGTTCTTGGGTGGCTCAGTCAGTTGAGCATCCAATTCTTGATTTTGGCTAAGGTATGATCCCAGGGTTCTGGAATCAAGCCCCATGCCAGGCTCTGCGCTGAACGTGGAGCTTAAGATTCTCTCTTTCCCTCTGCCCCTCTCCCTGCTCACGCTCTCTCTAAAAAAAAAAAAAAAAAAAAAAAAAAAAAAAAAAAAAAAAAAAAAATTTAAGAAAGTCAACTTTCATTTATCCCTTATAATAATAAATAGGAACAGCATAAACAACTATATATCAAAGACAAGTCTCAACTAGTTCTGGTTCTTAGTTTGATCACTGTCAACAAGGAACAAAGTTGGCTAATTTAAATTGCTGTGTGTCCAGACACATCCCACCCTCTAGTAGAGTTGGTAATGAGAAAGAAAAACTAGAAGTTTACGAGTAGGCAGCTGATGGGCCAGGAGAAGAAAGAGAAATAAAGTGTCTGGATGATCCATAAACTGGATAAGCAGCTCATGAATAAATCATGAGTAAACGACATTTCTATTTTCATTTTATTCCAAAAAAGCAATAATTTTAATGGAGTAGGGGGTGTGTGTATGCACACATGCATATATGTGCCATGTCTTTTATACTAACTTCACCCAGCACTTTTCTCTTTTTACTTTCAAAGTATTTTATCTCAAAGTGTAAGGTTTAAAAGCAAATCTGTAACTATGAAACGGCTCTGGTTCAACGTTATCAGAAAAGGACCAGAACTTTAGATTATATAAATTCTCATGTTTTTCTTCCGAGATGCATCAGCCACTTGGCACAATACTTCAGTTATTGCAGAAAGCCTGATTCTTCACTCCTTCCCCGATAAACTGCTCAATCAGAACTATGCTGGATTTACGTATCAAACTAAAAAGCTAGAATTTAACCCCTGAAAAAATGTCAGAGGGGAGAAACTCATTTTCTTTAAAGATATATAAACATTACTCAAAAAAGGTAGATATCACTTATGACATGTTATACTCTTTTTTATAGGTTTTTAATTAAAGGACTTTAAAATTAACTATAGGAATTACCTTGGAATGTATTATTTCCTTATAGTGTTATGAAAGTTTTCAATCTATAACTTAGATGAGATCCATCATCACAGCAAAAGTACTAAGACCATTATCTCACGATAATCCAAGACGGGAATAATCTGAAGAATTTAATGAGAAGAATGTACACAACAGGGCTAACTCCATCAAGTTTAGTTACTGGAGACAGATGAAGAAATGTGTGGATTCCTTCATTTTTTTAATGAAGAATTTCTGTTTTGGGGTCACCTGGCTGACTCAGGTGGTGGAGCATGCAACTCTTGATCTCAGGGTTGTGAGTTCAAGCCCCACGGTGGGTGTAGACATTACTTAAAAATAAAATCTTAAAAAAAAAATCTTTTTAGGAGCAGTTTTCGGTTCACACCTAATTGAGGGGAAGGTGGAAATATTTCCCATATATCGCCTGTCCCCATACATGCATAGCCTCCTCCTTTATCAACATCCTCCACCAGAAGGGTAAGTTTGTTAACAACTGGTGAACTTACAATGACCAAAGTCCTAATATTTCACAATATGGTTCACTCTTGGTGCTATACATTCTATAGGTTTGGAAAATGTATAATGGCATATATCCATAATTATGTGTCATACAGAGTATTTTCACTGACTAAAATCCTCTGTGCTCTGCCTATTTGTGCCTCCTCCACCAAATTCCTTCATTTTTATTTACTTTATCTTTTCAATGCAGGTTGATTTTTTTTTTTTTTTTTCAGTAATCTCCCCACCCAACATGGGGCTTGAACTCACTAGTCTGAAATCAAGAGTCTCATGTTCCAAGGGCTAGGCCAGCCAGGCATCCCCATTTTATATACTTTTTATATCAGCATTGGCCCCACATGATCATAAGGCTGGTGCACAGAAGAATCTTGATTCCCCACACTTGTAGCAATCTGAGGTGAGGCAAGGATATGAAAATACGATTATTGGATCTCCTCCTCACCCTCTCTACCCCTCTTCTACAACCCAAAGATCTTCCAAAAAAAGAAGACTATGCATTGGTTATCTCTGAAACTCCAGCACCTAAGATAGTACTGCCATGAAATATACATTCAAAGAATAAAGAATATTAACTGAAATCTTTTAGATGAGGTTTTCCTATCACGTTAATTTATTACTTGAAATACCAAAGAAAATGTTGGTACTGCCCTGAAATGCACTTCCCCCTACTATTACTACAAATATCCATGTGAAGTATTGTGGCTGTAGCCTGAGAGACTAGGTATTGAGACTAGGTGAATCCTGACAAAACCAAAAACAGCAGCAATACCAAGTATCCAAAGCGAAAAAGTCTCCTCAACAACTCTGAAACTAAGTTTTGAAACATATAGATTGAAAGACATTACGCAAGTAAACAATTTTTATTATCTCCAATCATATATAAGACATCCATGGGAGGGGCGCCCCGGTGGCTCAGTCGGTTAAGCGTCCGACTTCAGCTCAGGTCATGATCTTACAGTTCTTGAGTTTGAGCCCCGCATCAGACTCTATGCTGACAGCTCAGAGCCTGGGGCCTGCTTAGGATTCTGTCGTCTTCTTTTTCTACCCCTCCCCCACTCATGCGCGCGCACGCTCTCTCAAAAATAAATTTAAAAACATTAAAAATTAAAAAAAAAAAAAACCACATCCATGGGAGGTAAAAAGGAGGGATGCCAGGCACGTTACTAGACAAAGGGTTAGATTCTTAAAAACAGTAGAAACACTGAAGAATAAAAAGGAACCTTAAATAAGAAAAACTCTCAATGTCTGTAGAGCCCTATGAAGAAGTGATGGATTTCTTTACACTCCATTCCAGTGTTCAGCTGAAAAGAGGGTGCCTCCCTAGCTCATTTCCAAATGCAGCTAAGTCATGCATTTAACAGCCATTTATATAAAATGAAAAAGAGTAGAGCTTTAGATTCCTTGTTTGAAAAACCACACGTTTCTAAGGAAATTTATCTGTTAAAACCAAAGCAACAGAACATTCATTAGCCATAAATCTTGAGACTAAATCCCATTTAAAATTTCTTTTCTCAGTACAAAGTTTACATACACTTCTATGTTAATAATATTTTATTAAATTATTCCTCCCATATCCCCTTTCAATATTACCAGGAGGAAAATTACTTAAAGAATAACAGATTACTGAAATTCACCCCAAAAGTGTAATTCTTGGTAAACATCCTTTTCTGTCTCCTCTCCCCTTCCCTTACCCCTGGTGGGCACATGCACACACACCCCTTTCCAATAATTACATCCAAGCAAGTAGTAGAAATGATGAAGACAAATGATTTGGTAAATAAGGATGATGTAAAAAAAGAAAAATAAGAATAGCAACAGCAAAGAACATAAATAATGAAAATCAATATCCAATAACGAAACAAATTATAATAGAAATCATGACACCTGATGGGCTCATTGTTCCTCATGAACCACTGAAATAAACAATTCAAATTGGAGCTTTCTCCCCTGTTAAAGGTCTATCTTCTCTAATATCCTAAAATGTCCCAGTCACATCCACATGTGGCAGCTGCTTCTCCTCCCACTTTCCACCTAATATCTGTTTGATTGTGATGAGAAAATTCATTTCACCCATTTACTTATATTAATTTATCACATTTTTATTAAGGGCCTTCTCAATTCCAGGCCAACCTCAACTAGAAAAGGTTCACTGCTGAGGTTAAGGAAAAATGAAAAGGAGAGAGGTTGCTCCAAACCCAAGACTAACTCCATGGAATAAGTCTGGACTCTCTTATGCTTTTTCTGTTCCTCCCCCACCCATTCAGGAATCTAGTAGGTGGTAGGTAGCACCCACACATGCGCATAGGCGTGAATAGCACAAAACAGCTTAAAATTGCTAATGAGCCCCTGACACCTGTTAAAGCCATAGAAGTACTCTTTATTCATCACAACACAGGATCAAATGCTAGAGAAAATATTGGAAGGTGCTACAATGCACACATTGTGAAAGATGAGTCTTTACCATGAAGGAAATTATTATTATAGGCAACTTCATGAGAATATATTTATGGACTGGTACATGCTTTGAGTTGGCTATATCTGCCAAAAAACTACAAACTATAACAACTATAAAATAACCTGCTCAGGGAGACTCAGTTATAAATGCAAGGTTTTGCCATGGATCTATCTTATTTGTGACATCTTAATATTTCATGGAGTTCCTTTCACCCAGCTGGAAAACACCTTCCAAGTACTTGGTAAGAGAACTAAAGAGGAAGTGAAAGTAGGAACTCTTCAAAGATCTTCAAAACAAGGATCTCTGGCTCCCCCATTTACCACCTATGTGACTTTGAGCAAATTAATGTGTCTCAGTTTCTTCATCCATAAAATGTGGCTGATAACAACATGGACCTCACAGGGTCAGAGTGAGGATTAAATGAACTAATATACTAGCATAGTGTGGGACATATACAAAGCAACCAACAAATGCTATGACTTTTATATCAAATTACCCCACACTTTACAAGTAACAGGGTCTCTTACTTCACTCACAATAAAACTAATACTCTCTTTGTCAGAAATGTATTATGTATGATTAGTGACTTAACTATAAAAAGTTACATTATAAATAGTTATTTTTTATATATGTGGACATGTATATAAAAGTAAATTAATCCAGAGTATGGTATGAAAACCGTAATTATAATTAACAGTCAACAATAGATACTCTGTGTATATTAGGACTTTTACATGTATTATCTTTTTTAATTGAGATACAATTAACATATGCCATTTTATTGATTTCAGGTATACAACATAATGATTCAACTATTTGTATATATGTGAAATGATCACCAACCAGTCTAGTTAACATCCATCACCACATATATTTTGTTTGTTTGTTCTGAAAGAAAGAGAGAGAGAGAGAGAGAGAGAGAGAGAGAGCGCTAGCATGCACACAAGTGACAGGAGGAGAGACAGAGGGAGAGACAGTATCCCAAGCAGGCTCCATGCTTAGCATGGACACAGGGTTCAATCTCATGACTCTGAGATCATGACCTGAGTCAGTATCAAGAGTCAGACACTTAATCCACTGAGCCACCCAGGTGCCCCCATCACCACATATATTTATAAATTTTTCTTATGATGAGATCTTTTAAGATCCACTCTCTTAGCAACTTTCAAAAATATAATGCAGTAGTGTTAACGATAGTCACCATGCTATATACATTGCACTCCATGACTTATTTTATAACTGGAAGTTTGCTCCTTTTGGCCACCTTTACCCACTTCTCATAACTGCCAATCTAGTCTCTACATCTATGAGGTGGCTGAGTTTTTTTGTTTTTGTTTTTTTTAGAGTCTACATGTAAGTGAGATCATATGTTATTTGTCTTTCTCTGCCTGACTTATTTCATTTAACATATTGCCCTCAAAGTCCATCCATGTTGTCGTAAATGGCAAGATTTCTTCTCTACAGTTGAGTAATATTCCACTGTGTATATATGTACACACACATATATATACACACAGCTGACCCTGAATAACATGGCTTTGAACTTTATAGGTCCACTTAAATGCAGATTTTTTTCAATAAATACAATATAGTTTTATAAATGTATTTTCTCTTATGATTTTAACATTTTTTTCCTCTAGCTTACTTTAGGAATGCAGTATATAATACATATACAAAATATATGTTAATCAACTATCTGCTATCAAATCAACAGTAGGCTATTAGCTGTTAAGGTTTAGGAGAAGTTAAAAAGTATACATGTATTTTCAACTGCACAGAGATTTGGCATCCCTAGCTCCTGAGTTTTCAAGGGTCAATGGTATATATAACACATTTTCTTTATCCATTCAGTCACTGATAAGACACTGAAGTTACTTCCAGGTCTTATCACGAATGGCTGCAAAGAACATGAAGGTTGCATGTATCTTTTCAAGTCAGCTTTTCATTTCCTTCAGATAAATACCCAGAAGTGAAATTGCTAGATCATATGGTAGTTCTATGCTTAAGTTTTTGAGAATCTCCATACTGGCTGCACCAATTTATATTCCCACCAGCAGTGCAAGAGGTACCTTTTCTCCACATCCTCACCAACACCTATTATCTCTTGTTTCTTTAGAATAGCCATTCTAAAAGTGGTGAGATATTATCTCACTGTGGTTTTGATCTGCACTTCCCTGGTGACTAGTGATGTTGACTACCTTTTCGTGAAACTGTTGGTCATCTGTATGACTTCTTTGGAAAATGTCCATTCAGATTCTCTGCCCATTTTTTAATCAGATTGTTATTTTGCTATGGAGTTGTAGGAGTTCTTTATATATTTTGGTTATTAACCCCTTATTAGATACAGTAAAACCTTGGTTTGGGAGCATAATTTGTTCCAGAAACATGCTTGTAATCCAAAGCACTTTATATCAAAGTGAATTTCCCCATAAGAAATCATGGAAACTCAGGGGCACCTGGGTGGCTCAGTCGGTTGAGCGTCCAACTTCGGCTCAGGTCATGATCTCGCTGTCTGTGAGTTTGAGCCCCGTATCAGGCTCACTGCTGTCAGCGTGGAGCCTGGAGCCTGTTTCAGATTCTGTGTCTCTCTCTCTCTCTCTGACCCTCCCCCACTCATTCTCTCCCTCTCTCTCTCTCTGTCAAAAATAAACAAACATCAAAAAAATGTAAAAAAAAATAATGGAAACTCAGATGATTCATGCCACAACCCCAAAATATTCATATAAAAATGATATTACTGTAATATAATACAAAATAATAAAGAAAACCCAAAATATAAAGAAATAAATAAATTAACCTGCACTTACCTTTGAAAACGTTCATGGCTGGTGTAAGGGAGACAAGAGAGAGGAGGATTTTGTGCAGGACTGTCACTATCACTAACGGAATCACTGCTATCTACTGGCCAACGGGAATCTTTTTCTTTTCAGGCAACTTTAACAAGGAACCTATCCAATGAACCTGCTTTTGTCTCCTTTTGAGTATTTGCAGAAATGTAACACTGTGTTGCTGATCTCCCACAATCCCAAAGCAAGCCAGCAAGCAAGTGAGCAAGAGAGATGGAAGAACCAACCAATGGCTCAGTTGTGATCATGTGACATTCAGAGTCACATACTACTCACATTGCAAGACATAGCTCACTTATCAAGTTAAAATTTATTAGAAACGTTTGCCTGTCTTGAGGAACACTTCACAGAACAAGTTACTCACAGTCCAAGGTTTTACTGTATATGATTTGCAAATATTTTCTCCCATTCAGTAGGTTGCCTTTTCATTTTGTTGATGGTTTCCTTTGTTTATATAAGCTCTGTATAGTTTGATGTAGTTCCACTTATTTTTTGCTTTTGTTGCCTTTTGCTTTTGGCATCAAATCCAAAAAAATCATTGCCCAGGCTGATGTCAAGGAGCTTACCATTTATGTTTACTTCTAGGAACGCTATGGTTTGGGGTTATATGTTCAAGTTTTTAACCCATTTTGAGTTAATTTTTGTGCATCATGTAAGATAGGGGTCCAGTTTTCCCAATACCACTTACTGAAGAGACTATCCTTACTCCATTGTACATTCTTGGTTTCTTTGTCATAAATTAATTGACCATACATGTGGGGTTTATTTCTGGGCTCTCTATTCTGTTGTACTGACCTATGTGTCTGTTTTTATGATACTACTATACTGCTTTGACTACTATGGTTTTTAATATACTTTGAAATCAGGAAGTGTGATCCTCCAGCTTTGTTCTTTTTCAAAATACATATACTATCTTCTTTAATTAAAAACAGAACCACAAATGTCATTACTATTAGTATCCTAATTAAGGATATAATTAGGAATATCCTATTCCTATATAAGGAAACTGAGAAGCAGAGAGGTTAAATTACTACTGCTTAAGTCCACACAAGGTAAGTGACTGACTCACAATTAAAATCCAGGTCTGTACAACCCCAAAACCAGAACTCCTCAACAAAATTAACACTCCCTCCACAACTATCAACTTGCTCAGAATTCCAGATAGATAGATAGAAAGGCAGAAATTAATGACCTTTAAGATTACTTACCATGAATGCTGAATGAAATGCAAATGTGTAACTTATAAAGTAGATGACAAGGGTATTTCCTTCACCATATAACTACAGTGATAGTTCTAGCTGACTGAGGTAGTGCCTAGGACACAAGACTCCAACAAATCATTTGGTCAAATAAGCTAATCCAGGTTTTTGTTTTGTATGGGGCGAGGGGGCAGAGGGAGATACATAGTAATTTAAATCAAAACAATTACATGAAATCACTAAAACAATTTTTTAAGCCACAATTTTTACTTTCTAATAACCTTGGCCTATGGTAAGCCTTTTGTGACTAAATTTTGAGTATATTTTCATTCAAATGCAAAATAATAACCATGCCTCCCTTCTACCTACCAATACTGGCATTTTAGAGACCAACTGTTTTATTATCTTTGTTCTCATACAGGAGAAGTGAAGAAGTAAGCTAAATATCTTTGAAATGCTACTTTGTGTCCAGAACTGTAAGTCTCCTACAAAAGCTATGAGATTAATCTTCACAACCACCACATTGGCAAGGTATTATTATTATTCTCACTCTGCAGGGGCAAAACATGGTATTTATTCCTCTAAATTAGATCACCCATCCAGCAAAAGACAGAGCCTAAATTTGAACCCAAAACTACCTCTAAAGCTTTCTCAACCAGTTAGCAACATTTACCCTCACTTTCTTTACCAGCACTACTCTCCTAACTCAGCAGTCCTCCTCATGTACTATCCCAGAACTAATTGGATGGGGAATCTGGGTAGAAAGGAATTTATATGTAGATTTCTCCCTCAAGATAATCAAGAGAAAACAATTTGAAGAGTTGTTAAACATAAAATTTTTAACACTGTATTAAAACTTGAAAACAATTAACAATAAAGTGAATGTGATCCAATATCAAATTATCTTTTATGTGTATTCCTTAGCCAAACACTTGAGTAAACTATCACTAGCGAGAAAACAATATGCCTAATTCCAAGGATGAAATAAAATGCTTAATGAATTAGCTGGACTTTTTTTTCATGTTTCCTAACCTTTCAAAACTTTGTATTTCACAACTTCATTGTACCACAGAACTTTAGGAATTGGACACAGTAGTTTATTTAAAATACTAGAATTGCTTTGTTATAATATGAATACTTTCAGAGAAGCTATCAAATGACCTTGATGATCTACACAACATTCATTATAGACTGGTAAACATTTGTGAAAATCCTTGCTGTGATGATTGATTGCATTTTTCCCTGCTTCAGTTACCTCAAACTAAATTGCCTGTCATTAAAATGATGACTTCTGTCAATGTAGTTCCTTAATCCTTCCTCAGTCCTTTCTAGCAATGACAACCTTAGAATAATATACTGTAAGTCTTTATGGATCAATAATGCTCACTATAAAACACTGCAATCTACCACCAAGATTTTTATCCCCCTATTTATAATGATGTCTGACAAGCTAACTAACAGTAAAATTTCTTACTAAGAAAAAAAAAAAGGCATCTAACAAATAAGTCAAATACAATACTATAAACAGCATATGCCAATCTAAACAAGTTAAGAATTTTGAGTGAAGCTCAATGTTAGCAAAATGCTTTTATCCTAAAGTAGTTAATGACTGAGATGTCATTTGCAGACTACTCAAGAAAAAAATTATTATGCAGGCCCTTACTTAGACATTTTGAGATGATTTATGGGAGGTTATTTATGTGAAAAGGCTTCTCTGCAATGTCAGAAACAGAAAGCTTCCACTTAAAAACCATAAAAGATAAACCAACGTGCATACTCTGCCTAATTTTTTTTCCATAGGCAATTATAAAAGACTTTTTTTCCCACTTAACCTATATTTAGATTGTATCTTGGACATCTTTATATGGAAATTAGATTATAATTGCTTTTAAACACTACAATTTAGATGTTTTCATTTAAACCAAGAATTATTTAAAGTAAATGCCATTATATCAATGAAAACAGAGCCATGACACTCTTTACAACTGATATTACCTCTTTTATATAAGGAGTTACATTAACCATGCTTTCTCTAAATCTTCATGTGCTTCATCATTTTTTAAATTCAACCTGAAGTCTTTGACAGTAGTAAACTGGAGGGGAAAGTTTCAACAAGGTAACAGTTCACCATATTTTTCCTCCTAAATTATTTAACTATAGGATAAGAAACAATTTGTTTTTACTATTGGGAAGTTTGAAAAAAAAAATCAGATTTTATTGTAGTTACAGAAGAATTAACTCCACATCAATGTATCACTTTAAATTTTCCAGGGGGGAAAATGTAACCTCCATGCATTCTTCCTCAAAAAACTATCAGAGGAATTAAAATTGAAGAATTAAAACAAGTTAGAGAAAAATACATATACCAGGAAAAACAGGGCTCTAAAACAGAAAAGAGACACAAGAAATCTTAATTGGGGCGCCTGGGAGGCTCAGTTGGTTAGACGTCTGACTTCGGCTCAGGTCATGATCTCACAGCTTGTGGGTTCCAGCCCCGAATCAAGCTCTGTGCAGACAGCTCAGAGTCTGGAGCCTGCTTTGGATTCTGTGTTTCCCTCTCTCTCTGACCCTCCCCTGCTCACGCTCTGTCTCCCTCTCTCTCTCTCTCAAAAATAAAAAAAAATTAAAAAAAATTTTTTTAAAGAAATCCGAATTGAAGGAGGGCTTAGGGCTCCAGAAAGAATGTCTCTAAGAAAAAAAAAAACCAAACACTAATTATGTTATTAATTTGATCATATTGAGATGAGTTCTATTTTGCTCAGAATTTAAGGTAAGAATTAGTAATTTGTACAATGAAAACTAAGAAAATGGTGGGGGGGGGCAGTTAACAACTCAAAAAATTCACAAAAGAGAAAAAAAGAGAACATAGAACTTTATATAGCTCTGTTGTAAATATTTACAGTTATAATAACGTGATGTAAATACAACAAAAAATGAGAAAAGAAAAAAAAAAGAAAACAAAATGGTGTGGGGGGTGAGGGGGGGAAGAAATGCTAAATCATTGTCTTTCACAGTAGAAAGACATAATTAAAATTGAAAAGTCAGGAAATACCAGAGTCAATGGGGGATGTAGGGGGGCAGATATAGAAGTAAATAAAGGGGGAAAAAAGAGCACCAAAAGTTGAGAGCAGGGGTGCCTGGGTGATTTAGTCAGTTAAGCATCCAACTCTTGATTTGATAAGACTCAGGTCATAATCCCAGGGTTGAGTGATGGAGCTCCATGCTGAGTGTGGAAACTCCTTGAGATTCTCTCTCTCTACCTCACTCCCTGCTCCTCCTCTGCTCATGCTCACGCATGCTCTCTCTCTCTCTAAATAAGTAAACATTTTTTTATATATATATGAAAAGCAGTTGTCTCTGTGAGAAGGAGTAAGGAATGGAGAGAGAGGTATCCATTTTTCACTCTAAGCCTAACATACTTTGACTTTTTAAACTAAGTACACTTACTGGTTTCTGAAAAATTTTAAATTAATTGAAGTGGAGCTACATGAATCAATACTGACAAAATCTCAAAAAGAATATTGGGCAAAAAAAAAGGAAAATTTCAAACTGCTGAGTTCACTACTGAAGTTTAAAAGCAAACAACCAAAACAGACAGTGAGGAGTGTAGCCATTGTTAGGCGAACTGTAACTCTTCTTCTTACTAGCAATGACATGGTGGACTAACTGACTTACCAGCTCGTTGCCTGAGTCTTCTCATGTAACAAAATAAAGATAACTATAGTACTGATGATTATTATTATGTTACTTTGCGGACTGAGATAATGCACGTGAAGTGCTTGGTACATAGTATATTCTTCCAAAATATGTGTTATTAATCTTTTTTACTCACTTTTCAATTTTTCTGTCATGAAAATATAAATTCTTACTTGAAATTATTTTTCCAAAATGTTCAGAAGTTCATTGAATTAAGAAGTGGCATCTACTATTTAATCTATTAGTGGTGTCAAAAAAATAGCCTCAATTAACACCTACCCTGTGCTGATCCCACACAGAAATAAACATTGAACAAATATTTAAAGAATTATTGAAGAGATGCCTTAATCTCCTCTAATTTTACACATCCACCTAATAGGTTTAAGGAATAAATAACAAGATATGGGGAATACAGAGATACAAAACACATGGTTTCTGCAATCAGCTAGCTCACTGTAATCAGGGTAAGGGAAGCAGAGAGGCAGAAATGCAGTGTGATGTGGTATGTCATGGCTTTGAAGTCAAGCAGTCTGGGGGTCCAATCCTGGTTTTGCAATCTTAAACTCCAAGCTCGTTTCCTATGCAAAAATTTGGATAACAGTAATTGCCTTGCAGAGCTGCCTAAAGATCAAGACAATACCCTTAAAGCAACTACCATGGGACATAGAGTAGGTCCTCAATATTTGTTAACTCTCAGTCCTTTTAGAATTACTGTTGATGATACCTACACTGAGAAATGGGAAATCTGAGAGGAAAAGGCTTTGTACACATCTGTTGTAAAATTTTCACAAAAAGACACAAATAAATGCTCTGCAAATTCTTAGTGAGAGAACTTACTTCAGATAAGAGAAACCAGGGAATATTTTTTCTGGAGACACTGGCATTTTAAATACCATGTTCCAAAGATCCTAAGACACATATTTTCATGTTTTAACATCTCTGAAACAGAACATATCCAGCAATGATGATGTGTCAGTTCAATTGGCAACTTTTTTTTAGTGGTATATAAAATAATAATGCATTTTAGATTCAGTAAAGTACAATATATATGGATGAAGGGAATTCTGTAGAGAGTGGCAATACCCAAGGCACAGTGTTGCAATTCCCAGCATGATGTTGGCATATATAGTTCGGGTTGGCTGGCATATAATTGTATACAAAGAGGAGTCAGGAAATAAGGATGATGAGGTAGACTGTTCCATCAGTTTGTTTACCTGTATGTCATTATCATTCTAGCTAATTTACTGTTGTTTTACATGGCAAAGTATAAATTTGATATGTGCTAGGATGAGTCCACCCATACTGTACTTCAAAACCAATTCGCTCTTCTTGACGCTCTTCTATGTCAATTTTTAAATCAGACTGTCCTAAGCACACCACCCCTGAGGCAGGAAGGCTGTTCGCGAATGCGCACAGCGCCCCCTCGTGGCGAAAGGGCGTTTGCGCATGCGCAGAGCGCCCATTCGAAATGGAAGGTTATTCGCATATGCGCGCAAACCATGCTGGGCGAGGTAGGCCATCTGCGCTAATGCTGAAAAAAGCTACTAGTTGGGATTCCGATCAAAATTGTATTGAACTTAATGGTTTCATTTCGGGAGAATTTCTATTCTTGTATTCCCATCCAAAAACGTGGTATCTCCATTTATTTAGATGTTACATCTTTCAATAAAGTTGGGTAATTTTTTCCATAGAGGTCTTGTACATCTTTTGTTGAATTTAGTCCCTGGTATTTATTTTTGGGATCTGTTATTATAAATGGTGTTTAAGATATGTTCGGTAAACTTATGGAATATTTAGCAATCTCAAGTATATAAGACAATACAATACGTTTAATCTTGTTTTCCTATGTTTATACATATCACAATTTAAAAATTAACAAAAATATTTCCATGATACACAAAATACTGCAACTTCAAAAGTCCAAATAAAAGATTCATAACTCATATGCAACTTCATTTAAAATAACTAAAGCACAGATATAAACTGTCCTGGAAATAACATAGCATCCAAAATTATATACAATACATATAAAATGTTGGATTAAATACTGGATTAGATCTACTTCTGCAATTTTGAAATAAATAATGGCATCAAAACAATTATTCTTGCTCACTTTAGTGATTTTATTCTGTCAACTCCCTATTTGCCATACCAACTGAAAGAAACATTGACACATACAACAACAACAAAAAAGCAGACATTGTGCCCACGTGAGTTAAATGTACACTAAAAAGTTAGGCATCCCCTAAATTTGTAGGTATCCAGAACAACTGGGTCATTATCCACTCTCCTTTCCCTTAAGACAACTTCACCGATCACATGAGATAGATGGTGGCAGGGAACTGAATTTACTGGCAGGAGAAACAAATCCCAGATAGTTCCCTTAAAATCCAAAATAGACTATACACAGACATTTCTTTTCCCAAAATTTCTCTGACCCAATTTCTAAATTCTCCTTACTCTTTTGCTGTTTTTCTTAGAGAGTCATTAACAAGCTAAAAAACAAAATCAACAAAATGAGTTTGGGACCAGTTTGGCTAACTTCCAAATTTCTATCTCTTGGGCTCCAGATATTTGGACGTACCTACGCTAGCGTTCTCTCACATCTCAAAAACGGCATGCTTACTACTAAAGTCCAACCCTATGTCAAAACTATGTCCTCTTTCCATTAGTCCCAATGTCACTGGGTAGTAGTTCAAACTAGATACTTGTCCTTGAGTACTCAAAACAAACAAACAAACAAACAAACAAAACATTGTGAACCTCAACAACCAATTAATCATCAAGACCTGCTGGCTGACTCTAACTCCTTAATACCCTCCTTTTCTACTCTCACTGCCACTTAGTTCAGGCACTCTCTTTCCTGTACTGCAGTAATTTCCTAAATTGCCCTTTCTTCCCTCATCCTCCATAGTATGACCAGAATAATCTTTCAAAATGTAAATGGGTACATGTTCCTCTCCTGGTTAAAATTCTTTAATGCCTCACCAATGCCTCCAGGATAATATCCAAAATTATTAGCATAACGTCCCAAAAAGTTTTATAGACTATATCTCTAGTCAGCCTCATGGTCCACAGCCCCCTCTTTCAAGCCCTGCTCTCTAAATGTCCCCACACCTCTGCACATACTGCTCCCTCAACCTCAAACCCCTTCTTTATTTTCTAATACCACCTGGAAATATTCTTCAATTCCTTGTAAATGAGCTGAAGCAAAATAATCTCACAAAAACCTTCCCTGAATCCTTAAAAAGACTTAAGCACTGCTCCAAGTTCCTTTTGTACCACTTCTTATAGCACGTATAACACTGCATTTTAATTCTCTATTATGTTTTTCTCTTCCTAAATAATATTTCATTAACAAATATCCCAACTTAGGGGTGCCTGGGTGGCTAAGTCGGCTAAGCGTCTGACTTTGGCTCAGGTCATGATCTCACGGTTTGTGAGTTCAAGCCACGCGTCAGGCTCTGTGCTGACAGCTCAGAGCCTGGAGCCTGTTTCAGATTCTGCATCTCCCTCTCTCTCTGCCCCTCCCCTGCTCGTGCTCTGTCTCCCTCTGTCTTTAAAATAAATAAACATTTAAAAAAATTTAAAAAAAGAAATACCCCAACTTAAATCATAGTGTTTATTAGACACCGAAGTATTTGTTGAATATGCATTGTATTTCTATTAGCTTATTATTTTGAAAATATTGTCATTACTGATATTTTAAAATTAAAATATTTCTTGGTAGGAATAACAGTTACATCTTACAATGAGAAATTTTCATTATAAAGGGAAATGCTACATATTAATATGGGTTATATATTGAATCTAAAAATATAAAATTGAAATATTTCACACTAATGTTAAGTGGCTTATTCATTTAAGAAATACTGAAAGCTTTCTGATCTAAACAAAACTGTGAAAACTAAATCAATAATTAAAAGATATTTTCAAGTAAGGAAAGATGTATCATTTTATTCCTAGAAAATAATTTTAAAATATTTGTTTCTTCTAAGTTTTAACATCCCTATGTTATTCTGAATACACAACTCTTAGGGAATAATATACGATTTACTAAGCAATAAAATAAAATTCAAGATTATAAGTCTTCAGACTGTATTCATCCTTGAATGTTTAATTCCCCAAATAAATTAATTTACTAAATTATGGCATCTTTTATAATCATAAGATGAAATAACATACAAAGAGTCAACAGAAAGCCATTTGCAGTTAAATTATTAATTGTAGACTGCACAAATTATTTAAGAATATTATCAACAGTAAGCATCTCACTCAGGAGTAATGTATGTCAATCAAAAAAGAAAAAAATTCAAAGCAGACACACATAATATTAAACACAGACTGTCAAAGGTATACTTGTTTCCAACATAAGCATTCACAGAAAGAAAATGATACATATCAAGATATTTTAAAGTTATGCAATATGTTAATGATACTAGATTACAAAATATAAGATCCAACCCCACAAAGAATCAAATTTCTTTTTACCCCATTGTCTGAAAAAACACCTTTTATAATTCCAAGAAGTTGTAAACTCCTTAAAAATACCTTGCGTTTACAATCTAAGCTAATATTAACATTACTCAGTGATTCTCATTCATTATGAATGCTTTTATGAATTTTTGAGGAGAACTGTCTAGATTCGGAGGCCTATTTCCCAATGGATGTTTTTAACCTTTATCTCCCAATGCCAAATGGTAAATAAAGATTTCTAACTAAAGAAATAAAATTTAACTATAACATCATATATTATAAAAAAATTGACATTTCCTTATGTACCCATCTATCCTCCCTCCAAAACCATGGAAAGAAAATCAGGGAAATATTTACTTTGAACTTGGCTGGAAATGATGAGGAAATTCACCAAGTCATTAAGGATGGAAGAAAGTAAAAACAAACAAACAACCAAAAACACTAGTAAAGCTAAGACTGTCAAGTCACAAGGAAGTCTATTTCTGCCATAAGCCTTGTGATAGAATGACTTATTTCAAACATTCCACAGTTGTCTTTTAAAACCTTCTACTAATATTACTATAATCCAGACTTTGGAGGTGGGGGGAACCTGTGCTAGGCCTTCATCTTTTAATTTAAAAGTCTACCTAAAAAAAAGGTGTCAATTTTTTTATTTATCTTCTTAACAATATTTCTCTGTAGCTGTAAAAAACATTTTGGTAAATAGTTTAGAGTGATATTACTTTAACATAATATGACAACTTTAAGACAAGATTAAGCAGTTATTTGTATATGTACACATATTTTATTAAACTCTAAAGAGCAAACTCACTAAAACTTTAAACCATTCATTACTCAGTTACAATGGTTTTCATATAGTCAAGATTTTAAATTAGCTTTAAAATGTGGTATTTTACTACAAAAACATCTTTAAATAATTGCTTCAAATTTGTGTACTTCCCCCAATTTTGAATATATTAAATGGTTTATTTTGTTTTGTAAATGTTAACATTTATTGAGCCTTTATTATGTATCAGGCACTGTTCTAAGCACATTACACATGTAAATACATTTAGGGACTGAGTAATTAAGTAAATTGCTCTAGGAGACAAAGTAGACAAACTCTTTAAGTTTATAGCCTCTTGTGTGCCAAGGACTATGCCTGGGACTTAAAATTCAAAATTCAAACAAACAAACAAACAAAACCACATAGTCACCGGTTTCAGGGACTTCATAACTATTTATACCAGTATAAACTAACAACTCTTTCAGTAATAAAAGACCTTCTAGTAATATGATCCAATTGCTGGTAGAGCTCAAATTAGTATAATTAAATTCTTCAAAAGACTGTTCACAAAGGAGAGGACATTTGGTTTCAGTGGGTGGGAAAGGGAAGAGGAAAAAGCAAGGCAGTAGATTGGAACCTGATTCTAAGGTCCCAGTAAAATGCCATCTGAAGGAATTTAGATTTGATTGCATAGTAGGCAATTGAGACCTAAAGAATAATTTTAATATGACCAGCCAAGTGTTTTAGTAGAAAAACAAAACAAAAAATGTCTCAGTGCTATTGAAGATAAGATGAAATAGAAAAGAGATTAAAAACAATAAAATTAGGTAGCTACTGGAATAGTCAGAGGAATGAGGAAGATTGAAGCAGAGCAGTAGTATGGAGAAGAGAATGAAGAGTCTTTGCCAGTGCTTAGAAACTGAGTTTGATGGGGAAGATGAGACAGGACTGACTCTGAAGTTTCTAGCTTGGAAAACTAGCAAGAAGTGATAACATTAAAGGGATATAGGAAAAAGCAACAGGAGTTGAGGGGAATTGGGGTATGATTCATGATTTGAAATAATCTAATATAGCTGACACTACTAGTCTTAATGTTTATATAAAAAGTCAGTTACTTTCAGTTATGATATATAAAATACCAACGTAAATTTCTTAAACATTTCTTTTGGCTGTATTTATACTGTTTTCTTGGCAAAAATACATCTAACACTAAGCATGGAATTTCTTCTTGGAAAGTATAACCTAAAATAAAAAGATCAACCTCCCTAAAACCCAAAAGGACTGATTTATTTACTGTACATTATTAATGTATGAGGGGTTAAGACTTTGATACAGCTGTAGCACTCACTTTGATGTCAGTACTGAAAGAAGTACCACAGTTGCCTTCTGC